>NC_034420.1:15343491-15943491 GCF_002078875.1 Numida meleagris
GTCCGCGCTGTGAGCACCCGGCAGGAGCACGGTGCGGGAGGGGTCCGGCACTGCTCCCCAGCGGGAGGTGAACGTTCGGCTCCCCGTCCGCCAGCAGCTCTGCGGTAGCGGGCAGCTCCACAGCCCCGAGCCGCCCGCGGGGAGAGCGCTGGGACCGCCGAGCCGAGCACCCCTGCGCCAGGTGCCCGAATTTCCCAAACTTCCATTCATTGGGCTGCGGCGTTCTGTCTCGGGAAGCCGCGCTGGGCGTTCTCTGATCGTTTGAAGTCCGGTGGCTCTTCCAAGGATGAAGAGGAGGAGAAGAGCGCTGCCTTGGTCACAGCTGGGCTTGCTGCGTTTAATTACCATCTTTTAAGGATTGTAGCTCTGGAAGTACAGCCCTGACTTGCACCACGAGGCAGCCTTGTATGGCCTTTTAGATAAAGCCACCCAAACTGGTCGTGTCGGAGGTCTCTCAGAAGAGCAGCTCACAATGCGTGCTGTGAACACGCCTGGTCCTGGCTGCTGGGATCTCCCAAAAGCTGCTCGGGGGGCACCTGCAGCCCCAGGCACCCCGGATTGGGATGAGAAGCAGGAAGTGGGTGGAAAGGAGAGTGAATGGCAGAAGGGGGGAGCACGAGGGCTGGGGGAGGCCGGGGGGCGGTGGGCAGCAGGTGGGCCTGGAGGTGCAGGGGATGGCCACGAGACATGGCGTGGGGAGACCGGGGGAACAAAGGAGATTTCTCAGTTCCCCATAGATGGAGCAGCGCTCTGCTTATTTCTGATTTGGAAATAAGATGCTGTCATCTTCTCTGGGGAGCCTCCTCACTGGGATGCGGCCCCAGAGAAGAATGGGGACTGTCAGGCACTGGCTGGGAGAAGCCTTTCCTAGTGGCAGGGAGCAGTGGCACCTCAGCAGGCTCCCAGTGCCCCGGGAATCCCCTTGCTGCCCTTGGGAAGTGTGAAGTCACCATGCCATGCAGCCAGAACACTGGGAATGCCCAAACTGAGGCATTCTGTATAGAGTTTTTTGGTGGTTTTATTTGCTTCTCATAATCCTAATGCGGTTCTGAATTGCACTGTCGCGCTCTTCCATACAATGCATGCATGTGCTGGACCTGCTCTGTAGGTAAATCAGAAAGGAGACCTGCAGCCACTAGATCCCGTCGTATCTGCAGAACCAGAAGCTGCCCCGGCAGCAAGGTGAGGGCTGCAGGGCACAGCTGGGCTGCACAGCAGGGACTGTCCCAGGGAACAGGACTCTCCTTGCCCTTGCCACAGGGGCACTGCTAACAAAGTCATTAAAACAAACGTGGAGGTGCTGAGGGTTGCGTAGCTTGAAGCCTTCAGCCCGAACTGCTGACGCCCGCCGTAGTGCAGCTGGAAGCAGTGGGTGCTGTGCTTGCATGTCTGAAGTGCTGGAGCACGCTCAGCGCTCTGGGAACACAGAGACACTGCTGCTCAGGAGTGCCCTGAATTAGTCAAAACTGACCTTAATCCACCCACGTGTCGTCCCGACCCATCTCCATAGCGGGTGCCTGGGGAGGATGAGCAGACTGGTGCAGCACTGATGCAGTGTAGTGGAAAGCAGCATAGGAGAAGCAATGGGAAAATTAATATTTCTGTCCTCAGGGCAGCCTGTGGGCTTCCCCGGGCAGCACCATAGCCCCACAGCCCCCCCGGTGGCCATTTCTGCAGGGATTTTGGACGATACCCTAAAGGATGTTCCAGTACGTCAAAATGCAGAGCTGCAAAGCGGTGCAGGCTGGTCGCACGCCGTGGGTCCCACGTGCCCCTTAGGCAAAGCCTCAACGCAAACCATGGAAGCATTAAGGTTGGAAAAGACCTCTAAGATCACCTAGTCCAACCACTGACCCCTCACCCCCATGCCCACTAAGCCACGTCCCTGACCAGAAGATGAGCGCCTTCATCTGGCTCTAAAACTGCCCAGTGAGACGCTGGAACTGCATTTTCTGTAGCTGTGAGTGGTGTAATGTGCTGAGCTAAGGCCTAGGAGCGCATGCAGAGCAACTGGAACGCGCCCAAAGCGCTGAGCCCCTCGCTGCCCATCCCACACACTGCACAGCCCAGGGGCACGGAGGGAAACCTGCGGTGGAAGGGTTCCCTGCTTCAACAAATGGGCTTCCGTGGAGCTGCACCCG
This sequence comes from Numida meleagris, assembly GCF_002078875.1. Lineage (NCBI taxonomy): Eukaryota > Metazoa > Chordata > Aves > Galliformes > Numididae > Numida > Numida meleagris. The sequence goes on from NC_034420.1 coordinate 15,345,633, forward strand.
CACCAAGAATTCTGACACTTTGCATTTTTGAGCATTTGATCGCTTAACAGGTTTTGGTTACGGAATATGCCCGCTGATACCAAATTTGTATGCAAACATGGATGTGTAACACACAGAGCACACGCAGGGCTTATACCCGGTGGGTGGTTCTACTACAGAAAGGCCACAAACGTTCCTTGCATGGTGCTCTGTTTCATAGCACGTAGTATGCCATGCGGGCAGCGTTATGAAGAGCTTGGACACGGTGTTGTCAGTTGGCGCTTGCTGAGAGAAGAAATACATCTAATAATAAAAACAACAAAAAAAAGCATTTGGGGAGAAATAATACTGCACAAATCCTCTAAAGGGACAGAATTGTCTACACAACAAAGCCTCAGCTGATTGATGCTAAAATAAGCAGTTATGCAACAAGTAAGAAATACGATCTCCGGGGAAGGAGCCAGCAACCTTTTCCTTTCATCTTCACTCACCAGTGCTTATTTTTGCATACCTAAGGGAAAAAATAGACAACCTTTTGACATGGAGCGCCGATGTTCAATTATCAGATGCTGAAGTGAAGGAACCCGCAGGGCTCAGTGCTGTCCCTACAAGGGTCCCCCCCGAAGCACCATGGTGCCGCTGCTCCCATCGCCTCGGGGCTGCTGCTGGGCTGTGGAGGGAGCAGAGCGCGGCACAACCTGTAGGGAATACATTGATTTCGTGGGTGAGTGGGCTCAGTGTACAGCTGTGGTTACAGAACTGCTCAAGCTTCCGAAGAATGAGAGTACCATGGAATCATAGAACGGCTGGGCATGAAGGGACCTGGCTGATGCCCTAGTCCCAGTGCGCTGCCCTAGGCCGGGTGCCCTCCAGCTTGGGGTGCCCAGTGCCCCATCCATGGCCTTGAGCACCTCCAGGGATGGGGCATCCTGTGTAAGAGTTCATCTCAGAACACTTGTGTTGGGTAAAACTGGTCAAGAGGACTTGGGAGCCCTGAAAACTTTCTGTGCAGATGGGAGAGGAAGGGCCAGGTGCCTCGCTGCCATCACGCTGGGTTCCTGCATTATCTGCTACGCCAGCCAGGTCCAAGGGAGTGTGAGAGGTCCCCAGATGGAATGAAAACTCAGTGTTATTTTGGAGACCTCTGGAAATGATCTATTCAGCCCTATGTTAGCTAGTGACAAAGGCCCGCTCCTCACCTGCTGCACCCACCTGGCGCACGGGAGGACCAGCTCTGGTGACAAAGAGCTCACAGAGACCCTCAGAAGCACGTGTTTGCTCACTTATTCCCATAGATATCCTCTTCCAGTAGCCAGGAGAACGCAAAGTGACCCCTTGGCCTGTGACCTCAGCTCCTGCCAAGGAGCAGGGCAGCACACGGCCCGGGGGGAGCACAGAGGTGCGCACATCTCGCTGCATCTGTACCCCAGGTGGGGCTCGCCAAGACCCCAGGTATAATTGGGATATCAAGTTTTTATTAAAATATGTGTTAATTAGGAGAATAGCAAGCAGATGCAGTAGAAGGAAAAAGAGCAAGCTCCGTTCTAAGTTATAATAATCATCGCTCCCATCTTTGAGAATAAACTAACAACAGAAAGATCAAGGGCGAGATGGCTGCTAGGGCTATCACACAAACGAATCCTTTTGCTTTGTCAGTCATTCTGCACAATTCTTTTCCTCTCTGAAGCCAAGGAAAAACGCTGCTCTTACAGGAGAATTTGATTTGGCGGATCAGTGGATAGAGAGATTTGGTTTGCATTCTCAGTTACCTCCACTAGCTGGAAATTCGGCATCCAAATAAACTGTAAACATACAAACAAACAAAAAACGACGACAAAACAACCCCAAGCAGATACAGCATTACAAAGCCCATCCCTGGAGGGCTAGCCCAAAACTCACTCAAGCTCACAAAACCCGCCCCTTGGTGCTCAGCACTGCCCAGAACCCCCCTGGGTTTACCCCTCCTGCGGCTGCATCCCGCTCTGTGTGCAGCAGGCAGCCCCTTCCTGCGGGTCCCTCTGCCTCACAGAACACGCAATTACCCCCCAATTAAAACAAACAAACCAACAAACAGAAAAGGTTAAAGATACGAGTCACCATTCAACGCGCCTTTGAGCGCATCCTATGCCAAACAATGCACGCACCGGGACCGCAATTAATCGGCGCTCCATGGATTCCCTGCAGACGCTGGGTTTATAACCAAGTTAGCTGGTTCGCTGTATTTCTCTGGAGTTGGAGGGTGTGAAAAAGACATTTCCATTTCATTGACTAAGTTCCCAAGGGGGGAGTTTATGAAAGTGCAAGTGCATAATTTACTGCCTGACAGGAGAAAGATGGTATCTGCTGCTTAAAAAAAATAGTGTACCCTGAAAAACAGAGTCGTTCCAACACACACTTGTTTTCCGTAAGTACCGTGTTTTAGAAGCATTTAATTTAGCTTGGAAGCGCTGTAAAAAATATATGCATTGTAAATTGCAGCTGCATAACGCGATATTTATCAGGTAATGTCACCGAATAGTCTCCTGTTGCAATATAAATGCCAAGGCACTTATGGAAAATAAATGTTGAAGGAGAGAGCTTTCTTTTCAAAGTGGAAAACCATTATCTCATCCCAAGTTCATAAATAAGGAGCTGAGGGGCTGCTCCCGGGGCCAGCTGTGAGCAGGCCATGGATGCTCGGCTCAGCTCAGTGCTGGGGCAGCACCAGGCAGGAAAGGAAGGGATGCGGAGTGAGGTGGTTCTTGAGACTTCCAGCTTCATACGAGATTGATTTTGGAGAAAAGCGAGCAGGTCTGGCTGTAGGCAGGACGTGGTGCAACGTGTTAGCACACGGTGCCTGCGGGCTGGCTCTTGAAGCCACGTTTTGTCGCACAAATGCAGGATCTGGTTTTCAAAGGACGGAGCAGCTCTCAGTGATCGAGGCCTGGATCCAGGTGTGCAGGTGCAGCACTGTTTGTGAGGACGGGGTACAAGGGGCCGTTGGGGAGGGGCGGTCAATGAGGTCTCGGATCCGGGATCTCCACCTCGGGCCCCTCTGAAGCATGAAGCTGCTGATCCCGTCTGCTCAGCTTGTGCCCACCCCAGAGCAGCCACTGGGACGGCCCGAGCTGAGAGCTCAGGCACCGCTCTTCTGAAAGAAGGAGTGAGATTCCCATGCCCCTCTCCTGGCTTCATGAATGCGTCCTTGCAAGGCTCGGCTCCTCTTCCAGCTACGGTCTGTGCTGCATTGTCTGCTCGCTTCTCTCCCTTCCCTATTTTCTCCCTCTGCCGCTCACTGCATTTTCTTTTGGACAATGTAACCCGCTGGTCCTCTGCAGCAGCCGCATTCGCAGCAAATTGCTGTTTATTTCCTCCGCTCACCTCCCTCCATGGAAGAGCACACTGCAGCCTGCCCCTGTCACATCGCATCCCAGGCGACGCGTCAGAATCTCACACTGGATGTGCCGAGCTGAGCTGAATTATTCGTTTTTCTCCACAAACTTCTCTCTGTCCGCTGCCGCTGTCAGAGCAGCGATGCACACCAGGCGCTGCTCAGGGGATCTTTTGCCAAAAGCATTTTAAATGACGAATGGGAGCCACATTGGGAATACACAATTCTGCAGGTGCAGCGTCTAAAATAAACGACTTTTACCTACGAGGAGCAGCTGGGTGGCTGAATGAACAGGCAGGACTGCTTCCAGGGCCGCATTCAGAACCACAGAATCACGGAATGGTTCCGTTGGAAGGGACCTGACAGCCCACCCAGTTCCAAGCCATGGGCAGGGACACCCCCACCAGACCACTGGGTCGCAGCCCCATCCACGGCCTCGGGCACTGCCAGGGATGGGGCACCCACAGCTCTGGGCAGCAGTGCCAGCACCTCACCCCCACTGGGGAAAGAATTTCTTCCTCGGTACTGCTGGGAAAGATCTCACCCTGAGCATTGCAAGCACAGAGGACCTCGGAGCTGCACAACACATTTGTAGAACAGCACAGTGAGGACAGGATGAAAACTCATTAAGTCAGCTGTCCTGTAGGATAGGATTACAGCCCCTTTGCAGCCATTGATTTAAGTTTACCTTTGCTCTTTGGAAATAAGTCGCTACCCAGTGCTGCTGGGCTGCTGAGCCCTTTTCTGGTGAGCTCCAGGGATGACAGACAACTGTCAAGGCAACAACTGCATGCCAGGACTTTAACAATTGCATATGCGATGCATTCCCCTTTTACAGTGGTCATAATCTTCAAATCAGTTGGAGCTGGCAATGAAAGTTTAATATTAATGACTTTCTTATTACGGATGGAAAAACCTTTCGGAGCTAATGAGCAGAAACAGGAGCACTTGGCTCCTACCTGGGGAGGTGACTCTGTGGTCATCAGCGGTGCTGGGAGCAGGGCTGGGGCGATGGCTGTGCCCAGGGCTGGTGTGCAGGCTGCGCTGGGTGTACCTGGGTGCAGAAAGGGCTGCAGGGATCTTGGGGAGAAAGCAGCCAGGAGCCCAACCCGCAGCCACCTGCCAGGTGCAATGCCTCCCCTGCAATAAACGTTCCTGGGAGCAGCCTCCAGACAAGGACAGCTGTCAAGGTGTGAAAGAAGGGGACTTCAGTTTTAATCTTGACAGCCAGGGGAAAACAAGACCCAGCAAGTTTCACGTTTCATTTTCAAGCAGGTCCTATGGGCGCACGGAAGAGGGTGATCAGGGGGACGGCGTGTGCCCTTGGGGTGTTGGGCACACGTCGGGCGCACAGTGCCTCGCTGCCGAGCAAAAATAAACAAATCCAGCGAACCACAAAACAGAGCAGCATATGATGGGGACAGGTACTTATGCAAATAGCTGTTAACACTCAGCCAGACAGAGCTGATAAGCTCCCGGGCCAGCTGGAGGCTCCCGCAGCCCGCTGAAGGGGGAGGAGGAGGACAGCTTTAGGATGACAATAGGAAACCTAAAAGCAGGAGTGAGGCAGCGCTGGGAAGGCTGCACGGGGCTGCATCGTTTCCTTACTGACCCGCTGCAGCCCGGCCTGGCCATCACCCCGCTCCCAGAAGCATCCCTGTGCTGATGCTCGCCGGGGTCAGCAGTGCCGTCCCCCTGCACACCCGCGGCAGCGAGGAAGAAACCCTCTGCCGTGTGAGGATGCAGCACGAGGAGCTCAGCAGTGTCCCCCGAGGCTCGCACAGTCCCCGCAGCGCTGGCCAAGCCCCCCAGGAGCACGGCTGAGGCAAATCCTCCTGCGATGCTGCTGGGGATCCCCGAGGAAGCAGCATCTCTGCCCTGGCTGGGCTGCTGGTAATCAGATAGAAGGGGTTTAAAATAATCACGTCTAAGCAGCTGAAATCCACATTGGAATATGCAATGGGGTCAGAAGACAAGCGGTGCAACCAGAGGAGCTGGGGGGCACCAGGAGGGGCACAGTGCATGTCAGAGCCAGTAGCCAGGAGTTCGCTCAGCACCCTGCTCCTCCAGCACTGGGTGTCTGGAAACGTGCTTGGAAGGCTCCACGTGTCTTGGGATGCTGCTCTTGGAAAGACCAGAAAGGACGAAGCAGGGGGAGGGAAGACAATACACACCAAGCCAGGGAGCCCCCAGGGCTGGGTTCCTTCTTCTCTCCCCATTGCATCCAGCAGCACAGCAGCAACCCGAGCCGGGCAGGATTCTGCTGCTCCAGAGCTGCGCTGCTCCCAGGGCTCAGTCCCAGCAGCTCCTGGGATGCAGGAAACTCGCCTGCTCCTGCAGCATCACTGTGCATGGGGCCCCAGACCGCAGCCCACGGGGGCTCTCTGCAGCCCCCCCACTGCCTCAAGGAGAGGGGAAAGGAGCAGGAAGGAAAGGAGGGCACTACCACTAAGCGCAGGGAGTATTTACTTTGCAGATTTCCAGCTCGGGTTAGTGACATGACGCTGTGATGCTGAGAGGCTGGAGCTGGGCCTTCCTGTGGTATTCCCCTAGGAGCAAAATATTACTGCGATGTAAAACTGAAAATTGAAACAGCCTGGTGATTCACCAGAGAAAATGCCTCTCCCTTTTCCCTATTCAGTGAGGCAGAGACGAATGTTGTGAGGATTGAAAGAAAAACTGAAAAAGCCTTTAATTAATCCCTGGAGGCAAAACGATGCCAGATATGGACAGGATTCCTCCTCTGGAGCAGGGATCTGGAGCTCCGGCTGCAGCGCGGGGCTGGGGGGGCCGAGGCCACTCCCGAGAGAAGCTGCAGCTCGCAGGGACTTTTGGAACTGCTACCTGCTCCGGGGAAACCTTCCAAGTTCAAGGTCAGGTTTGTTTGTCTTCCATCCTGACAGACACCGAATGTTTCGCAATATTCAGGAAGTCCCTTTTATCAGCTCCCATTCAATTTATAAGATTAAGAGCATGGAAAAACAAATACTGCTCCTGGATGGAAAGTGCTGGCAGCGGCCGGGCCAGTGCTGTGTTTGTGCAAGGACTGTTAATAGGGCATCTCCTGCTTCCCCGAGCCAGGAGGGGCTGGCTGCAAAGCGTGCTGCTTCTTGTGGGAAGGGAAGGGAAGGGCTGGGCTGGGGGTAACGGCTCCGCTCACTAAAACCCGATGTGCAAAACGATGAGTAAAATCACTTGGTGGGATGCTCAGCAAAAGCAGAGCTGCAAGTCCAGCTGTGGAAGGGAGCACAAAACCTGAGCACATGCCAAGCATGCACCTTCCTTTTACCCACTGCTTTGTGGAGAGCTGCGTTTCTCCTCGAAGCTCAGAGCTGCAGACTGCATTTGATTCTGATTACAGAGTGGCAGTAATTAAACCTCGGGAGCATCAAGTTATCATTTTAACGAAATGCCTGGATTTTATCATGATGTGAAACTGGGAGCGAGATTCAGATCTTCGCAGTAACTAAAAGCTGTCGGCTGTTTCGCAGATAACTTATTTCCTCCGCTTACATACGAGAAAATCCTCCTGCAGTTCGTTTTTCCCCCTTGTGCAGACGCACACCTTCCTCGAGGAAGTTCAGCAAACGCGCTGCTCAGCCTGCACAACCACCACCTGCAGCGCAGCGTGGCTCTTTAATAACACTTTCCAGCCAAGGACCGGTATCGCTGTCTCCACGTAAGAAGCACGCTGCAATGAGCAGCAGAACGCTGCCGGAGCGAGGTTCGGATTCTCAGCAGCGCGAGCAGAAGGCAACGAGGCTGCGCCCGCTCCGCTTCGTGCAGGCAGCGCTGTTAGGCGTGTTGGTGAGATCAGTTATTCTGATAATAACACAGTTGCTTGTACAGGAGATTGGGCTCCGTCACTTTCAAAGGACAGATGTTGCCACACGGGCTTTCATCGTTGGCTTTCTGACTAAAGCACGTCCTCCCAGCAACAGGTTTACCGCAAAACGCTTCCAGCTCTCGACGTCTGCAGAGCAGGTATTACTCACCCAGTTGCCTTCTTGTGCAAACGTGCTGGCAGTGGGATCGCGGGACGAGCCGTCTGAGCGCAGAGCTGCCGGAGATAGCCACCCCTCTGCGGCACCTGCGCTCCGCAGCAAAGAGCAGCTTCGGGCTTTGGCGCTGTGCTGCCGGGCAGATGCTGTCCCTGCAGATGCTGTCCCTGCAGATGCTGTCCCTGCAGATGCTGTCCCTGCAGAGTTGCTCTGTTGGAGCACCGGGAGCCGCGTCCCTTCACTTCATCACCCTCACTTCAGCCCCAGCCATCTGCTGAGCGGCAGCAGCAGCTGTCGCAGGATGTAGGAGCACATGCATGTACATGGCGACTTCTGTAAGGTATGGGGAGAGCTCCTGGCATGCCCACAGCGCTGCCTGGGAGAGGAGTGTCAGGAGCGAGCGCCCGGACCCGCTGCTCCCTGCTAACAGCCACTGCCTGCCCATTCCATCAGAGCACCCTGACCCACAGTGCCACCTCCCAGCAACGCTCCCAGTGGTGTTCCCAAACCTGAGCAGCACGTGCACTTCTGGAGGATGCTCCACTCAGAGGTGCTGATGTGCTGGAACAGGTTGCCCAAGGAGGTTGTGGATGCCCCGTCCCTGGAGGCATTCAAGGCCGGGCTGGACGTGGCTCTGGGCAGCCTGGCCTAGTGGTTGGTGACCCTGCACTCAGCAGGGGGGTTGAAACTCAATGATCTTTGAGGTCCTTTTCAACCCAGGCCATTCTAATATTCTTTGATTCTCCCCACCCCAGGTGGAAGGGCTGGGAGGAATGGGAGGAGACAGCGCATCGCTCCTCAGTGTCTGTCCTGTCTGCATGGAAACACACGCCAACCCAAACCCAAAGCTGTGATACAGGGTTCTGTGCAGAGAGAGAGGCAGTCGCCGCTGGGGCGGGTGAGAGTTAAGGCAGTGTGACGATGGCTTTCAGTTTGAAGAGAACCAGAAAGAAGGAGCTGCTTTGTAGACGTCAGCGTTTGCTCCTGAAAGAATCTGAGTTATTGCATTACTCACAGCAAACGAAACCTGAAGGAAGTGCTGCTGCTGACTTCTCTGCACCCAGAGTCTCGCGCCTCCCTCGCATCCCACCACGCTGTGACGGGGCACGCGCCGAGCCCGACCGCGTGCACACACAGCCCCCACTCCTCCATCCGCATCCAACGCTTCTGCATCGCGGCTGTGAGCCCTCGCCTGAAAGAAATTGATATAAAAAGAAAATTTTCTCAAGCCACGCAAAGAAACGAAGGCAAACAAGAGTTCTTCTTAACATTGCTAGGTTTGGGCAGAGGAAAGGCCAGCGGATTGTCATCTGTGTTTGACGGTCCGAACCCGATCTAGGCATTATTCTGCATGCGGACACTAAGGACAGCGTTACTTGATTGCGTCTTTTCTCAGGAATGGGCAAACTGGCCTGGTGGTTTGGAAAAACACAAGTAAGCATCTATTTTTTAATTATTACTCTTTCTTCCACAGACCACTGCCATTTCTGATTCGAGTGATGGCCAGAGTCGGAAAGGATAAACCACCGCAAGACAAGAGTTTCTCATAGTGTTTGTCTGCTAGAAAGTTCTGGAACTGTCGGGAGAAGCCTCACCTGTGTGAAGCCGCTGTCAGATGAGGAAGCATTTGGCAGAGTGAAAAGCCAGGGTGAGAGCCACGCTCTGTGATGCCAAGTTACCATGAGTGGTAATGACATAAAAGTAAATACACACTAATCATAACATAAATTGGATAATACTCCAATATCTCCCAAACACTGCAACAGGGCTGCAGAGCAGAGCAGCCCAAATAAATCCCCGCTCCCACCCTTCCCATGCTGCCATTGCAGTGGGCTCCTGGTGCTCCGGGGCTGTTTGGAGGAGCAGCGCAGCGCGGGGGCATGGATCAGCCGCCCCTGTCTGCAGAGAGCAGGAGGCATTTGGGGTGCTGTGCCCCAATCCCACACAGCGCTGCCCTTCCTATGAGCTGGTGGTGGATGGGCTGACCCTCTCCTTCCTGCTCTCCTTGTTCCCTCTCTCTGCTCTCAGTGAAGCGTTACCCACCACGACCCAAGGAAGGTCCTCGCCCTCCGTGCCTTTATATCCTGGTCCCCATGGGTATGAATGCCCGCAGAACACAAGGCCTCGGGCAGGGGCTGCCCTTCCATCTGCTTTTCATAAGCACCTGCAGCCCAGCTCCGAGCGAGGCCCCCTCATGCCCCTGCACCCCTGCACTCCAGCCCCACGCGTTTCAGAAATCTCTCTCTATGCTTAAAGCAAACTTTGTTCCCAGGAGAAACTGCTCCTTTCAGCCTTCACTTCCAAACCAAGCCCGCGTTACGGCAGCCGAAATGTCCCGGCGAAGCGAGAAGAGGAAGCTGTGCGCAGAGCCACGGCGATGTGCATCTGCTGCTGGAGGAAAGCGGCAGCGCCTTCCCATCGCAGCGCGCCGGCACTCGGGCCAGCCCTGAATTACAGGGCTGGAGTGAGAACTTCCCTTGTGGTCGCAAAAAAAGAAAGGCTTTAAAAACACCATTTTAAATGGTGCCCAGGGGTGTATTTAAAGAACAGCTAGCCAAATTCCACACTGCTCCGGGCCCGCTGGAACGCCGCCGGGCTGCGGCGGGGCTGCAAAGCAGATAAGAAGGCGCAGCGCTCGGCCAATTAGTTCCAACCATCATTATATAATATTGATGTCATATTGAATATACATATATATTCTGGCGCAGCGGCTGAAATTAAATTGATTTATTAAGTTGATACCACGCGCCGATGCCAAGCTACCAGGTAATTGATCGGCTGCCTCGAATGAACTCCAACATGTAATTTCCAGCGCAATTTGACTGATCAGCAATACCATAATTGGTTGCAAATGTCCTTCCTTCTATTTGTTTTGTTAAGTGGCTTTTTCATTAACGCACTGGAGCCAAGTAAATAAATGTGACTTTACTATTGGGCTGGAAGCAGACAATAGTTGAGAAATGGATCCAAACCGGGACAGGGCTGCGCGATGCTGTACAGCCAGCTCTCGTTTTTTATATTTTCCCAGTTTTGCCGTGTTTTGTGTTTGCTTTAGAATAGAATTCCTTTTAGCAAAAGGGACTTGGCTGACACTGCGCTCCGCAAAACGCGGATCTGTTGGATTTATGCCCCCAAATGCCTTAAGTCGACAGGTTTGTTAGGAAGCCAAGCTTAGCTCGTGGCCCTCAGGTGTCCCTGCTGAGAGAGCACACCGAGTCAGGTCCCCAGGAAGGGGCACCTCAGCAGCACACAGAGCCCTGCTGCTGTGCAGAGCGAGCAGGACCCGGGGTGCTCGATGGGAATAGAAAGGTGGAAGTACGCTGCAGCAGCCGCAGCTGTCCCATCGAGCAGCGATATACAGCACCAGCTACCTCGTGTCATTCCCAGTTTCCAGAATGTGCCCAGAGCATTGCTTTCTGGGTGTGTAATTCCTCAGTACATGCTCCGCAATGCTTTCCCCAGCTCTTTATTTTATCCCCCCCTATTGATTACGGCCCATTTCTGGGTATAGTCTAAGCGCTGGTAACCGCGTGAGTCTGGGCGATGAATTGTGGCTATCTGGTGACTTCCCAGCAATGAAACATTATTGCAGACCTTTCACTGAGTCACCACAACGCATTACAGGAGCGCGGGCAATAAAAAATCATGTCTGAAAGAATAAAGGCGTTGAGTCAGGAGAGAAGAACTAATCCGTTATTTCCAACTGCTCTCAGCACTTCAGGACTTTATATCTTTGCCTCTTTTTGTCCACTAAACTCTGCCAAGCAGCACTATTGTTTTACTACTGGTAGCTCCTTGAAAATGCTCAACAATGGCTTATTCCAGTGCAGAAGAAATGGAAGGCTAAGCTCCTTACTCGATGGGTGTTCTTTGGCTGTCCCATTTGGACCTCCAAGACCCCAGCGTGCTGCAAAGAGGCACGGTTCCTTAGCGAGCCTCAAACCTACCCACCTACCCCTACCCATTGGGGTGAAGGCGGTTGGGATCTGCTATCCCTTTCCTTTTGCCTGTTGCTGAGGTCTGGACAGCAGCTCCGCAGCGCAGCGAGGTGTGAGCAAGGAGAAGAGGAGCAGCCGTCCCTCCGGAGCCATGCAGGCACGCACAGTGTGGGGCTGAGGTCTGGGATCTTGTGTTTGCTTTATGAAGAGCTCAGCACAGTCATTACGCAGCAAATAACAGTGAGAAACAGGTTTGTAATTGGTTTGTTCAGACTGCAGTCAATTATTAGCACTTACTATGGTCTCGTGTATGTGAAACCCAGGACGAACACTGTCATGTAAGGGCCTGTCCTGCAGCGTCTGCTATGGGTGTGAGCTTGGCTGAGCAGGGTCACGGACAGCAGCGCATGGCTCAGCACAGAACCCTTCCCTGTTTGGGCTTTGAGAGCCACAGAGTCACAGAATGGTTGAGTTGGAAGGGACCTTCCAAGCCCACTGGGTCCCACTCTCCTGCCATGAGCAGGGACACCCACAGCTCCATCCCAGCCTGTGCTGGGTGCCTGCACCTCCACGAGCAGTGGGGGACAAACACAGCAGTGCCCCAGAATAAAGCAGGAGGTTTCTCTGACGGCATTTCTTGCTTCTGTCACCAAAGGTGCTTCTTCCAAAACCCAAACCTCAACTTCACCAGCACACGACCTGCCTAAAATCCAGGGCAGAGCTCCCGGCGAAGCACGCAGCAGAATGAAAGCTTGCTTTTCATGCAAAGAACGAAGCCAGTGCGACCCGGCTGATGGCAGGGGTTCGTTAACTGGGAGCGGGGTCGTTTCCCCCGCAGCCTGCACAGAGGAAGGCTGCCAGGCAGTGAGCAGCCGAGGGCACGGGGCTGACCGGGCAACGGCAGCTGCTGGGCTGCCAAGGCACCACGGAGCATCCCTCCCTCACAGCACAGCACCGGTGCCAGTGACTAAGCAGTTTCCATAAATCAAGCTGCAGCAGAGTTCAGAAGCCTAATAATAAGGCGAAGATGTAAAAATAATGATAATACGGCGGTTTTCATGTTAAAAAGGTCACAGATAAGCGTAATAGGCATTCTGATGTTCAGACTTGCAGCTTGGTTTCGAGCAATCCTAACACTCTATTTGATGTCTCGTCTCGGGGAGTTAGAAACTGGAATTCAACAATGCAATTAAAACGCAGCCCAGATGTAATCTGAGCCTCCTTCTCCTGCTGCCCTGGCTGCTTCACCTTTTCCTCCTTTGTCTCCTGCAGGTCAGAAGTGCTGGCACTGCCCTGCAGGTCCCCACTTGCACAGGGGTGCCCCCAGCCCCGGGCCCAGCGGTGCCTGCCTGGGGCAGCAGGTGCCACAGAGCCCACAGCTGGCAGATCTGGCTTCCCAAGTGCTGCCCAGCACCCCCAGCCCCGTGTGCCCAGCGCGTCCGAAGCTCTGCAGCTGGCACGGAGCGAGCGCTGCTCATTGCATTTATTGCAACTGTCTCGTTATTACTTTTGCTTACATCAGTACAACTTCATCCAGCTAATTACCATCATGGAACAGAGCACGTTAAGGCCCTGGCCATAGAGAAGTGTTGCACTGCACTGAATGTAATCCTTATAGGGTCCTGCATTCGTACCTCCCCATTTTCTCAGCTCCCATCTGCGCAGCACATCTCCACCGAAGGCTTCACAGACCTTTGATGTACATGTGCCGGAGCACAGTCCCTCAGAGCAGGCACGGCTTTGTGCTGCAGCCCTGCTGGAGCAGGCACACGGCTACACGTGTGTTCAGTACCAGCAGGACGAGAGGCAGGGGCTGCGAGCTGCAGGCGTTCCTATGGCAGCATTAATGGAAACATTATGGAACGCCGTCTCTGCAACGCCAAACTTCGGTTGTATTGGGGGGACCCATCTTCCCAGAGCTCCCAACCCAATCCAGGAGCAGTGTGAGCTCCATTCCCACTGTTGAGTTATTCTGTCAGTAGGGGATAATACTGAAGAGTTTAATTCATACGTTGCAGCATAACATCACCACCTCATCATCATGCAAAAGAGCACCATGCTGATTGCACAATCAGGGTGCAAGAAATAATGTTACCAGAAAAATAATTCAGTTTTATACCACTTCAGCGTGAGGGTTAAGCTGTTACAACACACCCTTTGTGGATGGGGAAACTGAGGCACAGAGCAAGGGCTCTGCTCACATCTGGGGCATCTCACAGCATCGTGGGGCCAGGGCACTGCTCTGGGTTATGGGAAATCCAGCAGAAATGGCTGCATCTGTGTGCCCTAATTCCACATCCGCGGAAAGGGGATAACAATGCACTCTGTTGTGAGGTGCTGAGCCACAAAAGCTATTATGGGAGCTGTGTAAGTTGCTATAAATACCTGAAGAACGAGGACATTCGGTGTTACACTAATAGAATACAAAGTCTATATGAGCCTTTGCATGTGGAGATGAAGGTTTGAGATAACTCCAGGAAGCTGCAAAATCTCTCCCGGACCTTCCCTTGCAGCACTGCTGTTCTCCTGAGGGCTGAGGGCCGTCCCTGTCCCTTACAGATGCGGATCTTGAGAGCTTTCAGGCTGCTCCTGGCTGAATTAACTTTCACAGGGAGGAGGTCACCGCTCGAGCAAGGAGCAGCAGGGCTTCAGAGCTCCCTTTCAAGCTCCAATCAGGCCAGCACGGAGAGGTCACGGACCGTTTTACCCCTCCTGGCTTTCTCCTGAAGTCGGGTTCCTTCAAGGGCCTTTCACATCACCAGAGCACCCCAGAGGCTTCCCCCCGCCAGCTCCGGCCCTTTATCCACAGCAAAAGGTGCTCAGCTCCTGCACAGCTGTGACCTCCACTCCAAAGACTTTCCTGCAAGATCCAGCAGACGCAGACAAAGCAAAGGTGCAAACCTTAAGGCGAGGGGAGGAGAGAGACCTGCCCTGCATGAGCAGTGCAGCGAAGCTCACACGGAGCAGTGCATCTTTCCTTGGGTGGAAGCGTTTGTTCCTGCAGCCCCAGCACCTCCCAGGGCACAGAGGGTGGGCTCCCCACAGCTCCCTTTCCCAGCCCCTAGGAAGGAGCCCAGGGACCCCTCTGCACTCAGCACACGTGGAAAGGCCCCCGAGCAGAGCAGGACTCCTGCAGGATCAGAAGGATTTAAGGGCTAATCCCCATCCTCCTCCAGGGCAGTCCCCAGCCCTGCGTAGGTTAATTGAGCAAAGAGCCAGCAAAGGAGCTCCATGTTCTGCCATTCCCCATGCTGTGCAGTGGCTGTGATGAGAGGGAAGGAATAAAGAAGCGGGGAAGCTGTCAGTAATCCCATCTCACTGCTGCTGCTCCCGGACAGATGATGCATTATGTTGACAGCAAAAGGGAGATGCCTCGGGCAAAAAAGTACCACAGAGAGTATTTTGCCACCCATGGCCTCGTCAGAACGTTTGTTCCTGGGCAGATGTTCCACTTCTGATTCAGCTGTTTTCAACAAATGGATGCACATCTTTTGCTGAGGACCCGTGCAGGTGAAAAATGGGCAGAGCTCCAGCAAAACTGTGCTCAAACGCATGGGTGAGCCTGGGATGGAGTGTATGTGTGTGCCATGAGGTGCAGAGCCGGATTGCAGGGTGGTCCCCTGCCCGTGTCACCCGATGGGGCTGGGGACCAGAACATGCTCAGAGCGGGCTCCTGGCACAAGGCAGGATGAAATGTCCTGGGGAAGGAGCAGCGCGTGCCCCTACCTACACCAGTGTCATTCCAGCTGAGCTCCCATTTAGCGCTTCAAGTTTTCCAGTACCCACATTTTCAAATTACCACGTCTGTGCTCAAGACAAGGCAGTGAGAACTGAAAGCACTGGGCAGAGCTGCCCTCAGACTGGCAGAAGAAGGTCCCTCAGGATAGAAGCAGCATATGCAGTAATGCACCTACGCACGATTGTCAACTGTCAACTTCCAATGAAAAAGAAAGGACCGGTGTAATTATCACTCTCAGTTCCATACATACATGCACCTATTGCATTAGGATGTGAAGAAACCACTTTCTCCAGCAATGAAGTGTGTAAGAATGTGCCGGCAGCACAGCGGCAGCCCCGCTCCTGTGGTACAAAGCAGGCATTTAGCTCAGAGCATCCCACTTTGGCCAAGCGTGAAGTTATTTGATCGGCCTTCTGTATCCGCAGGCAAGAGAAAAAAATACCAGTGTCAACGGATCATTTGTAATTTATATTAACTCTTTAGAAGAGACATTTGAAAGGTGCGTGGACGTTACAGAAGCCCCAGCAGCATTTCCCCCAGCGCTCTCCAGCCAGGCGCCAGCCGCCCTGCGTTTCCCAGCAGAACCATTCTGCACCTGACACCTTATCTGGAACCACAGCCACTTCCACCCTGGCACCTGGTGCCAGGCGCTGTTTGGCCACATCCTCAGCCCTTCTGGGGACGCCCTGCTGCTCTCCACTCGCTGTTTGTCCCAGCACATGGCATCGGGAAGGGACGTTCAGGCAGCGCTGACCCGCCTGTGCACGCGTAACTCCTGCTGGGCTGCCACAGCCTTCAAGCACCAGCCTGACCCGGGAGTGCTCAACACAGAATGCGCCTTGCAAATGACATCCAGCAACTAGACACAAACAGCAAAGGATGATTTCCTGAATGTTCTCACAGGCAGAGGACATCTCTCAGTTTTCCTCAGCAGGAACAGTCCTGTTCCGTGACACGGCTTCTCCCACACCACACAGGGATTTAACTGAGCTGCGTTTTCCTGGGGCTTCGTGCGCTGCAACCACTGCAAAGACATGGCAAAGATTTCTGCGTCATTCCTCTAGGCTTTGTTCTTACTAACTTGAGTGTATGACTGTGTAAAGGATAAATTCACTAACACTGATTAATTAATCAATCAGTGTTCATTAAGGTGAAGTGACAAACCCAGAAGTGACACAAAGTGCTGTTAGATTTGCTAGGAGAGGTCACTGGTGCTCACAAACCAACAGCAGCCAAAGGGAGAAGAGCCCTGCCCGTCTCAGTATGTCCATGCCCCCAGCCGGGCAGCGAGTCAGATTTAGACAAATCCCTAAATATTAGAGTAACATATCTTGGAAAACTCAGGGAAGAGCCTTCAGCATGTGTGCTGCCACAGCCTGGGGCTGGAGGAGGAGAGCGGAGCCTCTGGGTTGAGCTCAGTGCTGGGAGCTCAGTGCCTCCAGCTGCCCGGAGTGGTGCTCCCCAGCGTCCTGCTCATTTGTGGCACCTCGTTCCACCCGCCACCAGTGTCAAGCTTTTCGAGAAGCAGATGCAGAAACCTCTCGGTTTTGGTGTTATCCAACATTCTGGGGAACAGTTCACAGAAACCTAGAATTTTCCCAGGACACCAAACCCTTCCAGCACCTCTGCTGGCATTTTATTGAAGCTTCACACAGTTCCCATTGCAAAGCCACGGATCCAGCCCCCATCCCTTGCTGCTCCCTCATCACAGAGCACTGCAGTGCCCATTGCTACCCGCTTACAGGCGCTGCCCCCAGCGCACTCTGATTCCATCCCAGCCACTTCCCAGGCACCCCCAGCCACACTGAATCCCACCCAGCCTCCCCAGGTGCATTTTCAAGCCTCCAGCATGCGCTCGTTTCCTTTCATTTCATCAAAGCTTTGCATTTCTTTTTGGTGACACAATTTGTCAACACATCCAGTTCGCAACAGAAAAAAAAAAAAGGCTGATCAAAGAATAGCAGGTAACTCTTATTTACCGTGCGATAGCAAACCAAATTGCTGCTCTAGCTCTGTATTAGCAGCTCCGCGTTCTGTGCCTTTTTCAGCGTTTCAGCTGCAACACACTCTTCAACTCAGGACAGACAATGTAATAACCAGAAGGGAGGGCCCTTTCCCCCTCAGGCAAACACAGCTCAGTGCCAACACTACAGAACAGAGAGCTGCTGCTCAAAGGCAGAGCACAGCCCTGGACACAGCACCGGGTTTGGACCTGGTGTGGGACAAGTAGTGCATGGCTGTGCAGCCACGCTACAGCACAGCAGGTTCAGGCTGCTTACAGCGCTGCTTCACTTGGTGAGGGAGCCAGGCAGAAGGAGTGGGGCTGCCAATACCAAAGGAAGCAGCGACCGGCAGCGCTTGTTGAAATTTAGATTCAAATTTCAATTCGCAGTAAGGCCCATGTTACTTAGATTCGTTGCTTTGTCCAAGTCGGGATTCGAATGCCATTGTTTCTGCCTCCGTTTGGGCACGGCCGTGCTGCAGGAGGACATCACCCCCTGCCCTCCTGCACACCCAGGAAGGCCCCGACATGTCCCAAGGGCCTGCCCCAACATCTCTCGCGCTGAGCTATTCCTGTGGTGTAACCATTCCTATCACTTATTATATCTTCATTTCCTGCAGGCTTCGTAACTGCCCCAAGCACCGAGCTCCCCATGGCCACAGCTGCAGCTCCTCGCAGCAGCCCGAAGCCCCAGGAGCTGCACGTCACACCCCACACTGCTCGTCTTCCCATTCCAAGGAAATCTGCCCCGGGCAGCCGCCAGAAGCAGCTATTTCAGGGCCAGAAGTGCCCACTTGTGCCCTCACCTGACCCTTGGGTCTGTTAGAGTGAAAAGTTTCCCTTTCCTTAACAGCGGAGTAGATATGACAGCGCACACACTGTGCTTCAAATTACAATAAACCCGGCCTGGTCAGGATTAGCAGCGCTTTGTAAGGCTCTGCTTCTCATTTTCTGTATGAGCTGTAAATAAGGCGGCGGGGCAGGTACCTGGGAGGGAGCAGAGCCATCGCTGCGCCGCAGCACGCGGCCACCTCCTCGCTCACCACTACATCAAAGGCAGAGCCCTGCCTTCAAAGGCAGGCAGCAGGCTTTTTTTTTTTCTGGAGAAATCCACACCCCAACTCCTAAGCATATGTGAAAGGGAGGGTTTTCAGCTTGTCACTTAAGCGACTTGAAACAAATCAGATGTTGAACCATATGGCTTTGGGCCTTTGTTAGGCTGCGTGCTTTTTTCATTACACACGAAGCCAGTGGTCCCCCCAAGGACGCGCAGGTAGAGCCAGGCAGAGGCACGCGGGCTGCTGGTTACACTGCAAAAGGTGGTTGGGCCATCTTCCTACTTCCATACTGCATCACCCCTGTTTTACAAACCAGACCATCATGCTAAGGGCGTGTAGCGACAGGACAAGGGAAAATAGCTTTAAACTGGAAGAGGGGAGATTTAGACTAGATATCAGGAAGAGATTCTTTACTGTGAGGGTGGTGAGTCACTGGAACGGGTTGCCCAGAGAGGCTGGGGATGCTTCCACCCTGGAGGCGTTCAAGGCCGGGCTGGATGGGGCTCTGAGCAGCCTGGTCTGGTGGGAGGTGTCCCTGCCAATAGCAGGGGGTGGAACAACGTGATCTTAAACGTCCCTTCCAACCCAAACCATCCCATGATTCTGTGATCTTCCGCAGTCACACCCATTTGCCACTCACACCTGCAAGTTCCAGGGGTCTCCATTAGGGGGGTTTGGAACAGAGCAGCCAGGAGCCATGGATTCCCAGACGTGTACCTGCAGCTGGCTGTGTGCCTGCACCTCAGCTGGCAGCGTCCACGGAGCAGTGCTAGCCAAAGGGAGACACCCGAGGAACCTGCATGCAAAGGAGAAGGGAGAAATGCTGCTTATCTGCAACCAGCAGAACAGAGCTGCGCCAACAAGAGACTGCTCCAAGGGGCAGAGGGAATTTTTCAGCTTTCCTTCCATCTAGAATTAAGGCAGGGAGTCTTTCTGCTTTGTAGCATTGACAAGAAACTACCTCCCTACTAACTGCAGAGAAAATTTATGGTATCGGCTCATCATAAAGCAGAATAAAAAGTGATTGCTGTAATTAAACATGACCAGAAGTTGGCTGTTAAGGAGAAAAATGTCCCCGATGAGTGTTCCAGCACTGCTGACATGCAGATGCAATGGAGCAGGAGTTTGACTTCTCACAGTTTTCTTGGGAGTGTGAAGATGAGCAATGGGGCAGCCCGGCACCACAGCTCTCCTAAATCCACTGGCACTTACACCTCACCCAGCGACAAAGGTCATACATGATAGATGGCATTTTGTTCAAATACCATCCCTGTAGCCCGGTTAAGGAGCAATAGAGGCAAACAAAAGTGATCTTTAAATTTTGGCCCTCTCTGCGTTTTGCATTGATCCTTTTCACCGCTTCTCCAACAAACGCGGCAGAAATCTGCCCGTGAATGCCCATCAGCTCTGCCAGCCCCACTGGGTTACAGCCAATGTCCACATGGTGTGTTACATCGAATCTGCTGCTCTGGTACATTCAACAAAGGAATCAGACATAAGAAAGCTGTACCGTAAATATTTGAAGAAGTGCAAGGTGCAAGTACAGTTAATAGCACACTGTGGTAATATCTCATCCTATAGTCCACATCATTTTGGCAACACAATAATGATTCATAACTGAGACAAATAAACCCGACCCTTTCTAAAAAGGGCCATATATTACAAAGAGTATAGGTTTAAAATCCAGCACCAAAATGCCCCAAATTTAGGTGACCATTTGCAGTGCATGGCTGAGAGAAGTAATGAATGTGGATCCGCATGCAGGGCTTCAACTTGGATATGTTATCCCCATCAGTTAATATTACCTTATGAGCCTTGTGGAGAAACTAACTCATTTTTAACATCCCGACCTCAGCTGAGCCAGGGAAGCCAGGTGGGGGCACCTCTTTGGCGGATGTTTTGTCTTCAGTGCAGCCTGATACCTTAGAGCCCATCCCAGCAGAGAGCAGCCGGAGTGGGTATTCATTCAGAACGGGATCACCTCCCTTCACCTGCACAGACACCACGCAGCCAACCCGGGCCAGAGAGGGGACAGCTGAGACCCCCACCTTGCGAGGGGAGCAACTGCCCGGCCCTCCAGCACCACGAGGTGAGTATTCTGAGAACACCTGAAAACCAAAGGCTCCTGGGCTGCCTTTTGCTCCAAGCAAAGGACTCCTCCACGACTCCTCCACCTGCCCTGCAGCAAGCCATGGGCCGGCCGGCTGCTGTCCGCTGCAGCAGAGGTCACGGCATCCCAGCTGCCGAATGCACCGGGAGGAAAATTGCTGTGCAGCTGTGAAATATGATTACAGATGTAACGTCTTCATTTCGTTCCCTTGATTCCTTTCTTCCAGACAGATGAACCGATGCAGAGGAAGGTGGTGCTCGCTGAGGCTGGCTTGTTCAGCATCCTGCTGCGGGAACAATTGTGCCGCGCTCTCCGGGAAGGTTTATGAAATGCAAATTGTCTGATTCGTTCTGCTGCCTGCCGCGGGAAGGGCCGGGCCGCGAGAAGCTTCCTGCAGCACAGCACTGCCCAGGTGAGGAAGGAGCAGGGCTGCCCTGGGCAGAAGTGCTGCTTGGCGCTGCCCACTGCCACCGCGGTGAGGAGCAGCAACCTCTGGGAAGACAGCTTTGGCTGTAGGCGTCTCTTGGATGGTAGATGTCCTTGTAGAGGGCACAAGCTGATGGGAAATGGCAACCTTAGCACCACTGCAAAAGTGGAGCACCCCTCTCGGGGTGGGCTGCACACCCATGGCACTGCAGAAGCCTCAGGGATCCTGGCAATGAAGAAGAACATCCGTCACTTCCAGCTGATGCCTGTGGGTTTCAGCTACTGCCCCGAGGGTCAAACATTGCTCCAGGTGGGTCTGCAGTGGAGGATGCCTTCTGGTTTTCCCCCTTCCCTGTATTCACTGACTGCAAAGACACAAATACCTTGTCACCATAGGGGTGACCCAAGCCCCCAGCTTAGCTCTTGAGAGGCATAGAAGAGGCTGCCATGGCACCCTTCACAAGCTCTGAGGCTCGCCTTGAGCTTTGGGTGTTACATTGGATCACTAGGCTTAAAAGGATGCTTTAAATTGAGTAATGTTCAATCTTAATTTCCCTCTAGATTATCTTTCTAAAAATACACAAAAGAAAGGAAAATGCCACCAGGGGACAAAACCAAAATATCAGCAATGTCAAATGCCTGACAGAAGTCAATATATTCGACATCTACTGTTTTCCTTCTATCCACACGGTCTGTTAGTTTTTAAACTGAAATTAGAGTGCTTTGACATGATTTGTTCTCGGCGAATCTGTATTGGCTGTTGCTCATCTTATTTTCCAGGGTGGTGGTTATTTGTTGCAGCATTTTTCTGAATTTTCTGAGTAAGATGACTGTTGTACTGTTCTCCTGCTCCTTCTCCCCTCACCTTTCCCACCTTTCAGAGATAAGGAATACATCAGTTTTCTGCTATCACCCCAGCTCTCCCGTGAATTCAGAGATACCATTAACAGTTCTGAGATTACTACAGCCAGTTCTTCCAGTACTGTAGGATTAAGGCAGCCCCAGCCAATTTAAAAACCTCTGACTTATCTGAGAACACTTTAATCTGTTTTTCCCCTAATCTAGCCTGATTTTTTTGTCTGTGTTAATGTTAATTGTGGCAGATGCTTATTCACCATTCACTTTTTATTGAAGACTGGACAAAGAGAACATAAACTCTTCTTGTTTTCATTGATTAGGAGCTTTTCCTCTCGCTGAAGTAACAGACAAATCTTTAATTTGCTCTTCCTCCTGTTATCAGTGGGTTCAAGAACCTTTTCTTGTTACCCCTGAAGTCTCTTGCTAGCTACATTGGATTTTCTTCATTTATGCTTTTTCCTTACAGATCTGAGCTATTTCTTTATGATCATCTGCAGTAAATCTTACAGTTTTCATAGTTCTTTCCTCCGATGCCAATGAGGAATTTGATTCAGGAGACCAGCTGTATTTCCTGTATTTTCTCTGCATTGGAATAGTTGGCATTTTGGCCTTCTCTCTCCCATGGGAAGCCATCAGTTCCCCGAGCTCATGGAACTCACCCGTTGTGAAGGCCAGCTTCCCATCCCTTCTATGGACCATGGACGCTGGTGTTCCATTGGCAGCATCACCAAACTGTTCCACTTTCAGATTTTCAGCTCCTTTCTTCTCACTATATAAGCTGCCCAAGAGCCTCGCCTCCAACACTTCTGCTCATCTTTTATATCCACAAATTGCCTGTAAGTCTCAGAGAAGGCTCCTCGATCAGGTGTGGGTCATCGCTTCCATGGTGCCTTTGATTATGTTTGGGTTGCTATTTTTTTTTTTTTTTTTTTTTTGTAGTATCAGCTTCTTTTGTTCAGAGCAGTTCAAGACGCAGGGCACAGCATCCAGAGCACCCCTGGCACACCAAGCAGGCAGCCAATGGTTTCCAAAGCAGCAGAGATGGGCAGAGCAGCCAGGCAGCGTTGTGCATGGCTTCACAGCTGGGGCTGCCAGAGCAAGGTGAGAGCTTCAGGACTGTGCTATCACTCCATCCGGCTGAGACTCCTATAAGAGATCACGTTGCAAGAGTTGGGTCTGAATTTGCTGCTCCCTGGCTATCCATCATTTTTTTTCAAGGGTTGTGAAGAAGATATCATTGAGCTGGCAGCGCTGATCCGAGGACACACCAGGGATTTCTCTATAGCAGGAACTCAGCTATAAGTCTGCTTTACACATCTGGAGCAATGGAAATAGCCTTAATTGAGGCTATAAAGCAGCTCACGATGACATTTTCTGCCAGTTCTGTGTATCACAGAGGATATCCATGCACTGAAAAGCCTTAAATCATTTCTGGGCTGGAACATAAAATCGATCTACTTAAATACGTTGTTTAAGAGTAAAGGGTTCACCGAATACTGCCTTCCACTTTCACAAGCAGAGACTCAATGGTGCACATAGATTTATCCACCACAAAGTGTTTTCCCCCCAGGTTTTGCTTTGGCTGTCTCCGTACCCAAGTTCGGAGTGCCCGGTTCCCCCCATCACATGATTTCCAGCGGCCGGTGTCAGCAACGAGTTGGAGGCAGGCTGCACATCAAAGGCTTTGATCTCCATTCATCTCCACTTAACTAAAAGGAAGCCACATCTGGAGAATTTATCTCGTTCTGCAAGCTATAAATATGTATGGTTTGGGTACGGTGTAATTAATCAAAAGGCTCAAACAGAATACATGTGGTAACCTGCAAAAACGCTGGATTGCAAACTATGGAACTGATGAAATGTCTTCTTACGCACATGTCTGTGTACATGCAAACCACTCGGTGTTTCAGCACCTTATCTTTGGTCAAAGTCAGCTCAGTACTGAGGACACATGCCTCCACGAGGCCTTCAGAGTTAAGGCAGTTGTTTCTTCTATGGCTCTACATAAAGCATAGTAGAAAATAGCAGTTTCCTACACAGGAACACCAAAGAGCCCCAACTTGTAGGACCTGGAATGAGAACTTGGATCTAGGTCTGGTTTTGAGTCTGAATTCTTCACTCTCAAAATCTGGACCAGCTTACGTGTCTGGATCCCATCTCTGATTTTTCCCATTTACCCCAAATCAGCCATAAATGGCACAAAGCTTAATCTAATCAGGCAGCACTTTTAAAAAAGGTAATCAGGCTCCAGTGGTGACTACCTGCTTTATTCCACTAAATACAACTGATTTGGTACCCAGACAATTGGAACTCCTGATTAGCTGAATCCGCTACTTGTGATTATTTTTAAGCCCGTGTACTTTTGCTGCAGGTCTTTCAAGAGTGTGTGGCTGCTTTCTTTCAAGGCTGTACCTACAAGCCATGGAATACGTGCAGCTGTGGAGCTGGATGAAGCACATGTTTGCAGATGAATGGCCGAGGCCTGTGCTGGGAAATGGATGGGTTGGATGCGTCGCCTGCTTGGGAACCGGTCCCAACAGTTCTGAAGACAGACTGGAAAACTGAGTAATGAGGATCACTCCAAAGATGCTCCCAAAACAAAGCAGCAATGATGCAATGTGCTCTGCCACTGCCTGCCAGCTGTGCCTCTCACCGGGCTATTGCTCACAAGCCTCTGCGTGGCCCCCAGCTGGCAGAGCCAAGACCAAATGGCAAGAAAACAACGCTCAGGAAAAGATTTGTCCTTGTAGTCATGATTGTCAATGGAATAATTACTCTCTTTTAAAATTCATTTTCCACAAGGTGGGGGGGAAATAGCTGTAATGAAAGGCAAATACTGAGGAGCAGGCTGGGGCAGCTCTCAGTATCCAAGCAACACAGATACTCTCATCATTATTATTATGATTTCACCTTTTAAAGAAACTCCTGTCTATGGCTAGCTTTCCATAATGGGCTCTATTAATATTAATTAAATCTCACAACTCCTGAGTGATGTAGCTAGGACATCCAGCTTTGAGACGAAAGCCAGAAAAGTTACAAGACTGAAAAAGACACAAAGACTGCGATGAAAGCAGAAACAATCCACCCTCCTGACGACCCAGTGCTCAGGATCAGGTGAACACGAAGCTGCTGGGACGGCTGCTGCTGCTGCTCATGTTTTCACAATGAGTGGGTAAGGTTTCAGCAGCACCAGTAACCACCTGCAACTGCGCTGCATCCAAAACTGAGGACGTGGAGGGAACAGAAACGCACCATGAGTCCAGCACTAAGAACCATTCTGTGATTCTATGGATGATTGTTAAGGCCCCTTCCAACCTAAGCCAAACACTGATCATTCTCCCAAGATTCTCCAAGATTCTCCTTGAT
Organism: Numida meleagris; assembly: GCF_002078875.1. Taxonomy (NCBI): domain Eukaryota; kingdom Metazoa; phylum Chordata; class Aves; order Galliformes; family Numididae; genus Numida; species Numida meleagris. The sequence continues at coordinate 15,370,480 of NC_034420.1, forward strand.
TTCTGGGGCAGTTCTAGAGCTAGATACACAAGACCAATTTACAAAGCAAATCACTTTTCCTCCCATCTTCAGAGGACCCTTGAGAAAAGCCCTGCTCACTACTTTTACCCATGCCAAATCCTTGCTACAGGCTCTGACTAGATACCTTGCTCTCATTTATCTGATGGCATGCTCTGAACTAGGTGTTTCTTGGGAGAAAGGAAAAAAAAAACAAAACACAAAGGACTGAGTCGTGCTTACTCATTAGACAGCCTCCTGGGAAAGCATCTCCTAACCCTGCTGCAATATTTAAAGCAGGATACTTGCAGATCTCGAACTGCTATTCTGTTGACTCAGTATTTTTGCCTGTTCACACCCATTGCTGGATAATGGAAATTTGATTACTGACAGCTTGCACCACAATATAATGCTTTCAAATGATATGCGTGCATGGAGTCCATCCATACCACTTTTTTCAGCACCTGGTTTAGAGTAATTAATCATTATGAAGCCTGGTGCGCTGAGTTTGGGCAGCCACTGTGAGCAGAAGAGAACTCTGGTCAGTGAAAGCCACACGTCAGAGCTGCTCGCTGGGGCTGATGTCTCCAGATTTTGCATGCTTGGCCGACCAAGTCTGCAGTACGAAAACCCAGGGGGAACGCAGAAAGTTTAGCTCTACACTGATTTGAAAAAAAAAAAAATAAACCTGATATTCTAAAATTCTCCCCAGGGTTGCAAAGAAGAAAGTATTTTATTTGTATTGGATGTTTAATGATTAGTAATAAACTGTGGGAATTGTCCCATCAGTAACAAGCATCCTGCACAAAGGAAAGCAAGCGTGATGAAAGCACCATGACTACAGAGGTTCTTCACAAATACACTTCCTTTATAGTGCAGTTGCCAGACCGAAGACAAAACAACAAAAACAACAAGGCAGTCAAAACTAAAGAAAACTGGTCCATCTGCATGGCTGTGTGGGTGAGCGCAGTCTCAGAGCAGGAACTCTTCAAGCTAGGAGGGTAACTGCACTGAAAAGCCCAGAAGAAAAAGGCAAAGCATCCTCTCACTGGATACCATCTGAGAGCCGGCTTTTACAGATACATCTGTCTTGAGATGATGCTGATGTCTGACGGGCCTAACTTCAGGCACAACTGCAGCTGCACTTGGCTTCCCCAGGCTCCTGTGCCAGGAAGCAGAGCTTCACTCCTCGTTTAATTACTGCCTGCAGGAGCTGTGGAGCTGGAGGGAAGAGCTGTCTTCATCTCCCATCCGTGGTTTCACTCAAAGTCACTTTCCTGTTCCAGGGGGGACCCAAGGCTGCTGATAACGTGCCTCCTGCATATGCACAACAAGCCCTGTCTGGGACTGAATGCCAGCAGCAAGAAGACAGCTTGTCTTCCCATAGGGAACTACTGAAAGCAGCAGGACCACGGCCACCCACCCCGTGCAGCCAGCAGGGAGGCAGCCAGCGATCCCAGCAGCCTGCCCAGGCTCTTCTGTGTCAGGCACAAAGCACCCTCGCTAGGTCTTGCACCGTGTCCGTCAGCAGGAATGGCCAAAGGAGGCCTCTGCTGCTGGGAGCTCCTCCTGGCTTTGCAGGGCCATGACTCCAACCTGCTGGGGAAGGTCCAGGGCCCCGTGCCCACCACCAGGAACGCCCGGCCAACAGGACACACCAGGCGAGTGGCTTTGGTAGATCTTGAAGCTAAAAACAGAGGTCTGTATTTCACTTGTACGTGCTCATCCATCAGAATAAACATCAGACTCATCAAAGCAGTACAGAGAGCAAGCGGCCACTGCATAGCTGCTCGTCCTGGAGCGGCTTTACAACCCACCAGCACTGAGATGCTCTTCCCAGCAAATGGAAAATCCGAGCAGCAGTGACATCCACGTGGCTTTTTTATCTAGCACTTGAACACCACTTTCCACTTTACACAGGCGCCTGTCCTCAGCCCAACCCTGATCCATACCGGGTAGTAATGCCCACAGAACAGGGCTGCTGTGAATGGCTTCTGCAGCCCCGCAGCTCTCACTGCTGGGGATGAAGCTGAATTCCAGCCGCTGTCAGACTGCGGGCTCACAGAAACCACCCTCACTCGAGCTCTGCTCTTAAGGGTACTTCAGTTTGTAGTTTAACCCTTCAGGAATAATGAGTGAACAAGCAGGCTACAAGCAGGGCTCTTGGGGGAATCCAGAAGAATCACACAGCATTTACTCAGAGATAACCCAAGCGTACACACAGATTCAAGCAGAGCGTCAAACATTTCCGGCCACTTCCAGGCCCTTCAGATCCCACGCCATCGCTCAGCTTTCATCATGCCCCACGCCATCGCTCAGCTTTCATCATGCCGGATGCCTCCTGGGCTCCCTGGACACAGGTCCTCCAGTTCTCAGTGTGTTTGCACCCAGCAGCCACATCCCCTCTTAACAGCTCTTACATTTGTCTCCGCTCCTTCCTGCTGCAGATTTTCCATCCCTTACAGAGCACAGATCCAAGTTGTTACACAGCCAGGCATTAAATAATACAACAGCTTCGTGAATTTGGGCAGAACTCATACATTTGATGCGGTCCATTGTCTGAAACCTTCACTTCTTATTCCTGTGACTTGGTGCCCGGCGCTCTGGTGGCTCCGTCCATTCCTCACACTTGTTTGGAGTCCCTGCAATGTGACTAACAGCACTTCACGGCACTTCTGTGAAACGTTCTGCAAAGTTTTCAGACAGAGTAAGTCATTTACACACCTTACCATAACCACGCATGTGTGCACCAGTGCATTTTTAGTAATTGAGCAGCCAACCTGGAGCATTTCAATCCTGATTTAGGCAACGCATTAGCTAATAACAACTTGGAAATGCCTCATGAAGGTGCTGTCACTTGATGCTTCCAGCTGCAGAGATGGCATCTGTAGGAAGGAGGGGAGCTGGGAAGATGGATCCATCAAGGTGAGACAGAAGGAAACCCTTCCCCTGAGGATGAGAGAGACCACGAGCAAATGGAAATACTGATTCTGGGCAGTAAATAACACTGACTCTTGTTAGAAGGACTGTTTTACCCATAAGCCAGCAAGGAGATGAAAAATTGCCATTTGAATGGAAAGTGCTACAAGCAGCAGAAATGCATGCAATGAAAGCTTTGCAATTGGGCAGGAGAAAGGAGGAAAAAAACGCTGCAGAATCTTCACTCTCAGCAGAAATTCAGGGAAAAACCCAACAGACTCTGTTTAAAGAAATCGTTTACAGTGATTTTCTTTACTCCTAAGTTAGAGCATGCATGCTTTCATTCCAGCTGAACAAGGCAGCCCTTTTGCTGATGCAGAACACGTCTTACTAGTTCATTTTCGGCACAATGCACAGAGAATTAGGTGCACAATTCCTGTTAACAAGAATGGAGATTGCACACGTCTCCTTCCTTCCTGCACATCACAGAATAAATAACCACAAGAGTGGGGCAGGGAGCAGCAGACAGATAACTCTGCTTTGGTTACAGGGAGTGAGAGGGCCCCAGTTAGGATCCATGCTAAACCAGAGGAAATATTTCTCTGCTCTAGCTGTTCCTCCTATCTACCATTTACAAGACTGATGACCAGCATCAATATGCAGCAGTTGAATACAAATCAGCCTGCTGGCTTTGTGTTGTGCAAAAAAACCCATGAAAAATAAACGCCTGAATTTTACCTTCTCGGGAAATAATGCAAACACCAACACAGTCACATGTCTGGCTCCTGGTATAGCCTCAATCACGGCACAATTCAGCTCTGATGGGCTTTTGTAAATAAGTTGCTGCCCCTTCAAGGCAAGTGACACGGGCTTCAGCACAGCCCCACTGCCTCCAGTCTCCTCCTGACTCTCTGCAGCGCTGAGCTCCCGCAGTGCCTGGGGAACTCATTGGGGTTAGGAACTGGTGCACCTGCACAGCTGGGCGCTGAGCATCCCTGCATCCCATGGCAGCATCCCTGCAAACCAGCACGGCAGCGGCCCTGGGCTGTGCACCACACAGCTCCATGAGGAGGCAGAGCTTGGAGGCAGCTGGCTGGACACGGCTGGATGCCGTGAGCAGCGACATCCCGCGCCAAGAGGACACTGCTGTAGGGAAGACCTGCAACTCCAGTTTCAGAATCAGGAAATAAACCGGGCCAAATTAATTCCGGAATTGTACCTTCTAATAATGAGAGGAAACCGCTGTTGGTGAAGAGGATCAGGCACGGATGAAAAGATGCCCAGCAGAGAGCAGACAGATAGAATTCAGCAGTCCGTATTGCTGAAACGCGCCGTACTTCAGGCTCTCATCAAAAGCTGCTTTTGTGGCACGTCCACGTGTTTGCACAGTCATGGCGCTGGGAAGCCGTGCCAGCTCCCAGCTCTGTTTCTCCTGCAGCTCTGAAGAGGAACCGTTTCCCCCAGCACCGACCACATCCCCACCTGGAGCTCTGCTCAGAGCCCCTCGTGCACCTCCAGGCAGCCCCACACTCACCTAGCCCAGCTCATCGCACCGCGCTTCCCTTTGCTGCCCTCCCGGCTGTTAAAGCTGTCACCACGACTCAGATTGCCCCTATCAGATTCTCTGTGCAGGGAGATTCCCAATACGTTATATGGCATCACGAAGTTATTAAGCTACTTAGGTTTATATCACCTAAGCTGCTTAGGTTGATATCGCCAGAAGCGATACGCTTTTGAAGATCTTGACGTGTGAAGCAGTGTAATTACAATCGAAGGTCTCCGAGATTCCAACCACTGAAGTTAACAGAGAGGATCTCTATCGTTTGGATGGCAACGCTGAGTGAGAAGAAAGCATCCAAACCGCAGACAAGTTTCACTCATGGAGCCGATGGCAAACACAGAGCGATGACCAGCACGCTGCACGCAGCACTGCCACATTCCCCCGTCCTCTTGCAGCATTCCTGCAGTCTGCATGGCCATGCATCAATCCGCTCCCCATGCCCCTCGCCCACTGCTCAACCAAGACAATATTATTTACACCACAAAGCTCTATCATCCTTTGGTTGAGAAACGCAACGATGAAGAAAGGTGTCAGTTAGATGTCAATTTCTCTGCCAGCACCCGTTTTAATAGATTGCTAAATTTCAGGCTTTGTTATAATTGCTGAAGTGACTTGGAACTCCAGCACCAGCCTAATCTTGCTTTCCAACTCCTCTAATGGCATTACTCATGTATTCATCAAAGCACGGGATGTTTGTACCAGAAATCTGCAGATAACCTGCTCGCTCGGTGCCGCTGGAGAGAGCTGTCAGGCCCTAATAACTCATTTCCTGAATAAATCCTTCAGAGACTCCATGCTCTGAACGTGAAGGGAGTAAAATATTCTTTTGATCATTCGTTTGAAATATTTTCTTCATCCTTTAAAAACGAAGGTAACAGAACGCAGCCAGCGGGAAGACAATTAAGTCGGATAAACTAATACACAGACATTTAATGACACGCCACGTGCTTTATGGTGATGCAAAATGAAGGAGTTCCCCTCTTCTCCTGCGCACACCTGAGCTCAGTGTCACTGGGTTTAGAGCTGAAATGTCCCTGCAGGTGTTGTCCGAGCTTCCCACCAGTCTTGGTGCCAAGTCTTCTAGCTGGCATGGAGGGTCCGTCCCTCAGAAAAGACCAGAACAATTGTTAATTTAACAATTGTTAATGTAATGCATAGAGTCACCATGCACAAAAAACATCAAGGCGGGCATAATTATAAGACTTCTGAGTCCATCCTTCTCTAAGTGCATGTGCAAGCTCCTTCACAGGCAGAGAGCTAGCTTGAGAGCCAGGCTGCCTTCACGCTGATCGTCCTGCACTTGTACCTGCGTGCTATGGAAAAACAGTTTCTAAGAAAGAACAAAAGCACGCAGCAGTTTAATTTCTAGCACTCCAGAATGCTTCAGAGAAGCCTTTTAGAGTTACAGATCAGTAAAGAAACAGAGGTGGAAGGAAGATCCCCTGGTCTAGGAAAATTGCATTTTGCAGGTTGTTTCTGGAGCTGAAATGCACTTACCAAGGGCAGGCCGGGTTCTTACCTCAGGTCTGCATAACTCCGTAATTATGGCTTTTTTATGAAGTATACAAATTGCCAAACACACACAAAAGAAACGAGCACAAAACCCACAAACATTAAAAATTGGGACAGTTGATTAGGACCAGGGAGGCCACTATCCTCCTTGGCCGTCCTTATCATTTTGTTATTCTCTTGTGCTTCTGTGTCCCATGGAGTTTCACTACCACCTGCCCTACACCTCAAAAAGCCTTTGGGAGCAGCAGCCTTGTCTGCGCAGAGCCCACGCTGTGCAGGCCATGCCCAGAGCCCGCCATCATTCCAATGCCATGTGCTAAAAGAACCCAGCATCATGCACTGAGAACATCTTCCCCTTGCTTTATAACACCAACGCACAAATTTTCCCTGCGGTGTTGTTTATATTGATATGTATTTTTATCAAGGGAGCCAGGAGCAAGAAGTAGAACCCTGAGATGGTTAAAGCGTGCTTCAAATTCATTTAAAATAATGTGCTCTCTCTCTAGACTCATACATCTTTACAAAGAAAATGGCAAGCAATCCAGAACATGCAAAGCATAACGACGTTCAGATGTGTATAGACATAAATAGCAACTTCTAAACCAAGAATTTGCCTCTGGAGCCTTTTCAGTAGGCTGTCAAATAGAAAATATTTAAAGGGAGGCTATGATAGCATAATTTCTCTTTGTTTGAGGCAAGGATGGAGTGAATGTGTCATACGGCACTAAGAAAGAACAAGAGAAATCTCAGTGATCCAAAGTGAAAGGATTTCATTATAGAGGAAATCTTCAATCCATTTAAATCAACCACAAATCGGTTGGCTTCAGTAGTTCTGGATCTCATGACAGTCCCGACAACAAACAAACAAATAAAAACACAATAAATTTCAGCACCAAAATGCACAGTTTCAGTCCTCCATAACCTTGCTGTGTGGGAATCCCCAGGGTCTGCACCCACACGAGCTGCAGGAGCTGGCCATGGGCTGGCAGCAGCACACGGGCACATCTTGCCCACCACTCATGGGGACTCCTGGCTGCTACTGAGCTACAGCCCAACCTTCCGGAATGGAAGAACTCTTTCTAAATGTGAGTATATTTGGGATTTCTTTGTAAATAATTGGGATCTCTCTGCTAGCAAGTTGGAGCGGTTTAACAGTCTGACGTTAAAGGTGCCCTTAGGAACACGTGGCGCACGACCCACGGGCAGCACAGCACCTTGCAGAGCCCAGCTGCAGTCCTGCTGACCTCTCCCAAACAGAAGCAGTGTCTGAAACACTCCCCTGGCATCCAGATTGCAGAGAAAGGCACCAGCAAGGAGTGAAACAGAGCTGCCCTCGCCTGCTGGGGTATTGCTCCGTAACCACAAACACAGCCTTATCTCCAAACCCAGCAAGGACAAGGCAGATGAATCACAGTGCAAATATCTGTCATTTCTTCTGGTTTACTTCGTGCAACAGAAGGGCAAGCAGGCAAACAAAACCAGCAAAAACAAATCGAGCTCTCCGGTCTACTTCTCATCCCACTTAATAAAGGGTATGCTTTGCTACTACTTAATTCAATGGAAAAATTCCTTTAGGTCTCCATGGGAACGACATTGGGCCTATAATACTTAACCATAAGTACCAAATTCTATAAGCTTTGGCTGCAACTTTTTAGTGTCCCTTTAAAGACCTCTGCGGATAAAGAACGTGAGGCTCTGGAGTCAATAAAGTCAATGAAGCAGCTTTCACAGACATCAGAAGTTCACTTCCAAACTTTTTTACAAAATAGTTACTGGAATTTGGGGAAAGTGAGCACAAAGAAAACACTGTAATAACTAACACAATGACCCTTTTAATAAGTAAAGGGAGCGGGCTTATTAATGAAATTGGACTTAGAGTACATGTGGACCAGACAGTGAAAGGAAATCTCTCAGCAGCACATCACAAGGCAAACAACGTGTAAGCAGATAACAGCAAGAGCTGTGTGGTTCCTAATTAACTCAAAAGAGATGGGAGTTCTGTCTCCTCGCCGGCTCTGGTCAGTCACTGAAGACAATCTGCCTCAGTCTGGGTGAAGTGCTGTATTTCAGGAGGAAATTCCTTCCTTCCGCTCTCATCACAACAGCAGTGACACCGCGGATTAACAATAGCAACATTTACATTTACTGGGCGCTACGTTTGGGTGGCAGAGTTCTGGACACAATCCTGAACCCAACCTTCTCTCCTCAGGTGTGAGGACTGAATAAACAGCAACGTAAGTAAAGGAATAAATGGTGATGACAGTACTGAAAAGTTATTAATAATCTGATGCTGAGACTGAACAGTTCAAAGTTCAGTTCCAACCTTGTTCAGAGATCTGTAAGCAATGGCTCATCTCAGGTAAGACCCAAAGTGGGGCTCACAGGTCCGGGCTGACCTCGCTGTGATGGGGAGGGCCCTGTCCATGTGTACTTAAGATTCTCCCTGTGCCCAGTGCATTGCATGCAGACGTGCTCCTCACTGGGGCTGCAGCACCCCTTCCAGTGCCGCGGTTCTGCCTGTGGCATGTGTACCAAATTGGCAGCTGTCAAAATTATTCAGCTTGGAAATTAATCAGACACGGCAGTTAATGAGCCAAATTTAAAAAACAAGGCAAGAAACACAAGATCTTTTCAGTTGTATGGGCTGAAGACTGATTGCTCCACGCTACAGGTGGAGGCTCAGGGAGGCTGAGCCCATCCACCTCCAACGCTGACGGCCTCCGCCACGCGGCTCTAATAAATCAGTCAGCACCATCATTCCATAATGCTGCCTTTATGCTGGGGTTTGACCCAGCCCTGGCACACATTTAAGGGCAAAAATAATTTATGACATCACCAAATTCCTGATTAAAACATTCTCATGCTGGGACTTTAAAATACACTTTCATTGACTAATATTTTCACTAGCTCAGAAAATCCCACGCTACGTGCTTTGACCACATCATAAAGAAAAAGGCTTCATTCTGGATGCTGAACAACGCGCAGTGTTTAAGAGCAGTCTGTTTACTTTCTGGCAGGATACAGCTTTCACATAGACCAGCTCAGAAACATGACACTGATATAGGCATTAAGAATGGATTAACACTGCCATGGAGGCTGCACTACTACCACTAGTGGGACAGTACCAAATACAGAACGTATCCTGGTTGAAAATCTTTATATCCAATGCAGAAACATGAGAGAATGACAAGAAACCTTTAGGGAATACTGCAATTTCCACAGCCTTGTGATGCTAATTACAGTCATTATCAGAGTCTAAAAAGTTCTGCATATTTTTTGTTCTCTGCTCACAGCAGCTGTGAAATGAGACAAACTCAAGGTGCAATAACGATATTCAATGCTGCACAAAAAAAAAAAAAAGAAAAATAAAATCCTGAGTCCCACCTAATTTCAATATTACTACCTAATGCATTTTTTTTTTAAGATTCTAACATAATCATCTCAAAAAGCTTTCTCCTCTCCTACGTACATACACGTACATAATCCAGGGTATATTATTTTCTAAAATGACAACTTCAGTCCTTTGAATTCACAACAATCTGAGAAGCAGAAAAGCCTACGGTTTTGTAATGGGTTTTCCTCTTTGGTTCTTTTTTTTTTTTTTAGCTCTTTTTCCTTTGCCCTTTACACCATTTGTCTTTCAATATCAAGGCAATGAATTTTTGTATTTGTTTCCTTGTTTCAGCAAGAGAAGATAGGAAAAAAATATATAAGTATCTAGAGATTAACTGTAAAGAGGGTTCATGTTGAACAGAACTGTCCATATGCATACAATAACACACAATTCTACGTTGCTTTCCTATTTTTGACTTTTTATCCCCAAAGCTTTTATGAAATAAAAAACCCTAAACCACCCAGCACTGCTGACACGACTTTCCCATGGCCCAAGGGCTAGATCCAAGCCAGGCTTTATGGCAACGAGTGATGCAATGCTCAGGCTCACACCCTGGAACAGATAATTGTTTTATCCAGTGGCTTAAATAAAAACCAAAGCCGAGTTGTGGAGCAGAGACCTGAGCTGAGGCTCCATACACACAAACGCCTGAGCCACTGATCTGTAGACTTGAGGTCACTGCTTTCTCATTGGCAGGGAATGCGTCTTTCATTTTTTCCTGTGCTGTGCAGCACCATCAAAAGGAGAGGTGGAGAATGCCTCCTCGCCAACTCGCACATTATAGCAGGTCGTCTGTTGATTATATCCTTCCTCTTCCAAAAAACAACTCCAAACAAATACAGCATGGTATTTGCCTGGGAGAGTTTACGCCAACAGAAAAATGCTCAAATAAAAATGCTAGGTAGGGAACTCTGAACAGATGATAAGGCTTGTCCTCTCCTCACTGTTTGGATATTTATCAACAGTATTCTCACAGAATCTTCACATACAAAACACAGAAATATTCTTCTGTTTGCCTATATTCTCCTATCTCTTTGAGTAACTAAACGCCAGCATAACGACCAGGGAATCTTCCTTTCTTCTGTAATTTTTTGTATTAGGGAGTTCCTAATCTCTAAGCATTTGGAGGTGTGTTTGTTTGACACATTAATACAAATCCTCCTCAAACGAAGCTACATACACAGCACCTCCAGCTGCAGTGTCACTTCTCACAGCCTGCAATTACACACCTTAGTCTGCAACACAGTGTGGAACCCCAACGGGACTGCTCGTAAGGTGATCGTATTTGTGAGGATCTCAGTGTTGTGATTTTGGTTTAGGACTGGATTTGGACAAGACATCTCAGAATCACAGCACGCTTGGGTTGGAAGGGCCCTCACAGCCCCCAGCCGCACCCTGCATGGGCTGGCTGCCCCCAGCTCAGGCTGCCCAGCGCCCACCCACAGCTGCAGGAAGCTCCAGCGCTGGGACAGCACAGCTCGGTGACAGTGCCAGGGCCTCACCGCCGCTGGGGAAAGAATGTCCTCCTAATATCCAACCTAAATCTCCTCTCTTTTAGTTTAAAGCCGCTCCCCCGTATCCTGCTCCATGAAATACGCTGTGACTGGGCCGTGCTCTTGTGACCGGGTATACTGCAACTTTCTGCCCCAGAACCTACTCGGGGTTACCGAAGCAGCCCGCAGCCCGTGCTAGACGCCCTCCTCTCCCCCTGTGCTCGGCCACAGCCGGAACGCGCCACCCCAACCTCGTTCAGGGCCACAGCCCTCCAATCCGCTCCGCCCGGGCGCGGCAGTGCGCCTGCGCGGCAACCCCCCCCAACCCCTCTCCACTCCTCCAGGGCAGACAAGACGCGGGGCAGAGCGGACCCAGGAAGCCTCATGCAGGAGGAGGCCTTCCGGTCCCAGTGAGACCGCTTCCGGCGGCGGTAACGCGGCTCAGGCCTGGCGGCCTCCCGGCACTGCGGAGCGTCCCCTGCCCCGCCGCCAGCAGGCAGCGCGGTCTGCTACAGAGCAACGGCGCTGTAACTTTTAATTCCACATCAGACGACCTTGGAGATCTCTGCAATCCGCCTGGAAAGGCCCTAGGCACCGGCTGCAGCGGGAAGCAGGGATCTCCACGTAGCGTCCCAGCCGTCCTGCGGTCTGTCTCCTCCTATAGTACCTGTCGCGTCCCAGTGACGTCACATAGCCCGGACAGGAACGTTCCTGGTTCCTTTCGTGCAGCATTAACGTCTGCGATCCCCCCTCAAACGTACACAGCCTCCATCCCAGGCACATCGAGAACAGTCTTCTGAGCTCAATCAGTCTGTAACTAAGCTAAGCTGTTCAGGAATAATCAAGTTAACGTGAACACTAATGAATGGCAAATCAAATCTCATACACAACAAAGCAACAAAAATACTGAAACTTGAGGTTAAAGGAGAAAAATACTCAGAATTTAGACTGATTTGTAGGAACCTTATCAGTATTATGTTTATAAACAAGTATCTTTGCAGTGATGCTGCCTTACTAGCCCCATTGTGAAAAGGGGAATTGGATCTTTCAGGGTTTCTGCACAAGCAGCTGATGCTCATGTTTCACTGCATTAACACAGATTAGCTTTTACTAATGACTATGGCAAACATTAAGTATTTTCCAGATGAAATAAACTTCCACTGTTTTTCAGGCAACACTGAGCTGCATGTTTGATATGGGATTTGAGGGTTTTTATAGACACGTCATGCTGGCTGGAACTATGACAGAGGCTGGTGCTGGAAGAAAAAAAAAGTCCTAATTCTTTACTATAAACATCCACTCTGATTTTAAAAATACAGGAAAAAAATCAGAATGTCCACATTTACAAAGACAAAACCAAGTTGCTTTAAAACTGACAGCTTAAGAACATTCAGAACTTCTGTGAAACAGACAGGAGGCCAGGTTCCACAGAACTCCATTAAATATGCAAGCACAATCTCTTCTGTTTGTGATTAATTACTTCCCTAGCCAAAGGGAAACTAATGGAATACCTGTTTAATTATTAGAAGATATTCAGGACTATATTACAATATCAATATATGAATATAAGACAGATTTAGTTGACAATATTTTACAGTTTGCTAAAATACAATCTCCCTGAAAAATAAAAGTTAATATATTACCAAAGCCTGGTGATCCACCTCCTGTTTGCAATTCTGCTGCTAGTTTGTAGTGGAACTTTCAGCCAAATAGTCATGTTTCCCCATTTACAAAGTGGGAGCTACCAACACTTCTCTCCCTCATACAACTGAGGAACACAGAATCAAGTTAAAGCCTGCTGCAGCTGCAGAGATACCCACAGAGAAGACAGTTGCATAATGGATTACCTTTTCTGTTTGTAAAGTGCATGGTATAATTGGCATGTAGCAAAGGGGAAAATGGGCTAAAAATAAGCCTTTTGAAAGAGATACAGAATGAGAGAAGAGTGTCTTGCACTGAGGTTATGTATTTAACAGTTTTACATGAAGTATTTATATATAAAAACTTTGTTAAGTGCTTTTCTCCAATTTAAAAATCTAAAGAATTCAAAAATAAGGCATTCAATATTTGAAAAAGTACAGATTTACAAAATGTGTATATTCTGTCATGAAAACTCCACACCAACATTATACACTTGGAAAAAAAAATACAAACAGGATATATTACAAATTTATGTAGCAATAACTTAGTTCATACCATGCAATAAGAAGTACGTTAATCAAGATACACAAGCTTTTAAGTTTCCTAAACTGGAGGGCTTAATTCTGTTTGCAAATGAGTTTTTATGCAAATTCTTAGAGCTGTGGCACTTGAAATTCTTGGTAGCCTTTCTATTAAGAGTTAAATTGTACATAATGATTACGAGGATGGAGAGTAACAAAGCAGCTGTTACGAATCATTCCAACTTTGTTCGACAATAGCTGAAACTCTTTTTTCATATTCACGTTTGTTCTCCTGATAAAGCTGTGCTGCCTGACTGTTTGCTGGACTGTTTGGATTAGGTTCATCAAGCAGAGACTGTAAAAAAAGGGAAAAACAAAGTGAGAAAAACCAACAATTTTTAGAACAACAACAAACAATATTTTTCATATCAAATGCTTCAGGAAGCAAACATAACACAGAAGAGCCCACTTAAAAAACACAACACAACAAAACAAGTTAAAGCTAAGATTAGGCTCCCCTAATAGAGCTGCTGGACTTCCAATTATACATTTTATGTGCATTAGCACTGTATACGTTTTTAGGCTCCTTATGTCCTTACAAACCTGAGATGCACAGCCATTTGTGCCAGTTTGCAGTATGACATCAGCTGATTATTTGGCAATTACACCACTGATGTCATGCAGGACTAAAAAGAGGAGTAAATAACTTCTACAAAACTTCACTGTAGAAATATAAAAACATGCACACAGGAGAAAAAATATGTTTATTTTCAGTGTGCCATATCATTTTTATTTATTCTAAGTAAAGCAAATTTCAGCAGCACTTGAAGTGACAGGCCAAGGCTTTGTGAAATGCTTTCAAACATTATATTTCACAAATTTTACACCTGACTGCCTATCTTGACTAAAAAGGTAAAAAGGAAGCCAGAACAATAACTGTTTTCTTGTGAAAATATCCAATGGCAATTTTGTAGCTCAAAAAAATCAGTAATTACATAGGTCAGCACTTTGTGTTTATGTGATCTAAAAAGCTACTGCTTAGCCTGCAAGTATTTGAAGTTCCTTGATAGAATTATCTGCTAGCTTTGTCACTGAGCCGGGCACTCTCCAATACAGACTTGTAACATACTTAACTGCTAAAATAGATTTAAACTTACCTGAATTGAAGTTAAAATAGATGAAACATCGTATGTCGGACTCCACCGGTTCTGAAGAATATCTAAACATATGCTACCATCTGCATAAACTGTGAACACAACATACAATATCAGACTTATCTTACATTTTGTTCATTAAATACAGTTCAAGCATGAATTACTGTATCAATTTGGTCTGTGTTTAAAAAATGCTTTAGGAAAGATGATAGCAGCTATGGCTGACAATCTTACATAATTTGATACCTTGTATTCTGAAGGAGACATATTACTGGAGGTAACAAAACACCTAAGAGGAAATGAAGGAAGGTCCAAAAATTATGGCAATAGCACAGGAACTGCTAGACCTAGGCTCAGCTTCTTGCTCCTCCTGTGTGCTTGGCCCAGATTCAAGCCGACGTAATGCCTCTCAGCAAGCAGAGAGACATTTGCTGCAGGCATGGAATGCACTGCACCAGCCGAGGATCTCAGTCATCATGCACTGCACAGGGAAACTCTGCACTGTGTTTTCACACACTAGGAAAGACACTAAGGCAGACAATAGAAAATACTGAAGCATGCCTGAAATGCTACTTCTGTCTGAAGATAAGAGCCTGTAGGAAACTTCTACATGCTGTTTTTTTAGCTTGTTCATCCCAGTAACAAAATATAATAAAACAAAACAGTCAGAGGCATATTAGCTTTCTTGTTATGTGACTGATAAATAGAGAGTATTGCCTAAGAATACCGTCTAAGAAGCCACAAAACTGTAGTTAAAGCCAGCCTCTGTTCAAGGAGGGCTCAAGCTACAGGAAATGCTAAAGGGGTTTTACGCTTCAACTCTCAAATTGAATCTATAACCCTTTGTAACAGAGGGGATCGGAGAACAGAGAGGCACAGTTTGTGCTTTCTGCATCCAACAACTGGATAAAAGCTATGGAGAGCTGGAGTGAGAAGCACAGCATTCCATGGCTGCCCTCCCACCCAGGTGGGGGCAGCCCCTTCCCCTCTGCTCTCCCCTAGGAGCGCACTTTCCCACCCGCCTCCCACTGCCAGCACTGCTTAGCACAGGGAACTCCCTGAAAGTTGCCTTGCCTGAGCTCTCACCTGACAGAAATAAGTAACATTTGGCTCCATCAGTTCCCTGCTTGGATTCATGATGTGTCTACACAGACAGAAGCGCTGTTAAATGGAAGGGGACAGGAATCTGAAGCAGGATTGCCCCTTTGGGCCAACTTAAGTGCAGCTGTAGCTGGAAACACTAACAGATTCTGCAGCCATATTGACTGGAAAGAGACAGATAGCTGCTACTTAAAAGCACCACAATTCTTAGATCTTCCATCAAGTAGTTACTGCCTGAGAGAACTACTCAGGAGGTAGCAGTGCAGAGAGAGCAAACCATTAAGCATTCTGGAGCTTTGCAGAATACATGACCACATACATATACATAATAGTTAGTAAGTATTATGGCTAAATAAAAATGATTTACTCACCATTTGGATGGAACATTTTTGATAAAAACCTAACGGTTGGAGGTTTATTTGGATATTCTTCTGAAAATTCTATTACTAGTTTAAAAGTACCTGTCCAAACAAACATAAACACAATCAGAATACCACCAACAAAAAAAGCCCCAGCAACAAACAAGGTTAAGTTAATTCACGTGCTCCATAATCAGTATTTCTTCCCACCATTATGCAAACAAACCACATTAAGTCTGCTTTCTTTTCACATATTTCAAGCGATAATGGAACTACGGAACTAATAATTACTAATAGCAATAAAAACAGCAGCAGCAGCTAGGTCCAAGCATCGAGACTCACTGTATACATGGGGAAAGCAGCTAGATCCAACACCAACTATCCCACTGCCTTCCTCCCTTTTTCTGCGACCAAATTCGCCTGTTCTGTGGGCTTCAGTGACTTCAAGGTGTTTCATTAAGAAGGCCCTGTGGTGCCAGCAAGCAAAAACTGGAATTTCTTCATCAGCAATCTCAGTCTTTGGAGCTCATGACTGATTCATTGGAAACCTTTATTACGGATCAGTGAATAATTTACTGTACTCCTCCAACCCAGCACAGAGAAAAATCCATCTGCTGCTGATTACTGCAAAAACGCTGTAATTATTAAACTCATTATTCCTCATATGCCTAGGGGAGATTCATTACACATCAACTTTCATGTTTATGTACAGATTTGGTATTCCCCCCTCTCGCTGAGTTCTATATTCAGAACAATTCAAGATTTTTCACCTGCTCTTAGTTAGAAGAACAGAGATGAATCAAACATGCTACAAAGATGAAACCAGAAAAGCATCTTGCTCAGCTATCTTGCTAAGCTTAGCTGCAGCGATGTGAAATCACATCTGGCAGCATTAGACTAACCTCCCCCACTGAGAACTCCAATGTTCTGTGTCTAAGCAAGTCTTGGTAAAAGCATTGCTTCATGGCTTTGTAACTAAGCATCAACCACTATGGTAAGACAGTGCTTACACAGAAACATAGTATTTTTGTAGCTAACTAGACCTTACACCATCACTTTTTGCTTGTTTAGACTGCTCCAACTAACATAATGTCTGAGCAGAATAATGTTGATACAGACAACACTTACAACAATGACAGAGAATATAGAAGTTAGCTGCTTACCATCTTCAAAAGGTGTCCCTTCTGGCCTGAAAGGTTTAAAAAAATAAATTCCAGTTAAAAATGACCATTACTTCTAAACATTCATAATAAACATGTATATTACTCCTTATTCTCCTCAAGATAGACATAGAGACAATCATATAAATATTTAGGGAAGTATCCAAAGGCTTTGTCGTATTCAGCAGGCTTTCCCACAGTCAATCTGTTAGTGAAGATAACCACTTCATTATCACCCCAAGCAATACACGTGCCACGTTTCAGATTACAGTAGAATTAACGAGGAGATGGCTAGTAAACTGATTTCAGTTTTATGAAAGGATACTACCAGAGTTCCTCTTCTGTGGGATACATAATGCAAATTCCTAGACAGAATCTGTACCTCATTCTACCGGGAATCAAACCAAACACTGCCAGTACATCTGGATTTGATGGCCAAGAACATGTGGTGCTCTTATGTACCTTTAAAGAGTTAGCCTGCTTTTTCATAAGCCACCTCCTATAAAACCTATTATATTTATTAAGCCACATGCAAACATCATTAAAAAAAGACAATGAACTTTTTTTTTTCCCCTAGACATTCTTTATTACCCCTGAAAACAGATTTTTCCTGTGACTGTACACTTGGTCATTTCTGCAAATCTCCTGACTTTCCATTAAAAAAAAAAAAAAAAAAAGGATGTTATAAAGAAAGAACATTTCCCCCTCTCCTCCCCCCCCAAAAAGGGGACTTCGTAGTGAGCAAAAACTCTTACCCAAATATAACTGCATTCCACTGCATTATATTATTCTCAGATGGTGCACCACTGACACCCACAGGAGGGTCCTCTTGCAATCTAGAAATTACAAATATAGAATGACAAGCCTTACGTAAGTGAAACGCTTCCACCTCCAAGTCTAACTCAATAGCAATATCCACTTTTTTTTTATAAATCTCTTCTCATTCTAAAGAAGGGAACAGACAAAGCGTTACATGCAGATGAGCAATATACCTAAAGACAAACCTACGAGGTAACACACCAAGACTTGCTCCCGTATTACACCAACTCGCCATGACAGCCCAGCAGGTCGAGGCAGGTGTGCAGGGAGCAAAGCACCATAAGTACCGATGCCTTCAAGCACCGCATGTAGCTGGGATTTATAGCACCGCCCAGATGGCTCTGAAGGAGCAGGGCAGGGAACTGCTGCTGGCTGCCACACTGAAAAGGAGAATAAGCCACAGCCAGAAACGGGAGCTGAGCACAGGGCAGTGATACTTACAGGACATACTTACTGGAACTAAGGGCAAAGAACTGTCAAGCGAGTTTTTTCTGCATCCCTAAGTCTGTGCATGATGCGGCTAAATTTGGTATAAGGCTGTTTAGGCTGGTGAACTGACTGCTTCAAAAGGGAAGAGAGAGCAAGGGGAAACCTTTGTACTGTTCCCTGTTACCACTTCAACAAATGTAAATATTTGTCTCTAAAGCAATAGTGGAGGCATTTAAAATTCTTTTTAGTTCCTTAATCCTTGGACTAGGGAAAAGCACGTCGCCTACTGAAAGCTGCATAAACTCAGGCCAGACAAACATACACTCTAACTAAATAATAGGACCTACATTCCCTCCTTCTGCCCGTTTTGTGTGTTTCCGCTAAAGGATCACGTAAGACCCTGGAACAACATAAAACAGTAACCTCCCACACAACTGGGGACTGTCCTGGCAGATCCTTCTGTGACAGCTCCCATCCACCGCACACATTTGAGTCATGCAAGAATAAAGAAAATGAAGTAACTGCCCTCACTTCGAAAGCAATTGCTTAGCGTTAACATGAGATTTGAGCACGCAGCAGTATAATGTTAAGAGCGAACCTTCACTGAAAGCCCTACAGACCGAGGGACAAACTCAAACTCAATTTCAGCGTGGACTGACTTAGGGCTGACCCAGGCACAGCGCCAGCAGCAATGCCTGCAAGTCCCCCTGCCTGGATGCCCGTCCCCGACACAGCGAGCTACAGCTGCTCATGTACACGGGACACCAGCAATGACCCTGCCCGCAGAGCCAGGCCGGCAGCTGGGCTCTGCCTGCTTGCAATCCAGATCCCCTGTGGACTGTGTTTACATCCTTGCTCTCTGAGCACATGCAGTCCAGACAGCTTAATTTGAACAGCATAAACCACCTACTATTTTGGTCAGGGAGAGCAGGAATGTGATTTCTTCCATGCCAGACTGCATGCTGGTAATAATGCCCGAGTGCTTTGCCTGATAAACATATCAGGAGGACAGCTTAGGGTTTTAGGGCAATTTAAAAAGCTCATGTGCACACTATTATCAAGAGGTTTAACTACAGACAGGTTGTGGCAAGGGCTGCATGCCAGGCTGGTCCAAACAGGGCCTGGAAGTCAGTAAGAATTAGGGAAAATGTACTATTTGTAAGCCCTTTTCTAACAATATTTATACATAGATGTAAACATAACATTTATCTGTTGGTTTAATTAGATGATACAAGGCACTGCTCCCTCTCCACTACTCCTGGCAATTATAATAAGCAAAAGGAGTTTATATTTAACCAAGTGAATCAGAGCTCACAGCACAGCCTGCTTTTTCAGTATGAGGTAAGAGTAACGCAAGGCTAAACAAAAATATAACTGGGGGGGAAGGAGGAAAGGAAAAAAACTGACACAAGGAAGTTGTGTACATCTTGGGGTACTGAAGGGTCAAATATCTGATAAACAAATGGGAGCGTGTGCCACGTTTTGCTGCGTTCACTCTGCCACGACTTCAAAGTGTTCTCCACCTTCAATTTCAAGATTCTCAAGCCAGTCCTTCTAAGCCCTTTACCCTGTGCAAATCAGGGATTTTGGGGCACCTGCACAGCCCAATAAAACACAGGAAGACCGAGCGCCGTGCTCTGGCTGGAGCAGGATCCCGGCAGCCGCTATCGAGGCGGCCCCGCACAGCTCCCAGCGCTCGGTGCCCCACACCGTTACGTGCAGCCACACACAACGGCAGCGCACGGTGCACGCCAGCTGCTCCCCGCTGCATTTTCACGCGTTGGTACAAGAGCTCTGCTAAGAAAGGAGCCCCTACCCGAGCTGACTCATCTCCAGCTGAGGAGGAAATCACACCGACCTGTGACGTTTACCAAAAATAACAACAAACCCCCACACCGCTTTCTCCCCGCTCTCAATTATGGCCGTATTCACACGCGAGACGGGAAATAAAGCATCCCGGAGTCCGCGGCTCGGCCGCTAGCACTCACAAGCACGCGGCGAATAGCTGCTCCCAAGGCACTTCGCGTACGTTATACAAGACCGCTCCGGATGGAAAAGCTCAGGCAGAACCGCATGCGCACAAAAACATTAAGGGGCATTTCGGTTTTGCTTACACGCGGGGAACGAAGCGTCCGCTAATTGCTGCGCTCCATATTTAGAAGCCCCCCGCGTCCGCGTCCGTGTCGGACGGGGCCCGCCCGGCGCAGCGCGGCCATGGCCGGGAGCGCGGCCTCAACTTTCACCTCAGGCGCCCCCGGCCGCCCCGGGGGGATGGGGAGAAGCGGCCCCGAGCAGAACCGGCCCCGTCCGAGCCGCACGGCGCCCGTTACCGGCGGAAGGCCTCTGCCCCGCTGCCCGGAGCGCCTCAGAGCCGCCGGGACCGCGGGAGGGACGCCCGGAGGCGCCGGGGGAGGGGCACGCGGAGGCCCCGGCGGTTCGGAGGGGCAGCGAGGCCGCCCCGCACCGCCCTCAGCACGGCCCCGGCCCCGCGCCGCCGCTCACCTCTTGAAGTCGCGCATCAGCCTGCGCCGCGCCGGGGTGGACATGATCGCGGCGGAGCACCGTCCCCCGGCCGCAGCACCGCCTCCCGCACAAACAACCCGCAATGGCGGCTCCCTCCGCGCCGGGCGGGGCCGGCCGACGTCGCGGGGGCGGGCTGGGAAGGAGGGAGGGAGCGCTCGGTTCGGCTGGGCACGCCCCTCCGCTGCCGGGGTGTGTGGGGGGCGGTGCGCCGCGCTGCGCCGCCGGAGGGGGAACGGCTGCGGGACGGAGCGGGGCACCGGCAGCCGCGAGTGCTGCATGGGCAGCGCCTCGGCCCTCAAGGAGCACTTTGTACTGCGCCATGAGCTTCCATTATTGTTTTGGGGCGGTTTGTTTGTTTTCAGTGACGTCCGTGGCTTGTGCTAAGCGGCTTTTAGCGGCGGACAAAGAGCAAACCCCGGCTCGAGACGCGCGGCTCCCGACGCAGGTCGCGCCCGAGGTGGGGCCGCGCTGCCCCGCACGCTGGAACGGCGCGGGCTGGAGCCGCTCCTTCTCACGGCCTGACCCAGTTCTCACGCACAGCCTTGTCAGCCGGCCTCAGAACTCGGGCCAGCGATTCCATGCGCCTCTGTGCCTTTCCTTCAGGTGTTTTTAAGAAGGTCGTGACCATCATGAGACTCATCCTGAAGTGAGAGAAATAAACAGTCTTCATCCTGCCTGTTTGTTTCACCCCCAGCTATCCAAGTGCTTGAGAAGCATCGATCCTCAGTTACTTCTGGACAGGGCCTGAGTGCTGATCTGAACTGGGACCTCACACAGATGTTTCAGTTCTTTGCCCAGCAAGGATTCAGGCTTGAAACACATTTTAACCCATTCTTCCACCTCAGTAAAAGCAGATGCTTGAAGTGAGATTCACATATCCACTATAACAGTTCTTCAGAAAACTGGGGAAAAAAATCATTGCTCTGTTCAGTCTAGAACATGAGTAACACTTTCATTCTGCAAAACACTTCAGTAGTACAGAAATAGATGAAAAAAAAGCTCTCATCAGAAGCTTCTTTCTAGTTGTTGTTGATCCCTCTTTTAACGGGAAAATAATATTTGATAAAGGATTGCATTAAACAAGAAGGCAGCGCTTTGCAGCAGTCGTTCTATTTTAATCTTCAGTAAACATTACACTTGTGCAGAATTTTTGCAAAACTGAAACATTTCTCAAGTACCTTTGTCTCTTCATCAGAGGGAGAGCTTCAGAAGCAGGAACGAAGCAAGCTGCCTGCTCTGCTGTTTGTGAGAGCGCTCCATGCTCCCAGTAACTTCATTAGCGCTTCCACGACACTCTCTTACGTGTTGCCCCGTCCCCTGGGGAGGAGCTGCCCGGGTTCACATCGGCCAAACCCAAGGCTCCAAGAGGAGGGGGTGGGTGAGCCAGGTCACCGGTCGGACCGTGCAGCAGCAGCTGCCGGGAGGCTGCAGCCATCCCCGTTCCCCAGAGCACAGCAGCACGGCTGAGCACAGGGCTGGCGCTGCCCCTAACCCCACCTCGGGCTCTCTGTCCCTACAAAGAAACAGAGAGCGTGGAGCTCCTCAACCCGTTCTGCAATTCTGACAGCAAACTGCTGACTTCAATTCCTGACTGAAGTCGATTATCCTTTAAATGCATTCCAGCGAACTGCGCGCTGATTTACTTGAGGGCACGCCACCCACCAGAGAGGGAAGACAAAACCAGCAGCTCCACACCTACCCACCCACCCAGCTCTCTGCGCCGAGAGAGGGACGGCACCACTACCTAATACCTGCTCTTGGTGCCGCCCCTTCTCCACGGGCTCAACGTGGCCGCTCGCTTCGGGGTTTTTCGAAAACCTGGAGCCACCCCCCCCCCCCCAATTCTAAACGCCGCAGGCGTCACACGCGGCGGGACAGCGCGCCCGGCGGGAGGCGCCACTCTCACGGAGCGCGGACGCACCCGACGCGCCCATGACGTCACAGCGGCGCGCCGCCCGTTGCCATGGCAGCGGCGCGTTCCGCGGAGCCGGCCCTGCAGCCCCGCCCGCTGCCGGGGGCTGCCTGCATTGCTGCCAGGCTTCCTTCCTCCTTTTTACACGGCACATATTTAAAGGTGGGGTTTAGAGACGGCACTGCGAGCGTGTGTGGGTGCTGACTCCTGGCTGTCATCGCCTGTGCTCAGAGCTGAGCTGAGCTGAGCTGAGCTGAGGGCCGCAGGGGCTGCACGAACCTTCGGGGCAGTGGAGCGAGTGCAGCCCTCAGGCGTTATTCCTCTTGAATCAATGCATCTATCCACGTATAATGACTAATTACATGTTCAAAGAATTGTTTGTGCCTCAAGTTAATCAAAAGTTTTGTCTTCCTACAAAGAAGTAGAAATAGGAATGGGAAGTTATGGACCGGGTGTGGAAGTGGAGTGCAAGCACAAGGACGGACAGCAGATATGGGAAATCAGAAAAATCTGTTATCAGCCACAGTTAGAGAAATGACATTTCTACAGCTTTGGGTTTTGTTTGTTTGTTTGTTTTCCTTTTTGTTAAATGAAAGGGAAATGGCTTGGAAATCAGAGCTGCATCACCAGCAAAGTATCTGGTGACTCACGGGCTGCTTCATGCACAAAATAGCCGGAACAATTTGTTTCTAAAATACTTCGCTGTCAAATGAAAATGAGAGTCTAAAGCAAATTTCAAATCTGGGGAGGGAGTTTGGATGCTGACAAAAAACAGTCCGTGCTTAAAGCAAATAGTGGAAGAACGTGTGTGAATTTTTGCCGGTTACTAATTACCCCGAGTGTGGGGTGCTGCCGTCCAGCAGCACTTCCCTGTGTGACCTGACGCAAGCTGCGCGTGTTCCCTGGCTGCGCCATGCAGCAGAGGGAAAGCAGGGCTGGCTGAAAGGCCACCTCTTGTTCTCCTTCATTCCAAAGCTCGGCCCAGGCTGCGTGCTGCCCTCACTGCCCCAGGTGGCCCTCGTGTCAGCTGTGGGTGACATCACTTCGCTTTGGCTCTCTTCCCGGGATACTCAGTGCACACTGGCCACAAAAGGGGCGGTGTATTTATTACAGCAGTGCTGTGCCGTCCCCAGACAGATGAGGGATTATCTACAAATACTTTCCTGCAGAGATATTTCAGCACTGTACATCACAAAGTCACACTGAATCACAGAACTGTAGGGGCTGGAAGGGACCTCAGGAGATCCACTGGTCCAGCCCCCTTCGAGCAGGTTGCACAGGAGAACACCCAGACACGTTTGGAATCTCTGCAGAGAAGGAGACTCCACCACCACTCTGGGCAGCTTGTGCCAGTGCCCTGCCACCCTCAAAGTAAAGTTCTTTCTCTTGTGATGGTGCAGTGAGGAAATCTCCCTTCAAAGCTCAGTGGGAACATTTGTGCTTAGACATATTTCCATGAATTTTCTTCAAGAATTTTTGCCTGGACATGTATTACGTTGGAATTTCTCCTAGCCAGAGAAACCATCTCTGGTTTAATTGAACTTCTGCAAAGTACGAGACCTAGAACAATAACCTGTCATCAGACTGCAGGCTTATCCATTCAGATTTGTAGCTTTACGCCGTATATTCAGCCCATGTCCCCACTTTGCAATAACTAGACACAGCATCTCTCCCTGAGCACTGCTCCAGGAGGAGTTACCTGAAGACGTGCAGGTCTTTCTGCTCTAAAGGATGAATTTCATTCTGTAACATTTAAACGGGCAGGGAGATTTGGGATACGAGAAATGCATACATTCAGGAGCACTTGATTGATATTTCATTGCTTGTACTAATTTTGTAAAGCAGTTGAATGTGACCAGAAGAAGACAATACTTTAATTTTTCAAAACACAATGTTCTTCTTCTCTTAGTACAGCTGAATGTGTGAATGCTCTTTTGTACAGTATTCTAATTAATCTCATAAATGGCATTTCCTACGAGAAATCCCATTCAGTTACAGCCCACAGCCTTAGCTTGTGTGAGAAGTTCAGCCAGCTTAATTGGGAATGTCCACACATATGGCACATCAGAGATTGCTAATTAGAGAAGTTGGGATTTTCAGAAGTGCCAAAGAGATTCAGGAGCATAAGTGCCAGTCCACTGTGTCATAAGTATTTCAGTCAGTTAATTGAAATTCACTGATGTTATAATTACCATATTCACTGAAATGCAGTTAGAGATGCTAATGGTTTTAAAAAAATTGTTCTGTTCAGACACTGAATCTTCTTTCTCCTGATGTCAGTGGGAATGGAAATGGAGTTAGATTTTGACATATCCATTAAGAAAAATAAAATACCAATAGGCAATTTCCTGTCATAAAAAAGATTTGAGAGAGAGCAGATGGAAGAAGATTAATGCAATTGTGATGCACTTTCTTTTTTTTACTAGCTTGTTCTGTTTCATTTTTAAGAGCATACCTAAAATGTACTCTTCCACACAGAAAGCTTATTCATTAGGTCTTAAAATAAATGATAAAAATCTCATCTACAAATCCACAACGCTAGTGGTGACACCAGGCATCACTATGAACCTATTAACACCACGAAAACTTGAACAAAAAATACGAAGTACTTGTTTAGTACAGACCACTGAAGCCTTCACTAGCAGGCTTCTCTGATGCACTCTTTCACAGCCCATGGCAAGGGCTGTTGCTTCAGAGAAATGAAGGACCTCATTCATTCATGGGGGACAGGGGAAATTAAAGACTGGCAGCCAAGATCTCCTTCAGTGGCTGAATCACAGCATTTGCAGAAAGGCTGCTGTGCTGCTCGGAGGGGAGGGCACTGCAGTTTGATTCTGCCTGGTTCTCTTGTGTCCTTTAAAATCTCTGCTATCCTAATGAGAAATCTGTCTAAGTCAGTGAAGTAATTTCTCTTTTTGATGATGTGTAGACTGACTTCGATACATTTTCAGAAGGTGTCAAGTTGGAACAATTACGTTTTTTACTTGAAATGTAGCTTTGAATTGAACTGTACCAGAGAGAGGAAAACAGCTAATCCATTATGTTACTTGGATTCCTCAGAAGCCTTTTTAACCCTTTAAGATCCTGTCACAAACATTTTGAGAACTTCCTGAAGGACTGATTTTGTCTTAGTTGGGTTTATTTGGGTTTCTTTTAGGAGAATTCGCACACAAACAGCACGAAGGGACATTACAAAGTCATCACTTCAGAAATGGTTGCCATTATAAAGCTGTGGCAGCTGAAAACAAAAATGGAAATTGATGGATGGAGGATAGTCTTTCAGAATTATGACAAGACTTTTTTGGTACAGGAAGCTAATATCTTCCTGTACATCTAGAGGGGTACTACCCCATCTATTTCAGCCATCTGATTTATTCGGTTAGAAGAGTCTATTCATCTGAATGGTGAAGGGAGAGGAACAGAGACTCTCAGAAAATGCTTCAGGTCATTCTACTTAGGCAATAGCTGAACGCTTAAATCAGGCGTTCTGAATTGCTGAAGGATGAATGCCTCTGTTGCTATAGGGTTCCTACCCTTCTCACCTGGACTTTTTCATTTAATAAGAACAACTGTAAGAACTTCAGTCTCTCCTTGCGAAGCTTAAAAGGAAGTGCAGCACACAAATGCAATCTGGAAATAAAGATACTGGGGCAGTTGACTCTAGAGAGAAAGGGGCAGCATTTGGAGCCAAAAAAATCTTGAGTTGATGTATCGTTGCCACAACTACTCTGAGAGTCCATTCATAACCTCGTCTAACAAAGTAGAGGAGTATTTTGGGACAGTCCGCAGCCAGCAGACTGCTCCTAAAGGGAATATTTTCTCCAGCATAATTAGATAAAGCTCTGGGGCCCTTACCTACCCTAGAACTGGGAGCTAAAATAATAACTCACCTTCCATCAACACCCTGTACCAATTCAGTAAGATGAGCCAAAAAAGAGTGAACTAGGTTATGTAGCAATAGAATAAGATCCAGACATCCTAGATGTTACTGAAGTAGGTGGAATGGCAAAAAAAAAAAAAAAAAAAAAAAGAATTTAAGCAGAGAACAGAAACTGAATAGCAGTAGATGAAAATTCTTCGTAACCTAGCAATGTTAAAGAATTAAACAAGAATTAAATGTCAAAAAACTTCTGAAATGAACAGATAAAAGCTCATAACTACGCACACATCTGTAAACTAGTGACTCCTATAGACTGCAAACCATCGTTGGTTTGTTTCTGTGTGTGGTAACACACAGCACTGCTCACATTATGGCACACAGTCTGTAGAATTACCTTCCTTACATTTTACTGGCTTACTAAGAGCCTTGCTGCTCTGTGCTCAGCTAGCAGCCAGCAGGTGTGGCTGTGGAGCCTGGTCCTGCCTCTGAAACAACCGGATGTCTTTCGGCTGCCAGTGAACAGATGAGGATGTAACCACTGTGAGCATTTCTAAGAAGGATATAATAATACTTCAAACTCACTTTCAGCATCAGAAACCCCAGGGCACGTTCAGAAGCCATAGCTGTAAACACGACTGCTGCATATGTGGGAGTCCTTCATACTTGTAATGACACTCAGTAAAAAAGTAGGCTCAGAGAAATTTCCTGAACTGGAACAGCCAAAATGATTATTTTTAGTTCAGGTTTTAATGTCTTACCACTGTATGGGAAACCAGTTGCCAGGTGAAAAATATTACATACAGCTCGAACAAAAGCAATTTTCTTCTGTGCGAGACTTCAAACCTATTTTTACAGATAATGATCCCACAGCTATTTCTGTTTTTCAGGTTTTCCAGCCCCAGCATCATTAACAGAAGTAAAGCTAATGTACAAAAAAAGTCAGAAGGAATATCTTCACTAAAAGTTATTTTCAGCAGACATTTACAGCGCTGTGAGAAAATGCTAGTTAGTAATCCACCATTGCCCATGAAACACCCATTTTTTCCTAAAAAATAATTGTAAGCTGTACCCTGGTGAGCAGGGCGACAGACATGAAAGATTTAAAAATATTTATTTAGCATTATTTATTATTAAATGTCTAGTATTTAAATATTCACTGTGTATTACCTATTTAGAATTCAGAGTCTAATTCTGTATATGTTCATTCTGTATAATTAGAAGCCACTTTTTGCTTTGGCTGTAGCCTTTTATCCTAACAACTAAACACGTTTCATCTATGAGTGTTCTGCAACTTTATTTCAAAACTGTTTCAAAACAAATATTCCTTACAGCTTGATTAACGTCTGGGTTTTTTGGTTTTTGTTCTTTATTTATTGTATTTTTTGCAGTGCTGATGCATGCAGCTCAGAGCCACATTGTTTCTTTCCAGTCTCACATCTTTCCCTAAGCTGTGCTGATGAAATACTATGCGCGGTTGCGTGGTGAACCCAGTAAAGGACATGATCTTGACTAAAATAACCTGACCAAAGATGGGTATTTTGAACTTGGATCCCTTTCCTGCACAACAGCCTCACAAAGACTTGGTATGGGTCCAGCAGTAGCCTGCGAAGGGAAAAGGGGCACAGGGAAAAGAGGGGCGGCTGAAACCAGGACAGTGTACTCATGAAACTGCAGTTGTGGCTTCATGTGCTGAAACACCAAACAATGGCTTTGGCTTGTTCAATATCTAATGGGAAAAAAAAAAAAAACACCAAGTAATTTCATAGCAATAATACTGCAGTCATGTTCTAATTAAGTTTCTCCAATATTCATGTCTAAATTAATTGAATGCACTATGAACTAATGACATACTACAGAAATTAGTATACATCCATAGCATATGAGGAATCCACATAGTAGTGAAAGATCAGAAAAAACATACAAGTGTGCATTTGTGGGAGGAAACATCTCCTTACAGAAAACTTACAAAACAAGACACTACCAGAAAATGAACAGGTATTTTATAGCCATCTTGTGTTTTTCTACTACCAGCCTTGATTGATTACAGCTCTGCAGAAGGATAAACAGTTACTGGTTAACAGCCAGCCTAACTGCAGTGTAATCCAAGAGGTCAGCCAGTGTCCACGATTGCTGGGAGTCACTGGGTGTGAACACTGAGGATGAGTTACCTGCAGAGGTGCTACAAGGAGTTGGAACTTCTCCAGAAATACCTGGAAGAGGCAAGCTAAACTGCTCTTCTACATGTTTAACTGAAAGGGAGAGTTTGGGTTATATGGAAAATGTTACTGGGGCTGTCTTGTTCACACTGTATTTTCTTGAAGATTCTGCTGAAACATCATATGCTACTGAATTACAATTCAATTACAATTCTTACAGTGAAAACTTTTCCTCTTTGTTGCACATATTTTA
This sequence comes from Numida meleagris, assembly GCF_002078875.1. NCBI lineage: Eukaryota > Metazoa > Chordata > Aves > Galliformes > Numididae > Numida > Numida meleagris. Next base: position 15,399,264 of record NC_034420.1, read on the forward strand.
GATTTTTCACCAGGTTTCTTCTGTTGCATTTTCTAGGTGCTAGAAAGAAAAAGCACAAACACTCGGAGCTAGACAGCTGCAAGTGTTAGACAGCTCAGAATCACCTGGAATGTCAGAAAAATAAACACAGTAAAAAAATCTGATTTTTGTGTTTGAGTTTTAAATAAATGTTTCTTCTATTTTACGGCCTTATTGCATAGTAGCTCTTTAAATTCAGTAATTGCAATATAAAATCTTGAAATGTGAGCAGAATTTTATATAACGTTGAAATGGAAGAAAAAATTCACACCATTAAAATTAGGGCACATCTTAATTTCTTCTTATTTAATCTTGCATTTTGTGTTGCACTTATATTTAAGAATTGTGGGGCCTTTTTGGTTTTGCTGTCTGGTCTGTGACTTGCTGCCAGTCTGTCTGTGCAGGAGCCCACGCTGCGGCAGGATTAATGGAGCGCTGACTGACAGAAATGAACACTAACAACTCTTTCTACGAGTTATCTGAGATTCACTGTATGCAGCACACACGTGGGGGAGAAAAACCACCCTGGCCCTCTGAAGAAAACAGATTTACTACAGCTAAACCTTTAATGACATCATCCATGTGTAATAAACAGTTTAGAATGCTTCACAAATTTGTATTTATGAAGTGTATGTGCTACACATAGCTATTCTTTACCAGCACTAAGCTAGTACGTCGCCATGCCTTAAACTCAAGTACTGGGACAATTATAAGAGATTAAATTGAGATTTAGATGCTAGACTATTTTTAAAATCTCTTACTCTCCTAATGCGTTTTCCCATATAATCCTATCTAAAAATTTATTTTGAGGGCTCAGAGTAAGTAGGGAAATGGGGGCTTAACGTAACCAAATCCAGAAAAAGCCTACATGAGCTACAGGTTTGAGTTGGAGCTGGGAAAAGCAGATTTCACTCACTGCATCTCAGCTTGGAAGGTGGGAGAGAATTCTTGGAAGATCTCAGAAAGAAAAGCAGAACCTCTGAGGCTCCAAGATAAGGTGTGAAAGGTAGGCAGAGCTAGCAAATTCTCCAAGAACAAAAAATAAAACAGACTTTATTTAAAGAGGCGAACTGGTTCTGACAGTAGCCTAGAAGACATCTGGATCGTGTTCCTTCCTTGCTGTGCTGCTGGCTGAAGTGATTTGGGGTGAATGAAGTAATCCTATTTCTGAACATGTCAGATTCCTCATCTGTGAAGTGGTATTGACGTCTGAAAAGCCTGCTGAGTGCTACTGATGGAAATGCTAGCTAGGACCAGTATTAAAATAGGATGTTTTCCCCACAAAAGAATGATATTTTAGTTCTTTTAGAACCGTACTGAAAAAGGAAGTTTTAAAAGGGTAGTCAAAGAAGAGCTGATAATCAAATTACCTCTGCTGTTAAATGCTTTGCACCCAGGAAACTATGATCTGTCTGCACGCTGTACACCTCCACCACTCTGCCCAGCTGGCCAATATAACATCACTGAAATAGGAAACCATAACGCAGCCAGGAACCTCCTTACAAGAAGAAAACTGGGAGGAGAGGGAGGTAGTAGTTTTACAGGTAATTGGAAATAACTATCCTGTACAGAAATATCTATTGAACTTACTGTTGCAGCTGAAGGCACAACCAGACCATAACATTTCCAGCCACAGGCTACACAAGAGATTCTTGCAAATATAGACCAACCATGCAGCTCCAGCACTTTTGGTCTTTGTCATTAGTTCCTATGATTTTTGTTTGTTTGTTTTTCTGCAGCAGAGAAAATACCAAAAATAAGTATTGATTGCCTATAAACGATTGTTTAAAAACATGCCATGGTTGCTCAACTGCTGAGACATCTCTTCCAAAGGAAAAGATTGATTTTAAGAAACAGAGGCTGAGTGAGACAAGGAGTACCTTACATCAAGCGTTATTCTGAAGTGCTGCAAACAGATTTCCTTCCGTACCATTTGTGGGGTGGTGCAGTTCTGACAGTAAAAGCTGTACTTTGTGAAACTCTGTTCAACAGCAGTCTTTAATTTTAATGGAGAAGAAGATGCAACAGATGTTGAAACAAAATAGTTATTTTTCCTAGCATAAGTACTTTAAACTCATTGGTTAATTTTTTTTTCTGTTCTTTTCACAGAAAGCTCATACAGACTGTGACAAGACAGAATTACATGGGATATACAAACATCCACTCAAAATTCAGAACTCGAATCTTCCCTTGAGATGCTTGAACACAGCTGCTAATTATCTCATAGACTGCATTTCCCTGCAGTTTGAAGAGCATACGATGCCAAAGGAGAAAGCATTCAGTAACACCATATAGTCTCCAACTGTGTGAATGCTTCTCAAAAACAGAAGCCCCTGCCTTTCTAAGGGGGGAAACCTTAAGCTAATAATTTAAGCACAGAAGTGAGAAACAACCAGTGTAGGGGACATTCCTTCGTTGAGAGTTCATAGATGAAATATAGATGAAGATCACCTTTCCTGACAAAATGAAACGGGTAGGGGAGAAAGAGAGCAATTCTCCTTGTTTCACGCAGCGGGAGGTGCACCAAACATCAGGCTCCCTGACAAAACCCATTGATGTTAAAGTATTGTTCTGCTTTTGTTCTGAGATAGATGGAATGCCTTATGTTCTCAAACTACAATGCATCCTATTCTTCATTTCCACACATCGCACCAAAAAGCTTCATCACGTTCTAGATAAGGTTTCAGTATTTGAATGCTGAAAATTTGAAAACCTGTGATCTCAGTAAAAGATCAACGTGTCCATTTAACAAACGTATTATTATTTCAGTAAGTCTTAGAAGCAAATGCAGCATTACTGAAGATGGAAACAATTTTGTTGATATCATTGGAGTTGAACACACGTAAGCAAGAACGAAGCAGAAATGTCCGCGTAATCCTCTGTGACCTCTCAATTATCTGCACACAGCACAACAGTGATTTCACTGATTACACTGAAGAGAAGTATAACTCAAACTTTCTAAGGCACGTGTGCACGTCCCTTTAACTTTCTTATTCAGTAATCGCTGAGATAGATTAATTTGCAGCGTATTCTAGTGGCAGTAAGAGTTGAAGCAGAAATACCTTTGCCCACTGTGAGTCCGTGTGCTCTTTGTGATGCTGTTTTCCATAGTGTTTTCATCCCTGCTGTAGAGCCTGATTATCAGAGCAATAGTCATTGCATGCTGAAGACAACGTATTGGCTGCTAACCACGGCAGAGTTGTGTAGGCCATACTTTGTATCTAAAGCTGGAGCTTGCTAGGACAAAGAATGACTAGTACAAAGCAACTGCTGTAACTTCCCACAGACTGAAAAACATTTCAGTAATAATATACAAGATCCTAAAAATGCAGCTTAGAGAAGTTTAACTCAAATATTTGTATCTGAGTGTAAATATTTTTTTAGATTTAGGAAAGCCTAGCACTGTCCACTGCTGCCTAGCCTCTGCTCAGACTTTATTTATCTATCTTAACCACAGTAATTAAAAAATGAAAAGCTTTCTTGACTGAACTTTTGACATTTGTTGCCATCCACAGAGTATCATCTTGATTCCTGAAACTGCCAAAACATTCACTGATTTCTAAGAGCATCAGTGTTTGATTGGAATTATCTGCCTTAACTCTACCTTTCAAATCACATCAAACCCAACTCCATTCATTACACAATTCTTAATACTAGGCCAGCCAGCTTTCACTTGTTAATGTCTACTCTTTCTGAAACATATGCAATCAGGCCCCTTTGGTGTTACATAAAACCCACAGGTGTACTGTCAAAAAAAGGCTCACTGTAGGGTGGCACTGGAAATATATTGGCATGAAGAAACACCCTCTTTAACTGAGTTGGTCAGATGATTGGTATTTGGCAGAGACTCACGGCATGACTCAGTGAAATCTTTTAACAGTGAAGCTTCTCATATAGTAAACATTCCCAAGCACTAGACTCTATAGTTTTATTTCACTGAAGCAAAATCCTATTATATTAAATAATAACGTGGAAACATTCTCTATTTTAATTTAATGAATACAGCTTTTTAAGTCTTTGCCATCTGTTCCACCCTTTAATTACTAAAACGAAAAAGAACATTCACAATCTCATCACAGAAAGAAGACCAGAAGTGATTTGGATACACAGGTGAGTATTATACCCTGACTGCTAGCACCTGTTGCATACATGGTTTCACTTGATAGTAAAGCTATGCTTTGCTGGTATTATCCCTGTTTTAAATACAGACACCGGCAGTCTCAAATGGATAAATGGTTATTCACTGCTTCACCTGAAGATCTTATTGTCTGGTGTTGTGGCATTCATTTTAGAGATAACCGCTTTCCAGGACAAGTGAATTTATCTTTGTGCTTGCAAGCCATCACACACTTGCAGCGTTCTGGGGCAAGAGATGGTACAGAAGAACAGTCAGTAAAAAGCCATGTTACAGCTACTCTTTGCCAATAGGTGTTTTTTTTTTTTTCTTTTTTTTTTTAACATCATAGGCTCCCCTCTGTAAAAGGAAAATATACATGTATTTCTTCTGCATGAGCATGTAGAAAGCATTTACATTTAAAACACATGAACAAGCAAGCATTTGCATTCAGTGGTGCTGCCCAAACGCTTGTTCATTTATATCATTTATAGACATAATAAGTTTGTTCACCTAGTAGTCACAAATTTCCTCTTAAGGATAACTTACACTTTGAAGAAAGTGCAGTTTAAGAAAAACAAAAACCAAACAACAAGCAAAACTGTTCAGCTAGCAAAATCTGCAATAGCTCCTGCAACACCTCACAGAAGGGGAAGTGAGAATTGATACAAGAGACATCTTCTGTCTCCTGATCCACCAGCCCGCAGTACCTCCTGCTCTACTGGTTTCACAGTACACAGTAAGAGCAAGAGTTATTTTCTTGAACACAGAAGCGTATTAAAGTCACACGAAACCAGAAGAACTTGTTACGAAAGAAGTCAGCCCTATCTCAAGGCTACTGTAATGTACACAACTTTATTGTGGAAATTCTTTCACTTGGTATATTACCTACACACGACTAATTCTTGTTCTATTTCAGAATGTTTGCCTGCTGCCTCCAGTTGGACACTGTCAAAAAATCAGAACAGTAGTAGCTGAACCAATTAAGTTGTTTGGACAATTATGAATGATCTTCCTTTGTAATAGATGCCATTTTTTAGGGGAAGTGTAACTATACTCAAGACAGAGAAAGCCCTTCATGAAAAGGTACACTGAGGGGCTACACAGAAACAGCTGCAACACAAGACAGTAGATTACACACAGTTACACTGCAGAGACTAGTTTATACAATATTTTTGATGACCTGGATCTCTGTGTATCACAGCAGCAAGTAAGGTTACCACTAGTTTCTGCTTTTGAACATGAAACTGACAGCTTTTGGATGCAATTACTGCCTCTGAAGAAAATTCAGCTAGTTATTCAGCTAACATAGCTCAAGGGCAGCATAAACTTGGGCAGTCTGGGCCTGTAAGCCTTCAGGATTTGTTGGCTTGGACTTCCACCAGCTGCATGTTGGCAGCCCCTGTACAAGAAACAAGCAACAAAATGTACCCACATGAGAATTCTGAGGTTAAAAAGAAGAGGGTGCTATTTTGTTACTGAACATACTCAACAGTTACCATTACTAGGATATCTACCAAAAAGAAAATTAGATGTTTGGTCACTAAGATCCCAGTTCCAGATGGGATGAGGAGAGCTTTGGCGTTATCATCTACCCGTTTTACCAGAGTTCAATGAGTCAGTTCACAGTCAATTCTTGTTCTTTGGTTAGATAACAGATTTTTATTAGCCAAACTTGTAACAGTGTATTTTTTACTGTCATTATACACAACTTCAGAGAGAAAAGCTTCTCAAGTTAGAATGGTGTTTCCAGACCTTATGAAGTGCTGGGGGATCACTAAATCCCATAGACCGAGGCTGAAAAAGGGGAAGAAAGGAAGTTATGCACAGGAAAAATGATAAAGGAGGAGAACAGAAACCAGGAAGAACAATGCTGACTGATGGAATACGAATACATCAATTAAGGATGGAGGTGATAGCAAGCTAAGACATAGGAGATTAAATTAGTAAAATATATTACTCAAAGAGAAGTGATCAGGGTTTGTTGTTACAGTTATCACTGGGGGAACTGGGAAGTCTGGTGCCTATGAAGGGAGATATCTTTTGTTCTCAGGATTGACCACTGCACTTTCCAGTCATTTTTTACCTTTCCCAAGTCATGGGAATTTGACAGAGATGATAAGGAAAGATGGAGGAAGGAGGCCCAGCTCAAGGCTGCAAGGTAAATAGTTTTAGCTAGGAAAACTGGAAACAGTACTTCATGTAAGAACACAGAGTTAGTCATGAGGAAACTCAGGTTTATCAAGTGTAGCTCCATCCACCTGAGGATACTCTCTTTCCAAGTAATTTACCATTGTTATTTCATTTTGCATGTTTATACATTTACCATTATTGCACACACAAATATTTTGACTGGCAGTGAGATGGCATGACTAGGAGTTTCTGCTTGGGCAATACAGGATTATGAAGAATGCTTATGCAAAGGACTGAGAGGTGCTGACAACACATGATTTTACAATGCCAAACCTGACTCAGTCTGTGCACCTTTGTTTTCATGAATATTAAACTGGTCCTCAAACTTTCCTCGACAAGGAAGATACATCCTATCCAGGCTTTGCATAAGCCAATACAGTAGTGCAAATAATTTCAGGTTACTGTAGTATGTTCTTCATCCCAACCCTTAAAATAAGGCTTTTGGTGAGAACACAGTTATGTAAGGCTGTGACAAGATTTGGAATGATAATTATTATCCAACTTGTCACCTATTTTTAACATCTAAAATGGAAGGCACTGAAATTCTTAATGATAATATTCAAAGAGCGAAGCACAGCAGCAAATCTATCACAATGAAATCTGATTCAGTATTAGGTTAAAAATAAGGTCAGGTTATTATTTGTAACTAGCTATCACTAATAATACACTTGTTAACCCCAGTGAAACAATATCAGGGTCTAAGAATAAATGTTCCTATGCAGTGAATATAACACAGTTCTCCCTTGTCCTTTAGCATACACACAAATAGATTTCAAAAGAAATTTTCCCTCCTCTGTCTCTCTATTCAAAGCAAGTATTTAAAGCAGCAGCCAGGATACCACATTGCTGAGAGCTGACACTGAGCTGAGTGGCAAGGCAGTAGCTTAGCAAGGCACCTTTAGCAGATTGTGTGCACCTGTTTCATCATGGAAGACATCTGTGGTATCTTCAAAACAACACTGATATAATATTAACACGCTTCTAGAAGTCATGGGCGCAATTCTCCCCAACTGGGTTCATGCTTCCTACACTAGAACACACTGGCAATGCTACGAAGAAAACATATTTACCTGGCAGGAAAGAGGGGGAGGAATAGCTCACATTTTCTTGCTCCAATCCTTTCCGCAGTTGTTATAGCTTGATTCTCCAGTTGCTTGACCCAGATGAAGGTCAATAGGATAGTCACTGTAATGTAGCATTAACTGAAGAGTAAAAATCTGAGAGAGGAAAAAAAGAAAAAAAAAGCATTGGCAATAATGCAGAGAATCTCACTCATTCACTCAAATAAATAAATAGGCTACAGAATGACTACAGCAGGTAGGCATTGCCTGTCTTAAGTGTAACTGAAACTCTGGGACAAGAAAAAGAATCACAGGATAAAGAGTCCTCTCTGTTGGCTGAACTGCACTGTGTACTTCTTTCCCATTATCACAGCACTTTGCAAGGGCATAGTTAAAGAGCAGAAATGTTATGACAGGCACAGGTAGAATGTCTTGGAGAGTTCAAGCTTAACATTCTTAGATCTGCAGGTAGGGTACTCAGTTCTCCTGGATTCATGGGCATTTAATAGGATTGTAGCCTCAATCCAAAGAAACCAATCCTCATTACAGACCTAACGACTCCTGAGATAAATTAGCTAGCTGCCTGCTTTTGGATTAGTTTCCACATTTTTCCATAAATCTATGCACCAAGATGAGGAGAGAAAACACATCCTGCAGAGGCTTTAGTCCTAATTCAGTTGTCACACTGAGTGTGAGATCTCACAGAAACAAGCAGAGCAATTCTGTGCTACGATGTTGCAACTTGGAAAAAAAAACACAAACACCTCTTAAAAGACCTACATTTTTTGGATTCCTAAAGTCAATCATTTAAAAGCCAGAGACAGTGGTTACTCCATAGTATCCTGGCCCACGAAGCAGAGATACAACAATAAACAATAAAAAGCTTGATTTGCATTATCTCCATGACAACCGATTGCATGCATTAACAACGTGTTGTGTCCCTGAGTGCTTAAACATAGTTTATAGAAAGAAAAGACTCAAGACAAGGAGAGCTTTCCCAAACGAAGTACTTATGATGTGAGTTGTGCTGATCTGAGCAGAACAGGAGCACCAGAAAGCCTCAAGTCCTCTGGCAGAAACTTAGCAGGGCACTTCACAGATGTTTACGTTATTGGTTTAAAAGGAAGGAATTTAAGCACGTGCCCGACTATCTACTGAACTTGACTCTAAATGCTTCTGTCATGTTTGGCAGGTTAGTTAACTACTGTCCCCTCAATGGGGCTGAAACCATGTCTTTGTCTATCTGGCAACAGCAGCGAAGCGTCTGTCCTGGCAGCGGTAGTATTTGCAAAGTGCCCTAAAGATTTGGACACCTTAGGATGGTGAGCAGGGTTTTCAGAACTGAGGAAGAGCGCGGCTGCGTGCCCAAGGGCTCGGTGAGGGGCATGCATCAGCAGTAGATGTGGCTTTAGTAGTGGAAATACATTGGGAAGCGTCTAATCCTCCGGAACTTCTTCAGCTTTGCAAAACATTAAAAATCTAATATTTGTGAATGAGCAACCTTTGCCTAAGTCTTTTGACTACGAAATATCTGTACTTACTGATTTGAAAATGTAATTCTCAGTTACTTTGCAACCTTTTCTTTCAACAAGACCATACACATCTAACTTTCTGCACAACACCAGACAGAACTCTCAACCAGCAAATTTCAAATAATATGTACTGTGGTATGAGATGATTGGTATTCCTCCCTTCACAGAAACCATTTAATGGAACTCCTAAATTTAAGGGTGGTATTAGTGATGCCAGTGATTTTGTCACGCACTATCTGGACTCCGGAGTGAGTCAAACATAAAGCAGTTATATTTGCTCATGCTGACATAACAAATGTCTGACATAAATAGCTTTTTGTCTAGTTCTCATCTTTGGCAATCATTCTGCTAAGAATCACAAAGCTTATCTAACTGAAGGGGACTAACGAGACAAAGAATGCACTGTATTTTGTCTGGAGGCCGATGTCTGAACACAAGATGTAAATTTCTGGTCTAATTTGATCAGGAAAAGTCCATTTGCCCCCAGAGGCAGAAGACTTCTACAGTGAAGCATCAACTTCTACACTCTTCGCTGACAAAAAAATCCACACACATTAACCCAAGAAATTAACCCTAGATTATAATTAAGAGATACCACCTTCAGATAATATAGCATAGTCTTCTAATTCTGCATTTAGCACTGAAACACCATAGCAACAGACACTTCAGACATGCATTGGCAGATAATTTAGATCTAGTAAAATATTCACATAGAGATAAATATGAAGAAAACTAATTTACATGTTGCTTACTCTATAATGGCCAATCGAAACTATGTTCACTTAGCTGTATGATGCCTCACAATATAAATCTGCATACTTTAAACACTGACTCATGTCTTATACTGCGAAGGAAATGTTGGTGTTACTGCAGTAGCTGACAAAATGATTGCAACTGCTAACGTACGTGTGAATGGATCTGAGACTTGTTTCAGACTGTTACAGTATTAGCTGGCACTATAGATGGCTTTGCAAAAAAAAAAAAGTGGAATACTCTACCAACCTGATGTGTGTAAGCACAGGTGCAGCCAGCTTCAGTAGTAAACCTTTCTAAAAAATGCCATAAACATGACACGCTCGTCAGTGACTCGAGAGCTAGGGCTGCACACGGCAGTACAGACAATCCTTGAATCGTCACGGCAGCCACACCCAGTACATCTCCTTGGCTACAAACCACACACACACAGCAGCCTGGCACAAATACAATACACGAAACACTAAGTATTATTTCTACCAGTTCACAGTTTAATCTTGCCGCGTATCTGAAAGACTGCCAAACCCCCAACTTATGCAATGCGGCAGGTATTCTTTCATTATTTCCCTTCCCTTTGAAGGTTCTGATAAGTATCTGGGAGAGAAGAGAGAAGCAACCACAATTCACTCAGCTATTGATTATGACTCTCAAGAAGGCGGAAGGGATCTGACTTCTGATCCGAACACAGTTTATAGGCTATTTGAGACAACACAAGGATAAAGAACTGAGCTAGTTGTTTGAGATGGAACCCCAATTGTTTCCCTTCTGTGTGAGCGCCCAGATAACTGGATCCAAATTATTGCTGTGCCGAGTCCTGAATTCTCTTCTAGTCAATGGCACAACTTCAGCTGCAAGCAAGGAATGATGAATCCCCTACCTCTTCAAGCAGTGCTTGCATTGATAGCTAAGAGCTATAGCTGTCTTTTCAAACAAGAAAGGAACCTTTTCATAGCAGAGCACTTTAACACCAGGCTCCTGTGAACCTATGGCAGGTTTGGGAACCATTGCATTTGCTTTAGACAGCAGTGATCACTATTGCAACCTGTAAGGAGCACTCCCTAATGCATATTACCTGTGTTTTCTCTGCACATATCAGATAAAGCGTCACAAGACTTTGGATGTAGTTTCACAAGCAAGCAAGTTTAGATTTTCCTACTGCTGGAAAGGCTTTATTTCTCCTCTTCAGCTTTTTTGAACACTCACTTTTGCTGGCAACAGAGGTGGCACACTGCAGAAGCAGAACTGTGACCAGCAACAGCCTCATGCAGCTCCCTGCTGAGAATTCCTTGCTCTGGATCACCTCTGCAAGGTGCTGAAGCACTTATTTCTCCTGGGACTAAGGCACAGAGTACTAATCTTGTAGGTTGAGATTTTTATGAATGTTGTGGAAAGTAAATTAAAAAAACAGCAGTAATTATTATTTTTTGTAGTCAGGGTAACATCGAGATCAGAAAGAATTCAGAATCTGAGTTTCACCGGGAATTCCATTATCTCTATGAAAACACAAAGCTAAATATGGTGTTTGAATATCTTACTATGCCAGAAGAACAACAATTACTACAGAAAATAAACTTTAACTTGGCTAGTTAAATGAAAGATGATGTTATTGCACTATGCTTTTTCCATTTCTTTGTTCAAGATTATTTGGGGGGAAGCAGTGCCACGAAGCAAATACTTGCAATTTTTCAGTGAATAACACTTTTCCTTCTACAGTTTTAAAGTACAAAACTACAGGCATTTGAGGATGCAAACCTATGGAAAGGATGCCAAGGAAAAAAATGGAACACCTGAGGAAAGGCACGCAAAAAAAATGCACATCTTATTGGGAGAGCATGACATCAAGGAACTGAGACTGATCTGTGACAGCAAGCATTCTTTCCCCTTTGCTCACTATTTTGTTTCTTTGCTTTAATAGCAGGCAAAGAATTTAACCCTTTCCACTCCCTGTTAGGCAAACCCTGCCAGAGACAACTGACACCGGGAAGCCTTTGGTGATTGGGTAATCCCAAAAGGGCCCATTGTGTCCGGATTCTGACCCACTTTACTGACAGCTAAGGCCCACCAGTGTCCCGTACACTGCTGACAGCTCACACTGCAGTCAGTGCCCCTCAGTTCCTCATCCCCAGGGGTTCGCGATAATTGCGCTCTGCACTACGAGCGCACAGAGTGCAGCAGGCCGCACTCAATTACAAACGCCCCTCTCCCTCTACAAGACCTCCAGAGGCCAGGCACCGTACCCAGACTATGCTCCCCGAGGAGGGCAGCTCTCCCGACTCCTCGGGGATGCGGACGGGTGCCGAAGCGCTGCCCCACAAAGGTCCCCACAGACGCACCCGCGGTGCCGGACGGGCGGGAAAACCTCCTGACCTCCTGCTCCTCCCGCGCGTGCGCAAAACTCCCAGCCCCCCCAGCTACTCTGCGCCGCGCAGAGTTGCGCATGCGCAGCCTCAGGTGCTTTCCAGCCTGCCGGGCCCGTCTTCCCCGTAGCGCGCAGGCGCAGTCTCTCCCGGCTACTGCGCATGCGCCGTCACCTCCCATGGCGGCTCCCTCCCCTCCCCATAGTGTAGTCGGGGCCGTGACGTCAGCAGCGGCGGCCATTACACGGGCAGTGCGAGCGAGAGAGCGGCAGAGCGGCAGAGCTGCTGTGTGTAGGGCGCCGTTCCGCCCGCCGCTCCCGTACCTTCTGCTGCGCTGTGGCCGCCGGGAGCGTGTCGTTGGGGCCTCCGGGGGGAGTGGCAGCAGCTGGTGAGGAGGAGGAGGGGGCGAGAGAGCGGGTGCGTGCGGGATGGAGGAGAAGGTGTTCACCAAGGAGCTCGACCAATGGGTGGAGCAGCTCAATGAATGCAAGCAGCTGTCCGAGGGGCAGGTGAAGAGCCTCTGCGAGAAGGTGAGCGCCGGGCTGGAGGGGGCAGGGCGGCGGGCGGCCGCGGGGACGGCGGTGCGGGGCGGGGGTGGCACCTCTCGGCCGGGTGGGTGCGGAGGGGCTGTGAGCAGAGCGGCCTGGAGCGGCGCTGGGGCTGTGGGGCGGCTCCGCGGAGCTTCCCCCCCGGCGCTCCCGGCGCGGCCCGGGGCTGGCTGAGCCGCGGCCCCTTCGCGGGCAGCGCCGCGACCTGGCCCCGCCTCCCGCCTTTTCATCGCCTCCTAAAATGGCGCCGCTGCCGGGATCCGCGGCCGAGACCCCCGCGCGCCGCCACCGGGCCGGCCCCGCTCCTCCGCCGCCCCGTGGGTACAGCGCTGCCCTGCGGGCGGCGCGCGGCGTGACACGGGGAAACGGTGCGGGGCGGCGGGGCGGGGAGCGTGACAATGAGCGTGGAGCTCAGTGCGGTCTACGAGCTGCTGTGAGCCCAGCAGCTTTTGTTGTGGCTTTTTTTTTTTTTTAAATAAGCGTATGCTTATTTAAGCCTGAAATGGAAGGGTAGATTGACTTTGGGAGTCGGTTTTTCAGAATAAAATGGCGCTTTGTGAAATAAAGCTCCTGTCGCTGTTTATTTCTGCGGTGACTGATGGGGAATGTTGGGATCCGCACACTGGAACGGGGCACTGTGCTGCCTTTGTAGCTTAGGAAGGACTTGAAATCGGCCCCAGATAGCCTGTCCTTCAGAAACTGAAGAGAATAATAGCTGTAGTGGTACCCGGCTGTGTTGTCCAGTCGCAGTCTAATCCTGAATGGAATGAAATCCACAACTGTCAAGACTTATTATTTTTTTTCTTCAATTGCTGGAGGTTTTATTTTCATGCATCCTTAGATTGAAGGCATTACCTTTTGGGGGGGGATCTAGAAATCAAGGCATATGGAAGTTATTGATGTACTAGGTTCTAAAGAAGGCTGTGTACCTACCCCAGGAAGAAATGAGGATATTTTAAGTTTGGCACCGTGCCTTCAAATACTACAGCACGTTGTTTTAGAAGCAGATTGTTTCCAGAGGACTGCGCGTGAACTTAGAATAAACTTGCAGTGCTTCTGGCCAGGCTGGTTCTTGGTGCATCCAAATTTCAGTGGACTGATATTCCGGCAACTTGAAATCATAACCATTAGGTATGGTTTGTGTATTTAAAATTGTGTTGCAAGCAAGTAGCAGTTTAGGGATTGTTTTTTGTTGTGTGTCTACAGTGACAGTGGTCCAGCTTATTCCTTGTGTTATGTTGCTGAGGAGGTAAGTATCCCATCTGCCATCATTTCTATGCTGATAGAAGATCTGAATCCTGGGTGGGTATTTCTTGTAAGGCTGTATGGTAATCTGTAAAAACCTGAGGAATAAATGAAATGCTTTCCATTTACTGGATGTTCTGGATGGGTGAGGAGTAGGCATACCAATAGAAATCCTGTTCAAAAGGTGCTATAGTCGTGTTCACAGTTGTGCGAGGATGGAGGTGTTTTCATTTTTTCCTAATGAAGAATTGAAATAGACTTCATTTCTGGATGAGTGCGTAATGTTCATCACCAAAATAGATTCTTGATACTAGGAAAGAAAAAATTGTTCTAGCCTGAAATGTTTCTGATAGGTTCAGGACAAGGAATCAGGAGGCAGGTAGGCTCCACAGGAGCAGGAAACTCTTCTGGTGAGGCTGAAGGAATGTTACGTGATGAGCTGCAGGAATTGTGTATTTTGATAAAGGCACTGGAATTAGGTTACACAAAGCTGTCTAACTGCTGTATTCTGAGATGAAAGACTGCAAAAATAGGAGAGAGATTGATGTGAAAATACCACTGAGCAGCAGGCATGCTCTGCCTCAAGTTGGGTGTGTTGGAGCCAGCTCCAGACCAGAGGTGGAATTTCTTTGGGTGGCGTGACGCTGTGCTGGAGATGAAGCTCCTTCTCTCTTACTGGGTTGTGGTCAGCACTTGACGGAGTACTTGACAGAGTACAGCCGGGCTGTTTGTGTTAAGGAAAGATGATAACTACTGGTGGACTTACCGGGGCTTCCTGCTCGTGGTAGGTAAGGCGCTGTGTGATTGCCAGTGCAAGCAATTGGAAGCGGTCCCCAGAAGCCCAAGTTTTCCATTGTCCTTCCATCCCCTCTGCGGGGTAGCTGTGTTCCCAGAAGCAGGACATTAGTTGAATTCTGTGCCTGTCTGCTAAGGGGCTTCGTTTACCCTGTTTCCAGGCTTCCAGCACCAGCTCTCAGCAACGCTGAATTATGCATTATGTTTTGATTATTGTCAGTAGTTGCATGCATGCAATCACACCCAAAGGTTATCTTTTTCCATAAAGAGCTTATGTGTCAAGGATGGTGTCAAGTCTAGTTACTGTTCCAAATGACAAGTGAAGACCCTATCAGACAGAAGCTGTCCTTCCTCACTGCACTGAGCTGTAGCTAGGATAGGAAAAAGTAATAATTCTTGGGAGGGCTTTTCCCCATAACACCCTGTTTGATCAGATGATCTTCCTGACTGGTATTTCTGGATCTTCTGAGGCTTTGTGTGTGAAGACTGGTGCCCGTCTAGTTAAGATGAAGCCTAAGGGCTCTGTTGTGTTTCAGTATTGATACCAAAAGAACGTAACAGCTATTTGTGAATGCACTGTAGTGCAGCACAGTAACTAAATGTGGCCATTCATGCATCGCAGTTACTCTCTTGGTGCATCCTGCGTTGTGCCTCGTTACCTCGGTGATGGTAACTAGTAGAAATGACTTCTAGAGCTAGGAATAATTTGTAGCCGTGCATAATATCAGCTTTCATAGATGTGGAAAAAAGTCTGAGTGACAGATTATTCTAATGTTAATATTTTCTATCAATTTTGCTATACCAATGACAGATTTTGTGTGCTTTAAGTATTCCTTAAGTGTTAGTTTTGAAGAATTGTTATAAACGTGTGCCTTATCATAAATGTCATGTGTGGGTATCAGCCACGTTTGTCCTGCTGAGGCCGAATTGTTTATTGATTGTTGTCTGCATACAGGGGAGAAAGGAAGTCCTTTATGGCCAGGTGAGGTTTTTTCCGCTGCCAGTTTAGAACAAGGCTGCTGTTCTTTTCCATCCTTTGTGGGAAATAGTCTCCATGGGACTGTTGTGATGCGTAGCTCAGGAAAGGTGGGATGGCAGTCCAGAATTGAATGCAGGAGTGAGCTGAATTTGTGGATGCAATCCCCACTGATTACTTCAGAACGTATCTCCCTCTAGGTGGAGGAAGTGTTTGGGAGTCCCTTACTGGGAAGTGCTGGGCTGAGAGTGGGTTTGAGCATAGCACCCAGTTTCTAGAAGACAACAAGCGGGTTGTGTGCTGTGTAGAATGGCCAGGGTTCTCGCTCTACTTCAGATGTATTTTACTGGTAACTGAATGGGTGGTGTTGCTATCTAAACATTTCTTAACCGAATGAAGTTCTGATATCACTAAACCCTTTTCCAGAAGCCTTGATTGGCGCCTTGTCTCCGTAGCTTTTGATCTGTAACAAAGTTCTTGATCACACGTCACTATTTGGTCTGTCACCATTGCTAACTTTCCTAGTATAAGTGTTTCTGGGCGGTGCTGATTTCTGGTACATGGTTTGTCTATGGTGGCTTTGCTTTTTTTTTTCCTGTCATCTGCCACCTTTTACACCAGGTCTTCCAAGTTAGATTTTCTGAGACTAATTGCCAGTGAGAACAAGCCAACATATGTGCACTCACTGTAGCTGTACCAACTGCTTCAACTCCTTCAGCTTTCTTTAAGCCCCTTAGTTCTAGAAGGTCAGTGTGTTTCTGATGAAGCTTGCTTTTGGGTCAAAAGCAAAACCTGTGGTTGAAGTTCACTTCCTCTGTAGCACAAGACGGGCAAGTTTTGTGAAGCACGCTCTATTTCAAGCTGTTACTGCTCTGACATCTCTGCCCCATTTCTTCAGAGGCACTGTTCCTTTGTCTCCTCTGTATTGGCTTTGTGCAGGACACGTTGTGTGTCCCTGCACCCCTGGCAGAAGAATGGGTGTGGAAGGCACAGTGTTTCATGTCCTATTTGCTACCACACTGGCTTACGGGGTGACTAAAAATGAGACTGCTGGTGGCAGGAGGGCCCTCTTCAGTTGTTTCCAGGGCCTGTGGGAGGCCAGGAGAAGACTGGGGTCTCCTTTGTTACTGCCTATTGAATATACCTGGGGATGGAACTGTTAATGCTAAGATCTCTGGAGAATTACAAGTGAAAAGCTTCTGGTGACACTTTAATAACTGCTTCAGGTTGTTGCAGAATGCTTTCATGAGAAAAGACCTTTTCATTCCCAGTATTCGTACAATGGCTTTAATATAAAATGGAAAGTGTTCCCTTGCACAAAGACGTTTGAAGTGTCAGCCTTGCCAGCCTTCTCATACATAACCAAAGCGTTGTAATCACAGCTAGGTGAGAAGGTGATGTCTTCTGCACATCACTTCTTGTAGCACCAGCAGCTTTCTATTTGGTATTCAGTGAAATTGAATTGTGCTGGTGTTAGTACTTTTTTTCTTTTAATTAGTTTTTACTTGCCACCTTCGTTGTAATCAGATGGAGTGAAAGATATTCCAGTGTTGTCATTTTGGGCATAGCTTAAAATAACAGAAGTGAGCGTTTGTAGGTCAGAGCAAGTTTGTACTTGAGTTTCTACAGTGTAAGGCTAATGACATGGACGAGGCTGTAGATTGATGTCCCTTTCCAGATCTATCTCTGGTAAAGCTGTTGTCTCCCTGGATCTGATGACAGTGCTGCTCTGTGATTGCTCCCAGGCTGTGCTCAGTTAGTCACCTGGGTTGCCTTAAGCAGCGTAATAACCTTACCTGTCTGGCTCTGGCATGAATTACGGAGGGCTTGTGCAAATGGCTCTGCTGAGAGGCTCCAAGGAGCAATGATAAAATTTCCCTTCTCACTTAGGGACCCTTAAACACTACACCAGCATTCAATAACACAGTTGTTGCTGTAGATTTCTTTCCTTAGGCAATATGTTAAGCTGGAAAAAGCAGGTAGTTTATTCCTGGCTAAAGAATAAATACCAGAGCTCAACTGCTCAGTTGAGCAACTCTCTGATGTTTCTGCAGGGTATGTAGGAAATACCTTCCAATATAGGTGTCGAATTCTTGCTCACTGGTTTTGAAGTACATATCTTCAGTTTGACACATGTGCCTGCCCAGCCTTCCGGCTGATACCTGACTGCATCTAACGTCACCGTGCATAGCTGTGGTTGGAGTTATTTGAACAAAAAGTTTGCAAACCTTTCAAATTTACCATCAGCCAGTTTAGCTTCACTTATCAGACGCACTGCTTTGGGAATAGCTTCAGCCTATTTCTTTTTTTAATTGCTTGAGTGGTAAAAAATGAGTTCAGCTTGCTCCTATGGACAGGGCTGAAGATGGTCTCTGTAAGTGGTCAGCTTCATGCATTATTACTGTTGCTGTTTTACTTGGATCTCCAATGTAGAGAAGGCATCTGGTTTTCCTGATTTATTTGGCTTCTTCTACATTCTTAAAGATTTTTTTTCCTAGATTATTTAAAATGCAAAGTTAAGGGCACAAAGATATCTTGAATATTGTGAAATAATGATACTGAATTCTTTTGGGGATGCCCCTTCCTGTCCTCATTTTCTCTCTGGTCCACTATTGTTACTTAAATAGCACTTCCCCTTTTCTTCTCCTGAATCTCTCCAAGGGAAACAGCATTCTTTTCAGTTACTATTAGATATGTAAGGCTGCTAATGATTTTTGCAAATTGAAGTTGAGGGGAATATCAAAGCTGTAGAAAGTGGCAGTCATCGCCTTGCAATACAAAGGAACAGAGTCACTTGGCAAAAGTTTACTGCCTGTACTCATAGACCTGGAATTTACAGGAGAAATAAGGTGACTGTCTCATTTAATCTTACATGCGGTGCTGGCGTTAGGATTAATCTCTTGGTTGGCCAATGTCTTTTGTGTATTCAGTTACTCTTCTAACCAAATAGAAATTGCTAAAAGAGTAAGGCAGCAGTTGTTGCTCGGCTGTAGAGTGGCAAAGAAAGGTACTTAGCTGTGTTGTGAAATACTAAGCTGGTTTGTATTAAGCTTTTTGGGTTAGCTGTGTGTGGTTTGCTTACACAGTCACTGAGACAGAGGCTGCTATTCTTTTGTACACTGAGCTTAAATACAACTTCCAAGCTGATCTGTTAGTTCTGTTTGCCCAGCCCTGAGAAAATTAAGGGCCACAAATGTGCAATGAGCGCATCATGACCCACACTGCCAGGAGCTGCCCTGTGACTGAGCAGGCGTGCTGCTTCCTTCGCTGAGCTCCAGAAGGGCCTGCAGGGAATGACATTAGCAAGGGTGGTATGGGTGCTGCTCACCAAGCCAAAGCAGATTGGATGCTCCCTGTTCCAGTCATGGAGGAGGAGCATTTTGCTGCTGTTGGTTCTTCTGTGTTGGATGGAAATTTTGTTTTTTTTTTTTGCTTGCTATGGAATACTAAATAGTTAAATGTTAATGGAGAGCTTTGGATTTTAATTTTATTCCTTCGTACGTATTCACATTGAACTCCTTAGTGGATTCTGAAGTTCAGAATAAAGCAGGTTCCCATTTGTGCCATGTAGTCTGACTGCTGTCTTAATATCTTCTCAGAAGAACGATACCAGAGGCCTGATTTCTCTGCTTTTGTTTAAAAAGTCAGACTGTGAAAGAAAACCCCTTCTGCTCTAAAACCAGCCCACGTTTGATCTGAACATCTTTCCTCTGCAGGTGGGGGCTGGGGTTGGGGAACACTTGAAGGAAACAGAAATGCATTTATTTTGTAGAAGACCTGCTGACTTTGCACGGAACTGGGATCTCTTCCAGGTGGTGATGTTGGCGGGTTAAAACCAGCCTTCATCCCAATTAGCTGATCATTGTGGCTTTAGTCACGTCCTGTGCATCTCGACGACAGGAAGCCATGGGTGTGGCTGAAGCCTTCGATCTCAACAAAATATCTTTATGGTAACTACAGATGCGTGACTTGGTCTTGGTTACAGTGGATGCCTTTCCATACAAGCTTTACTAGACAGTGCGGTGGCTTACAGGTGTGAGTTTTGGTCTTCCAAGAATGCATTACAAATTTCCACTGTGACTGCAGAGCTGTGTTGCCTCGTTAAAGTGATGGTTATATTTCCTTTACTGAGTTAATATTAATCTTCTGATAAGTGCTTTATCGTGCTGATTCAGCGTTGCGCAGCGGTTTCAAACATTGTTTTTCCGGCTCAATGAAGCCACAATAATATTTCCTGCTTTTTTAATTCTTTTGTCTGGTGTGCCCCACAGAGTTAAGTACTTGCATTGAGCTGTGTCAGAGCTTCTGCTAGGAGGTAATGATCTAAGGAGGGATAGGCGTGAAAAAGAAATACATTGCATGCTCTGGAAACTAAAGGGAAATTGTATACTGGTGAATTGAAGAGATTTTTCAGAAATGGACTAGTTCAGATTTGTTTTATGAGCTAGGTAGATGATGTATTCTGCTTACAAAGCAAACCTGCTTGCCCTCAGCACAGAGTGAGAGTGGCTGTGTTGCAGCCCTCGAGGAGCTTGGCTCTGAGCCGTGTGCTGTGGCTTGCTGGGCAGAAATGGAGGCAGAGAACGAGGGAAATAGGAGTTGTCTGCACGTGGGGTGTCTCCTGCCTTTCATCAAATAAAATCCTGCAGATCTGAAAATCAAATCCTAGTAGCTATGATAGTTATACATCTTTCTTCGAATTTTTTGCACCCCAGGCTGTTATAAAATGCGGCGTTTAAATCTTGCCGTTTTAAAACAGCGGAACTAATCTTTGTATTTTAAGAACAGGGGGTTTTTATTGTTAGATTTTGGCATATAAGATGGTGCTTTGTAAACAAGAAGAGTACAGTGCTCTACTGTTCATTCTCCAGGTTAAAGATGTGCAGCAATCCAGGAAAGTTTGGATCCTTAAATTGTAGGCTTTATTTTCATCTGCTAATATTTGTGTTTATAGAAAGTGAGAATTTGTTTTCTTGCGCCTTTGAACGAGCGCTAGTTTTAGTCCTGTCTTCTGGCTCTCTTGAGTTTGCACGAGTTGCTTTTTCCCCAGAAAAAATGGTTGAGTAAGCAGATACTGCAGATACCAAGAAGTGAACTCCAGCCGCTATGAGTGGACTGACCTGTATTCGATACGTGCTTATTGTTGGAACTTTGAGATTGCTCTAAGTGTAGCACATGACTTTCCACGTCAGCAACTGTTGTGCAGGATGGATTTTACTGAGTTCTGGTACTTCTTTTCCTTGTGTCTTACAGCTGCGTGTAGGGACTTGTCATTGCAGTGCAGCATGCTGCTGACATTGGGCATTTGCTTAAGTTTATTGGCTTTTTTAGAATGTGGAATACAAGTTAAACTTCCTGTGGTGTGGAGTCACGAGGATTGAAGCCCTGCAGAAGCTCAGAGCTCTCTTAATGCTAAGAATTGTTAAGAAACAAAAGAACTGATAATTGCTCAGGAAGAATCTTGAGTTTCAGAATTGCGTAAGTGTTCATGTAGTGATAGGCAGTGAAACCTGACTGTTTCAAAATGTGTTAAAATCCTGTCAAGTATTGCACTGCTGTCCTTGGCAGTAGGTCACAGGGTTCTTCAAGTAGGAATCGTGTGCCTGTCACTTCCCTGCTCCTCCCTCATCAGGTGGCTGGACTGAGCAGTGCTCAGCTGCATTGGAGCCTGCTGCGGTGCTCTGCTGCTTCCCTGCTGGAAGGAAGCACGGCAGCTACCGGTGGCACGTCCATTTCAGGGAGGGAGCTCAATAGGGTGAGCGAGCTCATAGCATCGTCCTGGGCCTTAGGGAGGGGATCAACCAGTGGGGAGCGAAACCAAGTCAGGCTGCATGGGCTGGTGTGTGGTCCCGTACAAAGCTGGAGTCGCTCGTGCTTAAGTAACAGTAGTAACAGCTTGACTTTGTGAAATTTGTTGTGAAATTGCATTACATCTGCTCTTGTCTTGCCAGCTTGTGTTTTTGTAATGTCACAGTGTATTCCAGCAGTTGTGACTTTTTTATAGGAACTGATAATGCAGAAATTTAGGCTACAGCTGATGGTTTTTCAGCGCTGTTTTCCACTTCCAACTCTCTTGAAGCTCTTCCAGTGTATGCCACTGCTAATGCTGTGGGACATAAGACTGTAAATGGGCTAAGCAGCTCATAAGATGGTATTTCATTAAAGTTGCTTCAAGAACATACAAATATTTAGATGACTACACCAGCATCCCTTTGCTGCAGGATTTAAATGGAGATTGCTGTTCTGCAGGTTGACCTGGAACCGTCTTTTTCTATCGGAGCAGCTGTCTGACTTACCTATGTGCTTGGTCGTATGCATATCTGAGTGATTTAATATTTCAAAAAGTGAGGAAGAGACAACTCCGGTGCAGAGAACGATGCCATTTTAATCTCAGTCAGCATAAAAGTTGCATACCTTTGATGAAAAATGAATGTAGCATTCCTTGTGCGATGCTTCCAGTGCATTACAAAAATATGGCAGTAGAAAGCGTTCTAATTAAAGAATGCTGCTTTATATTGAGGTGCTGCAAGTATCTGTAACTTTCTCTGTCAAAAGGAGGACTAGGATGGGTAATGCTTCTGACTGCAGTGGCGTATTAGAGGAGGCTCAGGCTGTGAAAACACCTCCAAAACATCCGGTGAGTGTCACTGCATTAAAATGAACTTAAGTCAGACTGTCTTAAAATAAATTGATGTTCTTAGCATCTACCACAAACCACCAGTGACCTATCTTTAGCGCTAGGCACAACGTGAGTGGAAACTCATATGAGCTTGACTTCTGTTGTAAATAGGGCTGCAGAGTGATTTAACCCTGTTACTGGTGATTTTTAATATCTCAAGCTGAGCGTTGCACAGGATACTTAACCATGACTGCGTTTCGCGTTTCATTCCTAGTGCTGAATGAAATCTTTGCATCTCCGTCATTAAAGTGTATGTTGCTGGCACTGGGTGTTTGAAATGGTTGCTGGGCTGGGTAGCATGGATAATGCTCAGGAGCAGTGAGACCATTTCTGTTGGTGTCCATCACTGTCCAGCTGATGGCTTCGCTGCTAGAGTGGAATTTGGACAGAGCAGCATGTTCCTTAGCGAGCCTGGTTCTTGTCGGGACCAGGCATTTAATCTCCTGTTTAGCTTTTAATTTCAGATATTTCTTTCTTAACCTTCTAAATCTCCTGATTTCTTTCTGCAGTGTCTCAAAATACTTCTGTGCTTAGCAGAAAGCCTCCGAAACAAGTATGCAACTTCACTTGTCAGGTTAGGTTTGAGAAAGCAGCGAGAGAAATGACCCTACAGGGAAGGTGGCATTGCTCTTACACTGGTGTGTGCTTCAGGGTATTTGGGATCCAGTGTGGCCTGGGTGTAGGTGGTGTTTAGTGCTGCTACTGTGAGCTTTGTGGGCATCCTGTGTTAGGGAATAGAATGCAGTTTTTGTATTCTCTTCTTGGTAATATAATGAGGTTAAAAATATCCTTTTTGTATAGGAACATCAGTGCTTGAAAGGCGTAAGTCTTCATAGATGGTAACTTGTAAACTTGTTACTATTTATATTTCTAATGCCTCTAATATTCCCTCGATTTAGAAAATCATTGTGGCATGTATTTATAGCTTGTTCTCAGAGCAGTCACCAACAACTGGCATTGTTGTAATGTTGCAAACAGCAGAGCGTACTGTGAGTTAAAACTGTTCACAGACAATTAATCTCACAACTTCTTTGCTTTTGTTCCGCAGGCTAAAGAAATCTTGACAAAAGAATCTAATGTACAAGAAGTGCGATGTCCAGTCACAGTCTGTGGAGATGTCCATGGACAATTTCACGACCTCATGGAACTTTTCAGAATTGGAGGCAAATCACCAGACACAAATTATTTGTTTATGGGGGACTATGTCGACAGAGGCTATTACTCAGTTGAAACAGTCACGTTGCTTGTAGCTCTTAAGGTAACTTTTCTTCTGTACAATCGAGTATAAAAGGTGAAATTACTGTCCTGACTACATCTGAAATCAGTTAGGAATTTAATGCAAAGGTTTGTAAGTACAAAAACTGAAACGTTGTCTGTGTTGTCAAAAATACTTTTGACAAATCTATATAGATTTAGTATTTCTGAAAAGCCCATGTAACTTTGTCTAAAGGGAGTGCTGTTTATTTTTTTCTTTAAATGTCGAAGTAGCAATCTTTACAAATGTGAGAGAACAGCTTAGTGCACAGGTATCGTGAAGTCCACTAGTAACAGTGGATAAAACCTGTTCTTCATCTCGAGGCGTCTGGCAACTGAAGACTGTTTCTTTTCTTCCCTTAAGGTTGTAATTTATTTTTTTCTTGTTGCTTAATTGGCATATTATGGGGAGGGGAGGAGAAGCAAACTGTGGTTTTGGGAAGTGCGTACTGGCGTGCCCCTGAAATATCTTCACCTGTTCCGTTTAGGTCCGTTACCGTGAACGCATCACAATTCTTCGAGGGAACCATGAAAGCAGGCAGATCACACAAGTATATGGTTTCTATGATGAATGTTTAAGAAAATATGGGAATGCAAATGTTTGGAAGTATTTTACAGACCTTTTTGATTACCTTCCTCTCACTGCCTTGGTGGATGGCCAGGTAGGTTGAACTTGGACAACGTTAAATGTTGTTGGTTGTAGAGGGAGCTATTAACACTGTATTCAGTGAGCTCTCAGCTTGAAAGGAAGCTCTTGAAAATTTTTCTTAATTGTTTAGTATAAACGATTATAATTTTTTTGTACTAGTGAATGCAAACAATTGAGATTTCATATATGTAACTGTTTCAGATTTTCTGTCTACACGGTGGCCTCTCTCCATCGATAGATACGCTGGATCACATCAGAGCACTTGATCGCTTGCAGGAAGTTCCCCATGAGGTATACTGAAAATTAATTAGCTTAACTCCTCACAGTGGGATTCATGAGTCAGCGTATGTTGGATATTTTAATATACACAAAGGCAGAAAATCAGGTTCAAAGCCATGCAGCAGTTTGAAAACGCTGGTCTTCCTTACTTGTCTTCTGAAGGGAAATGAAGGGACATGTTCTTGCCTAAAGTTACAGAGCATATTTTAGTATCTCAGAGGTGAGAACTGCTTCTGCGAAAATTTCTCATTAAAGTTAACTTCCTGATAGTATTTCAAGCTTTAACTACACTAACTATTGTAGCTGATAGGTGGGGTTTTCTTAAATATTCTTCTCCAGCCTTAAAGAGACTGCAGTAAGCTGTGCAGGGGCATGAGTGTGTAGGTTGTGTGTTTGTTGGTTTTGCTCTTTTTTCACTTCAATCTGTGAAATACTTTCCAAATCTCTTACAGGGTCCAATGTGTGACTTGCTATGGTCAGATCCAGATGATCGTGGTGGCTGGGGAATTTCTCCTCGAGGTGCAGGTTATACATTTGGACAGGATATTTCAGAAACTTTTAACCATGCTAATGGCCTTACGTTGGTTTCAAGAGCTCATCAGTTGGTAATGGAGGTAAGCAGCAGAGGCTGTGTGTTCAAGCTGATGATAGTGTAGTTGTTGTGGTACCTGAGATGCACACTTGGCCTCTTTACCTTGGATGTGTGGTTTTCTTCTTAGTCTCTGGCTGTCCCTAGAAGTTAACCTGTAATCATCAAAACCAGAACCCAGTCCTAGGATTAAAGATTAATTCTGTAATTCAAAATTGGTATTTTAATTTTTTAACAATGCAGTGGAGAATTTTTGCTGTTTTTTAATGGACTAGTTTATTGCTTACTAGGAAGATGTTGTACGCTGTGGTGACATTCTTCTTTCTCTTTTTCTGTTGAGAAGAGAAATAAATATACAGCCTTAGTGTTACTTAAAACTGCAAAGCCTACCTAGGGTTTTGCACGTTGAAGTTCAGTTTAGTAGTCAGTTATTGGGGGTGCAATGTATGAATATGGCTTTCCTAACTAGTTTATTTTCCTCTCCAGGGGTACAACTGGTGCCATGATCGGAATGTAGTAACAATTTTCAGTGCTCCAAACTATTGTTACCGTTGTGGCAACCAGGCTGCAATTATGGAACTTGATGATACTTTAAAATACTCCTTGTAAGTATCCTTAAAAATGAGATCAATGTTGCACGTGATTGAGATTTGATAAGTGGTATCTTGTTACAGTAACTATTGATTGTTTTGAGGTATGGTGTTTACCCTGTACACCTTCAGGAGGTGAAGGGAGGGTGGAATTGTTGGTCTGGTCATATCTAAAGGTCTTACAGTCAGATACTGGAAACTGTTGTCGTTGACATCTAGACAGATGTCATCAAGCTCGTTACATACAAAGTCTGAGTTTAATGAAATACTACAGAGGTATGTGATTGGAAAGGTGGAATACTGTCATACTTGAGATAATTACGCCCACCTGTAAGTCTAGGGCAAGAGATTTAGAATCTTGTTAGGACATTGATGTTATGAAGCTGCTCTAGCAGTTTTACTAGTAAATGAGGAATTGTATGAAGTGTTGTATAGATTACCTCTGATAATTACTGGAGACTTCCAATGTCTAGCTGTATACTGATATCTGAGCAGTTTGAGTGGTAAAGCCGAGATTCGTTTGTTTCACGTCCACAGAAGTAAACCTAAGATGAGTTTAAAGTAATTCAGAAAAAAATACCTGAATGCAACCCGAATGCTTTCATTAACACGTGTGCTTTTCAGTTTGCAGTTTGATCCAGCGCCGCGCAGAGGTGAACCGCATGTTACCCGTCGCACCCCGGACTACTTCCTGTAAAGAGATTATAGACCTGTACAGTATTGCCATGAACCATACGTTGACCTAAAGAAAACGGGAAGAGCAACAGTAACTCCAAAGTGTCAGAAAATATTTAACATTCAAACTTGTTTTCACATGGACCAAAAGACGTGCCATATTCAAATACAAAGCCTCTTGTCGTCAACAACTGTGACCACTTTAGAATGAACCAGTTCATTGCATGCTGAAGCAACATTGTTGGTCAAGAAACCAGTTTCTGGCATAGCGCTATTTGTAGTTACTTTTGCTTTCTCTGAGAGACTGCAAATAATAAGATGTAGACATTAACACCTCGTGAATACATTTAACTTTCCATTTAGCTATAGCTTTATTCAGCATGACTGTAGATAAGGATAGCAGCAAACAATCATTGAAGCTTAAAGAACATTTTTAAAATAAGTACCAAGGCTTCATATTTGTTCTGAAACTGTTTGTTTGTTTTTATTTTCAGGGAATACTGTTTAATTTAATTGTATTGATTTTTTTTTGTCTGCACTCAGTTCCCTTTTCCACTCTTTGCCCAACCATATTGTCCCTTGTAATTGTCCAAGCATAGTGAATTACTTTGAACAGAACTGTTTTTTTTCTGTAAAACAATGTTACTGCAGGACAGAGCTGCAGTGTTTTTCATAATAAACTTGTGAACTAAGTATGGAAAAATGTCAAATTCTAATTGCATCTCAGGTCAGCTCTGATTTAATAAACTGATGCACAGCTGGAAAGGTTTTATAAACCTGGATAGAAGTTTCCACCTTAAATCATGAAAAAAATGAGGTGATTGAAGCGTGCTGGCAAACTCTGACCTTCTGAATTCTATCCCAGGGAGATGTCTGGTCCTGCGGTCTCACGTAGCTGAGAACAGAGCTCACTTATTGATGAAATGTTGCTCTCTTTTTCTTCTTTTCCCTCTTGGTGCTCTGTGAAATATTCAAAAGTAGAAGAATACAGGATAAATTAATGATTGAGCATGGCTTTTTTTTTCAAGTGTAAATCTAAGTTTGAGTTATTTCCATTGTAGGTGCTAATACTTTAAAAAAAAAAAATTCTGAAAAACTAAGAATAAAACCAGTTTTCTAAGTATTAAAGGAATAACTTGAAATCCAGAACTATGTGTATTGCCCAAGCTTCCATTATGAAAAATAACATGTCACATACTGTTAACTTCTGTTTAAAAACTTTCCTTTCTACTACTCTGAATCCTGATTTCATGATGATTTTGTTCGAAACACATTCAAATGTTTTGCATTATTAAGGGTCATGCATGAAACTTACCAGACATATCTTAAAAAGACTAAACCTGGCTGTTGGAATGGAGGGCCCCTGCTGTTCATACTGTTTAAAAGACTTTGGTTTTGGGGCACAGTGTAGACTATGTGACAAAATAGAGGGTTTTCTTAATACTGCTGGCTTGTAAGAGAAAATAGCAGGCCTGCACACCTGCAGCATTCTCTTTCACACGCTCTTTTTTGGACTTCCTTGCTTTTCTGAGGTTTTCTGTTGAAGGGCTGCTTAATTCTCAGACTTGAAGGACGCTTCCTTTCACAGTTCATTACTTCACACCTTTTCTGAAAGGCTTAGGTGGTTACTTGTTTCTTTTCGTTAGCAAAAATTCTACCTTCAGGTCGAGCTCTGAACTATTTCTGGAAACCTCAGTCCTGAAGCATGATCTCTTACAGGAAGAAGTGCATTCTAAAAATAAGGCTCACGTGGAGGTGTTGCTTTTGTTGTTGTTTTTCTCTAGTATGTTGGGAGCTCTTGCTTTGATCACTATCAAAAAAAGTTCCTTTGCTTTAGCGAGTAGTTCATGAAGTTCCCTTTCCTCTTGCTTGCCATTCTCTGCCTTTGTGCTTTTGCAGATAGAACTTTGTACCTTCACTGACACCATTCCATCAAGAGGAATGATTTGCCCTACTGCCTTTGGCATGATGCATCCCCTGCTGTAGTGGGAGGCAGTTCGTTCGTTTGTTCTGTTTCTGTATGCACATGCAAGCAGCTGTTACTAAAGTAAATGGAGTACCTTGACAGTCCCTCCAATTCTTGCACTTTTCTCCATCGTTATGCTGTGACTGGCCATTTGTAGACTTCTTTTTAAGAATATCCCATTCTGAACAAGAAATTGTAATTCTGATGGGGATTAGTAATGCTATTTGTCAGCTAGAAGTGTGTTAGCAGGATTCAAGAGAAGAGAAAACTTGAAATAGAAATAATTACTGACCAATGTTTTCAGCAGCTGGCTGACTAGAAGTTCACCTAAGCAAAGCTTCCTCCACTTTATGGCTGTATGCACATAATTAGGATTTCTCTTTGTTTCACAGATCAGTATTGACCTTCTGCACTGCGGCCACTGGTAGATTCCTTGGAAAGGTGATGTAGCAGTACCTCAAAGTCCTGTATTTTCATCACTGAGGGATGATTTTACCTGAATTTGTATATCAGACTGAAGTGAACACCTCTCATTGGTAGAGGTCTGTTCTTTGAAGTAAGGAATCGTTAAGTCAGAAACAAACAAAGTATTAGTACATACACCATGCACAGGAAAACCTTTGGTAATTTCCTTTTTGGAAGGAGAAGAGGGAAGGATTTGGAACGTACAGATTTGCAGGATTTCTTTCCTTCATTCTCTTTTGCCTTTGCTGCCTGTCCCTTGGCCTCCCCCTGGGCTCAGCTGCCCAGCTGTGTGTCCTGCAGAGCTCTGCTGCTACAGCTGCTGTGGCTGATGAGGGCTGCTGTGTGTAGGTGCCTGTTTTCTCCAAGGCAAATCAATGCTCGTGCTTGTAGGCTCAGGCTGAAGCCAGATAGCTTCCAGCTGCTAACATCTGCATACAAGCTCAGTATCGCTGCTCTGCTGTTGTAGATCTGACAATACCCTGTTAGGTTTCTTGATGCTTGGGTAAGTGAAGATGGACAGAACTTGCTAACTTGTTGTTCTTTGTCTGGATGACACTTCTGCCTTGAAAAGAGGTGCTGAGTACATACTGGTGCTGAAAGCTCTGGCGTTTCGTCTGACTGTTCTTCAGTCTGCTTGGTGTCGAAGGTTGGCCTGGATTTTTTTTCATAGTTGCTGAAAGTCATGTAGATAAAGTAATTGTATGGTACGGGCCTGGGACGAAGTCTGTCCTCTGGCAGTTTGAAAATTCAGTCTGAATCCTAAAGGCCGACTACATTTTTTCACATACAATACAAAAATAAGATATGGAAGTACTCGGTTTATTTTTTGCATCTTCATCGTAGTTCAATAAATACATCCCTGTGTTCTTCCCGTTCTTGCCCCTTCATTTCCTCACTGGTAACACCACGAGTTCCTGCTGTAGGAAGAGCTGCGATGTAAGGAGCAGAACAGGGCTGAAGGTGAAATGCATTTGTTTGTTCTGGAAAAATGGTCTGGTCAGTAAGAAGAGGAACGTGTTATCAAATGACAGCTCTGCATTTCAAATTAGGGGATGCTCTACATTCAGTTAGCTGAAGGCGTGGTTCCACCCATCACTTCCTTGTATACCTGTCGTACACTTTTAAAATTGCTTCTTGTTTTACCTATATGCTGAGAACTCATGGTAATTGAGGATAGGTTTTTTTTCCAGTCTGTACCACTTCTGTATTGCCATTCTGTTGGGGCTGTTGCAGGTGTCCTGCCCAGACCTACAGCCTGACTGCTTGGCCATGGCTGTGCAGTGATGCCTGCACTGTATCAGTTCTCTGCAAGCTCCACACAAGATAGCTTGGAGCAGCTTAAATGTTAAGTAAAAATTACACCGGACTACGTAGAAATCTTTCAGGACACGTGAACACACTAACAAAGCCCTGCAGAATAAGCAGCTGAGTCAGCTTACTGTGGGTTTTAAACATTTTGGTGCTCTAATTCATTTGGCTGTGCTCCTTCTGGATGAGAATAAAGACAAATTGTTCTCTCGAGCAAGGGACTAGAGCCCTTTGGCATATATACAGGAAAAAAAAGGCTGAAACAACGCTTTAGGTTTTGAATTAAGCAGTGCAACGTGTTTTAGCCTTTTAAAACCTGTGCTGTCGCTTAACAGCATTATTCCTTAAGGTGACTTGAGAGCTGCAGCGCCTGATCTCAATTACTGCATGGTAAGCAACTGCTTGTCAATGAAACTGATTGCTTCTAGTACATAAAACACATTGCTAATAGTATTTAAATATTTACATGTGTGTTGGCAACATATGGATAACATAGGAGCATCGCTTTTCTAAAAGGAGGATACTGTGGTACTGGAAAAGATGAACTAGAGAGGCTCCAGAACATCTCTTCTTGGAAGGTTACAGGACTAGACCAGAAAAACACGCACCTGAGCTGCTCTTGGTGCTGGTGCTGCTTCAGCCTGAGATGCGTGCCAGCCTGTTAGCTCATCATCAAACCGCTGTGAAGATGCCAGGGCTTTGGTTTTGGTTTGCGATGTCAACTAGAAGCAAACCAAGGAGTGTCCAGTGGTTTCCAATCGCCATCAGCTCATTTCTGCTGATTTTCCAATGCCTGCACTGTGCAGGTGATGGAAGAGAGCAACTTGAGGTGAGCATCTCTGGTGAAAACCTAGGGGTGGGTGCAGCTGATGAGCACCAGCAATACTGCAAATAAATGCAGATGGTATAAATTGAACTAAACGTCTGTTACTTGGTCCTCTCACTGACTTCTGGATCCGTATTTCTCATCGGATCACCCCTAAGTGCAGCTGTTCCCTTAAAAAAAAACCAACAAAACAAAACCACAGAAACTGTCTGAAATTGGATGATACATTTAAATAGGAAGTGCTGAACTGTCAAATAGGACTCCTTAAACCAGTAATCTCATGCTTGGTGGAAAGGCTTTAGCCTGTTTTCCTGCTGCCTGCACATCTCAGGCGGTTTGAGAACACCACCATGCTGGTTCATTGTCACGACTTTGTCAAAACCCTTCCTTATCGTAGCTGTCAGCGTGAGTTCTCCTGGGGAAATGGGGAGGCCCTGGAGGAGGGCTGCTGGGAAGGAGCCTCTGCTCTCATTCCGTGCCTGACCCACTTTGCAGTCAGCTTTGCTCATGCTCTGCCACCGCCTTTGTCCTCGGGGAAGCAGGACGCTGCCTGGCACTGCGCTGCCTGTGGGTTGGGGCTCTGGGAGGCTGCTCTGGCTTCTCCTTTTCAAATATATAATTCTGCATTCTTGAGGTTTACCTAGTGTTAGCCATCTCGGCGCTTTACTGGACTGTCGCTTTTCCACCATGTTCTCTTTTTAAAATGCTTTGAATTAGCCTGACTTGAGAAACGTAGTATGTTTATTCCCATGGACTTTGAAACCTTACAGCTTCTGCTTTTTATTGTCCGTAGCCTCGGTACCAGCCTGGAATCTGCCTTCTGAACAGCTGCAAGGCTGTGTAACAGCATCGTGCAGCCACAGAACTGGGCCTGGGGGCACCTCTGGATCCCTCTGGCACCCACTGCTCCAGCAGGGCCACCAGAGCTGCTGCCTGGCACCGTGTCCTGCTGGGTTTGGAGGTCTCCACGGAGACCCCAGCACCTCTCTGGGTACCTGCGTCCATGCTTCCTCACTCACACAGTAAAGAAAACCTCCGTAAAGCCAACTCAGTTTACTTAAATATCACAGTAGGTGCTCAAAGATCTTCACAATTTCACAAATAGCTGCTTGAAGTCGTTCTGAAGGCCAGTTGCAGTAAGTCTCTCCTGTTCTCACTCTGGCAGCCCTGTGTTCCTTACAAGCCAGCAGGTGCAGTGTGGCCCCACTTCTGTGCCATAGGGTGGAATTAGGCACCCTTCTGCTAACCATGCTGGGAGTGGGGAGCTGCCACCCAGCAGCATCTCCCTCCCTATACGGAAACAGGGACTACAGGATTCGAGCGGTGCAAATTATTTCTGTGGATGCCAGGGCAAAAATGGTAGAAAAACCAGTATGTATGTGGAAGTGGGCTGCAGATGAGGTTAGGAAGAGGATGCAGCAAATATGCTTGAAGTAGGTTTGATTCTCTATTGAATAATTTTCCCCTCATCTTTAATGCTGTCTCAAATCCTCCTAGTTAAGCAAGGAGAGCACATAAATGTCATTTGAGGGGGAAACAGAAGCTGACAAATAAAAAAAAATCAATTGATATTTGCCTGAGACAATTTGGTTGAGTTTTATCAGCCTTCTGCTGTTACATTGGACTCACAGAAACTGCAGACTCTGCCTCCCTCAGTACCTACCCACTGTCTTGTATTGCTGGGGCACAGCTTGCATGGAAAGCAACATCCTAAGGATGCTTCTGTTACACAGAAGAAGTGAGACAGATGAAGTGGAGACATAATGACAATTTTTCTGGAATTTAGTGGGGACAAGAATTTTCTTCCTTTGCTGCTGCATTGTTGCAAGGTTGCTTTAAATAACACTGGCACAAGCACAAGGAGCTCAGCAGTATTTTTCCAGCAGCTGTATCAGACAAAAAAAAAAAAAGCATTTGCTTGCTCTCAAAAATGTTCCCTACCTTTCGCATTCCTTGAAGAAAGGAAAAAAAAAAAAAAAAAGACCACTTTTGTGAGTCTGCCTGTACATACAAACCAGCTTCTTGTCCAGGTCGCACCTTGCTTCCCAGCAGTCACACCGGGCTCTGTGCCGGAGCTGCCGTGGTCTCCTGGAGCTCAGTCCCTGCAGGTTCGCCTTCCCTCGGTCAGCAAATCCAGACTGAGTCCTGTGACATTTCCCAACCTGTTATTGGTGGAGCAGAGCTGGGGTCTTTCAAGCCTGGCTCTCTCGAGGCTTTGATAATCCCATGTAACACTTGTATTAAAAAAATAATCTTTTTACATCATGTTACCCCTATAATCTCTAAATCACTACCATCACCAACAAAAAGCATTTCTGTCTATAAAGTTGGAGTGTGAAGTGGTTGGGTTTTTTGGGGGCAGAAGGGGTAGGGGGGAAAGGGCATAGATAGGAGAATCTGTTTAGTTGTAGCTAAACAGCCAGAGGAATAGCTGCAGATGTAGCCCAAGGTTCTGGGCTAATCCAGCGCTGTGTGCAGGAGGCTGCTCTCTGTTGCTAACGCCATGTTCAGTGTTAGAACTCCCTTCCCCCTACGGCTGCGCAGCTGCTCAGCTGGCTTCTGCCCACAGCCCAGTGATGCTGCAAGAATGTAGGTCAGAGCTCTTCTGGATCTGATAAGTGTTAAATTAAGCTTATGCTGATCTTGGTTGCTCCAGTCATTTCATATATTTGCTATAGTGTTAAGCTTCCCCCTTCCTCCGAATTGTCAGTGGTAAAAGGTCCTTAATTGTAATTTATCTGTGACTGATAATGTAGTACAATTACCTTTACAACTCAGGATGGTAATGCTTAGGTTTAGGATTATTTGCATTGGAACGACTGCCTGTGCACATAACAATTGAGATTGGTCTCTTTTTTTTTTTTAATCTTGTTCTTTGCTTTGCAGCTTTAGTGAAGGATGAGTCTTCTGTGTTGCTAATACTGACTGACTTGCAGGACTTTGACTATCACCAGCAGAAGCTTTTTCATGACGAAGACAGCAAAAAGCATTCAGGCTAGCTTTGAGAGATTCCCTACATGATATGTAGGGCACGGTGGGAGGTGGCCTTCACGTGATCACATCCTATCTGTGACAGTCATCTGCCACTTCTTACAGTGTGGTGCTTTTGTTGCTTTAACTTTCCCAGACTTCTAATTCAACAGATACATTCAAAGTGCACTGTGAACTCAGTTTTCTCTGTGGCACCTTTAGCAAGTTGTATCAAGCGTGATGCTTAATCTCCTTGAATTATAAACCGAGCACAGATCATGTTTAGGCATGGAACTTTGCCTTCTACTTGTTTCTAGATTTTATTAATACGCCTTGTGGGGAGAGCAAACCCTTCCACTGACTTTGATTTGCAGGCTGAGGGAATTTGTGCTTACTGATCAGAAACCTTGATCTTGGGCAGCATCAGGAAAAAGTATTTAGGACTTGCAGATGTTTTCTGCAGACCACCTTCTGTCACCATCTGATCCTCTAAATCAAGGAGTATTAAATAATTTTTAAAAAGCACATTTAAAGAAAACAAAGGCAGCGTTGTTTCTTTTCATGCAGTGAAAGTCAACCTCAGCAACGGAGCCACGAGATGAAGGGATTTTAGAGGAAAGAGGTAAGTGTGCTGAGGCATAATTTGGGGTATGTATGCGTGTATAGCCTCTGCACACATAACTCTGTATTACATATACAGGATAATTAGGTCCTGGAGAATTGCAGACAACAGCTTACCTAGTTACTAACAGCAGGATCCCTGAGGAACATGTTAGTGGTGATCTGCTGTGTGTAAGCAGCACCTGCCACCTTCAGCTGTGCACTCACCTGCTGTGAAGGGTTCCGTGGAGGTGCGTGTCCCATACGCAGTAGTGGAGACTGGAAGGCACAACTGAAGATAGTTTGAGCAGGGTTAACTCATCTCTAGATCCGTTTCTAAGGCTTGAACTGGTTCAAGTCTCCTTCAAGCACGCAGTAACTAACGAGCTGCTCAGCACCCCAAAGCTGAGAAACAAGGTTCTCAAGGCAGGCATTCACCTCCACCAGTGCTTTGGAATTTTTAGAGAAACTCATTTCGGGGACATGACCGATGTAGCACGGCGTCATCCTCACCAGAGGCGCGTGGCTGGCAGCGTGCTGGGCACAGCCCATCTCTGCTCCCCCACCTCAGCAGGCCCGCGGCCTTTCGCTCCCCCTGCACCAGCCCAGCCTGCTCCTTGCTGCCCGCTGAACGCTTCAAGGTTTTTTGTCTCAGTGCCTGTGTCACTCGGGTGAAGGCAGAAAACTAAGAAATACCTGAGGAGAGGGGAAGCCGTGCTCTGCAGGGCGCTGCTACCTGCTTAGTGGGGTGTGGAGACGTGCTGCTTTGCTAAAAACACGAATAGCGATTCTGAGCGAAGCAAGCTGCAAAAATAACTGCTTAAAAGTCACGTACACGACGTCCTGACCACGTTTCACAGGGACAACGGCTCGACGTGGCCTTCCCGCCCCAGCCGTGCCCTCAGGCCCGGCCCTGCCCCCAGGCACGCAGGGGCGGCCCCGCCGCATGGGGGCGCCGCAGCCGTTGTGCCGCGCGCCGCTCCCCCGCCCATTGTGAGGCTCGCCGTGCGGCCACGCCCCTGCCTGAATAAAACCGAGGGCTTCCACCAGACTTCCCCGCCGCGCTGCCGCTCCGTTTTCCTCCTTCTCTATTCCAGTGGACGCGGCTAAGGGGCTTTTCGTACCACAGCTGCTCTCGGCGCGGTTTGGGAGCGAGAAGCGGAGAGCTTAGTTCAGGCGCTCGCCGCGGGCAGCCCGGCGGTTGCGAGGCAGCGAGAGGCGGGGTCCTTCTCCCCTCCCCCCGCGCCCCTCCCCCCGATAAAGCCGCCGCCGCAGTCGGGCCCCGAGCGCCGCCGCTACCAGGTCCCGTCAGCGCC
Organism: Numida meleagris; assembly: GCF_002078875.1. Classification (NCBI taxonomy): domain Eukaryota; kingdom Metazoa; phylum Chordata; class Aves; order Galliformes; family Numididae; genus Numida; species Numida meleagris. The sequence goes on from NC_034420.1 coordinate 15,435,022, forward strand.
CGTTGGACATCGCCTGCGCCTCACGGTGAGGCCTCCGCGGGCGGGAGGGGCTGAGGCCAAGCGAGAAGCGGCACCCGAGGCGGCCCTCGGTCGGGCTGAGCTGTGGGACTGGGCCGCGGGGCCGCGGGCCCGGCTGGGGGCGGGCGGAGGACGGCCTTGAGGCCGCGGGGCACCTGAAGGGGGAACGGGACAGGAGCCGGGACGGGGCCGCGCTGTTCTCGGTGCTGCGGAGCCTTCTGGGGGGGGACTGTGAGGAGAAACGCTGCGCTGTAAACAAGGCGGGGCCTCCTCCCGGAGCTCCTTCCCGCTCACCTGGCGGGGCCCGGCCCGGGGCCGTCCCGAGCGGCGGTGAGGGCAGAGCGCTGCCCGCGGGCTGCTGCACGGCGCTGCTGTGTGCGGGCCTGGCCCCTGAGCGGCCCCTCCTCCCCCCAGCTGTGCTGATTCGGGGGGGGGCTTTTCGGGTCTGTTTAGTCACAGCGGTACTGTTCCCTGGGGCCTCCAGCGTGCAGAGCTCTATTACAGCTAAAATGGATTGAAATGTAACAGATAACGATGTTTGAATACGTAGTGTACTGCTTTATCGCTGGTAGTGCTTAAGCTAACTTGATTTCACCTGTTTAAGACTCATAACAAACGGGTACAGCCCATGGTAGAAGCAGGTGTGGGTGATGCAGCAGCCTGGAGGCAGGCAGATATTCCTGCCACACTCGCTCAGACAGCATCCCCGGCTCTGCTGTGCAGCATTATGTAATCCCAGGCACAGGCAGGGGGTTGGGAGCTGCTGTATGGAGCTGGGCTTGTGCTCGAGCGCTTTCAGCCCAGTGCTGCAACAACAGATGCATTAAATGCAAAGTGTATGCCTTGGTATTCCTTCCCCTTTCCCCCTCCTTCAGAACGTGTTCAAGCTACGGTGTGGTATTGTGCTTTAATCCTCACCTGATTTTTGTGTTTATATATACGTGTTTATCTTTGGTCCGGCTGTGACTGTGTCCCTGCAAAACTCCAATTGTAATTAGAAGTGGCCCTGTCATATAGGGTTACATTGCTGTGTGAACATTAACTAGCTGCTTGCTCTGCCAAATGGAAATTAAAGCAATGAGGACTTCGGGCTGCTGTGGACTGCTTAATAACATACTCTGGCTGGCCTTCATTGGCCTTGGTTATTGCAGTGCTGTCAGGCTCAGCCATATTGATGAGCTATGGAAGGCATTTGGAAAAAGGATAATGTATGTCTGCTCCAAGTGGTGCAGCTGGTTCAGTTTTGGTATTTCAGGTACTACTGCAAGGAGTCAGCATGCTTAGGTGGTAAACTTGGCTGGGAAGTGCACCTGGAAATGGATTGAAGTGAATTTGAAATTAAATGTATTTGAAATTCGTTGTCTCTAGGGTTTTCCTCTAGAACAACTTGCAGGCTGCGTTTACACGTATGTGCTGTAGGTATTTTCAAGCAGTTATCTTGAGGAGGAAAATGGGTTTTGCAATGGCCTGCTGCAAACCAATGTTTTGAATGGTGAAGGAATGCATCCTACGACTTTAAGAACTGAATAATCAATTTCTGCAGTCAGGTTTGTTGTGTCTTTCAGGTCCCTTCATTTAAGTATCTCTGCAGACCTCAAGCACGGCTTCAGACAGAAGCTGTAATTTGGTAGCTACTGTATCAAGTACGTTACTTCTGGCTTTGAGTTAAGCATATGAAAAGATGTTGTTTTTAAGTGTTATTTATTAGTGGAATCTTCCAAGTCTGCAGCTTGCGTTGCAGGCCTTATCAGTGTTTGAAAAACTTGCTGAAAATACTTAGTCATCTTACTCTTTTCCTAATGTTAACAGAGTGCTGATGCAACTTCCTACTCTGTAAGAGCAGTGTTAGGAGCCGATAGCGTTCCTTGCAGTGGTACATTGCCTTTTCAGGCTCTTCAGAATGCAAAGCACTTTCTGAAGGAAGCATTTGATCCTGAGTAATCCGGTCTGTTTGACTCTGTTTGGAGCGAGGGAGAGTCAGAGTGGAGCGTGTCTGGAGGTTCCTTCTGATTTATGCTTTGTTGTTCTGTTCCAGGCGCTATCGCTTGAAAACTCCGTGTGGGATTTGCCTTCAGTCGAACGGTTACAGTGAGCAGTGGTTGGATTTGAAGACAAACAGTGTTCTGGAATTGTTGTTGAAAGGCTGTTTCAGGAGAAAGATAGCTCTAGTGTTGTAATGTATTTAAAAACAAATCCATTGATTGGTAGATAGCGCTTTTGTTTATTTTGCTTTCAACTTATGGAAAAAAAAACAGGTTCCTTCTATTTTAGATGATTGGTAGGTGTATTTGTATCAATCCTTCTTCAGCATCAGGATTAATGAACTTAGGATTGTTGATTTAAGCAGCAAATAATTGAAGTGTGTTGTTAGTGACGCAGCGCTGTTCAGAAGCAATATAAATAGCGGAGGTAACCTCCATCTTTGAATCAGCTGAACTTGTAACATCGGTTGAATATTGTCTGAAAATAACTGTCCTTCTCTTATAGATGCCTTCAATTAAGCTGCAGAGTTCAGATGGAGAGATCTTTGAAGTTGATGTTGAAATTGCAAAACAGTCTGTAACCATAAAGACTATGCTGGAAGGTAAGAATGTGAAGCTGAGGTAGCAGTGTATTCAGGAGTGCTCTTGGGCAGGATTTGTGACCAAGGGAGACAGCCTGGTACCATGCTGGGGAGGAACGCCTTGCTGTCTCCTGTCAGAACAGCTGGAGCAATTGCTAGTGCAGCTTGAGCAGTGTTTGGGGTAAATATGCTCTCTCAAACCTTGAACTGCAGTCCTCTTCTTAAAAGCAGTTCCCAGCAGGCTGGTAAAATAAGTCCCCCACTGCTTTGCCTACAGCTTTCTTCAATTTTGTAAAAGTCAGGCAAAGTTAAGTTTTAATAGATACTTTTAATATATACTAAAAGCAAAGCTTTTCCTTTAATCGTGCAAGTCATTGTTGCTCTGTAATGGTCTTTTCTTAAATGGAGAAGGAAAACATAAACGGATGCAATGAATGAACAGTTGAAAGGAGATCTGGATTGTGAATTTACACCGTTCAATTATTTGGTAAATACTTGGTTCTGATCTCATGCTGACGTGAATTCGAAACAAAAGAACTCGTGGTGGGGGAGGGGGAGTTGCCAGATGGCTGAGATACAGAGCAAACTGTGTCTGATCTGGTGCAAATCCTCATTGTTTACTGTTTTCTTTCTAGTTCTGGGGCGTATTCACAAATTAACTTAGAAAATATCTTTTTGTAGATGTAGTTAAAATGAAGTCCTTGGCTGTAGATCTTTGGCTGGTTGTGACTCCTCATACATAAGAACAATAACAGATGAGGTTGAAATACAGCAACCATTGGGCTGCTTTAGTTCTGATGAGATGCTTTCAGACATGACAAGCAACATGAGCAGGAAACAGCCATCAGTGGGAGTACATTAGGGAACATAATTCCTCAATTTTCTCACGCGCAGCCTGTGTCTCTGGCAGTGTTAGGGACATTCAGGTATTGATGAAAATTGCCCGTAGTGAAGGTATTGTAAGCTGGGCACCATCAGCTGGGCTCCTGCTGATCTGACCAAGACCCAGTCTGCTAACCAGCACAGAGAAAAGGCGTTCTGCTGTTCAGGTGTTTAAGCACCAGCCGTTAATACACACTGCTTTGTCTGTTTGATGTGAATGAAGGGGAGGAGGAGGTAAGAAGTGGAGTTAATCAGGCATCATGAAACTGAACTACTGATTTTTGTGATAACAGACCAAACTCCAGGTTTGGAGGGGTGGGGGTGAGTTGAGCAGAGCTGACTGATGGTGGGGTACTTCTTGAGTTACTTCCCCGTGCCAGCAGCTTTGGACAGAGCACTTGATGACATCTTACACCAATATCTGTTACTGTGTTCAAAGTATGCATTTGGAGTTTCCAGTAATTGATAACACATGCACTACCCTATAATATCAGTATTTTGCTTTCAGAATCTATGAAGTTAGTTATTCCAAACAACAAGTAATATAATTGATATCCCACTAAAGACAGTAGTTGACTTGCCTAAATACAACAGCTTCAGTATTTACTGCTCCTATGCAAGACAAAACATGGTCTGTACTTACCACGATAGGTCTAAGTTCTTATCTAAGAAATGGGAGATCTTATTTGCAACAATTTGGTTTAACTTGTGGATTGAAAATGGTAAACATTCATAAATGTCTTTTGATTCTTAAACATTCTATTCCCAGAACACTAAACTATGACTTTGGCTGTGACAAGTAACTGGCTTAATAGATTGTGCATGCTGGAAGCATGTCAGCATCTCTTTGGAGGCAGCACTATTAAGCTGCTTAGCTTACAGTTAGTGGAACCTAGCATGTATAATGCAGCCGTGCCTCTGCAAAACCACACTGCAATTTCTGCCTTAACTTAGAGATCATTTGATTTGCTACTTGTCTGTTCAGCCCCAGTACTGTTAAGAGTAGTGGAGGATTGATGAAGCAGCCCCATTGGGAGAACAAAGCTTTCAGGCTGCTGATTGCTAAGTCATCTTTCCATTTGTAGACTTGGGCATGGATGATGAAGGCGATGATGACCCAGTCCCTCTTCCAAATGTCAATGCAGCTATTTTAAAAAAGGTAAGGTACTGAGGAGTGGTTGTGTTGTGTATCAGTAATGAAATATGAAATTAATGCCGGAGTTAAACATTGCTATTAAGAATATTTTTCATGTGTTGGCTACAAGTGTAGTGCCATTATGAGGTGCATGAGCACAGTTTATCTGAGAACTGGGGTGAGGCTGACAGCTAATGGCTGGAGACTTAAGGGAGTGACCTTCTGGAATGGCAGCTGGAGGCCGGGCAGGGTTCCTAGGGCATAGGGATGGTGCTGGACATCTGTGCTTTCTGCTATCTCATGGCTTTAAAGCATGGATTGTAACTGGGTTTTGTGAGCTGAGGTGGCTCTTCATGAGTTCAAAGTGTAAGGAGAAAGACAAACAGGCAGGCAGTGGGGGGTCACTGTCAGTGAGCGTTTTGTACAGGTGCTCTGCCTGTGTAGCAGTTATAACACTTAAAAGACACTGCACACGTGGTGTTAAACCTATGAATAGACTGATTATTGTTGGGTCAAATGAGAAAAGTTTTTTAAAAAAAATGTTGCTGTATCTTGAGATGTTTTTTACTCTGAAGTAGAAAACTTTGGGCCAAAATAAATGCTGCCCTGTGTTGGGATAAGTACAGGGTTACCAATTATTTCCTAGTGAAGGTGTACATAGGTAGCTTCAGACTTTGGAGATCTTTTCAGTTGGCAGAATGGAACAGGGTTTTACTCATAGCAGATAGTTACTTTCAGTTATCTAGATGATGAAAGAGGTTTTTGTTTGTTAAAAAAACAATAAAGCAATTCTATCTTGGGAACCTGCAAGCATTTGCCAGGTGAACTTTGCACTGTGGTGACTCTGTCCTATTGGTAGCTATTAAGTACTCGTCTACACTCTTACCCTGTGTAGTATTCTGCTTAGTAGAATTATTCTTCAAACAGTTCCAGCTCCTCAAAATGAGGTTTATGTTTCTTCTGTACAGTCCTGTGTGTGTTAGCAAGGATTTATTGTTAACTTTGACAGCTAGGAGCTGCCTCCTAGAATCCTGAGAATTTAATTGACTAGCTGCTGTCTCATTTGAGCTTCTTGAAGACTGGTGGGTTCCAGGACTGGGGATTAGTTCTTCTAAGAGGAAAATATGAGACGATGAAACATGTTCATATGATTCTAATATCAATCCAGAGGGAAAAGTACATTTCTTCTAAAACAAAGTTATGGTAGAGTTGGGGCCTAATGGGAAAGTCACTTGGATAAAAATTTAATATCCAAACTGTAATTAGGTGATTCAGTGGTGCACCCATCACAAAGATGATCCGCCTCCTCCCGAGGATGATGAGAACAAAGAGAAAAGAACGGATGACATCCCTGTGTGGGATCAAGAATTTCTGAAAGTAGACCAAGGAACACTGTTTGAACTTATCCTGGTAAGCATGTTCCAGAAGCATAATGGCCACTCCTGCACAGTGACCTCTGTCTGTTTATCAAATAAGTCTTGATGCTTCTTGAGTAACTTCTTAATGGAGGGAATGTGGGTAGGGCAGCTAGTTCCAGCAGTGACTGCTGGGTGAAATTGGTGAATGGCAGATGCTTGTTAACATAATGCTAGGTGCCAATTTATGTTTGCTCATCTATCAGTTCCTTTACTTGTCTGTAGTTGTGGACCTACAGCTGTGTTTTTTCACTCTTGTAGCTTTTGAGCCTTGGCTGAGGGCTTATTGCTTTAAATGGAGTTTTGGAGATCTGCATAAATATAAATTAAAAAAAGAAACTAGATTAGTACCTTATATGAGACTTCAACCCAGTAGTTCCTGTCTTAGCTAGCTAACAGCACTTAAGTGTTTAAGATCTCAGATGTGTGCAAGGCTCTGAAAGCCTCGTATAAAAGAAGGGGATGGGGCTTTCATGGTAGAAATGACTCCTGTTTGGCAAGTAAACTTCAGGTAGTTAATTCAAGGTTCTAGCTAGAAGCTTCTCAAAGTGATTTGGCTCTTTGTGGTTACAAATTCTACAATGCTGGAAGCAAAACTTTAGTAGTACATCTACAGAGGCACAGAATTGATCTGAAAGCTTTAAATTTGGAAACTGTTTTACAGGCTGCAAATTACTTGGACATCAAAGGTTTGCTTGATGTCACATGCAAGACAGTTGCAAACATGATCAAGGGGAAAACTCCAGAAGAAATTCGCAAGACATTCAATATTAAGAATGACTTCACTGAAGAGGAAGAAGCACAGGTACTTGATCTGGGTTTAATTATAATTTAGCTGTTTTTCTGCTGAATTAACATGTGATGCTTCGTAATTTCATAGTGTGTGATGCAGCTGACTTGTTATTTACAAAAAATGTAAACTAATGCATTAACTGCTCATAATTGGATTGCTACTACGAGAAGACTTTTCAGTGTCCATTGTGCTGGCAGCGCATTACTTGAAGGAAGGTCAAAAAAGCACCTTGACTTCCTGGCTTAAAGGTGGTAAGAAAGAATGTAGGATTGCTTATGACAGCCTTAGATTGCTGTTTTGGAGTTGTAGTAACAGTGCTGATGTATTTTTGCTTTGGCTAGGAAGCGAAGATGCTCAGCTTGCTGACTTCAATTTGCAAATTCATTAGTGTTATGACTTGAACAACAAATGAGGTGCAAAATGTCTAAGCTGGGAGAGATGAGACCAGGCTGCCTTGTTTAAATACAAAGGCAATGATGTGTATGCTTTAATGTATCTTCAGTTGGTCTGTTGTGAAACAGGCAGTTTGTTTAAGCCAGTCCATTAGTTTTACTTGGTGAAACAATGCAGTTTTGATCAGGTGTAGATATGAGGACTTGCTTAATTTATAGGGATAAACAGGTAAATTTGGGAGTCTTGGTAATTACAAACTGTGCATGAGGAAGGGAAGCTGTTTCCAAGCTTATGCCTTTCTACAGTAAGTAATCCTGAATGCTTATGGGAGCTTGGCTTCACCTTGAGCTCCTGAAGCTCACTGCATCACTGCAATGTTCTTTCAGGTACGCAAGGAGAACCAGTGGTGTGAAGAGAAGTGAAGCATTGTGCCTGACACTCGAACACTGTAAGGATTGTTCCAAATACTAGTTGCACTGCTCTGTTCATAATTGTTAATATTAGACAAATGCAGCAGCAAATGAAGTTGTGTTAGCAGGATATTGTTCCCTTTGCATGTGTAGTGGTTTTTTTTTGAGTATAAATTTAAATCTGCGTTTTTACTAGTGTAATGGGATGTCTTTTTACTTTACTCTGCAATGAATAAAACTGAACTAAGTGTGGATTCTGTATGGAAAGTAGCACTTAAGGTTGTCATTTTCATTATGCTCTTTTTAACTGTTCCACGTCCAGTTACGATCTTGAGCATTGACTCCACCATTGTAAATAAAACCACCTTTGCTTTCTTCCTCAGGAAGAACAAAACACTTATTTACAGGGTATTGATGGCTTCAGAAAGGAAGAATAAATGTGTCTTGGGGAGCTACATAAAGTTTAAAAAAAGAAATTGGATTTCCTACAAAAACATTGCGGAAAAAAATTAGTGTTGAAGCTCTATACTTTCAAGATGGTTCTTGTTCTGCATTTAAAAAAATCTGTCCACTTCCTTGCCCTGTTAGTCTTGCCCCATAGGCTAGTGACAGATGTGACCTAGAGCTAAGCAAGCTTCTGGCAGCAGACTGGGCAGGCTTCAGCCATGTCTTGCAGCTCTGCCTCTCGCTGGCAGCAGGTGGAACGTGTGCTGCTTTATGCACAGGACAGGTGTTCTTATACTTTTTTTCTTGCTAAAAGTGGAATCCAGGTTTGACCAAAAAAGACTGACATTACCAAAGTTAATATTATCGACCTGTGCATGCCGTTAGTGGCTGTTTTTTAGGCAATTTTAAACTGCCCTTGTGATGTAGCTCTTTACAACATGGTTTTCATGTACCCACGGGAGATCTTTTTGCCTATGTATGTGATACTTCTGCTTGTAGAGACTTAATTATTGCATACAAAGCTAATGGAATATTGAGCTTGACTTCTTTGGACAAAGCCACTTGCAACTAGTTAAACAGTAACTGGTTTCCTGATTTTTATTTTAATTTTTTTTTACAGTTCCCTTATAGGGAGTAGGGGATGGTTTTGTGGTAGATCTTTGAGGTGTGCTCTTAGCTTGTATTGCATTCCATTCTCTGTATAAATCTTAGAGTAGAATGAACCTTAATAAACATACTTATCTCACTTTAAATATCAGTGTTTCACTTCTGAATTAATAAAGGGCTTTTCAACTTTTATTTACAAACGGGTCTAATTGTTTGTAACCAGACAGCCTGTCACTGAGAGAACGAGTAATAGCACTGAGGGAGTGCTTAACTGAATAAAATCTTCATCTGTTTTAAATGATTAGAATGCAAGCTGCCGGTCAGTCACAGTCAGTGACTCCTCAAATTAAGACTGAGGCTAAATCCAGATGGATTTTTTTGATGGCTTACCGGCTTTTAGGTAATCTTGCTTTGATGTAACCATTAATGAAAGCATTCATAACTTGTTCTAAAGCAGCACTCAGATCCATGCTCTGGAGGCAGCTGCTGGTCAGATATGCTTATTCATAAGTCTGCTGGGCCTGCTTTGTGCTGCTGGTAGCATTGTCAGTGGGATGAAATGCTCCAGTGTTACAGATTGGGATGTTCGAAGCCTGCCAAGCATCCTGTATTGTAACAATACGACTCTGTTAAAGTGCTGCTAGTGAAAAGCTGCTGCTAACAGTTCTTGTAGTTCAGTGTTCAGCTCACCCTGGATTCTTACAAGAAACAAATCCATCTCTGTGCATGAAGTTAGTGTTCAGGATACACTGCTTTCATCCTTGGAGCGACAATTCTAGTACGGAAGCTGTAGCAGTGCTCAATGGCAAAGCCTACAAATGCTTCCTTGAGGTGCTGGGCAGCAGCTGCTGCCTCGTGTGGTGCCTCCCTGTGCTGTAAGATGAGGAGGAGACAGAGGCAGTTTGTCTTCCTTGTTGCCTTCTACATTGTTTGCGTAAAGCACTTAGGGCAAGAATTGCTAATTCTTAGAACAGCTTGCCTAAGAAATAACCCTTTGTGGTCAAATGCTTGAATGGTGAAGTAAATGGCTTTGGATTTTCTGCTCCAGAATCGTGCCAGTTGGCTGTTGGTATGGGTAGCTTGCCCAAAACTGATGCTGCTGTGGCAGTATGGCGTAGTATGCAGAAGGGCTGGCTTTGTGCTCACAGCATTATGTAGCTGTGACAAATCCTGATGTTCATCAGGAATTGCACTCATTAGGAATCCATACCACTTACTTTCCCCGGTTGAAATTCCCCTGTAGTACTGGCTGAGGCTTCATCCCGATTCTGTAGCTGCCTGACACATACGTCAGCGTGAGAAAACACCTGTTTTAATCTGATGGTACAAGCTGTGGAGAAGGAGCGTCTGCACGAGGATGCTGTGGGATGGCTTGGGTGCAGTACAGCTGCTGCACGGGTTTTCTTCTTCAGCAGAACCCGCCGGTGGCTCCTGTGTCAGCAGGCAGCTGGCTGCGTGCCTTGGAGTTCTTGAAAGGCAGACACGGGCCGCTTTCCCATTGCTCAATGCTGTGTTAATGATTAACTTGTATGGTGCTGCACAAATAGTTCTGTCCCAAGTCACGGCCTCCCCAGGGATCGCTCTTCTTGGCTGAAGTGATGGAGCAGTGGGTGCCATTGGGGGGAGGAAGTCCTCAGTAGCGATCATCTCATGGGGAAGAAAGTGTTCTTCCTTCCTTATGGCTTACAGTGTCAGCCTTACCTACTGAAGACTACTGGAAATTATGCTAAGATGTTTAAACATGGAAGTAGAAGAAAAACTCCTTCAGTTTAGGAAATGATGAATTGACACTTGGATAGCATTATAACTTCCAGTGGCCTATTTTGAATAGCCAGGCTGGCAATTACTTTATTTATAAAGCTATAAACATATTTTGAACACAAAAGCCGAAAAATACAAACTTGGTGAAGTAAAAAAAATTACAACAAATGATGGCTAATCATTGGACAAATGAAAGTACAGCTGCAAAACATTTATCCCTGCTACATACGTACAGTGGTTTCACTTGGTTTAATGAAGTGGTATTTCCATGGCTTCTACATTCAGACTGGTTTCAGGAATTCAAATGTGTATTTCAAGAAAAGTTGAAATTGCTGTAAAAACTAAAGAAAAAAAAAATCCTTTCTGCGATTAAAAACTTAAGGGCCAAGTTTTCCTTCTGCTAAAAAAGCACGTTAACACAAAATAGTAACACTTCATATAGCATTGCTAAAGATTGTTTTTGGCATCAGTAACAGTAACTGTTTTGGCATTGTGAGCCGTAGGGCATGGAACAGAAGTCGGTCAGCTCGCTGTTCTGTCTCAGAAACGGGCAGCTCAGAGGTCTCATTCTTACACGTTTTGGGAAAGGAAATATGTTTTCTCAGGTACCAGCACACCGTGTGGATATTCTGAGCTTACGCTGCGGTAGCTGAAGCCACAGGGTGAGGTTGGGCTCTGCACGGAGCGAGCAGAGCATAAGGCCAAAATGATGCTGTGCTGGTGAGAGCTGCTCGGGAGCATCGGTCAGAAGGCGCGGGCCTGCTCCCTGGCTGTGGGAATGGCCATGGCACAGGAGCGGATGCACAAGGGAGGGCTCCTGGAGAAGGGGAGGGCAGGTTTCACCAGGGAGGTTGTGCAGGAGTTGGGTGGAAGAGCAGTGGGAGAGGAGGCTGTCACACGGGGGGGTCTGAGCCCGGTCAGCGTGCCCTGAGCAAGGCGGGCAGCCCGGACACCGTGCAGGGGCTACGAGCAGCCTTGAAGTAAAGGGAAGTCCTGATGAGTTCTGAAATGAATGACGGCTGTTTAGTGCTACTCGGTCCTCGATCACAATATGCAGTTTAATACTGGTCAGGACTTTCCCTTAAATTTCCTCTGGTGTTATTTAGACAGGTCTGGTTTTTCTTTGTACCTGTCTTTGCTGCTAAGTTACGTTTCATCCAACCATGAAACACCGCTCGGGAATTGCGTTGTGCCAGCCTTACAGCCAGCTCCAGGTGGCTGATTCATCACCTGTGGCTTTTACAGTAGTTGTCACTTCTACAGCACCTTACATCACAGGGTCTCAAAGTGAAGGATGGTGAGCTGAGGCATAGCTTTTTTTTATTTTTAAGGTTTGTATATATACGTATAGTCATAAGAAGAGCCTATGTCAGGTCTGGGAATGGCTGGCTGAGTTCCTGTGCTCAGCACTGACCGTGCTGTTGTCTAAGCTTGCTGCAGTAATGTCACAGTGAGCAGATGGGGCGTTCATCCCGTGCTGCATCGCGCACTGCCAGGGCGCGCTTCTCTCTGGGCTCACACAGCTCTGTGAGGTCTGCACGCAGCTTTCAGCCAGTGCTACTGACGTTACACTGACACAGAAGAGGAAGAAAGCAACAGGTGCAGGTCTCCTAAGCTAAAACCTACGCTACTAGAAGCGAAAGTACCTAAGTTAAGGGAACAAAACCCCAAGATGCTCTATGGACTAATCACTTGTCTTTTTTTTTTTTTTTTTTAATTTTCAGTCTTTGATGCATAGACTTGTTTAAAAAGTTGAGTCCAATGTAAAAAATGAGGGTTTTTGTTTTAAGAAAAAAAATATAAAAATATTTTTTTTTTTTACATTATAAAGGTCATCTTAAATTTCTTGCGGTTCTACAATAATATTACTACATCATTTGTATCCAGTACTCCAAAACCTATTCTGTAAAGTAGAAAAAAATAGACCCCTCTCTCCCTCTTTCTGTGGTGTTCTTTTCTCTTCAGCAGTCTAAAATACATTTCTTTCAAGCAGGAAAAAATACGCAGCGGCCCAGATTCTGGTTTGTGTGACAGGTGTGTAAACGTAGAGTAGATCGATGCATTTGGTTAACTTAGGGCTTACTTCAGTTTATGGAGATCAGAATCTGTCCGCAGATCAATGTATAAATAAAATACCAGGAACTGGTAAATATTTTTAAGCTGGAGAGAATGCCGTAACGTTTGCCCTCGGCGCGAGGCTCGAGGGAGATCTCTTAGAAAAAGCTAGGATACGTTCTTTAAAAAGTCAGACACCAAATCAGCAAGAAACGTTTGGGATCTTGCAGCGGGTAAGTACAGACTGCAAGCAGAGGGCAGGGCAGGGCGCTGCTGCTCCGGGCTGCACAGTGGGGAGAGCGTGGGGCTCAGCTCCCACCTGCAGCCCGGCCCCAGCCCGACCGGGAGCTGGAGCGCAGCACCCCGAGTGCCTCAGCTGGGCTGTACGGCTCCGAGCGTGCTGGCCCTGTGCTCCTCGTGTGTGTGCTGGTGCAGAGTTCAATGGAGGCTTTCTGAGGCTTTTCCCAGCCCGTTGCATGGGAATTCTGGCTGAATCTGCAACAACCGAAGCACAACAGCAGGGGAGACCCTGCACCGGACTGACTGGGGAGCAATCCTCCGCCGAGCCGTACGCTAGTGGGATTCAACGTGTCTGCACAGAGACTAGTACCTGTAAACAGTACCTTCCTGTTCTCAAACAAGAAGTTTAAATACATCTCATTTGTTTAAATATTTCATTTCTCTATCGTCCAGGCAGATCAGAAAGCTAGCATCGCTACATTTCGTTTTCAGACACAAGGGCTTGTACAAAAGGCTCCTATTCCAGCTTTTCCAGCTCTGTGGTATAACAGCTACAGGAGGACTACAGCTTAAAGCAGCTCAGAAGGCGGGACACGGAAGCCAGTGTTAGATTTAGAGCACCTACCACCTACTGCAGCAAGCTGGGGAGTCTGCCTTTGCTTTCTGCCACACTCATAGGTAATGCAGTAAAAAAAAAAAAGAAAAACCCCAAACAAACAAAAAAAGCAGCACAGGGCAGGGACAAAAGGCTTGTTTACTCATCAGCACTTCAAATTTTGGCAAGTATTTTTTTAACCTTCTTAAGAATCACTTTGCTATCTTTAACCGCCACCCTCCCCCCCCAAAGAATCAAATGCGTTTTCCAGCATCCTCCAATCGTTCTGTTGCCTAACTTTGCAAGTTTTGCCGTGAAATAGGGAATTGGGATGGGCCTCTGGTCCTTTTCAGTGGGAGAGCAAAGTGCCCGGTGTCTCAGCAAACACGGCTGGGCGTGGGACTATGTCCCCGTGGAAGCCACGCTGCGGGCCGAGGGCTCCGTGGGGGCGGGAGAGCACCCGGCGCTGGGTCTGGAGGAGCAGGCAGCAGCTGTGATGTGAGCGGAGACGGGGAGGGGGTCGGTGTGTTCTCTGTGTGCGGAGTCTGCGGGGGCTGCAAGCTTGTCTGAAGGGAAAGCAGAGGATATGCATTGGAGTGCATCCAGGGGAGAGGGAGGGGAGTCTATAGCACTTCCATCGGAAGAAACTGGGCTGGCACAGCGTCCTTCTCCTTGTAAGTACCGAATGCACTTCTTTTTCCTCCTATGAACAGTGAAGAGAGTTATCTGTAAACAGAGGGTGAATTCACAGTCACACACAAAGCGCCGAGCAGCGTGCTGTGCGGGCATGGGGCACGCAGCTGGTTCTGCGGGTGGCTGGGTGCGTTCAGCACAAATCCCCAGCGGGGGCATCTGCCGTCTGCACGGGACGTGTACGTGCGCGTCCCGCAGGGCGGCAGCGCCGTCCCGCCGCGCCCGCAAGGGGGCGCCATAACAGCGGCGGCGGCAGCGCTCCGGCCTCGCAGGCATCCGTGCCCCTGCGGGCTGCGACAGCCCCTGCAACCACGGAGCGGTGCCGGGTCGGGCAGCGCCACGACGCTGCGCTCCGGATCATGTGTTGGCTTTCCTCCTAAGGCAAAGCAAATCGACCTAAACTCTTCAGAGCGTTTCTGCCCGTGGCACGTTTCCTACCCCGGCCCTAGCCTTGTGTGCAGCATGTTGTCTGCTCAGCTCCTTTCCTCTGCTGCAAAAGCCTCTGATCTCTGCTTATCCAGAAAGCCATCCACGGCTTCCCTGGGCTGACGTGTCTGCTGTGATCTGTCCCTTTGGAAGCTGAGACAGGAGTACAAAATGCAACACAGACACATGCGGGAGAGGAAGCTCTGGCAGCAGCATGTGCATGGCCCTGCAGGCAGGGTTCTGCTGGTAATGGTTTACCTGCAGAAGCACCCAGCTGGGGGCAATGACTCCCAGTATCCCTCACATCGCTTGCTCTGCATCCTCTGCAGCAGCTCAGGGAAGTTCCAAACCACAGAGCTCTGAGGATGTCACCTAACAGCGGTGAGGGAGCAATTCCCTGCTCGAGGCGCTGGTAACGACATCCCAGCTCCAAGAGCCGAAGAGAACACCTGCCTCCTGTCAGCTCCCTGCCTCAGCTCAGGAAAACAGATCAAATGGAGAACTCGCTGATTGGGCACACACCTTTCTTTGATCTTACTAACGAAAAACTACACAGTGTTATCCCAGAATACGCATTAACTAGCCCAGTATTGAACATGACTTTGCACTGGATGTGAACTAGAGAAATGGCATTACTGCCGTCAGCGGCAGCGGTAGCTGGGGTGACCCCATTAACATGGTATGAAACATGACAGCAGCGCTGAAAGGAGCGTGGAACGCTACAGGGGCTGCAGCCTCCCAGAGCAGCCAAAGCCCGGGATGAGCTGTGTTTCCTACAGCCAATTCAGGAGTAACTGCAGGATGGAGAGTCTCCATGAGCTCCTTGTTAGGATGATAGAAACCTATCAACTGATTCATCAACTCATTGATTCCAGCTGATTTAAAATGATGGAAAAGCAGCAGATTTGATCCTAAAGCAAGCCTGCGTGGCTCCTATGCAGCTAGAAGGATGTATCCCTGTCCTTCAGGAACTACAGCACCCGGCAGCATTTTGTCCTGGTGGAAGGGTGAAACCTCCAGCCGGGAACACCCGTTTTTCACTGGTTCCTGTCCTCCTGTGGAGTGGGAACCTCAGGTGGGAGCTGCTCTCCACAGGTGTCAGCGACCACTGCAGGCAGGACAGAAGCCCTTGAACTGGCAGCAGTACGTTAGCACAGGCAATTGCAGAAAAGAGGGGACTAAGTAGTGTTCGAGAGGCAAAAGTTAAATAAAAAAGCGTGCTAAG
Organism: Numida meleagris; assembly: GCF_002078875.1. Lineage (NCBI taxonomy): Eukaryota > Metazoa > Chordata > Aves > Galliformes > Numididae > Numida > Numida meleagris. Next base: position 15,450,679 of record NC_034420.1, read on the forward strand.
GTCTACGAACTCAGCAGGCCGTGTTAACTGGAAGCAAAGCAGAGGGTTAGCGCTGAAGCTGAATTAGGAGAGTTCACATGAAGTCATAGAATCGGAATTGTTTGGGTTGGAAGGGACCTTCAAGGCCATCTGGTCCCATTCCCTGCAATGAGCAGGGACACCCACAGCTCCACCATTGCTCAGAGCCCCCCCGGCCTGACCTGGGCTGTCTGCAGGGACAGGGAAACCTAAACCTAAGGTTTCCTAAGCTAAACCTCCTTGCTCATGCCCAGGGCTCCACGATCTGCCCGGTCTGGGAGGCACTGGTCCTCAGTCAGCCAACATCAACCAGCTCCTGGTGACCCAGCACTGCTGGGAATCTGCTCCAGGATTCGGATTTGGCCAGACTAAATGATTTTCCTCGCTTCAAGCTGCAATAAGCGCATTCATTCTGGGGTCATGCCCTAGAAGCCCAAGGTGTGGAATGTTCGCAAACCAGCTCATTGCTTGGGGTTTTCCCACCCCATGCTGGGTGCTGCAAACCAACAAGGTGCACCTTGAAATAAATGGTTAGCTCTAGGATAAGTAGGAGAAACCTCAGGAAAATTAGGAAAGACCTTCACTACTCACAACTGGCCCTCGAGGGGTGTTTGTAAACGGGTGGAAAGCCCCACACCACGGTCACAGAGGCAGACCTGGAAATAAGCTCTTAACACCAGGGATGCTCATGTGCCAACGACCACACGGAGCATCACGTGGACACTGCCCATGGCAGCTCAGGGACAACAGCCACCGCAGGTGCCCAGAGAGAGCCCCTCAGGAGCGTCCCTGGCGTGCAGAGGAGCAGAGAGCAGTGCCAGACCCGCAGCCCAGGAGAACCCCGCGAGGTGGAGATGCTGATACACACCTGCACGGGCCGCACCAGTCCGTTTGTTGGTTGAGGCCAAAGCGAGCTCTGCATTTCTTAGGAGAGGCAGGATCTGAACACAGAAGCATGCGTGGCGGAGAATGGGCAAGGCAGAGGCACAAAGAGGAGGAGGAGCAGGAGGAAGAAAAGAGGCAACATCATTTCAGCCGCTTAACACACCACTAACAGACTACAATCCCAAGTTTTGTTTCTGCAACAGAATGGTGGTGGCACCATTTCTCCTGTAAAAAAAGTGACTGTTAGGGGAAAAAAAAAAAATAATAAAAAAAAATCAGTGATCGCAGCGGGGGAAGGGGGTTGGGAAGCAGCACCCAGCTGGGCTGCGGGATGCGCGGGCACTACTGGGAAATTCACATCTTTTTGTGACACCTCCACGCTCCTTAAGGCTGGGAAAGCTGCCAGGTGACAGAGCTGCTGCCTGCAGTGCTCCTTACCCGCTCCCCGCAGCGCCTGACCGGGTGCCAGCGAGCGGGCTGCGGGCAGGAGAGAAGAGAGGAAACATTGCAGAAGTGCTGGAAAGCGGAGGTGGCAGCAGGGAGAGCAGCCCCGGCCGCCCAGCTCTGCCCTGTGTCCCCGCAGCCCCCGGCTTTGCCTCCAGGCACATGCTGCTGTTCCAGTCCTGGTGCAGCACTGGAGAAAGGCACCTTCCTGCCTGGGCTCACCAGCAGCAGCGTGTGCTGTCGGGCACCATCAGCGATGCTCTCCATCCACAGAGGGTGAAATGAGTATTTTTCTATCACACACGTGAGCTGTATATCTACCTGAATAGATACACACTACATATACACCGAAATGCTTGCATTCTCAACGTCCTAGGCACCGAATGCCATCAGCAGCATGAACTAAACCAAAGCCATTACCGGGACATATTTTTGGAGCTGCTTTTTACAGACAGCTCCAAGGGGGCATCCTACAGCAATTAACGAGATCGCCGGAGCTGTGTGAGCTGAGCTGTGCTGCAGGGCTCTGCTGTGATCCCAGCAATCCCAGCAGCTGAGCCAGGGCTGGTCCCAGCTCACAGCCAGCCAAGGGATGGCCCGGGGCACTCCGCAGGGGGCACTCACCTGGATGCTCTGCATAATTAGCGATATTATATACATGCAAATAAGCACTTGCCAATATCTCATTTTATCAGTTTCCATCAACTACTCACGTTCTAATTCAAACTCATCTATGAAAAACTCTCAAGAAATGCACGGTTCACGGGTTAAGATCGGGAGAATAAAAGAAAACACAGCAAAGCGTGGTGAAACAGCAACTGTGTGGGATCATCCACTCCAAACAAAACCAAGGTGACCGCCACCAAGGGCTCAGCACCGCAGGATTTACCTGAGTTGGAGTCCTGTTGCTTTTCCCGTGTCCGTCTCTTCTTTTTCCCCTAGGAAAGCCAAGGAGAAGCCCATCAGTCCGTGCTCCCAGGGCTGGGGGATGGATGGGGCCTTGGGCAGAGCCGGTCTGGGCTCTGGGAAGCAGACCCAGGGAAGTCCCAAGGCCACCACCGGGGTCACTGTGCCCAGATCCAGCACCGCAGGCACTAGGGCTCATCCAAGAGCTCTGCACATCTGCAGGAACTCAGAGATGGAGCCACATCTCTGCTACCACCCCGCTGCCTTCTCAGCTTTCCTCCCCCAGCTGAGCCCCCCGCTTACACTGCAGCCTGCCTAAAAAGTTGCAAGAGAGAGCTGCAGTGAGTGCAGTCACACAGCGGCTCCTCCTTGCAGGACATTGGCTTGAACATCACCCGGCTCTCCTGCTCCATCCGAAGCACTGCAGGAGGTTCCACCTGCACAACACGGCACAACTGGGATCCCCACTGTGATCAGAACTCATCACCAGGAGGAGCACCCCCACGTCACGTGGGAAAGCTTTACAAATCCCTGTGCACTTTTAAAAGATACCCATCTCTCTACTGCTATGACTTTTTTTATAATACCCATCTCTCTACTTCAGCCCTGCTGCAGCTGTGGACTCATTTCTCGTTCTCACATTTTCTTCACTCCCCAGCAGCAGAACGCAGTGCTACCCCTAAATTTCCCCCCTGATGACCTCAGGAAGGAGGGCACAGAGGGGCTGGAGCAAATCTGGCTGGCGTGGGGAGCTCCTCTGCCCTCTGCCTTTTTTATGACTTCTTGTGGTTTGAGTGAAGGTGGAAAGCTCCGCGCTGCGGTGAGCTCTTTCTTCAGTGTGGGAGCAACTGTATTTCCTGCCTAATAGCCGAGTCACGTGTGGCGGAGGTGACCTACATTCCTCCTCCTCCTTGCCAGTGCCCCAGAGAGAACAGCAGCTCCTGCAGCGACCACGAGACCCAGAGCAGCTGCTCACGAGTGCTGGAGGGAGAGCTGCTGTGCTCTGAGCCTGGAAGGGAGAACTCCTGGTGCTTTCCAAGAGGAGAGAGGCAGGAGGGATGAGATTTCCACGGAGCACGTGCTTGGCTTGGAAGACAATGATGCCCGGCTCTCAGCGCTGCTGCTGCCCTCCAGGGATCCCCACAGAGGAGCATCCTTGGGTGCTGCCCTACATTCTCCAGGGGCATCCCAGGTCTCAGCCAGCTCCAATCCTGCAAAGCTGCACGTGGAAGCCAAGCTCCCAGCAATTTACTTATTGCTAATTATTACGCCTACGTAAGGACATTATTGATTATGATTTCTGGCTATTTGAGGACATTCTGTGGGATTTTGGGCTTTCCGAACAGTGCTTGAAGGAGGGCTCCAAGCACGGCTCCAAGACAAAGAATGTGCCTGAGTGGGAATGGACAGAGCCCTGGATGGAGCAGCAGAGCCCAGTGACAGGCAGACGTCCGACAGCCTCCTGCACCCTGCCTCAGGTCTCTGATGAGCTCGTTAGGCAGGGCTCTTTGTATGTGAGATCAAAACAGTCGAGAAAGCCACTAGAAAAGGCTGCATCCCATGCTTTGTAGAACTGGAAGCTCGCTTATCGCCTTGCAATTCAACTATTAACATAGCAAAGAAGAAATGAATTCTCTTCATGCTGACTTTTCAGCGCTCCACTGGGGAGCCCAGCCCTGCACCTCAAAGCAGGACATGGCACAGAGCAGCGGGCAGAGCACGCACCTCGCCGCGCTGTCCCTCGCTGCCCGCTGTGGGAGCTTTCCTTTTTCTCCCCTTTTGAACCTGGATTTTTAATATTCCTAACAGCATCCTTGCTTGGGAATCAGCCTCTCCGAGGAGTTGGGGCCAGCTCGCAAACTGGCAGAGCAAGGAGTGCTGCCGTCTGCGTTTGCTTCAGCTGCATTTGAATACTTTGAACGCGGTGTGCTTGGTTTGCTTATGATCCTCAGTCGTGGTGGCCTGCTGGGACCAATGTCCTGGCAGGGCAGGTGGTGGCTCGGTGACAGTCCCCCTGCAGGGCAGCACAGGGACCCCAGGGCAGGGGCATGAGGGGGGGGGCACAGCATCACTGCCAGGGATGCAGCCGTACGAGGGGTGCCACAGCAGGGACCAGGCTGAGCTCAGCACTCATCTCATGCAAAGCAGCTTCTCTTCTCCTGTTTTGCATTTTTGAATCGTATTTTCCATGATTATTATGCTCCTGTCAACAGACAGAGCTTTCTAAACACATTCACATCACTTAAAAGTTCTCTGTTTTTCCTGCTTCTATTTCCTTGGGCACTAAGCAACAAACCCTGCACGTGACCAGCGGCAGCTGCAGAGTTACAATATATGTGCCACGGATGTGCCACGAGGAGCAGCCAAAGGGATGTTCAAACCAATGCCAAACCGCCTATCTCGATACAAACCATCCCCTCTGAAACAGCATTACCAGGGACAACCAGCTCCCATTTTTTCCCCCGCCATGGGTCATTTTGGGGCTATTTTTGGGCCACATCTATGGGACGCGAGCCACAGCATCACTCACATAGTTATCCCGTGCGGACCAGCCGGGGTAGAGCTGCATGTGGAGCTGCCGTTCCTTGCGTGCCAGCTCGTAGTACTTGGCCTGCTCCTCCCGGGACAGCGCATGCCACTGCGGGGACAAACACAGCACTGAGCTCGCTGCCCTGCCCTGCCACAGGGACACCGTGCTGCAGGGTGCGAGGGGAGAGCATCCCAGGGCAGGTGCAGGGGATGGGGACGCTGTGCTGGAGCTGCTACAGGTCTTGTAGGGCACCTCGAAGCCACAGCATTGCTGCTGGGATGCAAGGTTTCCCTTTTCTCCCACATGTGGGGCTCCCTGCCCACTGCTCACAGCCCAAGAATGTGCAGTGCCTCCAGCACACCCCAAATCCCAATCTCCGTCAGAGCGATGGGAGAAATACTCCCCAGCTCCCCTCATGTCCGGAGGTGTCTGCGCATCTCCCCAATCCCCAAGACCCCCGGGGGCCCCCGCCTGCCCTTACCCTCCTTCCCAGGATCTGGTTGATGGCCGCGCTCTCCTTCAGTGTGCATTCAGCAATGACCTTCGCCCGCATCTCTTTCATATACAACATGAAAGCATTCAGGGGCTTCTTGATAGTGGGCTTCTTGGCTTCCTTCTCTCTCTTTGGTTCTGGCTGAGGTTTCCTTGGCGGGGACGAAAGGAGCAGTCAGTGCCAGAGCCCCTCGGTGTCACTGGGTGATCCGTGGGCATCACCCAATGGGACACCAAGGCGGCAGCACAGATCAGGAGCCCCGACCCAAACTCACATGTTGCGGTCGTAGTGCTCCATCTCCTGCTTGCCAGAGTGGGGCACGATGGCGGGGTGCGGGATGCCGGTGGTGTGCATGCCGGAGCCCAGCATCAGCGGGTGAGTGAACCTGCAACAGAGATGGGGTGAGCTGTGCTCAGGGGGCAGCGGGGCGCTGGGGGCTGTCCCTTGGTGACTCTCCGGAGCGGCGGAAGCAGACGACAAGCGGAGGGCACGGAAAGCAGAACCAGGGCAGAACGGACCCAGGGGGGGCTGCACGGGATGGGAGTGGGGCTTTGGCATCAGTTTGCTTGTTCCCGGCTGTGCCGCGGTGCCGCTCCCCGGTGCCCTGCCAGCAGGGCCCAGATCAAGGGCGCTTTCAACCTGCGTTTCAGACACTCAGATCTCTGTTGTTGCAATACCTTATTAGTGCTGTAGGAAGAAACAACAAACTCAACCCAACGTTTGGATTTGAGAGATTAGGACCACCCCACAGAAAAAGCATAAGTCTGAACATGAACTAACTGCAACTCTAGGAGGTGCACCTTGCCCGAGCAATGCTCTCCACCAACACAGGATGAGATCATCAGAGGTCTCGCTGCCTTTCAGGCCTCATTAGCTCCCTTGAGCTGCCGAGGGTAAAGCCAGAGCCGCCGGCTCTGCCAGGCCTGCCCCGTTCTGACTGCAGCTCGAGAGGGCAGAATCGCCCATGGGAGGTGAACTGCTCGTTAGATATGCTGGCACAGAAAGAAAAGCTGTTTAATTTAATCCACCAGCACAGTCTGATCCTTATCTGGCCAGGTGTACTGCCTGTCTGCAGCAGCACTGCAAAACCCAGCCCTGTGCGAGCGGGAACCCCAGTGCCACAGCTGGGGGCTGCGGGGCCTCAAAAGGAACTGTCAGCACCACCCTGCCCTGCACCTTTGGGGCTGCAAAATGTGGTGCCCCGAGAGCAAGGAGGGCTGGCAGCACCCTCCTGCCCCTGCTGCACAGATAGAGGTTTGCATGGATGAGGGTCTGCACGGATAGAGGCTTGCATGGTTTTCCTGTGGGAACCCTCTGCTAACTTCAGGACAACATGAAGCAGAAGCAAAGCTGGTGTGGGAGCAGCTGGAGCAGGGGCGTGCCATTGCCCTGCCCACCAGCACATCCCAAAGTACCAGGCTCCAAGATTCCCATCTATGGGATCCATTCTGCTCCCTGGGACATCAGTGGGGCTGGGGTACACGTAACCACAAAGCAGACAAACTACGGAGAACAGAGCAGCAGAGATGCAGACGGTGCAGGATTGCGCTTGCTGCTCAGGGCTGGCAATGCTGCAGGAGCACAAAGCAGACCCTGACCCTGTGTGGGGCTGGAGCAGGCACAGGGCAGCACAGGGCGGGCACAGGCTGTGTGTCAGCTGCAGATCTCAGTCTTGTTTAGATGTGATGCCAGCAACTGCCTGCTGCCTGTCCTGCTTCTAAGGCTGAAACCAAGGAAAACGCACCGCTCTCTGCAAAGCAAAACTCTGCGGTGCATACAACACCGTGGTCAGAGAAAAGGAGCAATGGGTTTCACCCCTTTTCCCAGTGCTGCACTGAAGGCAGGGCTCTCTGGCTTTGCTTTGTTGACCTGTGCTCATGACAACCCAGTCGCTGGGCATCCTCCCTGGCCACTCGCTGCTCCCAGGGCCATCCAGGCACTGCCCTGACTCGCTGGGCTGCAAGCTGCTCCCGCACACACTGCAAGCTGCGGGCGCCGAGCCGCTCCCGGCCCCACATACTCACCTGGAGAAAGAAGCCCCAGCAGAAAGCGCTGACGAATACGGCTGTCTAAATCCACATGACGGGAGCGGATAGACAGACTGGCTCTGCCTGGGATCGGGAAGAAAGAGTCTATCAAGTATCCACAGCTGCGTGGCTGTTTCCTAAAGATCCCCTTCGCTAGCGGGGCTTGGAGCAGTGGGGTCCCAGAGGGGGCTCGGTGCCCCCACTCTGTGCTGCTCCGGGCACTGCGGGGTTTGGGGTTTGCTCAGGGAGCTCCCTGTAGAGGTTGGATCCAAACCTGACCCCCCCACCTCTGCCCCCGCTCTAAGAAACTATCCTGTATCCTGTTAAAGTGCTCAATACGGAGGTGGGCGGAAGAAATTAGAGATATTGCTATTGCACAGAAGAAATTGCTTAAAAAATAAGAAAGCACCGTTTGGCCAAAAAGATGAAGGCTGCTCAGGGCCTCTCTGCCTGGCCCCAGGGGGGACGCAGCTCCTCCGCCCCGCACTGCCCCCAGAAGTTTGCCTCCTGTTTGCAGACAAGCCCAAAGCCGGGTCCTGCGCTTCTTTTTAAAGTTGTTCCGTAGTGGGAACCGGGCACGCACCAGACCTGGAGCTGGGAATTGTTTTGGAGATAGTCAAATAAACCTGAAGGAAGTTCCTGGTTGCTCTCAACAGGGGAAAGCCCCCACGTTTTCATATGGAGATAGCTCCAGCACACCTCGGTTTGCTCTGTCGGGCTGCCAGGAGATGCTCCCAGCCCAAAACCGCACGTGGAAACCCAGACGCCTGGGGAGGGCGAGACGGGATGGCAGAACCCCAAAGCGCTGAACCCCAAAGTGCAGCCACACCGATGTTGCTCTGGCTGCCACATGCAGCACTGCCCTACAAATGGCACCAGCTCCTTCCAGCCCCGAGAACCAAAGCCTCCCAGTATCACAGGGTTTGCTGTAACCATGGCCCCGATGCACTGCACTGGAGCTTTGCAGGGTTTCTGCCCCGCAGAGCTGCACCCACAGTGCTGGATGCCCCAGTGGTGGGAGCGGTGCTTGGAAAAAGGAGCAGGATGTATGGGGCACAGTGGCTTGCCCACATCTCGCTGTCCCCAGGAGACTGTCACTGGGCTCCTGTCCCCACTGGGGGCAAATGGCACGACAGGAAGAAGCTGCTGGCCGTGTGTGCTCCCCTCCTGTCTGCATCTCAGCCCAGGCTCAGAGTGCTTTGGGTCTCTTTCCATTAATTTTGGGCAGGCAAGAGGAAGGGGAAAGGCTCTTCCAGACAGCGCACCCGAGGGCGCGCTGCTGCTCCATCAGGCTGGCTGCTCTTTGCTGCTCCCCGTCCCTACCAGCTGCCACCAGCACGCCTGCTGCAGGACACCAGACCCACTGAGTGCTGCCAGCGAGCGGCTCCTGCTGTAGCTGCCATGTCCCCAGCACTCTGCCCTGCACGGGGACACGGGCTCCTGCCTCGCCCCAGCCACGTGCATGCTACATACAGCACACTCACGGCAGTGCCTGTTCCTCCTGAGGATGAATCACATCATACGAGGCGTTAAGTCATCGCCCAAGAGGAGCACATTTAGCACAGAAAGCAAAATGCCATCTCTTTGAAGCCGAACTCTGTATCAGAAGCCTCAGCCTCTGCTTCTTTGTGGTTAAATAACTGGAACACAAAATCCATAAACCAACCAAAAAAAAAAAAATTATTTCACTCTGTGTTTTCATATTTGGTAGTTTGGCAACATGCTTTCACACCTGGACGTCTCCAGAACCATAGGATCATTCAGATTGGAAAAGACCTCTCAGATCCCTAAGTCCAACCCCACCCCACCTCACCGTACCACTGACCACATCCCCAAGTGCCACAGCTCTGGAACACCTCCAGGACGGTGACTCCCCTGCTCCCTGGGCAGCCTGTGTCCATGCCTGACCGCTCTTTTGAGGAAGAAATTGTTTCTAATATCCAACCTGATGTCTCCACTGCACCCTCCATCACCAGCTGCACGGAGGCTGCCCGCTCTCTGCCCACCTCTCCATGCAGGCGGAGGCAGCACCATCCCAGTTGCACGCAGAGCCATAGCACGACCTCACAGCCTCCCTGCGACCTCGCAGCCCCCCAGCCCACATGGAGTGAAGCCCCCTCCCCATCACTCAGCTCGCGGAGGGGATGCAGGGGGGTCTCGGAGCCAACCCCGCGCGTCCCTGCACTCACCATCCCATGGAGGGCGTGATCTGGCCGACCCCAGCCGGGGGGAGCGGGTAGAAGCCGGGGATGTCAGAGGTCTGGGAAGGCCGGTGCACTGCTGGGAGAAGGGAGGAGGAGGTGGTGAGATAGAGTCAGCGCTGAAATGAGCCCGCCCAGCCCCAACCACTCCTCTGCAGGCACTGGTGGGCAATGGGAAATGCACATGGTAATGCAACGCTGTTCCTACAGCCCCCGGCCCATCAGTCATCCCCAGGAGACTGAAAGCAACCAGTGGGGATGCTCTGCTGGGGTTCTTCCACTGGGGGATGCTCCAGCAGCACCACCACCAGCTCACCCAGCCCTGGAGAAGCAGGGATGCTTCAGAGTTTATTTTTTTGCAGTCTTGCTGCTCTCTGCCCTGCCTTGGGGCCAGCCCCGTGCCTCACCTCTCCAGCCTGGTGCAGGTGAAACCCTGTGCCAGGGCTGCCCAGCAGCTGCCTGCACACCACGCGCATTTACTGCACGGGTGAGGAGCTGCAGCAGAGCGCAGACCTGGAGATCTGGGATATTCTTCGGATTAATGATAAATTAGTATTTAGGAATGACATCACTGGATTCCAAATATCTCCACAGGTGCTAACTGAACTTGGTATGTAACTAAGCTGAAGCGAAGATGTGACTTAGTGTGAGAATTTACCCACAGCTGCGCTCGGTTTGGACGCAGCCCAGTGAGGAACAAGCCCAAACCTCCAGACCTCTCCCACCTGTGGGATCTCCAGCTCTGCTAACCTGGAAACCCGCACGCTCCCCTTCCAGGTGCTGACATCTGCCATTTGCTGAGCAAATTGCTAATAGGTTCGTCAACTCTTCATGCTCTCCCCCTGAGTTTATGACGCTCGGGTGTCAGACCCAGCAGCGCCGTGGGTTCTGATGAGCCCCACATCCCTCCCAGATACACTGACCCAGCGCTGTGAACGTGCTCGCTCCCACCTGAAACCCAGACCAGCTCTCTGCAAACATCTGAGCAATCTAAACAGATTTTCAGGGATTCTGTTGCGCTGACAGGAGGCTGAGGAAGGTTTGATTTCACTCTCAGCCTGCAGCCCACAAGGAGCGGTGGTCGGGGGCGAGTTCCCCTGTGCACAGCTCAGGTTTGACCTACATGCTCTGCACTTTCCTCTGCAGCCCCGCTGGCGGTCGGCGCGTGCCGGACACGCACACACAGGTCCACCCAGCGCTCAGTCGCCGATCCTATTTAGTCAAAATATTTCCTGTTTCAAGCATTTATTTTCTCAAAATGACAAGCTGACAGCAGTTTGGGTATGAGTCAAAGGAAAGACGACTTTCCATTTTCTGGTTGACTCTCACATATTGCCCCGCGGGCTCCGCTCTGGCTTTCGGCTCATGTGGCCGCCGTGGCCGCCCCGCTGCGGTGTCAGCCCCACTTGGAGCCACACGAGCCCTCCCCTGAGCGGTGCCCGGCGCTCCGCTCCCCACCGATGAGGGATTTGTGTTACCTTGCTTCTGGCTGATGTCGGCGGGCAGGTGGGGCGAGTGGGAGCCGTGGCTGAAGTGGTCGTTGCTGTAGGGGATGAGCGGGGTGAGCGGGTGCACTCCGTGGGACGGCTGCACGACGGGGACTTTGTTGGACTGCAAAGAGAAAGGAGGAGGGGGCTCAGGGCCGAGGCTGCGCTGCTGGAAGGAAGGCTGCAGCAGCCCCAGGGTGACAGCTGCCCTTCTCTGCTCAAATGGACACATCTTGCAAGGGAAGCCCCAAATTAAGCGGCAAAAACAGCTGACGGTGATTGCGAATCAGCCCAAATAACACAACAATGTCAAAATCCAGAAGAATTGTTATTTTTTTCTAATTCATTTCCGGTATCCAGTATTAGCAGTCATTCCCTGGATGACTGCTAACAGTGTGTTACCAAAAGCATTGCTCCAGCATTCTGCTGCCCACACACACACACGCAGTCCCAGGTGTTGCTTTGGTCTGAAGCTGGACTTTCACATCCTGCACATTCACTCTGAAAATTGTGCTCGGGCCTTTGCAGCTGCTCCCGTTAGCAGGACGAGGCTGAGGGTCCCAGCAGCCTCTGCTGCACAGTGTGGTACCGCTGCATGGCAGAGCAAGGACCTGGCCTGAAGGGCTGCACAGCTGAGAGCAACCTGTGCACACACATGCACGCACCTGGGCACACATCCATGCATTATCTGGGCACACATCCATGCACACACCCACACACAAATCCATGCCCACACCTATGCAAAAGCTTGTGTGCAAATCCGTGCACATGTCTGTGCACTCACTCATGCACACACCCATCCAAATCCATGCATACACTCATATATACCTGTGCACACACCTGTGGACACATCTACCCATGCACGCATCCAGGTACAAATCCATGCACACATCTGTGCACACACCCCTGCACACAGCAGTGCCCAGGTGTGCACATGGACATCTTGCCTGCAGCACCCTGCGCTGCTCCCTGCGTGCCCGGTTTCACCCAGGATTGCCTTTAAACCCAGCCTGCCTTCAACCCAGTGGCACAGCAACACCATCTGTCCCAGATAACAACTCCAGGAGAACCAGGAGCGGCAGCACCACAGTGGGGGGAGATGAGAGCGGGGCTGGCAGCTGCTTGGCTCAGCTCTTTTCCCACTGGGGCACCTTCAGAGCACCAGTGCTGCTTTCCGACAGCTCATCTCAGACCTCTGGGTTGATTCACCACTGCCTTTCACTTGGGTCATGATTTTGCTCAGACAGAGCAGCGTGAAGCCCCGCCGGCTCCAGGGAGGAACCCTGCAATGGGAAGGATGAGGCAGGTGGGGATGCCATCCTCCATCTGGCTTTGCTCATGCAAGTGAAAATCAAGATGCTGCAGGTTTGGAGGTATTAAGAGCGGGTGAGAACCCCAACTCCTGATGTGAACCAGGCACGCATTCCCTGCGTGTGCTGGGATATGGTGGGGACTCTGCCCCCTCCCACCGCAAGCCACCAGGTCCTGCAGTGCCACCAGGTCCTGCAGTGCCACCAGGTCCCTCTGGTACCACCAAGTCCCTGTGGTGCCCCGGCTTCCCTGCACACCCAGCGCTGCGCAGGCATGGGACTGCTGCCCATCACCTGGTGGGCCTCACTGAATGCAAAGAGGAAGGGCCATGAGGAAGAAGCTCCCACTTGGCAGCAGAAAAGCGGCTTCAGTATCTGATGAGCAAGGAGACAACGCAGCCGCGCTAATTGTTAAGAGGGACTAATTGCTGGCAAGGCAAAATGAGGAGACCTCACCGCTCACACACAGATGTCTGATTGTGATGGAGGCTTGAGCTGAGTGGAGGAACTTGCTTCTGGCTGAGGAGAACTATTCAGAATTCATCTTTTTTTTAAATAAAATGTGGCTTTTTCATTAGACAAATGGTGATATGTTGCAATCAGAAGTTTTCTGGAAAGCACCTCATGGCAGCAGGTGTTTTGACTCATTGTTCAAGACGGAGATATTTCATCACAGCACACCAAGAATGAGCACTCTGCTGCCTTGCAAGAGTTCAAAGTTTGGAGCCAATCCCAGAAAAACGCAGCAGAGATCCAATGGGAAATGGTTTCAGACTAGAAGAGGGGAGATTTAGACTGGATATAAGGAAGATGTTTGTTACACTAAGGGCAGTGAGGCACTGGCACAGGCTGCCCAGAGAGGTCTGGTGCCCATCCCTGCAGACAGCCCAGGTCAGGCTTGGGGGCTCTGAGCACTGGCGGAGCTGTGGGTGTCCCTGCTCACTGCAGGGAGTGGGACCAGGTGGCCTTTAGAGGGCCCTTCCAACCCAAACCAAGCTATGATTCTATGATTCAAACCCAGAATTAGTGTGAAACGGTCAAAACTAAGAATTTTCACGGACTATAATATCAAGAATATTGGTTTTAGCTGTGAAAATATTAGAAAAAATACAGAGATGATTTTCTGCTTGTGTTAGTTTAGGAGAAGAAAAGGATTTTAAAAAAAAAGAAGTGAATTTTCGGTGAAATTGGGTAAAGCACTCCTTGCTACAGCTGCAAGCATCCCAGTATCCAGCCAGTGCTGCCCCAGGGCTGGCACTGGGCAAGATTTCGGGTTAATTTTTGGGAAGAAGACAAATCAGAACTAAACCAAAGTCACGCAACCCCGCTGCCCTCCCCCCCCCCCTGCCATGGTGCCCAAGGAGTGAAGAGCTCTGCATGGACTGTGGTGGTTGCCCACTGAGCAGTCAGGTCTCAGTTCGGCACTGCACCGCACAGGGGTGTCCCCGCTGCTCCCTTCCCATCTTTTGTTGGCTAAAACAGAAAGAGAGAAAGGAGCAGACAGCGCTCGGAGTTACTGTCTTAAAGAAGAGCAGATCACACAAACCAAACTCAGGAGCTCATCTCACAAGGCCGATCTTGATCGGCGCTGGTGCACACAGGCACAAAAGCATCCTTCCCAGGAACGACCCCTCTCATGGGTTTTACAGCCACAGGGAACCTCACAGGCATGGGGTACCCTTACACAAAGGGGACCTGAAACACAAGGGAGACACTGTGGGCCCTATCCACAGTGGGGAAGACATGCTCTTAAGAGACCCAAAGTGTCGAGGGGACCCACGCACACAGGGGACCACATATACACAAGGTGCCCTACGCACACAGGTAACCCCATGAGCACAGGGTACCCTGTTCATACTGGGGACCCCATACACTTTGGGAGCTGCAGGAGGGGGCAACCCTGTAACCCCCCCAGTGCCCCCACTCACGCACCTGGCAGCACCCTGGGTGTGCAGGACCTGGGCCCGCAGCGCGGCACCCGGAGCGCTGTGGTTTGCAGCGCCGGCGGGGAGCGGAGCCACAGCGGGGCCAGATCACTCACAGCACTTTCAAATAGTCCCACACTGCTGGCCCCAAAAAGAGCGAAATGACAAAGCTGCGTGGTATGGGGCCCGGCCAGGGACGGGCGCTAGGGGTGCACCGGGGTCTGGGCATCCCCAGCTGTGTGCATCAGCAGCAAGAAACCGCTCCCAGCAAAGCGCCGGGGGGAGCAGTGCTGCAGCCCGGCCAGGAGTCAGCCCCGCGTGGCTTCAACGTCACTTCTCAGAGAGAGAGATGAGTCTACGCGTCGGCTATGAAAAACAAAACCTACGGAGTTCACTGCTGCTGATTCAATGAGGAATTAATTCCTTTTCTCTGCAGAATTAGTCACTGCGCCGCAGAGACAGAGGCGGCAGGTCAGGCTGCAGCGAGCCAGCACTGTGGGAGCTGCTGGGGACCGGCTCTGCCTTCTGCTCCGTATCCAAACATCCGCTCAAATCAGCAAACAGGGGCTGGGTGCATCCTGCAGCGTGGGATCATGGATGGGGGGCTCAGGGTTGTGCTTTGGGGCTCTCGGGGATGGGACCTGGAGAGCTCTGCAAAGCTTCGGGGCACCTCTGCATCCTGAGCAAACCTCCCAGTTCGGGGCAATGTGAACAAACCTAACCCAGCCCCCACCAGCCCCTGCAGTGCTGCACCAGCAGATGCTGCAATGAAACCCCAACACCTGGCACAGACCCTGTTCTGCAAGTGTCGGGGCCAGAAGCATCTGCTCATTTCTCCCCATAGTGCTGTTTTTTTTTTCTCTTTTCTCACTTTTGCTGCAGTCACATTACTTCGCCACTGCCACGGCAGAAAGGAAGAAGGGAAAGTTAAAGCCGCCCACGTCGGCACTGCCCTCACCCCGCAGCAACTCCGGTGTCAGCAGGGCCGCGTCGCCCCATGGGGATGGGCACCCATAGGGGCTGCCCCAAGCCTGTCCCCATCTCATGGCACACACAGCATCACAGAGTCACAGAACCATAGGGACAGGAAGGGACCTCTGCACATCCCACGCTGGGGAGAACTGGGAGGATCTGGTGCAGTGCTCCAGATGTGCCCTGCTCAGGGCAGAGCAGAGATGAGGAGACCCTCCCTCACCCGCTGGCCACGCTCTGTGCCATGCACCCCAGGGCACTATCGGCCTTCTTGGCCACGAGAGCACACTGCTGGCTCACAGTCAACCACTGGTCAACCACTGGTCAACTGCTGGTCAACCATCGATGAACTGCTGGTCAGCAGTTGGCCACCAGGACACCCAGGTCCTTCTTCAGCGGCTCAGCCCCCAGCCTATACTGATGCAAGCGGTTATTCCTCATCCTGCATTGCCCAGGGAGGGGAGTATCCATTCGATTCCTTTGAAGCCATTAATTCTGCACGCAGATAGCAACAAAGAGCTCTGTGAAGATGGACAAATACAGGGAAATAACTTCAATGATTTTAGAAGCCTCAACGACTTGCTGGTTGCAGATCTGGGATGTGGCCTGGCACACCGAGGAGGAGAGCTTCATGCTCCCCAGAGGAGCTGGAGATGCTCAGTACCAGGTCCTGCTGCTGCTGCCGGCTTTAAGTAGCGAGGGTTATTGTTTTTAAGTTCAGCTCTGTGGGGGAAATGGCTGAGCTTTACACCGTTTACGGGCACAGGAAGAGCCGTTTCACTTCTCAAGTATTTATCTTCTAAGAGAAAGATGTAGGTGGCTCTTCATGAAAAAAATAAAGGCATGGAAAAAATAAAATTAAAAGTGCTCTTGGGGTGACAGAGGGCAAGCGTGGAGGCAATCATGCCCCAAACTGGAGAAATTCCCCCAAAAATGAATGTGTGGCATCACTGCCTGAGAATGCCATCCCATGTGGGAGAGGACAACTCTGCCCAGAGCTGGTCCCCACCCCTGCTGGCTGACCCACTCCTGGGCATGGCTGCAGTGATGCCAAAGAGCACCCGTTTAACCACACAGCATTTGGCCGTGTGATTAAATGGCTGGGGCAGCACAGCCCAGGGGCTGCAGCTCAGCACCAAATGTCACCAGGGCCGCAGCTCTCCTGCAGCCTCTGTCCCTGCCATTGCCCCTCCAGCCCTGGGGCACGTCCCCACGGGGCCCCATTCTGCTGGTCTCTGCAGCACGGTTCTGAGAAGGGGGCCAGGTGCTGGAGGGGCCGGTGTTACCGGTAACCCGCCAGGGCTGCAGAGGCGAAGGCACGGCCATGACCCCCGTGCTGATACCATCTGACCTCCTTTAGCTTCTCGAAGGCGAGCAGTCGCACCGATACACAGAATTAATCAGGAAAATGTCCAAGGGGGGTGAGGGAGGGGAGCGCAGCACAACCGCTTGTGACAAACCACTGGTAAAACCCGGACCCAAATGCGTCCGTGTGCTGCAGCGGTGCCCGAGGTGGGGCCGGAGCAGGGCATCCCCCAGTGGGGGGATATGGGGCCCCGAGTGCCAGCCACGCAGCAGCCACCAGCTGCCATCCCCTGGGCTGTCCCACAGGGCTGCAGCCGCGTGGCTCTTTGCTTTCTTTCCATTTAAAGTGAAAACAAAAACGTTTACTTGAAAGAGAGGAATTAAGAAAAGAAAACAAAACGCACACGCACACACGCATACAAGAACTCGGA
Organism: Numida meleagris; assembly: GCF_002078875.1. Taxonomy (NCBI): domain Eukaryota; kingdom Metazoa; phylum Chordata; class Aves; order Galliformes; family Numididae; genus Numida; species Numida meleagris. The sequence continues at coordinate 15,467,613 of NC_034420.1, forward strand.
TGTGATTGAAGGCGTTTCAATTCCCCCAAGATCAGAGGGGTGAAACCTGCCCCTCCGTGCTGTGAGTGGCCGTGCCGGCGTCACCGCGTCACCCTGCGCCCGCACCCGGCTGCCTGGGTCCTGGTGCTGGGTGCTGTGCTGCTGGGTGGTGCTGTGTTGCACGCTGTTGTGCTACACTGTGTTATGCCGTGTTGTACTGCGTGATGCCATATGCTGTGTTATGCTATATGTTATGTAAGATGCTACGTTACGTTGTATGCTATTGTTTGATGTTATGCTGTGCTGTGTGCTATGCTGTTATGCTATACTAATGTTATATGTTATGCTTTGTTATGCTATGCTATGTTACATGTTATGCTATGCTAAGTTATGCTATGTTATGTTATGCTATGCTAAGTAATGTTACGCTATGCTATGTTATGCTATGCTGTATGTTAAACGTTAAATGTTACGCTACCTTATGTTATGTATATTACATCATATATGTTACATGTTGTGTATTATGTGGTATGTTATGTGTATGTGCTGTGTGTGTCATGTTATACGTCATACATTGTATGATGTGATACACGACACATCACTGTACTACACCACGCTGTACTATGCTGCGCTGAGCTACGTTTCCTTTCAGTCCCCCTCCATTCTCCAAGCCTGGTGGTGGGGCGGTCACCAATCACAGAGGCAACAACTCTGCCTGAAAGGGAATCCCCAACTCGGTGACTGCACTGCAGAGAACAGCGGCCGTAGCAGTGCCCATGGCAGTGCTCCTGCAGACAGCTCGCTCCCAGTGCGTGCAGCCACCACGGCCATGCACTCACGGGGCAGACACTGTGGGATCGACACAGCCGTGCCCACGTGTGTGCAACCAGATAATTAACAGATAACACGGAGTAAGCGGGGGTGATCATTTGTAAAAGTTATCATCCCTCTTTGCTACACTTTTCACCGCTGCGGTGAAATCCTTTGATATTCATAGGGATGGCAAACGCATCTCCAAGACGGGCAGGCCCAGGGGTGGCCGCAGTCCTGGCGCTCACGTCACTGCTGCTGAACCCAGATGGGTTTTTTTTGGGGGGGACAAAAACCCCTTGGGTGGGACCGAGGACCCCGTGCAGGGCGGCTGCCGCGTGCCAGGTTCGCCCATCTGCACTAACACTTATTTCCCATCTTCTCTACGAAGCCGCTCTCAGGAGGATGCAGAGGGAAATAAATAATCCTCCCCGGAGCCAAAGGGAGCTCCCAGGGACACCCGCAGCCAAACAGCGATAGCGGTGCTGCTCACTGCTCGCTGCTTGCTCTCAAGGGTGACATGCTGACAAAGAATGCTACAGCTGCTAATGTGGGACGATGCTGTGTGTCTGGCCGGGAGAAATCCTAATGTTAGTGCCCCTTTTTCCTCTGACAGCCAGCGAGTGTTACAGCGCACGGTGAAAGAAACATCTGAATTCAAATGTGGCATTTATTTTCCAGCAGGGTTCTGGAGCGCCCCTGACCCACGCCGGAGCATGCTTCCCTGCTTGGGTCTTTCTCTGATCTCTTCATGTGCATGGACGCGTTAAAACCTGGGCTTGGTGGATTTGCATATAATTAGGCAGCAGGGGAAATTAATAGGGAATTGAATGGGTTTCTCCTCTGCCCATCTGATGCTTTTATGAGATTAAAAAGAAGTGATTTTTTTAATTACTGCAAAGATGTATTAAATATTATTTAACCTTTTTTTGTTGGGGGGAGGGAAGCAGGCAGAGGGAAGAAACAAACTTACCCATATGGTAATGAATGCCTCCTATCGTGGGAAGCGAATATCACTGTAATTAGGATTAGCAAGAAATCCTAATTAATCTCGTCTTGCCACTTGACTTCTGGAAGTTCCTTAACTGTTACCTCCGATGAAACGGAGACCGGGGAGCAGCTCATCCCCCAGGCTGCCTGGCCAAGGGTGGTGGGACGAAGGGACACGTGGCCCCACCAGGCTCAGTTTCAGCACGGCACTGCACTATGGGGCAGGGACACACGAGGACACCCCTGCCCCACACGTCGCTGCCGATCTGCGCTGCGCCGCGGCACAGATTGCCATGGGTGGAACGGAGCCGTGCACAGCCCAGCTCGGCTGTCAGCTCCCGTCACAGCCTGTTTTTCAGGTATTGAGATGTGCAGATCATTGCATCAGATTTTACTATGTGAGCTCACGGGATTATTTTCACCTTTGGGACTCCAGCCTGGAAACCAGACTTTGGACTTCAGACCCTGGCTGAAGATCTCGTGCTCTATTGATGGCGCTGTGGCTACATACAGTGCGAGGTGATGCCACCTAAGGGCATTCCCACTCGAACCAGCAATGAAACACAGCAAACTGCAGCTTCACCTCGTGCTGTGCTAAGTAATAAGACGCAAAGGAATGCTGCTGCAGCTAGGAGAGCGTCGCAGCCTACTTCTTCCAGCACCTCCAGGAAGCGTTTGGCTACAGCTCAATGTGAATGGCAGCATGGGATAACACGGTCCGTACTGATACCAAAAACCAGAGACCATACAGCACGTGCCCAGCACCGGGTCACGCTTCAAGCCAGTGATCAAACGCTCACGAGGCAGCAGCGATCAAAGGCTTCACGCTGAAAAAATGAGGAAGTCACAATTTCATATGGTTTTGATGAGAAAAATAATGGATGAAACTTTGCTCTTTCAACTTGGTTTTGCTTTGAGTTTGGGCTTCGGCTGCTTCCGAAAAGCGATGGGTGCAAACCCGTGAGACACGAGGACACAGCCCTAACGCTGCGGATCTTACCACGGGATTTGCCTGCTTCATGGTCGGGAATTTTATGCAACATTATTTATTTTCATCAAAAAACGCAAAGTGTGGAGAATGCAGCTCTTGGTGGGACGCAGTTTCACCCAAGCACGGTGGTTTGGGTCCTGTTCCGTGCCTGCTGTTGCCATGAGGCACGAGCTTCTTCCCCAGCCAGCCCCTGACCCACACAGCTGCCCAACCGCAGCCATTCTGTAGCACAGCCTCCATGTTTCACTCCCTTGCAACGTCCTCTGCCTCATTACGATAATTGACAGCAGCATTTGCTGAATGATGAAATCGAGGTTACGCAGAGCATCAATTACACTACAAAATACAGCCGCCACACCTCTGCGCACGCAGCCTCCGCATGCCTACAGAGCAATATCGTAGTGCAGGAAGGACCCAGGTCCTGGCAGGATGTCTGTGTGTCCCACATCTGCTTTCTGGCAGCCGGGAATGAAAAACTGCTGCTGCTACCGGGACAGGGACCTGTGTGCAGAAGTGTCCTCTCTTCAGACACCGCACCGTCCAACCCAATCCTGCAATAGCACTTCTCTTCATAACCAATGCCACGTCTGATTAAAACACTGTTCCAATTGCTTTGGGATTTACATTTCTCCCTGTAAAGTCTGCTGTTCAGAAATAAACCCGTCTATCTCACAGTCACCATCTAAGCTGCTGAGAACACAAAAAGTAAAAACCGTACAGATTACAGAGGATTACACGTTTTCACACTTTTTTTTTGGTTCTCACTGAGCAGCAACACAGAGAAAGCAGTTTGTAAAGCAACTCTTCCCATAACGTTGTCACTGTGAGTGTCCCCAGCGCAGAGCAGACCCCAGCTGCAGTGGGGGGTGACACGAAGCCCCGGGCAGCCAGCAGCTGGGGACGCTGAACGCAGGGCTTTGGCAGAATGGCAAAAAGATATTGAAGCATACAGGACACTTCTCTGTGGCAATCCTCGTCAGAGTCAATGAGAGCTTTTCCACTGCCCTGTCTTGCTGAGGGACACGCACTTCTGAGCACAGAGGAGGGATTTGGATTGGATATTAGGAGGACATTCTTTCCCCAGCGGCAGTGAGGCCCTGGCACTGCTGCCAGAGCTGTGCTGCCCCAGCCCTGGAGGTGCCTGCAGCCACGGATGGGCCCTGAGCAGCCTGAGCTGGGGGCAGCCAGCCTGCGTGGGGGGGCTGGGGGTTGTGAGGTCCCTTCCAACCCAACCATATGCTGTGATTCTCCGGTTCTATGATCTTTAAGGACCCTTCCAACCCAAGCCATTCTATGATTCTCTCCAGCACTGGCACACGTTCATTCAGATTTCTAGGGAAAATAGGCATGAGACCCTACGCCAGTGGCCCGGCGGTCTGCAGGTACGTGATCCGCAGCATCCTGTGCATCGATGTGCAATAAGCTCACAGCGCTTTTCATTTGCTGCTCCAAGTCCACAGCGAGGTGCGGGGCAGAAGCGCAGCCTCTAGATGGAGCAGAACACAGCTCCTGAGCCCGCAGACGACCAGAGCGTGACAACCACGTCTGCCACGCGCTGCAGTGTTTCAGGCTCTCGCTTACTCATGTCAGGAGCCCACTCGCTGCCGGCCCCGTGCAGATGCTGGCACAGCTGTTGGGGTGCAGGACACGTCCCGCTCCCGCGCATCACCTGGGGCTTCCCACGAGAGCAGCGCTTGGTGCGCTCTTATCTCCGCATCCATCTCGCTGCCTCGGTGCAACCGTTCCGCATTCGCACCGGGCTGCGCTCAGCCCAAGGATTTAACAGTGACTGTTTCTAACTGAAAGGTGCCTGCTGGGGTGGAGCCGTTATCTCCCGCAGCCGAGCAGGCTCGCTGCCGGTGCGATGCTCACAATGCACGCTGTAAATAATGCTCACAGCAGGGCATTTTGGACAAAAGGAAGACCTATTTTATACGTTTTTTCTATTAAAAAAAAAGACCAACTATTTCGAAATAGATAGCCACCTATACATAAATTTTATGCATTTACGCAAAATGCATATGAAAATATGCGTAAAACATTTCTGTACATTTTCACAAAACCATAGAATCATTCAGGTTGGAAAAGCCCTCTAAGACCAACAAACCCAGCCCCAGCCCGTCCCACCATGCCCACAGACCACGTCCCTGCATGGCACATCTGCACCATTCTGGAACACCTCAGGGACAGTGACTGCCCCACTCCCTGGGCAGCGCATTATACACATTCATGACAGTTTAATAAGTACCATTTACTGGCCATGCCTTCCCCCGGGCTGCACCAGGGACAAGCAGCGAAGCGCTGCCCCCGACCCCAAGGAAGGCCTCCATGGCCTGTGGTCCCACCTATGCCTGTGCAGTTTTGGGGCAGAAGGGCTGTGCTCTGCTCACACATGTGGCAGGTCTGGGGATGCAGGTGGAGCGCAGTTGTGCCATGAGACCGAACGATTGCAGAGGCGTCACTGCCACCAGCAAGCTGGGGATGTGGAGCAAATCCAAGGAGGGCAGCCTGGCCCTTGGGGTCAGACCTACTGTACACAATCCACCCACCTCCTCCTTTTTTATATATATAAAAAAAGTATTAATATTTTAAATGACTATAATTTGTGCTTGGGACTAATGAATCATAATTATTCAGCCGAAAACAAATTGCAGTCTGGGATTTAATCCTTCCTATCTACTCTATCTACTGTAACCAGCTCCCAGTGATGGCACAGTGAGCTGCCCAGCCATCAGACCGACAGGACGGATGTTCTGCTCTCCTTTCCCATGGGTGCTCTCCCAATCCCTGCAGTGCTCTCATGCAGTGTCCCAGGCCTGACTGCAATGACATCTGCTGGCGGCTGCAAACCTCCTCAGGTGCTCGCTCCCCGCCATAAGCAGAGCAGTGCTGTGCTGCTGCACTATGGGCTGTGGTTCGGGTTTGCTTTCAGCTCGGTGCCGAGCTACGGAACAGAGCTGATGTGAAATGGAGCGATGTGCTTGGGAGGAGCTGAGCAGCGCCGGTGCTGCCTGCAGACAGCCCATGTGCCACGGTTCTAAAAGGAAGGGCCGGGTTTCGCCGCAGTGGAAGAGGCTGTGTAATTATGGGATGGCAGCAGATTCAGGGTAGGGAAAGGCAATTCCAGCAGCAAAGAATGACAACCTCCGCTCTGTGCATGGGTGGCAAAGGGCGATGGCCAACGACCCCATGCACACAGCGACCAGCCGGGGCTGTGCCGGACTCCCAGCCCACGGAGCAGAGCACACTTTGCCTTTTTCTTGCTGTGGGTACCACTGTGGTCTGCAGCCACACCACTGCTCAGCATCAGGCTTCACCTCCCGAAACACACCGAGCCTCCGGGCAGCTCCCAGCTGCCAAAACATCTTCACAGCATTTCCTTGTAGGGCTCGGGTCTCACTGGAAGCTAATTAGCTTTATGCTAATGGCCAAGCCTGAGCTCAACACAGAATTCCTGCTCCCAAACCCAACATGTGCAGGGCAGGCAGAGCAGGAGCTGTAAGCCAATTCCATACAGAATCTGGAGGCATGCTGCAGATGCACGCTGCGGACGTAGAGGAATTTGTCACAAACAATCCTTCAGCCAGGCCACCGAGGGCAGCACTTGCTCGTGCTGTTTGCTGAGGGTGAACTCCACGTGATCCTGCAGCACGACCGGGCTATGGCACCCAGCACCAGGCAGGCAGCACCCCAGGGGTGCGTGCGCCCTGCTGCATGGGAGCTGTGCCAGGAGGGATGGCATTAGAAGAGAAACAATGCAATAGCAATTTATAAATTCAACACAGAGGCAGCATGTGTCCCAAGGAGACCAAGTGCAGTCCGTGGACTTCCAGCCCATGGCGAGGAGCGGGATGATGGGTGGGATCAGGAGGGGGACTCGGGGGCACCAAGGAGGTTCCACATTTCGCAGGGCACTCAAGGAAACTGCCTGCGAGCTCGGGAGCTCTGAAGGGGCCCATTTGTAAAATGGAAAGAAATAGAAATAAAATAATTAAACAACACAAATGGCAGCCAACAGACTGCTCACCTAGCATTTTCCCACCTCAGGCAGGAGCTCTGATTAATGCTAATTAGCTTATCTTCACATTAGATCCTGATGATTCATCACTTACTACCCTAGGAATTATGACGCACCGGGGAGAGATATATTTGTAGATTCCATGGGTGTATGCCATGTCTGGAACACTTAAATGATTTTGGCATGAAAAGGGACCAACCACAAGCCCAGCTAATCAAACCAGCGTTTCTCAACCTACACCTTCCAGTAGTTATAAAAAAGATGCAGAGCGAAGACAAGACCATGGCACTGAAGACGAATTTATCTGCTCATCAGTGGTGCACAATCTCTCCAGAACAAAGGGCCCTATGGGCACCCTGCCAGCAGCCTGTGGCTGCTCCTCGTTTGCATATAAATTTAAAAAGAATTTTAATCAGTGTTAAATGCACATGATTATTTTTTATTTATAGCTGAAAGTAGGTGTACACAGCACTTTATAAAACACAGTGAAAGAAAGAGCACCTTCGGGAGCCTGAATGGGAACGCTCTGCACGGAGCAATGGGACAGGGCTGTGCAGCTCAGTGGCTGTGGGCACAGCAGGGGAGGGAGGACGTTATGTGACGTCGGGTTGGGAGGATGCTCTGCCAGCTGTGCCTCCATCCAGATGTGCAGGGATGGCTGCTCCTCTGCAGGTCTGGCTCTGGAAAGGCAGAGCAGCGTTTCCTCGTGGAGCTTTGCTCAGGGGCTGTCACACGGGGACATTCAGGTCTGGGTGGGCCGTGCCTCGCATGGCTTTGTGTTCGGCTGCATGCAAACAGCCCGGAGCTGCTCGTGTTCTCCTGATAGGTTTTGAACTGCTGATTACATAAATCCCAAAGCTCTTTTTATATGTAAAACAGGAGTAGCTGTCATACCCAGATTTCTCGAGCGTTTGTCACCAAGCTGCAAAGAGGGAGAGGTCACCTCCCGTGCTCCCCTACACCTGCCAGCTGCCTGCTCTGAGTGCAGGGTGAGGAAAAAGCTGCTTTCTGCTCCAAAAGACTCAGCTATCTTTCAAAAGTAATGTGGAGTCATGATACAGAAGAGATCAAAGTTATCTGCGAGCTTTAGAGCTATTACTGGATACTGTACCTCCTCACTCAAAACGTTTTTACCTCTGCTGGAATTCAGAAGAAATTCCTCAGAAATAGATCTCTGCTCCACCGCTGCGCTGCAACCCATCAAAGCGCCTCATTTACAGAAGGTTAATTAAGGAAACTGTTCTAGCTCAGTCACCTCATGGTGACGACATCAGATACGCTTCCCTGAAGCCTGTTTTTTCCAAGGAAGACTTTTGTCAGACCACGCAGCTACGGTACCAGTTGTTGCTTTATCCCTGTGACGGCAGCTCAGGCAATGTGGGCAGGACCCACTGCTTGGGAAAGCTTCCCCAGTGACCGCAGCACTTTGCATATTGTCCCGCCTCGTGGTGAAACACCGGCTTGAATTCAACCCTAAACTTGGAGAACCCCACACCCAACCAACAATTTTTCATATATCAAATATATCAACGCATGCCCTTGAGGCCCTGCTGAATGCAATCCTTATTCTTGGCCACCTCCGTCTGCCGTCTCAGAACTTGCTCCAGACCTAACTCCGGCTGTAAGCCCCTCCAGGAGCCCCAGCCCTGGCTCACCCCAAACCCAGGACCCTGGAGACTCCAGATCTTGTTGTAGGCAGCTTGAACACAGCTCGCTTCTCTATGGGTTGGGTGAGAGTTTTGGCTCAGGTTAGTATTTGACGAGGAGAGAGCAATGGTTTTGGGACTGGAGTAGGTGTCGGGGTTGTAATCCAGGAGAACTCAGGATGAAATTGTGTCACAGGAAGGTTCAGTGGAGGCTGATGAACAAAAAAATGGGGAAAGGACATGGAGCTTTCCGAGCTCATTTTCTCCTGGGACAGGTGATGGTAAAGGGTGCTGTCCCAGAGGGGAGATCGCACCAAAACCGAAAGCTCGTGCTGAGTGAATCTGTGACTCCTTTGAAAACTGGGGTCACTGGGAGTCCCAGGAGCAGTGAAAGGGCTGAGACTGAGGCCAGGGTTTGATTTCAGCAGGTTATATGGCAGAAAATGCTGCTGCATTGGGAGCCATCATTTATCTCAGATTAATGATTATCTGGGAATAGGGAGATGATCCTAGAGCTGGGCTGACACTGCTTGTAGGAGCAGTGCTTGAGTCAGGAGAAGCCCACGGGACTGCGGTACAGGGGAGGTCACTGAAGCAATCTGCCAGCTGCTGCATGCCCCCAGACCACACTTCCACCCATGGCCAACCAGGCAATGGTGACCAAGGCTCAAGGTAGCACATGAAGCTCAGAGGGAAAGAGCCAACTAAACAGTGTGTCTTGGGAATGCAGGAGCAGCAGAGAGCAGCTGTGCTTCCTTTCCCAGTCAAAGCATCATTGTAAAGTACTTCCCTCCTACCCAGAGTCTCTGAGCAGCCCCAGCCCCAGTGCTCTGCCCTGGTCCCCAGCTCACCCTCAGCTGTAGCTGTGCTCATTCCACCTGTAGGTCTCTACCAGACGAACCTTAAGCCAAACACGCGCCTTATCCTAACTCAAAAACTGATTTCCTATTTTTACTAAATTGTAAAAATAGGAAGGAAAGGAAAATCCTCCCAAAATTTCTGCCTGGTGAAAACAATCATGTTCTGGTCCTCCAAGAGCGGCTGATGCTCTGCATTTGGCTCACTGTGGGTCTCTGCACCAATGAAGAACGCAGAGTAAATGAGAAGGAGAAACTACATGTGAAATCTATTTCCTCCAGGGCAGACTGACTGACCTGTGAAACCCACACACGTTGTGTTACAGACTGTAAACCTCAACACTGAAGGAAGAATCAAAAGTAAAAGCAGTTCTGTATGTTTAAGGCAATTCTCGCACCCATCCCATCAATGCAGAACAATAAACGCATACAAACATCCTTTGCACAGGGTATGTACTGGGAGATATTTTTTTTTTCCAGTACCAGAGTGGAAAGTTTCCATTTCTAATGATTTCTTTTCAATATACTCAACCGTACCCTTTCCCTGACTTTATGAGAATCAGCAATTTCCCAAATAATGACACCACTGAGATTTGCATCCTGCCTTTCTTCACGGACAAAAGTCGCTGGGAAGCAGGCAGCAGCCGTGCCCGTGCAGCTAAGGGACGTGATGCGAAAGGACTCCTCCCTCTGCCTGCGGTTTGGGGTTTGCTCCCTGGATGCTGACCCTCTGTGCATTTGGAGCAGAGCAGCAGCAGAGCAGGTGAGATGTGACCAGGAGGGAACAAGCTTCCCCTGGCTCCCGTAGCTCCCACAAAGAGCCGCCTCTGCCTCTTGCTGGGGATACACTGCCACCCACACGCTGAAAAGCAAGAAGACTTTTATGCCTAACTTCTGGGAAAGCACTTATAAATTCAAGATGTATAAAGACTTGAACTTGCCTACAAAGCTTAATGGAGGCCAACTATCCATTTATGTCTGCACAGAGCAAGGCTAAGGCAATTCCCCCAGGGCGCTGCTCCCCTCCCATCAACTCTTGCCCTACAAACCCAGCTCCTCAGCTGGGGCTCAGCGCCACGTGCCCGCAGGGCGCAGCCCAGGCACCACTTGGGGGGGGGCACAGCCTTCTCCCCACCAACACAGCCGCTCCACAGGCAGAAATGGCACGAGGAAATCACCCTGACGGAGCTCTTGGGTGTGCGTTTATCTGCATCTGTCCATGCGCGCACAGGGGAAGTTAATTTTAGTTTCACATTCTCCCCTGCGCGGGCTGTGAGGTCCTCTCTGCCTGCAGTGTGTGTGTAGCATAGTTCGGGTGAAAAACACCAACTCTGTATTTTCCATGGTAAACCACAAGGGGTTTAAATTCACATCACTGTATTTGCAAACAAGCAACTTCTGCATACGCAGAATCTTGTTTCATTTGAAACCCTCACCCCCAAACTGTCTTACGTTAGAGCGCATTCAGAAAAAGGAAAGTTAAATTCTTGACCACAAGCACAAAACCTCACGCTGGCCCCACTGCATCCTGTGCACCATTAGCCAAATAGGAGCCGTGTTTTGATTTCCATGCCACGTTGTCTTTCTGGTCTGTCTGGGGCTGCTCTGGGCTGCACTCGGAGCAGCAGCAGTGGCTCGTCCTTCCCTCCCTCCCTGCGCATTCCTGCAATGTGGCATGAACCTATGCACAGAGCTGGGAATGGTTGCCCTCCAGGACCACATGTTCACTTGTTCTGCTCTGCCCCTATGTACAGACTCTCCACTTCATTTATCCCTCTCGTTTTCCACCCAGCCCGCAGCACGAGGCCTCTCAGGGCAGGTATTTCAAGGCCTGGATCCTCATTCCGTACTGCTGCTGTGTCCCCATGCCATGGGAGCCTTTCCTTCTTCTCTACACAAGGACTAAAGAACAGAAAGCAAAAGCAGAGCTCTACAAACACTTCCCACCATCCAGACACCTCATTATTTCACTCTTTCTTAGTAGGTGCTTTAAAGAGAAACACCTGACTGAGAGAAAAGAAGATTAATCCATTTGTGAATGCCCAGATCCTCCTATTAGCGCTGGCTGCCCATCTTTTCTTCAGCAAGTTGCACCACTGAAGCTGGCTTGCCTACATTCTTCATAGGTAATGTAATTCTCATGTAAAAGAGAGTCTGCGGCTATCACACGTCACTTGTTACCTCCCTTTCACAAAGAGCAGCAAAGGCAGAAGGTGGAGAACTTGACTTTATGGCTGATTTGCTCTGTGCAACAGGGCAGAGCCTTGGTTTATCACTACAAACAACATGAAAAACAGGGCCAAATAATCAGAATTCCTTCTCCCAGCATCAGCAGTACCTGGAGCTCGGAGATGGGATGCAAGCACCTCCCCATGAGTAATGAGCATCATCCCCACGAGTCAGGCGTTACTCACACGCGGAGCCAGGAGCGCAGGCTTGGAACAGGAACATGGCAAGAGACCTCACATATACATCTGTTCACGTTGCTGAGACGATTCTCTAGGCTGCAAAGCAAAGTGCTCTGCGCTCTGGCCATGGGTTGTGTGACCCAACAGTTGCTGGGAGCTGCAGAACTGCGCTTGGCCCCAGCAGAACTCGCCCTGCTGCACTTCCAGTTGCTTGCACCCATCTGCTTTGCCAGGGAAAACCCAGAGCTCTAGGCACCGCTTGCTGATGGGAGCAGGAGAGCCAGGACTGATCTCTAGCAGCTCAGCACGCATTGCAACCACAGTTTTACAAAACACATCACTGTAGCAACATTTTGCTCCTGTTCTCCTCCCTCCTGATCCGGTGCTCGTGGAACATGTCATGTCTTAACCAAACACAGCACGGGGCAGAGCACGGTGCCAGGTGAGTCACCCCAAATAGCTCATTGTGTCATACAACCAGACTGGCGAACCCTACAGGTGCATGTGGAAGTTGTGAAGCTCCACAAGGAGACAGAGAGACTGAAACAGCTGACATTAAACCATCCTTCCCATAAAGCTGATGAAGGACACCTGTGCAGTTGGAGGAACAGGGCAGTGCCACAGACACTGCAGGACCCGAGCACAGTGGTGTACTTCAGTGCTGACCTCATGTGCTGACCTTGGTGCTGGGGCTGCTGGTGACACCGGCTTCATTCCCTGTTTCGCAAGCAGCCCCACGTGCCGCATCCTCCCTCCAGGAGTCATCGACCTGCTGTCACCACACCGGGAGTGGGAAAGTGGAGGAGCTGGGGAGGATGGAACTCAGCCCCAGGTGATGTGGGAGAAGGATGCTATGAGGGAACAGCTCTCTGCTCCAGGAAGAGGCAGAAGCAGAGACTCAAACTGCCCCCTCACTCATATCTCCCACTGAGGGCTGGGGAAATCCCGCATCAGCAGACTTTTGGGAAAGGCTGGAGGACAAGAAAGGCACCTGCCTCCATTCCAGTCTCTAAAACCTTAGAGGTCTCCCTGCCTGCGGAATATCAGTGGGATAATATGGAGTGGTTTGTGGGATTGGGATAATTTTCTGTAGAGGTATTTTGAATGAGCAGGATCACCACCACCTGGCAACAACATGAACTGAAGGTGTAGCTGAAGCCCTCTTTGGCTTCAGGAGAGGTTAAAAGGAGATTCATTTACTGCTGCTTTCTAAAAGAAAGCGGTTAACTTCTTTTTCTTCATTCAGGCAGAGGAGCATAAGTAAATGGCACAAAAAAAAAAAGCCGATACTGGGTTCATGGTTCTCAGCTTGTGATTTCATGATGCAATTCTAAGATTGAAATTAAATGGCAGCTTTTTTTTTTATGGTTAGTCATGCAACCTTCCTCTGAGATCTGAATGTCAAGCTGGGTCAAGCTCCCTCCTTCTTCCACACACTCACAATTCTAAGGAATATATAGGTCAAATTCTACACAGTCACTCCTGTGAAGCTATTATTTCAAATTATATGTCAATTACGTACATCGAATTTAGCAACTCTTCCTTTTAAATGCAAGCTTGCTCGAGGACTTTACAACTCTTGGTATCTGCAGTAAAATATGTTGCCTCCCAGTTGTGGTCCTGAACCAGACAGGACCAGCCACAAACAGAAGTTGTGTTCGTCAAGGAGCTGTGCAGTGGCCCTTGAAATCAATTTCCAAGGGTCACAAAAACTCTGCCAATGGAAAGTCCCAGCACCACAGCAATGCTTGTACCAAGAGGGAGACAGAGAACTGAATGGACAGGAAAAGTAACCACGTCTGCAACCTAAACTAAAGCTGCTCATCTAGAGCTTCTCATACCTTCAGTAATAACCTTTACATTTACCAATGGAGAAGATCTGTACAGAGAGGAAAATTATGTCCATGCATAGCTCAGGTGGAGCTGGAGAGGCTGGGTTACAGTTGGGATCTAAAGAAAACATTAAAGAATCATACTCCTTGTTTTGCATAGGACAGTGCACTTAAACAAGCACCTAAAGCACAGAAATAAGCATAATTCATTTTCTTTCACCTAGTTTGGTCATATGCAAAGAGATGGATGGCATTACCCACACGGAAACCAAAAATCTAAGAACTCGAGCACAGCCGATGATTTGAACAATTAAATGAAGAAATCCAAGCAGAATTAGATGAAGATGAAAGAGAATTTCTGAACGACGCCTTCTGGAGCCTTTGTTCAGCCCTGAACAGCACCCCGTACTGGTCGGTCAGCTCCAACAGTAGGACACGAGAGGTTACCAGTTCTGGGGTTTGCCTTCGTTGACAGGAGATTTTGGACTAGTTGGTTAATTGACCAGAGGTAACCCTCTTTTATCACTGAAGCAGAATTCTGACAAAAGGACAGAAGCCAGCAACTGGTCAAACAAGAGAAAACCCAGCTATCTGAAATGTGGACAGAGTCACAGTGGGAGGCCAAGGCCTCTGACTTTCTAAAGCGGCTCTCCCTCAGCTCGGTGGCATAATTGGTCTACATTTAGAGCCCGAGCAGATTGCAGGCTCCTGGGGAAGCTGGAGAGCACGACTCAAGCATTGCCAGCTCCCAGACCACATGAATCACGCGCTCAGATTTTCAAATTCAAAACATCCAAGAAAAATTACCCCCTTGGATACCATGGAGGTCCTAAAATGGCTTCAGGATGTGGATTTAGCTGCGCTTCCCTGCCTGCTGGTGCAATGCCCTCCATGGGCCATGCCTGGTGCCAGCTCAGTGAGGGCACGTCTCAGACACGTCACGACAGTTATCCCTCATGGTTCAGGTTTTGCTGCATCGACCCGAGGTAGAGGTGCTGGCCATGTGAGCAAGAGCAGACTTCATGAGCAAATTTAGCGAAGAAAAGGAAGTTTGGCTGGCTTTGAGGTAAAGTCAGTTAAAGTCATGGTATAGTAACGAGGTAAAATAACCGAAGAGACGCACCCCACATAATCCTAATCTCTGTTGAATCAATTGCACTGAAAGAGGCTGCTAAAAAAGTGTACACTTCATTCTGTACAACATACACGTTCTGAGTCGAGATGCCATGTCAAATGTTGCAGCCAACAGCGAGCTGACCAGTGGGAACATCCTTCATCTTATCCTACATTTTTAAATAGTATGGATACCTAGATGTGCTCAAGACAGGCATATGAGTGGCTGCTATTGAAACTGAACAGGGCTTAGGCAGCAGAGACCTCAATATCCAACCAACAAAGCTCTTATGTATCAAGACAAAAAACATTTACTAAGTCCTTGATCTTGTATGCATAAGCCCAACGCTTACAAATGCATCCAAATAATTTTATGCACAAATTGTCAGGCTGATTTCAACAAAGCCATCCACTCATGGGAAATCATTCCCCTACGTGAGCACTCACAGGTCCAAGCCTTACACACCGCGAAGGCTTTGGGAACGATGCCCATGGAGAAGGCTGTAACCATCAACTGGGAACAAAAGACATCTGAGCATTCGATCTCCACTATAAATCTTTATTGTCCATACAAATCTGACAAGATCTGAGTTTTTCATATCTAATCTGTAGGTTGTTCTGCATGGAACACTAGCCTCTTGTCATGGGACTTTGGCCATTGTCAGCGCAAACCTCTCCTGTAGGCAGATTTTGTGGTGTAAGCCACAGCTTGTATCAAAAGCTTACACCAGGCAGCCCGCGTTCATTATTCAAGAGAATTACAGATCTGAATATGGATTAAACCAATAACATACGTGGACATTAAACAGCCATCTTTAGGATTTTATCTAAAATCCTGCAGCATTTTTAGAGAAGGAGACCCTTTGTGCTGAGCATGCTAGTAGTCGTACAGAAAAGAGTAAAGAGTTGTATATACGAATTGTGTTATAGAATTATCCACCACAAAACTGTAGCATGGAAAAAAGCTAGAGATGAGTTTCCCAGGAGTTCACACATGAGCACATCCTACCTGGAAGTAAGGTTCATGGGAATTTGAGGACACAGCTCTTTTCTGTGAATAATTTCTCAAGCTACAGGAATAACCAAGAAGTAGAGTGGAAGAGCAAAACTGGATAAGAAAAACTAGGGGAGAGCAAGGAGTCCCAGGATAATGAAAGCTTCATGGCTTCCCCAGCTGCTGTCAGCACGCAGACCATGCCCAGATGTTCACATCCCACCCCACCTACGAACGTACATGTCCAAAGATGCCATATTCCTACTTCAAAACTAAAGAAAACAGATTAACCAGCATAAAAGAGATCATTTTTGCCACTAACATGCTTTAAGGATATACGATACAGCACTCCCAGCTTCTGCCTTTACTTGTCATTTTGTGTGCATAGCAGCAGATCCAGTTCTTTCCTGATAAGATAAAGCACTTCTGTGCAGCGCTAGTATTAAAGGCAAACTGTAAATGCAGGGTTATAATTTATTTATGTACATTAGAAACTAGCTAATTTGCACTAGTGACTAGATACCCTATTGGAGGTTTTCATATTTTATGAATCAGCGAGCAAGCTAATGAACAAACAATTAAGGAGCAAAGAAAGAAATGTACTTTGTTTGTTACTTTTAGTGAGCTCTAATAGTACATTATATTAGTGAATACACTTTGTTAAAGCGAGGCAGTCTAGACAGTAACCCACATGGTGTGCTCAGGTAGTTCAGAAAGCAGCACGCAGCAATGAGAAGGCAGCACGGTGCGGGGCTGCCTGGCTCTGCTGGGCCAAGCTGCGGAGAGTGAGGGCTGATGGGGAGGTTGGTCTGGGTAGGAGAGCAAATGGCTGGGGTGGAAATGTGCTGCCTTGAGAGGTCTGGGCCTGGGTCCTCAAATGCAGCAGTGTGCCAGGAGAGCTGCTGCGTGCATGGAGAGGCCAATGCGTTTGGGGAGGTGGAGGTGCCAGTTGCTGCCGGGGGGATGCGGTGGTGGGAGACGGATGGGGAGCTCGCAGCCTGCCTGCCCCACGTGCACCTTCAGCACGGTGCAGTGGGCACATGGCAGTGGGCTTTGCACGAGACAGGGCAGCTGGCCATGGGGCAGCACCCCACCCCTGACCCCACTCTGCTGCTGGCTCCCAAAACACCCCTCAGTGCTGGCTCCCAGATGTCACCTCCAGCCCCACAGCCCCACTCGCTACCGCAGCCACAGCTCGCGCTCTCTTTTTAGGGCGGCTGTAAAGCTGGTAAACACTTGGACTCGTCTGACAAAACATTCAAGCAGGAGGAAATGGGGTGTGTGCAGAAATACTCCATTACATATTGTAATGGCAGACATTAATTCAACGTTAATAATACTTTGCACTTTTCAATCACATATTCTAAACCCCTTTAGATAGGTGGGGAAGCATTTGGATGATGATTACTGGGCAGAGCCCAAAGGTGTATTCTTCCCTTAGGCGCGAGGAGATGAAGTGACTTGTCAGAGTGGCAGCGCTGGGAAGAAATCTACATCTCCACATTTCCAGACCTACATTCCCATCTAGTTGCCAGAAAGAGGAGTTAATTTAAATATTACCGTTTGCTGACCTACTTACAACCGCCATCAAAACTTGGAAGTAGTGATCAAGTATTCTCCCCTCCATACTCGGGCTTTTTTAGGATAACACTATCTTTGAAGTACGCCTTTCAGCCGCATTAAACAGACGGATCATTATTATTTGCTCCACTTTCTTAACGAGTCCCTGTTTGCTGCGATTCAGCCGCTGCAGAGTTTGGATAGACTCGAGCTGAGCCGCAGAGCCCTGCAAAGCACCTCCCTGGCACTGCAGCTGCTCCTGTTAGCATTGGCGCGCGGCTGCGGTCACATCGTGCCCGGCGAGCGGGCAGCACCTGTGCAGACAGACCAGAAAGTTTGGGACCGTGCATCTGCTCCCATTTGTCCTCCTCCCCTTGGTTTTCTTTCAAAACAGCCCTCTCCTTCCTCAGCCAGCCCATCTTCAGCACTTATTGGGCCACTTTGTCACCTTTTACAGTCAGCCTTCCTCTGCATCACAAAAACCCCAAACCCTTTCCTGCTTGCACGCAGAACTACAGGCACAGCTGAATGTCAACAACCACAGCATGCAGCTCAAAACACTCGCCGTGCCCTTCCCAGCACACAGCATCCCCCGGGTACAGCCCTCCTCTGCAGGTTCTCGGTGTCAGGGTTACTGTGCTCTGATGCTGGGATAGGGAACGGAGGCTTCAACCGCCTGCTTAAACGCTGTTAGAGAACATGTGAAGAGGGCAGAGGAAATGGTCAGCGCCGTGCCTGGCTCCGCGGGCTGAGCAGGGCTCCCCAAGTAGGTCATGTCCTGCCAAGGGGAAATCACGGCCACTGGACACGGCGTGTGGCTGAACAGCCCCGAAATGCCCCAGTCTCGCTGACCACACTGCGTGCATCCCTGCACCCCTGCATCCCCACATCCCGCAGCTGGCTCCTGGCCCCGGTCCTGCTGGTTCCCCCACCCCAGCGAGACGCCGCCCAAAATCCCCCCAAGCCCCATCACCCTCCCGAGCCCGCCCGGGTTGCGGCAGCCGTTAGACGTCCCCGGCCTCGCGGTAACCTCGCTCCATGCAAACTGTTTACAGACATTTATCGAGGTGCACCAGGTGTGGATGCGGTTACCAGCACGGCGACTGTTTACCTCACCCTCCGTTCTGCATCACATTGTCACAGACTGTATGTAAGCATCAGATAACGGTGGCACTCCGCGCACAGCCACTCGGCCCTGCACACCCGGCTCACACATGCACACGGGGACGCGGTTCACGCGCAACCCTCGCAGCAAACCGCACACCGACTATCTGCCTAATCTCATTTTTTTTTGCCGAAGTAAATTACACTGAATTTTTTTTTTTTTTTTTTACCCTTTTCAAAGCCAATACACAAATGACAGGATGTTGTTGAAGGAAAATATGAGCTTTCATAAGCTATTATTATTAGCACATGCGCACCTCGCCGCCGCTTTGATCTTACTGTAGGTTCGTGTTTGTTCCCCCTGAACTCAACCCCGATGTCTGTTCTGATAGAGATCACCAACAATTAAAGTGGGATTTGTCAGCCAGAGCCAGAGCTGCGGGGTAACTGCAGGGGGACGTTCTGCAGAATGCATGATGCACAGTTTTCCCGAAGCCTCTCGGCTGTGACGAGGTGTTTGCTGTAAAGCGGAAGGGTGGTAATGTGTACTGAATAAGCACCCTTTGATATTTTGCATGTGAGTTAGAGCATGTTCAGGTTTTGTTTGCAGCGGAACTGTACCTCTTCCATTGTTTTCTGAGCAGAAAAAAAAAAAAGAAAAGAAAAGAAGAAACAATGTTCAAAAAAAAGCTGCTCTAAAAACAGTGTCGGTTTGATTTCAGGCAGTCGGTGACCAAAGAGAGTTCCTATATGTTATTATCTATGGTTTCTAAAGCCCCTGCTGGCAGCCAGAGCCCGCCCTGAGCAGCACCGCCAGCCCCGAGCTGCCCCTCCACTGCCTTTGCAGGAACTGTTTGCTGAGTTCCAATCCATTACACATCTGCAAACGCACTGAAGGCAGCGGGATTTACTGCCAGCACTCAGGGCACCGCGTGGGCACGGTGCACAGAGAGAAAGGGCAGCAATCAGGAGCAAGCAAGTGGCTGTCCAGTGAGCAAATACGACTGCATTATAAATGATGGGTGTTCTCCCAGTCTGAGAGCCTCCAGCACCTGGCAGTGTTCATGTGGGCTTAGCGCTGTACAGACACAGCAGCACACACCTTCAGCTCTGGGAAGGATGCAGAGGGAGCTGCGTACGTTCCATTTTTAAGGCAAATGGAGGGAATGGGATAAAGGGAAAAATCTAACAGGAATAGGATAGGTGATTATATCAGCTGGTGAGGCAATACTTTTAGTCTGCTTTCAGAGCTGAGCTATGCTATAATACAGCAACAGCCACGAAGGCAACACATGGGGATGGGAGCTCCAATGGCTGGAGAACAATCCGGGAGGGGAACTCGCCCATCCATCCTTCCCTGCAATTGCTGCTGAGCACCAGTGAGTGCCCCAGGTCTGGAGGTGACACACAACACCCCCAAAGCAGGGGCTGTTTGTGCTCGGGGTGATGGCAGCAGCAGGCTGGAACGAGCCGTGTGAAGAGCTGTCCATCAGGAGGCAAAAGATGTTCTTGGTGAATGTTTTCATTTACATTCTGAGCTGGCGACAAGGGGTGCTTGCTCAACAACAAACTGAGCAAAAGACAGCATCAAGGGAGCAAGAGAAGTTTCGGAGAAAGCCAAGGAAAAGGAAAAGTTTGCAGAATTTGACAAATGCCCGATCAGCCCCAACGGGATCTGGGAACGGCTGCGATCGCAGGAGGCAGCGGCAGCCAGCTCTGCCATCAGTGTCCTGCCAGCAGCGCCATTACTGGATTATCAGGGCGGATTAAGCCTTTAGCCAATTACCCTGACTGGTAAATTGTAGATTGTCTAGACTTCTTCATGTTCAACAACACACATCATGTTTTCCCTTTATCGTTACGCCATCGGCCCGCTCCCGCGGGACGCATCCTGCGCGGTGCAGGTGAGCCCTGCCTGCAGCTCGGCGTGGCCCTGCGCGCAGACAGATTTATTTCAGACAGGATTCTCATAAATTCAGAACGACTTCCAACTTTCTTGACTAGGAGATCAAAGAGGCGAGCATTTGCTTCGTGCCATCTGCAGAGCTGCTCGACAGGGCCACGCAGTCTGGGTGGGGGGGAGGAGAAGGGAAAAAAGAAAGTCTCGGAGATTATGCCCTCAAAAACAAGCTCGAATGCCACCCTCACATTAAAAAGCTCTGCTTGGCAGTAACAATTAATTTCTTAACTGAAACCCGCCCAACTGTGTCCAAGTGTTTTAATTTGCCTATTGCTACAATATGCAAGGGAGCTGGCAGTAATGGATTTGCAATTAAAACTAAAACTGGCAAAGAAATCGCAAAGCTGGCAAAAGAGCTAATCTGCAAGCCATGATCACAAGATTACAAAGTGTTTATGCACATGCTAATTACCCGTGCACATAGCTGAGAATGACTTATAGGAAAGAAGCCTGGCTTTGCGTGATCTCAGCCCCTGGATCCGGACGGCCCGGCCAGCACCGCGCCTGCTTCCCACAGCTCCCACTGCCATCAGAGCTGTCCTGGTGCACGCTCATGGAAGCAGCCAGAGGGATAAAGCGTGGGGAGCCCTGGAGCCTCGCTGCCATCCAGCTCCTGGTACCACCAAGAGCCATCGCCTGGATGGGTCGCGACTGGAGTATGGAGCCTGTAAATGTGAAGTGAGCATCACGCGTAATAAATATATTTACACCCGGTTATTCACCACCCTTGATGTCATCCTGCTGTCTCTTGGCTCTAGAAATAGCTATCCCCATTAGTCCTTGGCGATCAGTGGGTCTCACTGCCCCCAGCCCAGCACTGGATGCTGCAACACTGAGGGTAAATGTGCACGCGATGCTGCGAGCGCACAACCTGCACCAACTAGCTGCAAAAGGACAGGCTGGGAAGGGGAGGAAAAGGACACAAAAGTGATCAAACATCCATGCAATTAGCTAATAACAGAATGTGACAGTGGTCAGGGGCACCATGACGAGCAATTTGGAACCACAGGAGAGAATTTCAAGGAGAAAAGTGTGGCAGAGTAGTCCCGGAATAAAAGGCTGCTGGGAAAACTGAGATTCTTTAATATATAGGATTAAGGATTGCCAGTATCCTCAGGGAGGAAATGCAAATGGGGTTCAGACCATTTTTTCCATAAAAATTAGGAAGGAGAAAGAACAGACTTTGAAGTTCAACATGTTAGTAAATGAAAGCAACAGCAAAGGAGACACAAAGAGAAAGCAAGCCCCGGACGCCTAGAATTATGTCTTAAACACTTGATACTGAAAGACAGAACCTGAGGTGATGAGGAGACTTCCCTTCATGCTCTGCACAGATCCCAGAAAATCTGTAGATTAGAAACTGCCTGAGACAAAAGCATTGCACAACAAAGGTAGGATGGAGTGCAGCATTCAAATGGGATTCAGCCAGCCTGGGATGACAAGCTGCAAGGAGCGCACGGACAGATGCTCAGGCATACACAAAGAAAGGATCTGATGGTTGGGCTAGCTGATCTTAGTGGTCTTTTCCAGCCTTAATGATTCTATGATTGATTCTGTGATTTCTGGAGGCGTTCTTTGCTCTATGAAATGGTGGCTGGAGCCAGCGTGGAAGGAGGTGGCAGCGAATGGACATCTGAAGGGATATCAGAAACTCAGTGGACACATTTCAAGAGATCTGCAGGCTCGCCACATCGAAGGGGCCGGTCATTCCTGATTGATATGGTCATGGGAGTCCAGATTGCAGAACAGAAGTACATTGCAAGGACGCACAGTAATATTCGTAGCTGGCAGAGGGATGGATGATCTTTGTGGTGACATCCTGGAGGTACCAACGGCTCAGTGCTGGTAGCCAGCGGAGAAGGGCAATTTGTGTTTGGCTGATGATCGCTGCAGCCTGTGTACTTGTGTAAAGCAATTACAGAGTGAGCTTAGCCCATCATTACTGGCGGCCATGGAATGCCCTGTGTCAGGAAATGGCATCTGATCATCACCAATGCAGATAAGCGTTCCGGACACAATTAGCGCTACAGAAAGGGTGAATCAAGGGAGAAGTGCTCCGAAACTGGGCTTGGAGATGGATTTACCCATCCTTACCCGCCACGCACTGCCAAGCAGCTAATGGTAAATGCAGTCATTGGGGTGGCTGGGTGAAATTCAGTAGTCTGTGACACAGAGATGATACACGATGATAAAGAGATGATATAACGTTGGCTCCTTCAGACCATAATCTCGATGGTTCTACAGCTTTTCCTTGTTCCAAGTGAGATATGTGGACCATAAGAGCTTAAAAATTATAACAGAACCACAAACTCTAGTTGTTGGTGCTGTTTTTAAATGCATTTCAGAGAATTTTTTTTCCTGATGTGCACAGGTTGGGTTGGCTGTTCTGCACTTGCTGACCAGAATCTAGATTCCAGAAGCTGCTGCTGGGGTCTGCTGCTCTGCCTTGCTCAAGGGGAGACCCAGGTACAACTGCTGCCTATTTAAAGTCATCTACAAACCAGTTTAATAAAAGCTGACTGCATCTGCTTCCATGTTATTAGTTCTGCCCCAAAACTCTGTTCCTGGCAACACAATGTTCCACGCTAATGAGCCAAATCTTCCCCTCCCATGGCAGCACTCCTAAACCTCCACACCATTCAGTTCACAAAGTTACCACCCTGTTTTTCCCTCGGGGGAGGGAAGGATTGCAGCTGCAGAGGGGGTTCTTCAAATAATATGAAGGCCAGAGATCTGTGGGAAAATCTTCTCTCAGACAAATAGCACTTGGGGGCATCTGCAGAGAGAACCAGCCCCTCTTTGCTTCTGTCTGGGTCCCACGTCCTTCTGGCAGCAACGTTTTTTATGAACCACGCTGCCATTAATCCCCTGCCAGTTCATACACCCTACCATCCTCTGTGGGCAGACAGCACAGAGTGGGAGATAATGCTGCAGGGAAGTGGTATTTATTTCAGCTGGATTTTGTGGCTTCATGGGAGAGTTTCTACTCGGGGCAGTTATTTCTCGCTCACTCCTCCTGCAAGAAGGAGGGACCGGGTGCAGGCTAAGGAGACTGTTCTCAGCTCCTTTTCCCGTGAATTTTCACCCATTTTTGCCACTTCCCTCCACGCAGCAGCGAGCTCGAGATAAACAGCAATTTGAGGTTATCACTCCGTCTGCAACACCCCGTGATGCTTCTCGGATTAAAGCGAAATCAGATAACCCTCATTACCTGACTGAAACTCGCTGCTAGACTTTTATTTAGAACCAATAATGGCGGAGAGCCGGGCCGGAGCTCGGCCTCCCGCCCCCCATCGCCCCACAGCGCAGTGCCCACGGCCTCGGCCTCGGGAAGGAGCGGCCCAGCGCCGAGGCTGGAGGCTCTCCCGCTCACCGAGGGCCGTGCCAGCCAAGCAGCTGGTCGTGCCTAGGTTCCCCGTGTTCCTAAAAGCTGGGATGAAGTCATCCACCAGCCTCCTCTAATGCTTTTGGTTACAAACCTCTCTGCGCCACATGTGACATCTGCCTGCAAAAGATTTCATTGGCGTCTGACTTCGCCTCCAGCCATTCGCTGACAAACTGGCAGCTAACGACTGTTAACAAATGATTTCCTAGAGATTACGGCTGAAGTCAAAAAGGTTCCAAGATAAATAGACTCATTCCTCATGACAAGGAATGTGAATTATGCATCCAGGGGTTTGGTACATGTGTCCAAAAAGTATGCGCTGCAATCCTGGAGGTTGTACTCATCAGCGCGTTGCAAGCGGGTGAGTTGGGAATGACATTTTGTGCCCGGTTTCGCAGCAGGGATCTGCGCAGTGCGTGCGTTAGGGACGAGGCGTTGCACCGTCCAAACACCGCTCCCACCCGGCCAATGTCGCTCCACAAAATTATCGTTTAGGCTGAAAAAGCCATTTGTTTTTAAAGGGAGAGAACGTGCCGATCGTCTCGACGGAGCTGTGGTTTCAGGGCCACCTGCGACTTGCTAAAAGATTATGAAATCGCAATTTGTTTAATACTGAAAGCCAATGGTCTCGCGAGCAGCACAGCTTGCTTTCTTTCGGCTACTCTTCCTCTGATTGCTTTGAAACACCTCCCATTGCAGCAGCCTGCGCTGGATTTGGGGACAATTATTCTGTAAGGACGTGGCTTTCCCTGCAGTGCTCCACAAAGCTCACTTGCACATGAAACGATAACGCTTCAAAACACTCCTGGGGGAAACTGAGTCCCAGACAGACGAGCTGCTGGGGGACCCGGAGCAGAAGCTGGGATAAAACCACTCTTCCTCCATAGCATTCCTGCATGCAGGTACAAGACTGTCCGGTTCCTCTGCTGTAAAACTTGGTAGCACGCCTCACTTCTTACCTGATTTTGAGAACATCCTGTGTTAACACACAAACAACTGGCGTTACTGATGTCTGTTTAGCTGGCTATCTACGTGGCACCTGGTGCTCTCCGGTAACAGGATCGCTGGGCTCCGTATCAAACAAACTGCGAGGCACAGGTGGAGAGGCAGCTCCCACCCATGGCACCAGCAGCGCACCCGCCGGGAGAGATGCAGATTTAAGAAGAAATAATAATTGGCCAACAGTGATGCTTTTGGAAGCGGGTGCTCATCTCTCATAGACTCACACTTCCAGCACTGCAGCCTGCCTCACCCCTCGGTATGCATTTCCATCCAGATCCATATGCTATATCGGTAAGAGTAGCTTATTACAGTTTAAAAAAACCATCATTTTTGCAAAGCTTAAATATCTGTATGTAGTTATATACCATTTTCAGTTAGTGCCAATAACCAAATGTCTAGCACTGATGATAACAGGTAACTTGCTGTCCACTGGAGTGAAGAAATGAAATTTTCTTTACCGCGTTCTCATTCAAGTGTCGCTAAGAACCTCAGAGCTCCAGCCCAGCAGTGCACATTTACTGTTTTAACTGAATTCTGCTCCTAGCAGGAGAAGCCCGGGCTCCATCAGAATACCTGGAAACCTGTCAGATCTAACCCTGCTTTCAGCCATCCAATCAGTTACAGAAAACAGACTGAAGACTCAGGCATGATGTTAACTTTAAGGTAGAAGTGTTCAAAACTTAGGGGTCCTCTTTCCAAATGTATCTGTTGCATTATACAGAGCATGCATGCCAGCATGTGAGCCAACATTTCTTAGCACTCAGCTGGAAAGATGCTGATTGTATTGAGAACTGAATGCATTTATTCTGCGATACCTGGAAGAATTAAAATAATTGTCTTGTAGAGGTGTTCCCACATCCGTTTTCGGGAGCTAAGCAAACACATTTTGTACAACATTTGAACCTTCAGAGTTACTAACAGCCTGCAAGAATTCGATGCATGGATTTAAAACCTCGAGAGAAGGCTGCCATTGGAAAATGACTCCAGAGCTGGGTAAGGAACAAGAGCTGCCCTCTACGTTAAAACAACTTGTAGCATGACTGCAGCTCTCACAGTGAGACACTTTGAGTAGCATTTCTTGAAGAGTTTTTGTATTGCCCCATTAGAACCACAGCCACATCTGATTTATATGAGACTTCAGCCTTAATGATTTTCATGCCAGCTATTTTTGGAGCAACGCAATTTTCTTGAACACCCTATTATTTCATTCAAGATCACCAAAGATTTTACTCCGGTTGCAAAAGCAAACTGATTTTGAAGAAATAAACTGTTTCCAGTCAGCCTTAGAGGAGCCATGCACTTAAAACCTTGGACAGACCCAAGCCACAACCTTCAAACACTTGGATGTCTGAAGACGTGTGGCTCCGGCATCTCCATCTCTGCTTATAAAAGAAAAATGCAAACAGAGATCAGCACTGAAGACTCCACCAGTTTTCGGAAAGCTATCCCTATAGTAATGATTTCAAACAAATAACAGGCCAAAACCAAAACACAGTAGCAATAAAATAAAATCTGACGAGCTCTTCAAAAAGATCTGGAGCGATATCAGTTGGCATGGCTCTGTTGTCTATCCCAGAGCTATGGCAGTGTACACCAGCCAGGGCTTTGCTGCAAACACACCGAAGGCAGTGGGCTATATCCTTACATTCTTCAAAACCAAAGCCAAATTCTGATTGCTGGGATGAGGAAGAAATTCTTGTTGTGGATACATTACTGCATAATTACTGCAGATCTCATTTACTTTCTTTTGAATACTACTGCAGATACAATAGCCAGGCAGATGTGCCGCTCCTCGTGTTACCATCTGATGCTCTAGGTTTATGTTTTGACAGTCTACCGAACATCAGGGATACGTGTGTCTAATGGAGGAAAAAGAAAATATTTCTGAGGATAAGACGGGGAAATACAATTGATACCATCAGCCGCTGCCAAACTGACTGCAAGGAAAGACTTTCAGGCCGAAGAAAAAATTGTTGACCAAATTTCTCAATAAAATAAGGTTTAGAAATCTAAGGATATGATCACAAAGGAACACCGCTGGGTAAGAAACTATTCATGGGACCAGGACGTGGAAAATTCCACAAAGCACAAATGTTGCTAAGAATATTCAAAAGTCAAAGCCTTCTGTGGGTGTGCATGCACTGAGATGTCAACACAACTATTTCATGATCACCGAAATTGCTACTAGCCTGCATCCTCTCGGAATGGCTATTTTTAGGAGCCAGCCTTTCATGTGGTATAACGATGTGGATTTTACAAGAGCATTTATAATGTGTTTCATATGGTGCGCAGTCCTGGAGAAATTGCTTTGAATCAGAGAAAGTTAAAGAGAAAGGTTCGGGGTCGTTTTTCTCTTTTCGTTTCTTATTTTGTGTTATTGCTTCTGTTTTGGATTTCAGATTAAGATGCATATTTTAATTTCTCCTACGCGCCTGCATGGGCCTTCCGACAGCGCACGGAAACAAGAGCACGGCACGACGCACTCCCACGAGCGTCACCTGGATGCCCAGAGCCCCCAGCACCTCGCACGGTCGGATTTCAAAGCTCGCAATGCCACGCTGTGTGAGTTACAGCAGGAAGTCAGAGCTCAAAGGGCAGCCCTCAGCCCGGGTTATGCTGGTGTCAGGGGCTGCGTGTCATCTCCCACGCTGGAATCGGCCTTTCTTCTTTAAGGGCAAAGTCACGCCAAGCATAATTTTTAGATGAAGAAAACTCCTCCTCGCTGCCCGTCCCAGCTCCCACGACATGACAGCGTGTCCCAGGGAAGCGGCACGCCGCGACACCAGCCCGGCCACGCTAGGACCTGCACCTTTCACGTGGAGGATTTACAAGGGTCTATGTCCAAAGAGGGTCTGTTCTTCCCCGTGGTGTCATCTCTTCCCACATTCCTGATCCTTTCTAAGCTCTTTACTGGGAAGACTATCACCTAAACAACTATTCCATAAGCGTGTTTATAATTCCCCCCTCCTGCTGAGTGAGACGGGCTCAGCTGATGATCCCAGGCCTTCTCATTTTCTTTTCACATAAGACCCAGCAGAGGAGAACCTCAGTTTACACCCATGGATACTGCTCCTCAGAGCAAACCACAGCAGAGAACAAATTCAACATATAGCACAGAAGTGGAATTATTTAAAAAGTCTTCTTTGGTCAGTCCAGATTACTACATAGCTCTACAAGACAGATGTGTACTTTGTGTATTATAGCTCCAAACTCTTGTTGGAACAAAGGAGACACTGTTGAGACTTTTTTTTTTTTTTACCTATCATTTAATCAAATGTAAAGCTCTTATAACCACAGGGAAAAAGTGCCCTAGATTCTAGCATCCAGCTTTACTTTGGTTTTGAAAACTTCCCACAGCACTGTTACACTTATTGTTTTGTTTAACAAAATAGTAACTCTGGGACCCCACGAAACACAATGAAGCAGATTCCTCTAGCTGCAGCTGAGCACTGGTTTGCAGCACAGAGGACAGGACGGCAGCTGGAAGCCACGGCAGCGCCTTTTGCTCAGAGCGATGGGATGTTCTGGGTGGGCACCGCTCTGTTGGGTGTGTTTTGCTCACCTTCCTCATCCTCAGCCCTGACCTCACCTGGCAGAGGTGGAACAGGCCTTCATAACTGTGGGGAGGGTCTTGATTTATAAACACCCAAGGGCAAATATTAGCAAAAAGGGCCAGAGGACAGAGCAGCGGTGTGTCACGGCGGAAGTAGGCACTCACAAAGGAGAGAGCTGTTTTCCAAGATCTTTTGGAGGTGACCAAGAAAAAGATCCTGCTGTAATCAAGACACAGAGGCGCATGGTGTTGCAATCACTTCCTCTGAGAAGCCAGGCAGGTGGGTTTGAGCCAGCAGCATGTGCTGAAGTGGCAACCCCAGGGCAAGGACAAGGCCCATGGCTTACGTGAGCGGAGGGCTCGGTGCAGTTGGGCTGGGCCAAGACTGTCTCCTCATCCACACAGCGAGGTGCCTGGGAGCCAACCGGAGCCTTGCCCAGGCTGCCGGACAGCCAGCGATGGGCGTGAGGCTGTCCCTGAATCAGGCGGATTAAAACTGGGAACTAGGAAACGAGCAGCTCTGGCTCCTGTTACCAGCCCTCTGAGTCACCTAGTCCTACCGAACCTCTGCTCCAGCCTCCAGACACAGAGACTAACGAGAGAGTATCATGTTGTGTGTATTTTTAAAGAGATTGTTGGAAGAACAGCACATGAAAGAGCCTGTGCGGGGGTACTGACACCTCCCGGCTTGGCAGCGCTATGGGATTTTGTCAGGCTGAGTTCTCCCTGCTGCTGCAGCTCTGCAGAGAGTCCAGGAAGCAGCGTGAACCTGCTCTGCTATTTCTGTGCCCTCCACCCACTGTGGGTGAATGAGGTAAGAGCACAGATGCATCAGGCTGGGAGAGATGCTGATGCTAGCTATCTCCCAGCACAGGCGGCAGTGAGCTGGAATGGGAAAGGCATGGGAAAACAAGGAAAAGCAACTGGAAGGAGATGCGTTACGTGATGGCTGTGGGCAGACCCCAGGATTGTGCAAAGCGTTGGAGGGCTGGGATGGGAGAGGTCTGTGCTCCTCTTCAGACAGGCAGGAGATGGTCTTTGAGGATTTACATCAGGAACTCCCAACACACATATGGAGCAGGGATTTTAGCAGCTGAACAGCAGCACGTGCTGGATGGTTGTTCCCCCAAGCCTGCCCTGACCAGCACAGCCTGCCCACAACAGGGGCTGCACTGAGCCAGGTCCTCCCTTTACCTTCCCCATGGTGAATGAGCAAGGGAGGGGAGGGGGGGAAGGGGTCAAAGGCCAAACCATCCGAAATGAACACTAAATTCGTTCTCCCTGTATCACTCAGAGCCAAAGGGCAGACAAGGCAGTGCGGGTGTGAAATTAATGTCAAAGCACAGATGTTCTCTCAAAACTTGATACTTCTCACTGTTCGACTGTGATCTGCTGATGACTGCCATGGCACGCACACAGACACCGTGCGGAGCGGATTGCAACCTTAGGTGTGCAGCTCACACCACCTCTACCCTGAAACCTGCTGCGCCTGCAGATCACGCTGCGGATAGAGAGGGATACAATCCGAGATTGGGATCTGACCCTTCACGGATGATCTGCGAGAGCAGCCCGAGTCATCCCTACAGACCTTGCCACGTCTCGCCCAGCCACGGAAGTGCCCGTGCGGTTACTCAGATGGGAACCTCAGAACAGCAAAGGCCAGCAAACCCAAATGCACGGATTTGTCAGAGTTTCCACCCAAACGCAGGAATGGAGTGGTGCCTACAGACTTATCGCAGAAAGCTGGCTGTGAGATGCTGTGACACATCCTCTGCTTCCCAGAGCTGCCCGCTTCCCTCTCCGTTCCCTCCATTAGAGCTCGGGACACCAGGCTGAGCAGCTCTGCTTTCATCTCAGACACGCCGTGTGCCGCTAACCCCCAAATCACTTTGTTCTTCCCAGTTAAAGTTTCAAAAATATTAATGATTAACATGGATGAGCTTCGGGAGCTCGGGATTATGCTACGTTTTGCTTTTCTCTCCTAATTCTCAACCGGCTGAGCTAAGAACATCTCGTGAACTGCAACAGTTGGGAGCTCACAAGAACAGTGCCCTCACAGTGCACAGCGCCGGAGCAGCTCCCCACCAGCAGCCAGCCAGCTCCATTCCTCTGAAGGAATGCCAGGGGGAGAGCAGATACTGCTGGGCCGTCTAAATCACGTGCACGGTTATTCAGAGGCAAGGATTTACATACAACTCGCTTTTGTTTCCCTGTGACATTTTTCTCTCTCTTTTTTGCGTTCCAAACAACTTTAAAAATAAGGTTATATTAGACCACACACACACAGCGCTGTATCATGTCGCTGCCTCTTAAGCAGAACTCTCTAATTTATTTCAAAGGGAAGTTCTGCTTCAAAATTGAGGGTGTGATATGAACTCAGAAATTAACGCAAGAATTTTCCTTGGGGGGAACCAAGACTGAATCAGACATGCAATAAATGACCTCGGAAGCCCTGCACCTCGGTACATCCACCTATCCAACAGTACGCTATAACATAAAACATTATTTTCACCATTATCCTGTCTCAAGCTAGGTAGAAGAGCTGGAAAAAGTGGATTTGCTTTGGTCAGGAAGGAACAAATTATTCATGTGTCTGTCTGCTAAAATACCCATCCATCATCAGCCGCTGCACTCCTAATGCTTTCTGCCAGGAATATAAGCACTCATGGGGACAGGGCACCGTTCTGGGGAGGTCCCATAGCACAAGTCCTGCTACCACGGAGCCTCCTGAAGTGCCGGTATTGCTCTCGTGTGGCAGCAGGCACTGCTGGTACTGCACAGAGCTGCAGCTGCCAGCCTCTGGCAACTGGGGCACACCACCTGGAGAGGGATGCATCAGCCCCTCACAGGGACAAACCCCAGCTGAGTGGAAACTGGGGACTTTTGCCGCTGGTTTCAGCAGGATCAGAACACCACACAGGAAAAAAGAACACTAAACCATTGCTCTGACAGTGCAAGCTAGGATAGAAAGACCTCTATAAAGAAGCAGCTGAGCTGCAGATTTATTTCATGAAACGCTAAGAGGACAACAGCCTCCCACCAAAGGATGGAGCAGAAGCTGGGGAAGGGGCTACAGCGGCAGCAGCCGTGTCCCAGAGCTCAGTTCATGCTCCTTCAGCTCCTGTCCAGCACAGAGCAGCATTAAAGCTTTGCCCTTGGGACCAATCCATTCCTTCTAACCACTGAAGGAGACTTCCAGCTCTGTGCTTTTTGACCTCATGATACACATTTGGGACCTGTGGCCCCGGGCCAGCAGTAGCTGCGCTTTGATCTCGCCCTGCCCAAGGGGGCATTTCAAACCCACTGAATGGGAACCAATCTCGAGGAGCGGGGCAGACCTCAGGAACATCTGCGCTACTTCCTTGGCCTGCCGCCTCATGTGGGGGCTGTAAGTGTGCAGAGATTTCGAAGGTACCACCACCCTTTTGCTCCTACACGAGCTCTATAATAGCTGAGAAAACTATTTTCCAAAGAAGTCGAGGCTCTTGGCCCCCTGTTTCTCCCACAAGAACAGGACGCAGCCCAGTGTCTCAGCTTCCTCCACAAAACATTTACATCCCGCTGACCCACACCTCACCGGTGCCTGAACACAAGAGGGATGCAGTGAAGGTGGGAGGACCGAGCCCCGTCCGGCCACGCTCCCCACAACCGGGGCTGTCCCAGTGCACGGAGCAGAGCCTGACCCCTGGGCATGGGATGGGGCCGTGCAGCCCCCGCTTCACAAACCTGTGCACAGAAGGAACTTATAAAGCACTCCTTCTAACACTTAACTACCACATGGTACAAGACGTAACAATGTTCAGAAAACCCCCTCGGGTCTAAACTCAATTATACAACTGTAGCAAGAAAAATATTTTAATCTGATCAAAGTGTTAACATGTTTGACCATGTCTGACCTCTAATGTTTGTAACCACCTAAAAGGCTGATGTTCTTACTAAGGATGTACCTTAATTTGATTTAAAGTCATTTGTACTATTTAAAAAAGGATATAGCTTTATGATTTTGTATTTCATTTAGAAAAACAGTTCCTCAATGTGGTAGTATTCTTTGGAAGTTTCTTGCAGATTTCTAACCTGAAAATCCCATGTACTGTGCCCTGGGAAACGCTGAACTTTTTCAAGTCGGGAGAGCGAAAGCAGACTCATGCCACACGCATGTGACAGCTGAGAGCCGGGTGAGAAACAGTTCTCCCGGTGCCTTGAAAAATGTCAAGATTTGAGATGTGTTCACAGCCTGTGCTGAGACGCTCCCGACCCGTTGCGCCCAGAGCAGCCAATGGCGATTTACGCTTCCAGAAGGCAGAAAACTCGAGCTCCAGCTGCTCTGTCCCCAGCTCCAGCAGCTCCTGGCCGCCCCACTGCCCACCCTTCTCTCTTTGCCATCTCTGCATCCAGCCCTTTCGGATACCTGTGCGTGCTCAGAACAGCGCCCATCTGGCTGAGCTGCCCTAAAAAGCAGCCTGCACTGGCAGCCCGCTGCCCGCCGAGCTGAATGCCACTGCAGGCTGGCTCTGGCCACATCCTGCTCTAGGCGGGGGCCCAGCACATCAGCTGGCTCCGCATTGGTGCTGATGTCAGGTACCCAGACACGCTCAGCGCATCACTCAGGAGCGACAGCAGCACGTGTGAATAACACCAGTGGGTTTGTTTTGATTGAAGATGCAGTTTGGGTTGTGGAGATGGAGGGAGCCCAGCAGGATGCTAGGGCGAGCATCACCAGGGCAGGGCCACCCTGAGCAAAACAAAACCAAACTGATGCTACCAAGCAACTAAAGCTGCAGAAAAGCCAGCAGCATGACAGCGATGCTGGCAGTGCTCCGGGCCAGCTCCAGCATCACTCGCAGCACTCTGAGCACTGCAGCAATAATGGGGCTTGCTGGTGCAGGGCAGGGCGGGGGCTCAGCTCACAGCCTCAGGGCTGAGTGCCCTCTGCTTTTCTGTTTGTCAAGTAGCTAAGTGCAAAACCTCAGTATCTTGCAAAAGCACACACCTGGGTTCACGTTTTTCATTTTTGTTTTTGAGGGCTCTGAAATTAATCCTAGCTGCAAACAACTGTTTCCAGGAAGCCCCATTAACCCCAAATACCAACCATCGAGCGCACGCATGACTGCGATCCATAATCCCATCCACTCACACAACCTCCCCTCCAACTCACACTAAAACATTAATTAAACACACTTCTGTGGATGGTTAATATCTGAGATCTCTGGTCACAGACCTGACCTCCTCAATTACTAAAGCAGCCGCCAGATCACAGCTCGCGTACTATGCAAAGTACACAGCAGCAATATATGTGAGAGCAATAGATAATACGGCGATGATAAGACGTACACCATCAACAGAAACACAAGAAAAAGTAGCTCGGAAATACACATTGGAAGAACAACTGCACCAACACCAAAAGCCAAAGGAATGCCCAGCCTTGAGAAAGGGGAAGACTTCCCCCCCAATCTCTGGTAACATGTTTTTAGCACAAAACACTGCATTGGCTTTTTAAGCCAAGCGACATACAAAACATCACAGGATCCCAACAGACCCAACCAAGGCTCACTAAGGCCGTAGGTGATTTTGGTGGCTCTAAGGGAATCATTCTCTGCTGCTCATTTTTCTCCTCCTGGAGTTCCGCGCAGCACGTTTACTTCTATCGGTTGCTCCAACAATAACCTCCTGGGTTTTTTACATTCTCAAGGGGAAAGGCAATTCACAAACCACAATCTACTTTTCAGCTTAATTGCTAATAAATAGGCTATTGCACTTTGTTGCCCATCTAGTAAGGGTTTAAGATTAAAAGAAATATCCCGCTACAATGAATAGGCTAATGCAACTTTGAACTTGCACAGATTCTGCACCAGAGAGCAAACTAAATGCATTTCAGTGAGACAAATTTTACTCCATCAATTACAATTCACCAGTAAAGCAGCTTTGTATTTCAGAGGGGTGAAGGGGACACCTGGTTCCTGGAAGAAAGGACGCGAGGTGGGAAACAACAGAAGAGCCGCTTATTCTGAGAGCAGCGATGCCGTGCCACACCAACACCTTTTCTTGCTGTAAGCTGAAGGTGACTCTGAAATGTGGAGATCCCCCAAACCTGCCCCCGGCCTCAGCAGGAGCTGCACCAGCCGTGTCACTGGGGCAGTGCTGGGGTACGGCTGCCGGACGGACCCATCTCCTCCTGCCTCACCGGCGAGCAGGCTGGGGTGGGAGGACATGGCACTGATTGCCAGGAGCAGTATTTTAATCACACTTCAACTCCAGGATTGTTTCCTATGCCACGATCCATCCATTTCTCTTTGAAACCCCTACCCCTCCAGCAAACCAAGTGCTTACGCTGAGGAGGGCATTCTATATTCTTTTAAGCCTTATTCCTTCATAGCTTAAAAACTAAAATACACTGAACAATGTTCTGTTCTCATCAGCCAACCGTAAATACAGAATAACACATGAAATGAATGCAGCGATGCTGGCTCCTGTGGAGCAACACGAGCACAGCCTCTATCTGCTGCAACGCCGGGAAACTGAAGTTCTGATGGAGACGGCGATGGGTGAAGACAGCTCTTGTACAGAAGCCTTTAGTTCAATTATTCACATAGCAAAACTTATTGTAAGCATTAAATGATACAGAGATGCTAAAGGCGATTTGACCTGAGAGGGAAAAACTTCATGGGAAGATTGGAACAGCCCTCCAACTCAATGAGACTATTTCTGAAAAGCCTCCATCGCCATTTCAGAGTGCAAGATCCTCTTTCCG
Organism: Numida meleagris; assembly: GCF_002078875.1. Taxonomy (NCBI): domain Eukaryota; kingdom Metazoa; phylum Chordata; class Aves; order Galliformes; family Numididae; genus Numida; species Numida meleagris. The sequence continues at coordinate 15,502,563 of NC_034420.1, forward strand.
GGCCATCATCCACAACAGAGCCCTAACCAGCGGCAGGCCCCGGGCTGGCCATCTCATGAGCAGATATGCCAAACTGATGCTGAACCATGGAACACAGCCCCGGACACCAACACCAGAAGCTGCTCACCTCCAGACCCAGATAAAGGAAGGGGCATTTTCAATTTAGAGCTTAGGGTCTGATTGCCGGCAGCGCAAAGGCGAGCCTGGAGAACGGGATCTGCCAAGAAGCTCCCCCGGTAATTCAGGGAGAAGCAGCACTTGCTGCCGAGCATCGCTCCCCCTTCCCACAGAACAGCACTGGGCAATTTAAACACAATTCATCAGAAAAAAAGCACATGTAGGTGCCCGCATGGTACCTGCAACACAGCTGGGCAGTGAGAGGCCACCAAAGGTCTCAGTGAGGAGAGGATGCACTCACCAGAGGTGACATAGATCCGTTTGGCAGATAGGGGTCTGAGAGCATGAGGAAGGGGTAGCCAGAGTACGCAGATCCTTTATACATCCCTGGGTCCTGGTGCTTCATACCTGCTAAAATCAGAGTTCCCCATCACGATTTGCCTTACGGCAGGTGGCCGTTCTGCCTGTCGGGGGGGAGGATGGGGCAGAAAGGGTGATGGTGCTTTCGGGAGCATTTTGGCTCCGTAATTTCGAAGGAGCGTATTGTCAGGGTGTTAGGGTCCTTGGGGGGAGCCCCAGTTCTTCCCGGCTGGGACCGGGGCCGGAGGGGGCCGGGTGGGGAGTCAGGAACCGGGAAGGGGGGGGACAGCCGCGAAGCTCGCCGCCACTAACCATCTTCCATGTGGTCCGGGAGCTTCTCCTGATAAACCCTCTGCGGATCCTGCACACGCCGGATGGCCTGGATGGGAGGAGAGAGAAGGGCAGAGCTGGGGGTGGCGGGGGCGGTAGGGGCGCGGGCCGGGGGGGGCCGTGCGGGGCGGCCCGGCTCACCTCAGGGTCCGCGGCGGCGGCGGGGCTGCCGCTGCCCTCGGACTCGTTCACCAGCGAGGACTTGAGGTCGGCCAGGTCGCGCTCGGTGAAGGCGTTCTCGGGGATCTTCTCCTCCTGCTCGCCCTCGTCCTTGAAGGCCAGCATCTCGTCGGTGGCCCCCAGGTCGTCCCCGCCGCCGCTGCCCAGCTGCGGCATGTTCCTCCCGCCGCGCCCTCCCTCGCCGCGCACAACTTTCCCGGAGTATTGTTCTCACCGCCCGGCTCGAGCCCGCTCCGCGTCTGTTTGCTTCTTGGTTGTTTTTTTGGTTTTTAGTTTTTGGTTTTTTTTTTCCTCCCTCACTTATTTTGCCTTTGGAAAAAAAAAAAAAAAGAATTTGCTCCCTCTAATTTTTTCTTTCTAAACTTTTTTTTTTCCGCCCCTCTAAATTTTAACTTTCAAACTTTTCTCCTTAAAAACTGTACCCCCTTCTCCTAAATTCCCTTTAAACTCTCCCTGGAAAAAAAAAAAAAAAAAAAAAATTCCTTTCTTAAATGCTTTCCTTCCCCCCCTCCCACCCCGGCGGCTGGCGGGGGGCTCGGCAGGCTGCAGCCGGGCAGGCGTCGCGGGATGCCGCGCTCGGCGATGCCCCCCCCCGGTGCCGCCCCCCCCGCCCGAGCCCCGCAAAGTTTCTCTGGGAGCAGCGGGCGCCGGCGGCAGCCAGAGGCACGGAGCGCCCGGTGCCTGTGTGCGAGCGCGGCGGCGCGGCAGCCAAGGGCTGCCGACATCAAAGCGGCCGCCGGGTGATTGGCAGCGCAGGGGAGGGGCCGTGGGCGGGCGCGCACACGCACACACCCGCGTGCACATGCACCCGCGCGCGCACAGCCGAGCGTGCACCCCGCGCGCGCGGTCGGAGCGGGGTGTCTGCCTTAAAGGGGCAGCGGGAGGGAGAGCGGGGTGCGCGGCGCTGCTGCGGTGCGGGGCACTGCTGTGGTGCTGCACTGCATGGCAAGGTACAGCACGGCATGGCATTGCATGGTACAGAACGGCATTGCATTGCACAGTACAGAACAGCACTGCATTGCATGGTACAGCGTGGCATTGCATTGCATGTCATGGGACAGCACTGCACGGCATTGCATTGCAAGGTACAGCACAGCATTGCATTGCATGGTACAGCACGGCATTGCATTGCATGTCATGGGACAGCACTGCACGGCATTGCATTGCAAGGTACAGCACAGCATTGCATTGCATGGTACAGCACAGCATTGCATTGCATGGTACAGCACGGCATTGCATTGCAAGGTACAGCACAGCACAGCATTGCATGGTATAGCATGGCATTGCATTGCATGTCATGGTACAGCACTGCGCAGCATTGCATGGCGTGGTACAGCCCAGCATGACATTGCATAGCATAGTACAACTCAGCATGGCGCTGCGTGGCATGGCACAGCACGGCACAGCATTGCATGGGGTAGCGTGGCCATGACATGGCACAGCATGGTTTTGCATGGCACGACTTGACATAGCATGGCACAGCAAAGTGTAGCACAGCACAGCATTGCATGGTACCACTTGGCATGGCTAGGGGCACAGTGAAGCTGTGCAGGTTCATTTGCGCACACACACCTGTGTGCACATCTGTGTGCTTACACATAGCTCTGCTCACCCACTGATGCACACATGGGCACACACATACGTCTGCATACATACACCCGTGCACACACAAGTGCATGCACTCTTGTGAGTGTACACTTGTCTGCTCACACACTCATCTGCACACGCATCTTTGTACCCAGTTCCAGCACAGCACAGCATGGCATGATGTGGCACAGCATGGTATGGCATGGCTTGGGATGGGATGGCACAGCAACATGTGGCACGGCACAGCAAACTGTGTGTGTATGTAGGTGCTAGTGTGCACACACTCCTGCATGCACATCTGCACATACAGTTCTGCACCTGCAGCTGCACATACGTCTGTGTACACACATCCCTGCACTCAAACACACCTAGCTCTGTGTGCACTCTTCTGCATGCACTCAGACTGTACATGTGCACTGGCACACTGCTCCTGCACTGCTTGCACTATAGTTGTGTGTTTGCCTACACACACCAATCCACACACATGGACTCATGGAATTTCCTGAGTTGGAAGGGACCCGCAAGGATCATCGCGTCCAACTCCTGGCTCCTCGTCAGCACAGACTGCACACGCCTGCCACACACCAGCACTTGCACACCCACACACGCCACTTCACACATCCCTGCACACACCAGCCCCAACCAAGGCACAGCTGCACACAGCAGCATGCACAGCTCCACGCAAGCACACGCAGCTGCACGCGCACTGCGCACTCACAGCTGCGCACAAATGTGCCAGCACAGATCAGAGGGCAGAAGTCCGTGCACACATCTGAAGGCACACACGTGTGCACACACAGCGTGCACCCAGTGATGGCACTTCCATGCAGGCGGTGCACACGCACACCCCGCCATGCACTGCCCGTGCAGCCCCCCAGCTCCGGCTGCGATGTTGGATCACAGAAAATGCTCAGTCCTGAGTGGCCCCGAGGGTCGGGAAACCCGAAATGAACATCTCTGCAGCCAGTCTGAGGACAGTAGACACTTCTGTGTCGGCGTCAGATTTTTTCTTAAGCAGTTCCCATGGAAAAGGAAACTCCCCATCTCTTCTGATCGCGTACGACAGGTCCTGTGCATGTCTCCGGTAGCTTGAAAAAACACACCGATATTTATTTTCCTTAATTAAGATTGCATAAGATAGCCCTGGGTCCTGGAGACTTTTCTACAGACTGTAATGACGCCATGTAAATTGTTTTTTATGACCCAATATACTACATATTGTCGCATTCAGCCCTTGAATAGGAAGCTAAAAATCTCGGTCCCTATTTTTCTTGTTAATTAGGGTACTATTACTATGGATATAATCTCATTACCTTTTGGGGAGGAGAAGAACTAGTCGGAGCCACTTTGAGAAGTGCTGAATGTATTTAAATGAAGCAAAATCCGTCTTTCTGCTAATTGCTGCTTTTGCATGCTGCTCTTATTTCGGGGGCTGAAGGATGGGACGGGGGGGCACCGCGTGCATCTCTGCTCCCCCACCCCATAGGAAACTCCCGTCTGCGATTTCCATCCTTTTAACCATCACTAAAAAAAAATAAAATAAGCTGCAGCCACTCGGAGCGAACATCGTTTGAATGAAATGTTTGCTGCTTTCAGATTTTTTCATTTTTTTTTTTTCCTTTTCAGATGATCCTCTTGTTTTGCATGTGAAAAAAATCGTCTGAGATTTACAGCCCTCCCAAACGGAGATAAAGCCTTGGCAATGAGTTGGAAACCTGTTGTAATCTGTGATCCAGGAAACAAAGAGCCTCATTAATGCAGAGACTTTGGTGAGCCTTTGATGTTAGCTAGCATAGCATTCACTCTCGGTTCCATTTGCATTTAAACATTCATAAAAACATCATCTCTGCTTCCTTTGCCTTAAGCAATTTAGGAGTAAAGTATAGCTTCTATTTAAAGAAACCCACTGTGGTGAGGCTCAGAATACAAATATCACATAATCTTCAAGCAGAGCAAATATTTTATCCTACATTTCTGGTGGGCACGCTTAATAATGTTATATTTAAGACCCAAAATAAAAGATCCATCTTATTTTCATTAACCTTACACCGCACATTTGAGGGAAAAGAGAAAAGGGGCCCGGTTCATCCGAAATATGCTACATGCCAATTTGGGGAAGGAAGGGAATGCAGAGGATTTGACATTATTCACAGGAGCTGGATTTTTTCAAGTGGGATGCCTCCAGCAAGGTGCCCAAATCCCTATTGAGACACACAGCGATGGAAATTTTAGAACAACTTTTTACGGGTTTTAGTGTTTTTTGTTTTTTTTTTAACGTGTGCAGTTTTCTGAACCGTAGAATCGTCATCCTGGGAGTATTAAAAAAAAACAAAAGAGAGAGAGATTTTTTTTTTTTTTTTAAACTAAAGTGAAAATAAAAGTAAAACACCAGCGTACACCCAGCGCACGTTGGGGCTTTCTTCCATGAGAAGCTGCAGACATCACCCGGAGAGAGCAGGGAACTGGGGGCATCGCTCCGGAAACAAGAGCCTGCCCACCGTAGAGTTTTCAGGAGCATTGCTCAGCAGAGGAATGAGGCGAAATACACTCGAGTCAGGCTCACATGGCACTGGGAATCCTCAGCTCCGGTGTCCACGCCACTGTCCCGTTATCACAGCAGCGTGAGCTGCGAGTGGTCCCGTGTCACATCGGGAGCTCTCCTGTCCTGGGAGCAAACGCGAGGAAACCTCCGGGCTGGGTGAGTCAGCTCAGCCAGACGGTGTTTTAAGCGTTCTAAGAGAGTTTCCTATACGATGAATATCCAAAATTGAAATGGAAAACACTTAAAAACAACTTTACCTTGGATAAAATATTTCTGGAGCTGGATCAAAGGAAAACAGAAAGCCTGGCTCGCTTGTCAGATCCTATCTGCAGTGAACTTCAAGGTTTGAGTTGTATTATTTACATGGAAAAGGTCCCAAGAAACCAATTTGGCACTAAGTATCTTCATTACGTTTTTTCGCTTGTATGGGTGATTAAATCAATCTAGGGTTCCTATTTTAATTTTTTTCTGAAAGGTGCAGCCATCTGTGAACTGAGGAACTTTTCTGATGTCATCTGTGTGCCTCAGACACACATTCTTTGCTTTTTTAATAAGGAGACATTTAAAGCGAGGGTGTATATCTGTTCTTAGTAGTAGAACTTCTGTCTTTCCTGTAAGTGTGCAGAACTAAAGGTGTGTAACAACTTTTTAGAACATTTTAATTGCGACACCTATGGATAACTGTGATCACCACTCACCTATGGCCGAGTCTGTCTGTCTGTCAGCCCATCTGTTCCCTGTCCTGCACTTGTCAGCACGCAGAGAGGCATTGCGTGGCTTCACCATGCGTGTTACATTGAGTGAAGCCTCCTCCAAAGCCAGTGTAGGTGGTACCGCTTATTTGTTTTCTCGGGTTTTCATTCATTTAACAGAAGCAGTTTGGATTAGTTTCCATGTTTCTCTCTCTGGACACACTTAATCCTCTCCTACAAGCCTGGTTAGTGCAAGGGCCATATCTACCCCTGGCAGGCTGAACATCCCCATCTGCTTTCCCATCTCAATGCATCTGGAGCTGAAACATTGCCCTCATATACGTCTACATGCTTCAAACTATGCTTTGATTTAAGAACAGATTTATCAGCGTGTTGTTCATAGCCAATTAATCAGTTCTGCACCAACAGAAGAACCTTCTAAATATTTACCATTCTTCCGGAGAAACATGTGCGCGGGCGCCCCGTAAGGACGGCCTGATTGATAGATTGGCAGCGTGGGTTTTTCTGATGAGACAGAAAATCTCCCACGTGTGTTCCGGCAGGGAGCTCCTGGAGGACGGGCTGCTACCAGCTGAACTAATCCTGGCAAGTGACCAGCGTAAATCAGGCCACTAAAAGCTCTGTTTTGCCCAAAGGGGTTTACACTGGTATAATTACCTTGGCGCAGTCATAGCAGGAATATTTCCTTAGTCTAGACAAGCTCTAATGGTAAAATAGATTTATCGTTTGCCACTGAAACATCTTGACCCAGCGAAGGCAGCACAAAGCCACGCTGCCTTCCTTCCACTTTGCCTCCCCTTGTTGCAGTGCTGGGTGAAAAAAGGGGAAAGGCAATCACTCGTACATTTTCCTGCTTGTTTCACTCTAGCCATCTTAATCCTGCACAATCCTAAGTATTTGTTAGACTTCGTGCCTTGATCTAAGCACCCTTAAAGGATTCAGTGGCAGCTGCCAAAAGATTGCTTTAAAAATACCAACAGAAGATTGACTTCTTGACGTCACGATATTTAGGTCGCTTTCCAATATCTACATGCTTTTCTGGAACCATTTCCTGCTGTTGGGGTTGGAGACCTCCTTCTCCCCTTGGGAGGCAAATAGCAGAGGCCCCACAGCCCACGGGCTGGGGCCAGCAACATTCATGTCCAGGAATTCCTAGTGAAAGAGGGTAAGCTTTCTAAAAAGAGTTTATTGAATGTAAAACACCAACCTCTGAAATCCAGCTTGGAGTCTGTGATCTTTGGGTACCTCCCTGCATGCACAACACAACATGGCACAAGACGCTGTCAAATCTCACTAGCGCAGTTTTTGGTTTTCCCTGTTGGAAGATCCCCCATTTAAATACTGTCAGGACATGAGACTCTCTCTTCCAGCAGTTTTCACTTAAGAAGTCTTTTCTTTGCTCCTGATGCAAGTGGCAGTTCAGATTCTTGAGGGACTTTGAAGACTCACCTGTTTTTCACTCTGTTTTCTTCGCCTTGTGCTTTTAGGTCTGGATCAACCAGCTGGCATCGTGCTTAATATTGCTTATTACTTTCACTGCTAGGTTCTCAGGCACTTGCCCAATGCTGAAAGATTTGAGTTTCACACAGGAAGGAGCATGTTTATTTGTTTACAAAAACACTTTTCCAGGGCTGCATCCTGTGGTCATACAACCATCCAAGCAGCCCCAGCTCCAATGAGTCATCTCTCTAAATTAAAAGGATCCATGAAGATGGATTTGCAGAATCATGCTCGTTGCTTCCACAACCGCTTTTCTGTAAACCATAGGGAAAAGCATGTTGATTTTAGGGGCTATAAAGCTTTATTTTCACCAGAAGAAAGTACTGCTTTCCTTTTTTTCCCTCTGACATTGTTCTTTACATTCTGACACAATCCTTCCAAACCCATGGAAGTCACCCAACGCTGTACATCGCTGGCGTGCGACAGTCCACACGAGGTACACTTTGTCCTGGGATTCCTGTTTGTACATGGGATGGAACAAAGTACAGGAGAAATCCAAATATTGTTTTTTGGGCCCTGGTGCTGGTCGGAGATGCCATTCCAGCTGCAGCTGAGCCTTGTTAGGAGGCTCTTATCCAGAGGCAGCCTCCAACCAACTGCTTCTTCCCTTCTTGTACTGAAGACGAAGCAGAGTAATTTCATGCATAGACACTCCTCAACCCACTTCAATCCCAGTGGGCCCATTTATAGAAGATAGCCCTGTTGTTCTGAGAGCACTAACCAGAATCATTTCCAAAGAATGGGTTAGAGGGACCTAACCATGGATTATCACTGACAGCAGGCTGGGCTGCAGCAATGAACTGTTGAACTGAGTGGCAGAGAGTGACCTCCTAGTTTGGCTTGAGTTGCTCGAACCTGGGATATCTGAATAGAGAACTGCTGTCTCTGAGTGCTCAAGAGAGCAGTGAGAGGAGCAAGACCCAAATCAAGGCCTGCTTTGCTGAGAAAGAGGTACCCACATTAGCACATCAAACTCCTGCAGAACAGAGCTGGAGGCCTTGGCAGTCTCCTGCCTCACACGAATGTCCATTTGAGTCACACGGCAGGAAACCTGCCCTGGTTCTCTGCAGTTTGATCACCCCCTTTCCAGAGCATGAGTTATACAGAAAGAAAGAGTGAAAGAAATGGACACAGCTGGTAGGATGTGAGACTAAAAGGAAATTACCAGGATGAGGGTGGTGAGATAGGCTGGCCAGATCAGAAGCCAAAGGAAAATGATTCCAGTGGTCTAAGAGCCACCCATGTCATTTGGGACATACAGACCACTTATGATGCGGTTATCCCAGCATCATTCCAGGCCCATGGCAAAAATGAAGCAGGGAAGAGAATACGGGACTAGATAGGAAATGCCGAATTTATGAATGTTCCCACCAAAATTATTGAGAGGAGGAAAGAAGTGGGCACATTCACAGCTCTGAATTGTGCTGCTAATGAAAGCTGAAAACTTAATTTGCAAGTTGGAGGACATTTTAATTTATTTTGTGAATGTTATTTATTTCAAATCTTTACTGATGACTCTTGAGACACACTGTCAGCAAGCCAGGGCGAGTCTGCCAGCTCCATATTTCTCTGTACTTCAAACTGAAAAATGAAAGAAGAGTGAAGGAAAGGCGGATGCTAAGGGCAGCCTTGTATACCCGTACCATGTAGGCCATCCCCCATTCACCTCCTGCCAACAGCTCCATCACTTCCCCTCATTCAAATGTATGTGCGGGTTTTGTGCAAGTACAGCATGGCCGCTCCTTCCTCCATCGCTATACTTCTGAAGGGGCTGTAAAGCAACCAGATTAAAGCGGCATTAAAAGCCACGCTACAAATCCTACCATATTAAGCAAGATAATTCTCAGAGTTGTTTTGGGCTCACAGAACAGAAGGGGTGCCTTTGAGTTGAACTACATGTTTCAACAGTATGTTGTTCTGAAAAGTGTTGTATATGTGCCGACATCCGCTGCTGGCATGTGTACAGACTGAAGCTTGCCAGCTCCTCCTAATCTGGAAAGAGGAGACATGCAGTGTTAAGTACATGTGTCATCACTAGTCATTCCCCCCAACCCCCACTTTTATCATTTGGTTGTGCAACATATTTGAACCAAGTCAGCCCATTTAGTTCAGATGAACTCAGGCCAAATAACTGTCCTGGAGCTGACTTCAGGGAGTTGAGAGGAGTTGCTGGAGTAGCTCTTCCATAAGTAAATGCAAACGCTTTTGTGCTCCTTGTTCTGCTCCTTAGACAAAGGCCTTTTGGTAGGGCTGCAGTTGGAAGGAGAGCCCCTAAGAAAACAAACTCACCATGCAGCTGATTACATCATACTACTTCTGACTCTCATCATGGTAAATCTGACAGGCAAAACAGGGCCAGGCCTCAGCAGGGCTTACAAAGGGGACTCCACGGAAACCCATGCTGCAAGGGATGGTAGGGTGAACTCAGGAGGTAACATGGAATCTTCTTAGTCAGGACTGAGCTGGGGTTCCGGCACAACATTAGCACACCCAAATGTGGAAGGCTTTTATATTGAAAGCCTGGCTACTTAAGCCAGTAGAAGTCTGGGAAAATTTTGTGCTCATAGAGATAGACCCCTATGTCTTGGTCAAAATGCAGCTGTACCGATTGCGTCTTTCCACTAAAACTGTTTTGGACAGAAAAAATTGCCTCCTGTAAGGCTATGGCTGTGGTCTACCTGCAGTTCTGAAGCATGACTGCAGCAGGTTGTGACTCTGCTGTAATATGGAAGCTAACAGCTGTGCAATGATGGCATCAGCTGCAGAGTATTTAGGCAGGAGGCTCAGTGCTAACTATTCCCACTTGTGGTGATTGAATTGCTTGTGGCATGTGAGCTCCCACAGCTAGAACCAGTTGAGTGTGCCCATGGGGCTGCAGACATATCCTGGGGGTTCTGGGCTGACTTGCGAATGTTTGTTGTATGCTTGTGCTGTGTGTGGACCCTGGGACAATGCAGGAACAGCAGATGATGCATTTCTGAAGACTTTGGGGCAGTGGGAGGAAAGCAGCTGTACGAGGCACTGCGGTACCAAACAGAAGTGAGTAGAAGTTTTGGTGACCAGAGAAGAAGCGGAGACTTTAAAAGGACAAGAAAAAAAAAAAAAAAACACATAAAAATATGATCATCCATTTTAAAGGATAAATGTGAGTTATGTTATGAGATACTTTCATCTCAGTATAGGTTAGCATTCCTCAGCTTATTATATTTGTATATAAATATTTTTCTTGAAGTGAAGTCAGCCTAATTGGAAGTAGGAACTATTCTATGTCACTTTTTTAATACTGTAATATATTTTCCCTAGTTAATCATTCCTATTTCTAAATATAAATTTCCTTTCCTTTTCTTTTAAGTCCCTTAAAATGAGAGGTCCTGCTTTCCTCTTTGACCTTCTCTAACAAGCAGACCCTTCAAATGCAGCGTTTCCAGAAAGCAAGCTGTAGGAACAACAGATGGATTTAGTAAATTACAGCTTGCAGATGAGTTGTATGAGGAGTAAGTTTGGGATGGAGGCTTAAAATACACAGAGATTTTCTGAGCTGTAGCTTGTTCCTTGCTGTCAAACTCTGCCTCTAAACTTGTGTGATGCTAGCTTTCTGCACGGATTGACTGGGAGCAGCAGTTCCACCCCAAATAACCAGCTCCCTGGGTCTCAGCCTGCAGTCTCACTCAGACAGAAGACTGTGTCCTCTAGGTATGTTTCAGTATTTTGCATTCCTTTTATTTGCTGAAACCATTCTGACAGACCACTTACACTGATCAGCAGATCCTAAAACCTGTTTGTGGTTTCCCAGGGATTTCATAGACAAATCCCTGTATGTGTATTTGCAGGATGGGTGACTCCTAAATGTTAAAACTGGAGTTTATAATCAAAGTGTCTTTCTTGTAACAATAATCTTGAGATAAGCATTTGCCTATCTTCCAATGTGATAATCCTTTCTGGGATTAACAACCCATTTCTCAAAAGCATGGTTTTGGTTCTGCAGACCTTGCTGACAAGTAAATCTTGCTGAGTTCATGAGGTGTAAGGACTGCAGGAATGGATATTCATCTCAGTAGGTTTTCTCAATGTGATTTAAGTGTTGCTCTGAGGTCTGAAACTCCATAATGTGCTCGATATGGAGTAGCAGCAGTAAGTTGTCATTGTGATCAAACACAAATTTTCTGTAGGGAAGCACAAATCATTTGCATGGGTGTGATGAATGCTTGAAGGGAATTTGATAAATTGCATGTTAAGCACTGGGAAAATTTCTGAAAAGGATCCGTGTTTTTCTTTGCCGTTTCAGATACTTAGCATTGAAAAGAGCCTGTCACTGGCTCTGGTTATTGTGTAGTATTATTAAGTCTTCTGAAATGTATGCATTCAGGATACTGTGGCAAATGATACGAGATCTGGTGGGCTCATGACCTTTTTTTGAACATAAATAAAGACTTCTCATCTCATATTCATGTGAAGGTCAACACACTTTACATGTTCCTACGCTGTCTGAGTTTGCAGATCTTGACCAGTCATGTGACAGACTTCAGTGAATCTCTGCATCAGGATTTCACATGGAACCAATGTTGTTGAATCTGGGATTTGCAGGAATTGTTTCTGCTTAAGCTAACATATGGTTTCCTTTTGGAAGGAAAAGATGCACACGGTAAAGGTGAGGATGATAATAACAACGATCTTGTCAATAATTGGGGAATATGCCTAATGTTCTCAGTGCTGCTTTCTACTTGACCTGTGGATGCAGGTGGGAGTGTTGCAGCTGTGGGTCATTACTGCCCACTGTGCTGTGCCCCCATCTCTGCATGCTGCTCAGCTTCTATCCCCACACATGCCCTGGCTTCCATACAGAGGAAACCAGAGCACATGGGGGAAGGGTTTGCAGATCTCCTGCAACAGGGGCAGCGCAGGGCGAGGGTGTGTACCCAGGCACAAAGATTGCAGAGTGTACCGCAGGGAGCATCTGCCCAGCAGTGCAGATACTGCCTCTAGGGAACCCTCCTTTAGAAGAGTGTCTGGTGCCATAAGTGTTCTTCTTGCAGAGCAGGTCTCAGTGCAGTAGCACTCAATGTGCTGGTAGCATCCAGTGGCCAGGCTACAAATATAATGCTTACGCTTGGTAATGGTGTTAAAGACTGCAAAATTTCCCCATAACTCACAGATCCAGGCAGGACTGCTTCTATGAGGAATGGTTACAGAATGCTAACTTAACATCTAACTGCACTAAAACACCGACTCCAGCCTGTACCTGTGAGTTTCTTCCAAGGCTGTCAGTGTGAGTGAAAATACCATCTTTCTTTTTAATTTCCCCCTTTTGAAGAGGATCATCCCACAACTGTTATCTGCACAGTAGGTTTCTCTGCATTCCTAGGGCTACTCGCATGTAAAAGGACTGCAGCAATACACAAGGACAGAAATAGTTTTTCCATGATGTGATTTGTTGCTGCTCTAAGGTTTGCAGCTCCATAATATGGGTACTTGATGCAGACTATCAGAGTTGTTGCTGTAACCACACAAAATACTTTCCTTAAGCCACTCACAGCAAGGCTGCCTAACGGTTTCAGATCTGAAATGTCCAGCTGAAACTCTACAGAGAACTGCTGAGGGAGGCAGAATGTAATTACTCCTGTTGGAGTCTGGCCAGGTTTCTAAGGTTAACACCTTTCATCTTGACATCAAATCTCTAATGACCACATGTGGCAAAGACATTTGTTTAACATCTCGTTCGGGAACATAGCGGATCCAGCATTACCATGCCCCTTTTGTAGTACTGGAGTATTGGTCTGTAAGAAAATGGCTTTCAAAGATTCCAGTAATCTTTCATAGACAACCACACGTTTCCTCTGGAGATTCCAATTGAGTATAGCTGGACCTACTGGTCTGATTTCTCTCTTTTCCGAATGATCTGGTCCTCTGTCCTTCTTCACAAGTTAATGGCAAGCACTGCAATTGCCTTTATTTCCAGGTTGCCAAATAAAATAATGAGAGAAGTAAGCGTTGTGATTTTGGAGAGATAAGCTAGAAAATGAAGGGGAGCGATGACAGTATGTTCTCACAGTGCCAATTAAAACACTGCTGAGGAGATTGAGCACAGCTTCCAGGAGAATCTAATAGACTGGAGATTTGGAGAGATTCTCTCAAACAGGAGAACCGTAAGAAGGCTCCTCTCTGCTGCTGAGCATGTGGAAGTACTTTGAAGCTTATACTCCTGGCTTTGACTTCCTTGAGCAGTGCACAATATTTAGAAAGAGGATGGAACAATCTGAACCATTCTTAAAGAAGATATTGGTGGTATTTGAGATGGTCAAATTGAAGCGAAGAGCCACTGGTTGCGTTTAGCTGTTAACTAGTCTTGTTTAGGACCTAACAAAGACTTAGCTGTGTGAGCACTGAACATCTTAAACTTACCACTCTTTTAAAAAACAAATAACAATCCCTTAAATGAACAAACAAAAAACAAACCCAAACAACCAAGATGTGAAAGTCTAGCCCAGCACTTTATACCCATTACTCTTCAGATACTTTGCTGTGAAAGTACATGAGAACCTCCATTTCATATACCGGGGAAGCAAAGCTTAGAGAGAGGTTACTAGCAAAATGTTGGTTACAGCCTGGTGTTCAGTCTATTCTTAAGGTTTTCTTACACTACTGATACTGGAAAAAAAGCATAGCAAAACTGGATTTTTTTAATAACACAATCTTCTGTGCTCAATGTGAGTGTGGTTTGGTTCTGTGCGATAGATCTTTGCTCATGTGAGGTAGCATCTGAAGTGCAATGAAGTTCTGACTATTGAACTGAAGCAAGGCAAAGCTAAATTTGGTCTAAATTGTCCCCATTGGCAGGCTCTTTTGTTTTCAGATTATTGGCATTAATCTGTTTCTTATCAGTCCATTTTTAATCTGCTAGACAAGTCAGTCCTATTTCTGCCTTGCACCCATCACATTCAAACATATATCTGCTATAGTGAGTTCAAATGCTCACAGGTGTTAATGTCACTCACCGTACCACTTTGCTCTGCCCCTGTTTACTTTTCCTCTGAACTTGTTCTGTGACAATCTCTATGTGTAGGCATAAAACAGGAGTTCAGTGTTGCATGCAGTGCAGCAAGGGAAGACCTTCTTGTGTTGTATGTAGGCTTTGCTGGAGATACCAGTAACTTTACAGTCACGATGGTGTATTTTGCAGCAAGATACGATATTCTTTAGGAAAATGTGGCTACAGTGGCTTTCAAAGTCTAAATACAGAGGTGAAAGGAAAGGACATTGGCACGCCCAGGGCAATGTAGGTGACGATTACATGGATTTGACCATCTTGAAATAACGTTAGGATCATCTTGTCTATGAAAATGGGAGTATCCATTATGAAACGCTTTTCCTCCTGTCGTGCTGGTTGTGGCTATCCTATACATGGTCTAGGGTGGTCACAGGCATGGGCTGATGGTTGGACTAGATGATCTTGTTGGTCTTTCCAGCACTAGTGATTCTATGGCAGCAGTCCTCTGCCACCTCCCGGGGGTGTGTGCCCTGAACTGAGCGTGGCTGCTGCTTTGCAGTGCTGTGTGTGGGGCTGAGGGCAGCAAAATGGCCGCTCTTCCCCTCCAGCCTGGTGCCCGCGGTGCTGGGCCCAAAGACAAAATGGCTGACAGCCAGTTGGGCAGGCAGGAGGAAACTGAGACAAAAGCAGCCCTGTACTGATAGTGGCCCTGTTTCTCTAGGCTTCCCAACCCAAGCAGGCTAAATGCAGACAGACAAGGTGTTTCTAGTGGTGTGTGATGCTGCGGGCCGGCTGCTGCCTGGCTGGGCGTGGGGCCGAGGCCTTCACCGGGAGCCCATGGCCTGCTGAGCACCATCTGCCCTGCGGGGCAGGCAGGGGGCAGGACTGCAATGCCCTCCATCCTGCTTGAGGAGAAGGGTACGTCTTCACATGTTTCAGAGTTTTTTTTAATTTCATGATTTTTTTAGTCAAATACCTTGATTATTTTTTTTCTGTGTGCAGTCTAATGACTTCTGCAAACTCGTGTTGGCAGAGCTAACAACAGGTTAAATGAAGTGACTAATCGTTTTCATTCATCAGCTATTCACTGCAAGAGCAATTACAGTTTCAGTGTTCTGCCCCCAAATGAAGGCCAGATCCTGCAGTCATGTATGATTTATGTTACCTGTCTCCCTGCCGGCATTCTTTAGCATAGAGGTGGCTATACCCAGAGTCCAGCACCTTGGAAAAACTGTGACTTCAAATTCAGATCAGAATTTGGGCCATTCAGGGTACCCATGTTTTGTTTAGATTCCAAGCATGAGATGAATACCATCTAATTTTGTCATTTGTTCGTAGGATGCTAGGAGGCAGCTAAAATGTGAAGAAACCTTCACTTGGCTTTTTCTGCTGAGATGAAATTTAGCACCAAAGTCACATTGCCATGCAACCCCCAAGGCACCAGGTTCGTTTTGTGAAGCAGGTGAAGTATTTCTACCTCATTAGTCACTTCAAAAATTATTATTTTCTCCTACATGTAAGATTTAAGAAAAAGACCTCCTCATAGCAAACCTCAGGTTTCTCTTGCTAAGCACACCCAGTCCTTGAAAGAACGAGTGTCATGGTTAGAAATAGTTAAATGCGAAGTGGTTAAATAATGTACTAACATCTTCGCTTGCCTGTTTTAGTGGTAGGACAGGTAAACTGTACTGGGAATGGAGAGGAGTGGGATGATTCTACAAACAAGTAATTCTAAGGGATTTTGTCTCTGTTGTGTGGTTAGAAACCATATCTAGACTGAACTGCTCTGCAGGGATTCTGATGTCCACTGGTGGCTGTCCATGCTGTCTGCTTGGAGCGAAGGGAGTGTTCAGCTCACCGGAGCAGCAGGAGAAATGTGTAGGAAATGAAGTCTCACTACCATAGGCACCTCCATTGGTGAGTCCTTATTGCTTTCTCCCTTCTCTCGTGCCTCTTCTATGCTGCACCAAGGTGGTATGAAGCACAGAAAATGCCCACCTCAGTTACACCTGAGAGCTGAAATTCAGATAGAAACCAAGTAAAGAGAGTTTCACTGTGCATTGTTGAATTCTGGACCTATACCAAAACTTTGTAGTGTTCCTTCATCTTTCCACTGGGCAGAAAGAAAAGTAAGGCTTTGAAAATCATTGCAGTCTTAAGTAACAAATTTCTCATCTAATCCAAACTTCATAGCTTGATCCTATTTCTGCTACTGCAAGCTACATTTGTGTGTGTGATATCCTGAAATGTATGGTATTCATGCCTAAACCCCTTATCTGTGCCTAGTCCACAAAGCAGCTGTAGATGATAGCAAGTGGTTCATAGAGGGAAAAAAATCAAAGTGAAAATGGTAATCTTAATGCTACTTTGTACTTGGCAGATCTCAAAACACTTCACATAGTGAAGGTGCCTCATTTTAAATCCTTCAGCAGCCCAGTGTGCTAGTTAAGCAGAGGGAGGAGAAGCATTTGTTTATAACTGGGCTATTAAATGTAGGATTTGTCTTACAAAGTGGCAGTGCTGCTTTTCAAAGCTGACTAGGAATGGGGAATATATTCAGGTCCTACAGCATTTAAAATGAATGCAAAAATCACTCCAATGCAAGAAGGAGAGAGAAAAACGTTCCTGTTCCAGTATCTTCCATGGTGAGTGTCTTGGTTAGCATCTTCTCAAATGGCAGATATTGTACCTAGGTTTTGGGTATTCTGGAAGTAATATTTGATGCTAATGGGTAGCAAAGTGATACAAGAAATATGAATCTCCTAACAATTTAATTGCATCTAAAAGCAATGCAATTCTATTACATCATCAAAACTACTTTGCATATATATATATTTCTCTTTGCAATGTGATTTATGAGCAGCAATTAACTCAGCCTTTAAACACCACGTGACAGAGGTGTTGCTGGGCCCATTTATGAACTAGGCAAGCTGAGGCACAGGGATGTCAAATGTAGCTTGTCAGTGATGATACTGCAAAAAGAAGGCAAGAACCCAGGAACTGAATCATAACCTTTGTACAGCTGTTGCTAGAAGAGAAAGGAGCACTAAAATCTATTGGACTTGCTACAAAGTCTGGCAAACTTTATAAACTTATAAATGCTTTTAAATGCAGAGAGATTCTTTAATAAATGACGAATGCAGGAAGCTTTTAAAATAATGCTGAAGAAACGCATCAAAACCATGATGAAGCAGGAATCAAGTCATTAAAAAAAAGAAATCAAGCTGGAATTGATGACTCTCCTGTACCTCTGTCAGGCTGCGAGCTTCCTAAATTATTGCAGTGTGCCTCTGGCTGAGGTAGCAGAGTCATTATGTTTTATGGTCCTTGCCCTGCTCTGTCCCTCTTGGCCCTGCCCATGCTTTGGAAAACTTACAGGACAGTCTGATGCTCCTGACTGAGGAAAGGTGCTCAGCCAAGGCAAAGTTTATCTTTGCTTAGCTGAGACTGTAGTGGTACACAGATCTTAACAGTGTCCCTCAAATACAATTTTCACCCTCAAATACACTGCAGCAGGTGCATCTGCAGTGCTTCTGAGGCCAGCAGTAACAGATACAAGCATACTGGCTTGTGATCATAGTCCCAAGAGGGTCTACTCATACGAGTCCTCCTAGATCGACAAGAGGTGTGCCACGTATCAGCTAACTCTGGAATCAGGATACGGCCAGGCAGAAAGCAAGCTTAGAAGCTAAGGTAGAAGGAGATTGCATGGAGGCAGAAGAAGAGAACAATTCAGAAAAATATGTCTGAACCTCTATTTTACAGCACTGTGTACAAAAGAAGAAAGGTATAACACATCTTGTACAATCTTACCTGCAAGTATGTTCACATTAGTAGTGTGGTAAGAATTCCAGAAGATCCACCTTGCTAGTTGGTGGGGCAGAAACATGTGACAACTTGATAAATATGGTGTGGGGACTTGCCACATGTTTAAATCCTGGGAAGGGAAATGCCTTATTCACATATGAAACTAATAGCTCTGTAGCAGTGGAAATAGTAGTTCTCTGTTGTATGGAGATCTCTGCTGTTTGGCAGATGATTTAATCAGGGGATTTTTTTTTTTAATAAAAAAGGAAAAGTAGAATACAGATGCGGGTAGTTAAATATAGGAGATCCTATTTCTGTTTTTAGTGTAAATACATTTATTATTTTTAAATCTGACTCATTTGTAAAGATACCTATCTATACATACATGTATGTAAGAGTCATGCAGTGAGGATTATTCAAGTCCTTGTATGAGTGCAAGCAGTACTTTATAAACTGGTATCAGATGTTCCACGGTAATGATCTGGGCTACCAGTACAGTTATTGCTGTCACCAATATACATGTTGTCTACGCTTATTTTCTCATGCAGCTATATTCAGATCTGGGAAATATTTTTACCCTTTGCAGGAAAGTACTTAGAATCAGCTAAGCAGGTAATAATTTTGCTGAAAAATTGGAATGATGTTTTAAAACTGGCCAAAACCGAAGGCAAAATGGGTAGCATTTTCAGAGCCTGTAATCCAACACAAGCTTGGCAATCCATGGGACTGGACAAACTGAGATCCTGGCATTGCCCTGGGCACCTGATTCAACCCTAAATCCTGCAGACTTGTAGGACAATCCCTATTGTTTGTTTGGGGTGGTTTTTTTTTTTTAACCTCTGGCTGAAGGTGCAAAGTAAAATAGGTCTGTGGTCCTGCTCCCATTAGAACCTGTGAGAGTTTGCTCACACTGAAGTCACTGACAAAACCCTCAGCAGCTTTAAGGGAGGCAGGAACAGGCTCACCATGATTTAGTCTCAAGTGTTCAGCTCAAGGCAGAAAGACAGGAGCTCTTTGAAAATGACAACCTGTGGGTTTTGGAGAGGTCATTAACATATTTGTCATGGGGGAAAGAGGGTAAATAAGGAACTTGAAAAGAAAGGCAGATATTAATTACGCTTCAGACAACATAGCTGTGTGCTGATGACATGCTGTAGCTCTCCAGACAACTATAATTTGCAAGTGAGCCCAACGAGTATGAGACTACAACAAGCCAAGCAATTAGTTCCTCCTGAGTTGCAAGAGTGACATCATGTGTGCAAAACATGCCTTCGCCTTCAGCGAACAACACATACTCATTTATTTTTCCTGTAGGGTCACTGCTGTAAGGCCACTAAACCTACCTCTGATGGAAGCTGATCTTTAGAGTCTGAGGGTCCTCAGAGTTCAGAAAAAAACTGTATTCGAAGCATCATCTTTCAGCAAAAACAAATTCTGTGTCCGATTTGGTGGCATGTTGCTGCTCTGCAAAATTCTTGTATCTTTTAAGGACCTTAAGTTGTATTTCCAGAGTTCTGAAAACGTATCCCTGCTGAGGGGATCTGACCCCAATCAATATGTTTTCTACCGTGGAATTTGTCAGGAAATTGTTGGAAAAAGTTGAGGTGTTGCTTTTAGGAGCTCTTTTATGCACAGGCTTCTGGAACAAGCAAGAAGAAAGAAGTAAGAAATGCAATAGGAACAAAATAATTGATTCGCGATGTTAATATGTATCTGAGAGGTTTCCAGTAGTGTGTGTGGCTTTATAGCTTGGATCACAATGTTTTGTGCCGTGTGAATTTATCAAAGTGGCTATGAGGATCCATCTGATGCTCAGGGAGGAATAAATTACGGCATTGATCTATGGAGACAATTGCATTTATTCTTTAATCATGTATGTGGTCCCACTGGAGCCACATACTACTCATGTGCAGTAAATTAAGCTGCTGGAGTGCTCTGTAGAATCAAGAGCTAAAAAAAGCCTTGGGAAGATGTTTCTGCTCTTCTGTTTGTAAGAAGTGCGATGCAAATGCCGCGTGGCTTTTGATAATTTTTGCTGGGATAATGAGAAAGAAAAATACAATGTGAATGGAGTTGATGTTAGGAATATGTTTCAGTGTGTGAAAAGCTGCTTCATCTTCTGAAGAAAACTGACTAGAAAAGCAATTAGAGCTGCATCTTGTGTCAAATGGGAGCGAGCTTCCTCATCAGCTGAGTTCCCCACATGGCTGTACGCTTATCCCTGTTTCCTTTCCCATACCTTGACGGGGTTTGATGCCCATGTTGGTCGTTCTCACGAATTTGCTGTTGTCTTGTCAAGTTGCTGGGAAAGCTTTTCCTCTTAGCAGCAGCCCAGCCAGGCCCAGGGAGATCTTGTGCTGTGCTTAGTTCTGCAGATCTGAAAGCGCAGGACACACTGCAGGGTATTTGGGTTTCATAACCCACCTTGTGGTTTAAACAGTCTGTATTGCTTTTGTGTTCATTTCTAGATCAAGAGTTTACATGGTCCCCAGAAGCTTCTAAAATTAGATCCTGAGGAAAATAGGAACCTGTTCTCTGAAGCCAACAGATTGTCTTAATAGGAGCGGTTATTGCTATTATTAAGAATATTAACAATCTTATATTAACCAAAGGCAGGAGTGAATCTGTTGCTGGACTGTGTCTGGGATTTGTGATGTCTTTGTCCTTACAAAGCTATGGCAAAAAATGCATCCAAGTAAAGGAGTGAAGCTGAAGATGGCTGTTACAGAGAAGCCCTGTGGCAGATAGCATTGCCTTTGTGTCCCTGCCGACACAGGGCAGTTTGGGTATTTCTGCTGCTTGTGACAACTCATGCCAGCACAAGGACAAAGTGAGCGTGCGCAGCATTCAGTTCAGTGTTCTGAAGTAAAGTTCCTGTTCTGTTCACAGTGCTAGAGGAGGGTGGGCATAGGAGAGTGGCAGCAAAAGGGCCGTGCAGAGCCCAAAAGGAGGAAAAAAATTCTATAAAAGGATTTGAACCCTTCAGCTGTAGGGACTTTCCTTCTTACTGAACACTGAGGATCCCTCCATACAAGGCTATTCGGTTCATCTCTTTATCTATAGCTGCCAGCATGGCCACAGATGTGATAGGGGAAGCCATTGGTTTTGGTGGTGCAGACAAAAGAGGAGTGAGGCGTGTTTGCATGAGCTGTCTGCTTGGCTAACAAGCTCTGCACAGCCTGGAGAAGCGAACCTCCCACAGAGCCCAAATCTGCTTGCTTCGTGGCCCATTCTGGTTGAATTATTCCTCTGGCAATGCACCCCTTGAACTAAACTTTAATAATGCAAAGCCGATGACAGCCTGGTTTAGGTTCTAAGTGCATGGTTTTGATTAATTTCCTACATTTCAAGAGAAAAATGTGTAAACTTGGTCTTTACTGAGTATGGTAGCACTTTGCATGTGCTGTTGACTATTGAAATGGCAGATCTCTTTTTGCCTGCTGGACACGCAGCTCCACATACAGGACAGACAGAACTGGAACGCTGCATGTTCTATCTAAAGTTGCACAGGGGAACTGAGGTTGCATTAAGAACTAGGTTGGAAATTTTCAACCTCAACAAATATGTGAGCAGAAAGTGCAACTCTTCTCAAAAAAACACAACAAAACCGCACCTGCTTGCCTTCTGTTCACCTTGCTTTGCTGGCACACTGCACAGAAGTCATCTCTCCTTTCTTCTGTGTGTGCACCCATGCACACAGCCACCAACCTCCCGCAGAGCAACAAGAGAGAATCTCCTCGGTGGTTTTAATGAAAATGCAGTTTCGTAGCTCTAATGATCAACAGCTGGGAAAACGCATGCTTTTCTCCTTCATCATCTCTAGACTTATTTAAAAGATCTTTGTTTTGTGGCTTTGCTGGGTGACTTTCCTGATGAACTGATTTAAAAGATCATTTATTTTCTTCGAAGACCATAGTGGTTACCATAGAAATACGTTAGCTGCGAAACAAGTAATAATTAGTTTACGCTGATTCCTTTGTGTCTCCTAATTTCTTCCATTCAGGATTTTTAAGCATATAATTAAAGAGATTATTCAGCATTGTGATTTATTTCCCCTCCTCCCCCCCCATAAATTCATTTAAAGACAAAACTCTGATGTCTGTAGAGCATAAATAATAATGATTATATGTGGTAATGAGTCCAACCTGTTTGTCCACATAGCAGAAAACAATGTGTTTTCTGTCGGAAGCCTGCAATGCTGACTAGTGGTCACTCTCAGCTTCGGCTGTGGCATTCCCAGTTATCTGCCTCATCCTTTGTGGGCACTCTGCTCATTACCCTTAACAAAACCCTGCTGGGAAGTGGCCTTCTCCAAAGCACTGCAGGACACCTTCGGTGCCATTAATGTGACGGGAAAAGCATCACACAGCTCCAGGAGTCTCTAAGGTCAGGTGACAGTTGCTCAAGAATGTGAAATGTTGCAACACTGGGACTTGAGGTGGTTATTTCTTGCTGCTGCCCTGGCAGGACGTGCTGAGTAGGCAAAGCTCTGCCCGGCTGTGTGGAAGGGCTGAGACCTGTAGGGCTCACCACCAGCGATGCGGTGATGGATTGGGCGTTTGGCAGAACGGCACCTTTCTCTGAACATGGGAAAAGGGCAGCAGATTGTGGCAAACCATCCTGAATGGAGTCCTCGCCCCTGAATTCTGCTATGGAAAAGAGGGAAATACAGCCAGCACTTGATCTGGCGAGTGTGCTCCAACAGTTCTGCTGGGCCAAGCCCAGGCAAAACAATAACTACTGGTGCCACGTGGCTCTGTTCTGAGCTGGATTCTGAGATGCTCTGGTGCAGAGGGGCTCTGGTATGCATTAAATGGAGCCACTTGCAGATGGATGGTAATGTGGAGCTTTACTAGTTTGGATGTCGGGCTTTAAAGTCTATATCAGGCCATCTTTGTGTGTCCTATTCCTTCTTGGATCATAGTTTCTTAGCTTCTCAGATATATTATTAAAAAATCCTATGTTTCACCTGGGCACGAGAGCGCTGAAGTTCATCTTAAGCAGCGTCCTGAAACACGCTTTCTGCTCTGCTCCCTTGCAACCTGTGTATCCTTTTCAAAACGCAACTGTTTGTTCTGGAGCTGAACGTGATTCCAGCGGGGGCTGCGCTGCAGCGCCCCCTGGCGGCCGGAGGCGGTCTCTCCCCGCGCCGCAGCGCTTCGGGCGCAACCCCCGCGCATCCCACCCGCTTCGCTCTGCCCACGCCTTCAGCGCTTTCCGGCCTCGTCCAAATCTCGCTCGCCCCTTGATGCGTCCCTCTGATATTCAAGACCTAATTTTTAGTGGGTCTTTTATGTTTTGCGTGCATGCGCTGTGTGCTTTAGCTTCTTGAAATGTTCATTTCCTATGCTGACTTTTGGTAATAGTACATAATATCCGGGAATGAATGTTTAGGATGGAGCACTTCACTTAATGCAGTTCTTGCACAATTATGAATTGTTTACCTTAAACATTATTCTAAAGAGTAATGAGAAAAAAAAATAAAGAAAATTCTGGTTAATAACCTGGGCAAAGCAATTATCCCACTAAGGCTCTTTATTGAATCACGTATGCAAAACACAGCAAGTTTTCATAACAGATGCATTTAATCTTGATGCAAGGCTTGGTTTTAACCCCATGATGTCTTGCAGTCCTGTGCTTGAACAGAGGATTCCGAGCTGGAAGCTTCGGGGATCAGAAAGAAGACCTTGCTGTTGTGGAAGCCCCTCACATCTTCTCCTTGTCCAGTGGAAGCTGTAATAACGAAGCCCTGGAAGATCGTTTATATAACAGTCTGATGGTTTGGTTAGCTTTCATGACTGACTGTCTGCAAGTGGCTTTTGGAAGCTCTTCTGGTGTTTCTTGAAGTTAAACTTCAGTAGGAGAGTACTATGTCGTTTGTGTTGTAGATGTGAACTCTGGCAAAAGGAGGACAACCCAGTGGCATGTGTTGCTCCAGAGCTTCACTACTCTGGGGAGAGGAGAGCATGTGGCAGCTCCCTCTGCTCTCTGGCTGCTGTTCAGAGTAATGCTGCTACTCGTGCTGGGCTCCTGCTGTTGTGGTGGTAGTGGTCAGGTGTCCTGGAGCCTGTGGAGCTGCCTCAGGTTGGCCATGTGGAAGCAGAGACGCTGAGAAAAGGCTCCATTAAAAGTGAATGTGTTCAACTTTACTGTGTCGCATCCTGTGATGCAGTCAGGTGTAAATAGAGCACTAGATCCTGGAGCTGGGAAAGCATTAGTGGGTCGCTCAGTTTCCTCACTTCACGAAGGTTGAGCCCTTTGCCAAATTAGGGCTTTATTGTGCTTGCTTTTGAATTCTCCAGTGAAGGAGTTTCTACATATGGCCCTTTTGCCCCAAACTATTTCATATTCTCATTTTCTTTCCTAATATTCTTTCCCTGTATTGAGCCTAACTTTCTTTTCATTCAGCTGCCTCTGATTGCTCCCACTTATCCATCCCACCCCAAGCGCTTCCCTCTTCTCTGAGCTTGTACCTGTCAGATATCCCAAATGGTTTCCTTTGGTCAGAGCCATACATATGCAATTCCCTAATCTCCCCTCCGCCATCTGTTCCCTCCGGCTCTTCATTACTTTGCTAGCCCTGCTCTGAACCGCTTCTCGTTTATCAATATCATTTTATGACGATGCCAGAGCTTCACAGAGTGCCCTGCTGCCCACGGGCACAGCCCACAGAGCCGAGCCCACTGTCTCAGCTCTGCCCCACAGACAGGAGCACGGCATGTCAAATATTGCTCGCCGGTAAATATTGACCCAGAATAAAGCTGAAGACAGACAGTTTTTTCCTAATTGCTTAAAAATTCTTTTCTGAAAGACTGAGAGCAGCGCTTGCCTGGCCCTTCTGCAGTGAGAGCAGTTGCTGAGACACAGCTCTAAGTCATGCAGCTTGCTTTTTAAATGACTGTTTATTTTCCATCGATATCGTCTGTTGAGTGCAGAACACGGCCGGTGCTTTCACTGTGCATGTCTCATACATGCTGGGATTCTTGCTGTTGTGTGAACAATAAGGAAATGCAGTGCATGTCTGATGGGGTGTGGTGGCTGTGCCTGTGTTGTTGTTTTAAGGGCTTTTAAGCTCATCCGGAAAATAAATGGTTAGAGAGGCTGCAAGCAAAGTAGTTTTTGGGTTAGAACTTTTTGAGACTTGACTTTGGCTTAGACTCTGATATAACGTTTTGGTTTCTTTCTGTAATGGGCAAGGAAGAATGGAGCAATATATGTTTAGGAGTCTTTTTATAGTAAACGAAATATGTTAATACGTAGAACAGAAAACAACTTTTAAAACCACTAAGTGCTAGTAGTAAAGCATGATGACCACCAAGCATGTCTCTGCTGAAAATAGACCACCACCAGAGAATTACGTTTCAAAACGCTCTGCCGACCGAGCTTGTTTCTAAGAAGTTAATCTTTACAAGAACAAAAGAAAAGGCTTGAACAATAAGTCTGCATGAAATAATTGTGTAAGTAAATATCAAGAGAGCTCAGGGAGCAAAACTTGAATGAACTTCGTGCACACGGCAGCGCTTTGAGAACAATGAGGCGGACTGTGACTGAGGTGTGTGGGCAGACTCTCCCTTGGGTAAATCAATGCCAGAAAGTGAGGATGTGGCCCAGGGTTTGGGATTACAATGCCTTACTCCTGGCTGGAGTTCTGCTGATTGTGTGCCTTTGCCTTGACCCATTTTGAGCAGAATAAGGGAAGGATGCATGTAGAAGACAGAGACACTGCTTCACCCAAACACTCTCCTGTGCCTGTTTGGCATTTGCTACTCATCCCTTTGCTGCTTCATGTCTTCATTTCCTTCAGTGTTTGTGTAAAAGCTTATCTCAGCTGTGATCTTCCCTCTAATGACATGAAATGGATGTCATGCGGGAGGGAGGGATTCTGTCTCCCTTCTTGGACAAAACTTGAGTGTTCTTCTCAAAGCTCAGCTCTGGAGGTGGTGGGATGGGGTAAAGGATGATCAGATGGGGGCAGGATTGGAAGTAGGCTGATGTGGCACTGTCAGATGTCTTAGATTCTTTTTCTTTTTATTTGTTTGTTTTGTTGGACAAAAAAGAAAAAGAAAACACGAGATCAAATGTGCCATGAAAATCCTTTTGTGTCACTGGAGCTCCATCCTTCTCACTCAAACTAAGCCAATTCCTGAGTACATCCGTAGCTCTGGGGGTGAAAAGCAATCCAAGTGGACTCTTCCCCATTCCCACCAAAGACTTCTGTCAGCAGAGTGAAATTGCATCATCTCAGTGGAGCTTCCGGGCAAGGCTGGCCACTAACTATTGTTGCGGGTTTAAAAATCCAGAAAGTTGTATCATAACAACATCCGTGGATCTGCAGTTGCACTGTGCTTGGTTAAGTGTTGCCTTTGATCTTCCCAGAGAACCTAACCATAGCCAGCTATTTAATGAGCAAGGGAAGGATTTCTCAGGTCTTCTGGCCCATCCCCTGAACCACTACAGGAAAAACGTCCTCTGTCATTCCAGTGAGAAACCTTTACATCTGCTCTTACAGACTTCCCGTGATGGGAACTCACATCTCCTCCATGCAGCCTGTTCCAGAACATCCCTATCTCTCGAGAGTTTCCCTAAAGTTTGGTTTCCTGAGTCTCTCTTGCCAAAGCTGAAGTCTATCCTGCTCCTTCGCATCACCTGTGAGTTGTGTTCACCACCATCTTTTCACCAGGTGCATCTGGAGGTGTGTATTGGTGCTCACTCCTTTTTTTTGTAATACTTATCACCTGCCCATGTTGAACTACACTCGTTATTTCTATTGTAAAGATCATGTTGAACTTCGCTCTTGCCCTTCAATATGCTGGCAGGGGCTTCCACAGTCCTATCATCTGCAAAACTAAAGATGTCCTTTCTGTCTGATCATCCCTGATTTTAGGGAAAGCATTGAACAAAATAGAATCTGAGATAGTTTCCTGCAGACCTTCACTTGATGTGTCCATGTGATAGTGAGTCGCTGATGCTCACCCTCTGGGTGTGTCTGGACACCAGGGAATGGGTATCTGCTTTGGCCAACCTTATGAAATGTACAGAGCTAAAAGTGGCCAAACAGCTCCATCTGTTCTACCTAAACCTGAGCAAATCTGAGACGCTTTCGTGCCTGAAAAATTATATTTATTGTCAGTTCAGAATGGGAGCTACTGAAACCCTCTGAGGGCACAATCACTGCCTTCTTTGGGAATTGGAAACAACCTGAGAGCCGCTGTCTCATGAGATTTCCAGTTCATACAAACAAGCTCCTGTGTGGGTAGGAAGCATTGCGGTAAAGGGATCTGAAGATGAGAAGGGGCAGAAAACTTTTGAACCCAAAGTGTGAGCTGAAGCTCATTCAGATTGATGGAAAGTCTCTGACTGGCGGCTCGTGGCCATGTGGAGAGCTGCTAAAAAAGCAGGGCGGAGAGAGAAAAAATAAACTTCTTGTTGAAGCAAAAAGATTGTTGAGATAGGAGAAAAATGTATTTCTGTAGAAACTTCAAGGGCTATGGAAATATATCCTTCCAAAGGCCATCTGAAATGTGTAGAGAAAGTTCTTTCCAGTTAAGTAATACTACTATAGGACCCAAAAAAGAGAGAGAGGAGGTGGAACAGAGCGGCAGCAATAACAAAAATACAACAAACGTAGGAAAATTAAACCAAGTGAACTTCTGGCTTTCTGAACCTTCAGGTGGTGTGTGCCAGCCTTCCCACGTGCTCAGGGCTGTGTTCTGAGAATTAACTTTCTCCTGTCTGGGTGGGGGTTAGTGCTGGGGGAGCTGGCCTTGGCCTCAGCGTGCCTTCGGGACTCAGTGCCACGCAGATTCTTTCCTGTTCTCTTTACAGCTGCATTTTGCATCTGTTGAAATAAAGGTGTTGTGGCACTGCTGGTTTGATGCAGCTTCCCTGTGTTTTCCCCAGGCAGACCATCTTGTGCCTCCTGTCTCGTCCTGTTAATTGCTATTAGAAGTGATGCTGCTGAGTACCTTTTGTGGGGCTGCATGTGTGTATGTGTTTAGGTGAAAGTCTGAGGGCAGAATCTGTCTGTACTTTAACGTTTTATCATCAGCAGCATAGCAATCAGAGGAGAATTAGACCCTAGCTGCTGTTTGGTTTCTAGTGCCTGTAGCTTGACTGCTTGTTACAATAATGAGAAATGCAAGTAAGCAGCATCGCATCAGCACTTGCAATCCCACTTTCTATTGCCGTCATCAAAGGGTTTGGGAAAGTTTGCATTCAGAGTAGTTTTTTTTTTTATAATACATATATGCATTTGCACAATATTGTCTGGGAAATCGTGCACTGTAAATGGCAACTTCTGTGTAAGGCACAGTTTGGGTTTGGGCACTTGGTCCAGTGGTCAAGGCCAGGTGAGAGCCAGGACTGGGAGCAGAAGGTCAAGGTAAGTGCAGATGAACCATGGAAAAAGCGTGGCTGGGAGCTGCATTGTAGCCAGAAAGCTGAGGGAAGGCGGATTCATACCACCCGATGTGTGATGGTGATGTGGATTTTAACGAAATAACTGGGGTCATCCCGACTACCAAAAAGCACTTAGAGCACACACACTTAGAGGCTTTAGGTACTCACTCTTCGCAGACAGTTCTCATTCATCTCTGCCTGTTTCAGTCTGGGGAAGTGGAAGCTTTGTTCTGGCTAAAAATAGCGGTACCAACAACCACTTATGTACTTCTGCTGTGTTGCAAGAACAGAATTATTGCTTTTAGCGTGGATTCCCTGCTCCTGAAATCTAGATGTAAAATTCCATGGTGATTTCCTGATGCTGGACTTCATAGGGTGCTTTGGTGCTTGCCAGCTCTGCAACAGGTTGGTAAAACCGATGGTGATAAAATTAGGAAGAAAGTAGTTGCTAGAGAGGCTCCTGAAAAGGCATCAGTGAGAATCCCAGAAACACATCAAGGCATTAAGAGCAGCCTCTTTTGTGGCCAAGAGTAAAATATTGTTAGGGCACAGATCCTGAAAGTGAAAATCACCAAGAAGTTTGATAGGAATAAGAACTTAATCAACTGAAAAGTGCCTTCCACAACTGAAAAGTAACCTTTAGCTTAGAAAAAGCAAGGAATTTTATTAAGCCCTTCTGCTGCTTTTTGCTTACTATTATCCATCCAGCCCGGAATAAAATAAAGCAAGGGATGGTCACAAAGTCTGTGCAGCTTTCATAGCTCACATGAAGTTTGAAGAAAGGCATAAATAGGGGATCCTGAGCTGACCTCACATCTGAGTATCACATTTTACTTCTGGCGAATGCACAGCGTTGGTTTAGCTGAAGATAAAGCACAACAATACGTTCTATTCAAGGACCTAAGCTAGTTACTGGTATGCCTGGCTGTACAGCAGATTTGGTCCTGCACTTGGAGACTGTTTAAGGTTTCCAAGAAGTACTGAGGAGGCTGGGAAAAGCCTTCAGCCTGATTGTTGATGTCTGCTTCCCATTCTGCTTTTACAGACAGGTTTTCTTGTCAACTTACCCAAGCTGTGCTTTTTATCATCTATTACAAAGACCCAAAGTTGTGTTTTTTATCATCTGTTACAAAGACCAAGAAGCCATCAATCACAGTTAAAACCAAACTCTGCAGAGTTCTACATGAGAGAAGGAGAAAGCTCTTTAAGCCATCAGATTTCTTTAAGAAAACGGAGTCAAAGTCATCATCTGGGTTTTATTGGATTTATTTCCCTTCATTAATTTTTAAAGTTTGGTTGCAAAGAAATATATCCTCTTTGGAACTGTGTGACTATTGGAATGAATATTTAACACACGATTCCCAGAGAGACGGGGATTTGAAACACACAATGTTGTAGTTATTACAAATTAATGAATGTTCTCTTAAATATTTCTGTTTTATATCTTTGCTTCCTTTAAGCCTTGCCAGCAGAAGGGAAAAGAAAGCTTAATAAGAATAAGCAAATTGCTTTTTGGTTTGCTGAGTGTGATTGATTTCTGTGGACAGCTGAATGGCTCTTTCAGTGGTGCTGGGAAACCGGGCAGGGATCTCGTGGGATCTCAGGTCCTGCAGCCTGAAGTTGAGTTTGTGTGAGATGCCATAGCCCTGCTGAAATGGAATCACAGGATTGCAGAATGGTTTGGGTTGGAAGGGATCCTTCCAGGCCATCTGGTCCCATGAGCAGGGACACCCACAGCTCCATCCGGTGCTCAGAGCCCCTGCAGCCTGACCCTGCGTGTCTGCAGCTCTCTGGGCAGCCTGTGCCGGTGCCTCACCACCCTTAGCACAAGCTACTTCTGTCTTATATCCAGTCTGAATCTCCCTTCTTTCTTGCCTTAGCTCTGCTCGAACTCTTCCATATTACAACGGCCTCCCTTGACAATTCAGAACTCATTTTTCTGCTAAAAAGTTTCACGTGCTAATTGAAATATTTGATCAAAGATATTTGTTTCACATTTATGTATCTGGTTGTGTTCCAGTGCTGGCCCAAGCCAGGAGCCAAAGCAGCCCACCTCCCCAGGCATGGAGCTGGGTGCAAGGCAGCTGGCACCCATGCAGGGGATTCAAACCTTTGTGCTAAAGTAAGAGATACATTCAGAGTTTAGTACAACACTAAAAATTTTAAAAGTTTCCATTGTTTACTTATCTAATTAAGCATCTATCTCCATATAGGCACATGAACGGCAGGTACAAATCTATCTAGATGTCTATCTTTGTTCCACTGTACGTTTGCCAGTAGGTCTCTATACATAGAAACATAAAAACGGCGTGTATATCCTGCTGTCTTTTGAAACTTACAGAAAATTACCAACAGTTTCTTTTCTCTAGTTTGCTCAAATGCTTGTGGTTAGATATTCTGAAAGTATAGAATAAAAAAAAAAAAAAAAGGAGAGAGAAAAGAGAAAATTTAGACACTTTGAAAATCTGTTGCTTGGTTAAAAAATGCTTTTTTTTTTTTTTTCTTTTCCTCTAATAAACCAACACTTTCTGATTCTTGACTTCTGCTTGTCCTTTTCTGATGAGATGAAGTCAGGTAACAGGCAGGGCTGGGGTCACGAATGGTGTGTGGCACCCACTGGGATTTAGGAGCAGTTTGGTGGTATTTTGGATTCTGCACTGGGTGCTTGCTACCTGCAACGTGGCTGTAAGAAACGAAGGTTTAGCTCAGAGCACACAGAGCCCCATTACGTCTTATTAACTGTCTCAAAATCCAACGTGTAAAACAAGCTGAAAGTTGAAAAGGGGGAATTTGAATAAGTCCAAGAGGGATATTCCTTGTAATTTTTTATTCAAATAAGAATCAAAACATTTGGTAGCAGCACTTAAGCATGAAGAGTTAAATAAAAAGGGAAAATTCCTCGGTGAAATCATACCTAATGAACATAATGAGCACAAATCATATTTAATAATTGACTTAATCTGGCTTTCTTATCTCTTGGTTAAATTTGATTCTTTTCCCAAATGTAGGATTTGAATATTAATAGCCAAGGAGTATAAACACACCTGGCCTTATTATTTGCTAAAACGAGACTGAATCAGTGGGGAGCACTTGAAATGGAATAGTTTGCATCGGCGTTTGAAGACTCAAAGGAACAAAGACCCATAATGTGTTGTTTTAAACAGTTTCACTTTGAAAGTTATTCAAAAATTGTCCACAAATTAGTATTCAGTTAAAGGAAAACCCTTCGCACCGGTGGATTTATGGTGCTGCAGCGCCGTGTGTGAGCAGCAGCATTCCCATTTTCAAACATCTTTTTCTTTGCTGTGTCATGTGCTGAACGAATTCCATCCTACGTCTAGTTGTGAATCTGCTGGGTTTTCTTACTGTTGATTTTGTTAGCACTATTTAATATCCGTTTCTACTGACGTTAGTACAGATTACCACCTAAAAAAAAGTTAATGGTTGAATTCTGGTATCCTCAAATAAATGCCAGGGTGATGGCTTTGGCGGAAGGAAGATCCCTCCTGCTTCTTTTTGTAGTTAGAGCCCCGGTTTAGGAACACTGCTAAGCACAGTTGTTAAGATAACATCCACTCAAGTCCCAGCGATGTGGGGAGGATTTCAGGATCAGACTGTCAGCAACATTTAGTTAATATTGCATTTCAGTGCCAGCTGCACCAGAGCAACCAGTTGCAATCTGGCTGGCAAAATTGATCAGCTTTGTGGGGTCCCAAAAATCTTCACTAAGTTTATAAAAATGAATGCAGAAAATGTTGAATTTATCTGAAAGGGTCCCAGTGTTTTCAGAGATGAAGACAAACCCAGCACCCAGTGTTGTAAGGGATGGTTCTTGGCCAATTTTTTTTTTTCCTCCAGCTGGCTGCTCTGCGAGAGGCCGAGCATCGGGTGTCTGAGGAATGGCTGAAGACAGTCTTTTGCAATAGGAGTTAATTTGTGAGTAGCCCAGATCTGAAAGCCCAATTACTTAGCAGCAGTGGCTGGACCTGTTGTAGGGAATTGCTCTTTGTCTTGATTGAATTACTTTTCACTTTGTTTCCATTGCTTCCATGGCAGCACTCAAAACGACCATTTGCTTTCTGTAAGCACTCGCTCTATGGGAAGAAGAATCACAAATCTAGACGAAATGTTGAGGAGCAGGGAGAAATGAGCAGGAACCAGTTTGTAGGGTGCTGAGCGGGATGCAACCTGGCTGGTCTGGCGATGCCTTGGTGTGGTGGTTCCATGGGAAGGGTCACGGTGCTGATGTCCTCCTGGAGCACCATGTCTGGGCATCACATGCGTGAGCAGAACTGCCTCTGGTCTCGGGGAGAGCAATTCATGTGATTCAGTTCGGGCTGTGAGAGAGGTGGTGGCATGGGATGATTGGACAGGACTTTGAGAAGCCTGGTGTAGAAGGAGGTGTCCCTGCCTATAGCAGGGGTTGGAACTAGAAGATCTTAAAGGTCCCTTCCAACCCAAACCACTCTATGGTTCTATTCTATGATTCAATGGCTGAGGGGTCCGTGCTTCAGAGGAGAGTTTTGTTAATGAGCCACAACAGCTCTAAGTTGTAAGACAAATCTATGAGCCAGGTATATCCCCCAGATATGATTTTGGTTTAGCAGAGCTTCGGGAGGTCTTGTCTTAGCAGAATATCTGGAAAAGATGGTTTTCATTACAGAAAACTGAGGGTTAGTTTTGTGTATGCAAAGGTTTGGGATCCGCTCCTTGCAGGGACGGTTCAGGCAGTGCTCTCTGTTCCCTTCTGGGACCTCAGCCCAAGGGATTGGTGCTGCCCTGCCGGTGTGGGATCATAGGACCACAGAATCCTTAGAGTTGGAAGGGACCTGTGAAGGCCCGGAGGATGGCGGTGCCACCAGCACAGGGCAGCGAGGACAAAGCCAGGCAGTCAGAGCCATCACCTCCCTCACCTCGCTGCTTTCGCACTGATCTGTTCGAGCCGTTCCATTGTGAGAATCATGAGGAGGGAAAGTTTTAATCTGAGCGTTCAGACACACACACACAAATACGAATGATCTGGAAAAAATCCCCCAAACTCCTCTCGCCTGCCCCGCGGCGTGAGATGGAAACAGGGGCGGCTGCCGCCTGTACTCGACAACGCTGCCACATGTGATATTTTCGGAGGTATCTCGGGAGCATCTACCACATTTACAGCATGTGAGGCATATCATCTGGAGCCGTTTTGATCTCCCCTAACCCGTTCACAAACGCGCACATCTCATAACAGGCCCCGCGCGGCGATAAGCATCTCCGAGTTTCTTCTGCGCAGTATCTGCAAACAATTCAAAGCTGTTCCACACAAACAAATGTGAGAACCCCCTGACCACAGACTGCCTTTAGAGCAGACCAAGATTTGATGTTACTCATATCTTCCAGTACCTGTCAGAGTTCAAACAGGAAACCTGGTTTTTCCTCTCATGTCAACAACTTCTTTTCTGCACCGGCGCTCGCAGCGGGCTCGCACCGAGCGGTGGAAGTCCTGTATTTCTTTGGGACAAACAAGTACTTGCCCTGGTACGTCATTGGTGACATTAACAAGAGCTGAATATGTGGTTTTCGGTGATCCTGTGGGTGCTTCTATAGAAACGGACACACAGGCTTTGAGCAATCACACAAAAAAGGGATTCATTCATACAGGATATAGGTAGCACACAGCCGCAGTTTGCTTAGGAAAGGTCAGAAAAAGTGGGTGCTTTTTCTCTCGGCATTGCAATGTTTTGTGCTTATGCAGTAACACCTTTTATCACTTCAGTGTGTTTGTCATTGGTACGATATCCTGCTGCCAGCGCCGCAGCAAGGTCACATGAAAATATTCGTATCTACTAGTGAAGCTTTCATTCGAGCATCTTGGCTGTTAATTAACCAACATGACCTCCAGCAGCACCTCACACCTGGACCCAAGATTTGGCCACAGCTGCTTGTGTATTTTGGCACTGTTGGGAATGGAAATTAGGAATGATAGTTAACGTATATCCCCCCTCAGCAGAGCCCATTATTTCTCTCTCTTAATGCTCATCAATAAACGTGGTTCAATCTGAAACTCTGAAAATCTCAGCACGCTCCTTTTCCGTTGAAATGCTTTAGTAACATTTAACTTAACCTCCCCATGAGTGTAGGAAGCATATAATGAAAGTAATCCTTGACATCAACTAATGTCAGGGACAGAACCACTGACTCTATCAAGAGATGCACTGGTCCTGAGGATCATGTTTCCCATTTGATTTATGCCTGACAGATGCAAAAACCATCTCAAAAGCATCTGCACTGGGGAAAGAACACACACACATTTCCATGGCTTTCATCTTGCTTTGTTTTATGTGATTATAAAACATGCTTTTGTGGCATGCATAATCAAGGGGCAGAACATCTGGCGAAGCCTCGTTACACCAAAATGTCCATGTAGTTAAATATTACTGTTGTCTTCTTTATTTTTTTTGTAACAATAAACAGCTGCATAATATTATCACTGGTGCTAATGCTGTGAGTGGTACATGCTGAAATGATGGCACAGACCCACGCAATGAGCAGCACTGGGACAGAGCCGCTCTCTGAACCCCGTGGGCCAGCCCAGCACCGTGCTTCATCTGCTCTTTATTTCTGTCATAGAATCATAAAAGCATGAAAATTGGAAAAGAACTCCAAGATCATAGAATCATAGAATTAGAATAATAGATCCGTGTCTCCAAGTGCCACACCTCTATTCCTGCAGGGTTTCTGCCCAGGTGATTACATTTGACTCTCCTGCAGTTTTTCCAGTAGCTCTTTCAGAGCCAAGCACGACATTTAAAATCCAGTGTTACAAAGACTCCTGGAAAGTGGTACTGTTGGCATAACTCAGGGGTGCTGCTGGCGGTGCTTGCACTGCTCAGCTGCAGCTCTGATCTTCTTCATTCCTGGTTGGGCTAGAAGTTCTTGGTGGTCCTTTCCAGCCTTAATGGTTCTCTGATTCAGGGCCATCTCAGCCTGAAATGCCTGCAGATAGGTGGCAAGCAGAAAGGAATTATTTGCATTCGTTATAAGAAATCTTTCCTTTCTAATTTCCTTTCTAACTCTTAATAGACTGTGAAACCTCAAGGAAAAAGTAAGTACAGATATAAGCTAGTGGTTTATAAGCCTGATTCAGAAAAGCATCCAGACATGTCCCCTGGGGTACACTGCTAAAACCAAGTATATGCTGCAACGTCCTGCTGAATCAGTCAGTACCTGCAGTTCAAATCAGCAGTTTGTAGCAGAAATGAGTGGTAAAGCACTTCCAAGCTTTCAGCTATTTGCCTCCTGCTGCACAGAACATTCTCATGCATCAATGCCCTGTGTTATCCCATGGAACTGCACCAAGAGACTGCAATCTGGGGGGGCTGGGACAGACCCAGTGCAGTGACATGAGCCCTGCAGCTGTGGCTGGGTCCCTCGCTGCAGGGTGACACGACACAGGGTGACACGACATGGGGTGACATGACACAGCAGGGCAGCAGGCAGCCCGGCCCTGGG
Organism: Numida meleagris; assembly: GCF_002078875.1. Taxonomy (NCBI): domain Eukaryota; kingdom Metazoa; phylum Chordata; class Aves; order Galliformes; family Numididae; genus Numida; species Numida meleagris. Next base: position 15,538,573 of record NC_034420.1, read on the forward strand.
AACCAGCCGTGATTACATGGGATTAACTCCTGGTGCTCAATTCCCAAAGGGCTGCGGGCGCACCGCTGCGTTCCGAGGCATCTTCATGAAAGTGCCGCCAATCCCTTTTATTCAGGGTGTGATAAGTTGCAATTAGGTAAATATAAGTAATTACAGTCAAGTAGTGTTTTATGGCAAACTGAGCTTTACCCGGTAATTGTAGGCATCGCTATTTTCAGCCTGCACACAGTAGCATGTGTTTTCATGGCTGCGAAAGCTTCCTAGCAATTGGGTGGTAGATTACTGCTACAGCAGGGAGACAACAGAATTATTGCTTTGCTTTTCCGTGCATTTTGTTGCAAACTGTAGAGTTGGCCATTTTGTAATGCATAGAACATAAATGGGTTCACCTTGCTGGAGATCAGTGCGTGCACGAGGAGCAGATGCTCCAGCATCCATAGCAGCTGAGATGAACTTTTGGATTTACGGAGGGTTTTTAATGTCTTGAGCAAGACGATGGAGAATGGAACACTGCAGCTCTGGGAGCAGGGCAGCTTGCTGGCCCCTGGGATGTCCAATAGGTGCATCCCCAGGCTTTGAACTCCCCCAGTGTGCGCAAAGCTCAGGGGTTCCATTTCAAACCATGCATTTCTATATTATATTTCATACTTTTTCTTGCATCCTTGCAGATGTAAATTGCTGGGGTGCAGCCTGATTCCAGCCTGAGAGTCAGATGGCAATTTTCTGGGCTCTGTCGGCCTGGGATGGATTGGATCTGTTTGAAGTGGAGGATTTCTCAGTATGCCAATATCCTCTTGTTTGGCTACCTGCAGTGTTTTACAGCACAGAAGGCAGAGAGCGGCTGCTCGTGTTAACCAGGTGCTCTCCAGACTCTGCTCAGGAGCAGCTGCAGAGCCTTGGATTGGGTTTTCAGGCTTGGGGTAACAAAAGGGTATTTGCTGGGGGGGGAAGGGAGGTGCACAAGTGGCAAATCGCTGACAGCTCTGCTGGATCAGATGTGTTGGGATGTGTATTTGGGAGGATGCAAAGCTTCTCCGTGCTGCGTCTTCAAGGCTATAAACTCAGCCTGATATGTCAGGATGGCGCAAAACCAGTCCTGCCTTCTTCTTCTGCTCCCACACACTTCTGTGCAGCCCCAGCCAAGATGGCTGCGACCCACAAGGGTTTTGCTGGAGGAAAATGAGCATCTCCAGCTGCTGCGAGTAATCCTGTTTTAGCTAAAACCAAACACAGCAGTCATGTGCCACAGCAGCAGCTCTCAGGCCAGTGGCAGTCTGCTGAAGCACAAAGAGCCCCTTAATAGCTGAGATGGAAAGATAAGCACTGCCACGCTATTTAAAGCAGAGCATTTATGCCTGAATAAAGCCACTCCAGTTTCGGAGCAGTGAGTTTGCCTGGAAAGCCGGGATTGACATTGCACCCCAGGGACCGCAGCGCCCTTACACCCTCTCACATGTCTCCTTCCTTCAAAGCCGTACACCTCACCTGTGGGTTCCTCACCGCCTGCGTTGCAGCGCACAGCTCGTATTTTTGTCTCTTTGCTTGAGGAGCAGCAGTGGCATTTGTGAGCTGGGATCCGGCACCTCATCCCTGCACCCTGACACCAGGCGTGTGCTCCAGGAACCGTGCACCCGGCCGTGCACTTTGCAGGGCGGCAGGGAGCGGTGTCTGGCTGTGCCCCAACCACCAGCCGGGCTCTGCTGCCGGGCGAGAGTCTGCCAACGCCATTGATTAGAAAGTGCTGGTGGAGAAAGGTAGGAGCGGCGAGACTGTGCTGGGAGACATGCAAAAACACACAGGAGGCAGTAAACAGTGTCATGCAAATCTGCTTTGTACAACTCCTTTCTGCTGCAGTAACCTCAGGTGCTGTTTAGGACGCGCAGGCAAGGAAATGTCTGTTTTTTGAAAAGAGATATGGTTTTCACCAGATAAAAGCCCTTTAATTAGCCTGACATTTTTGCTCATGTTTTACAGCCACATCTTTCCATGTGCATGCCAGAAAGTTGGAGAGGCATGGAAATTGCTGCTGGGATAGGGCAGGTTATTGTAATGGAGCCTGTATGGGTCCTCTGCTTGCAGAAAGCCTTTTCTTTCGTGGTCCCTTGCCTTTGCTTTGTCATCATCCCCTGCACATCTGTTTCAGGATGGAATAAATGAGTCCATGCCCGAGAACCAGGTTGTTTATATGATGCAACATTCAAATGATTTTTGGTTTTTGTATGTCTGGAAAAATAATTGTCATCTCGGTAGCATGAGTTACCATAACGGAGCGCTCCTATTACTGCAGGTGGACGTGCACTTTTCTCCCAAATAGAGGTGCACTCAGTTGAATGGGTGTGGGGACAAAGTTTTTTGCACGGCTGACAAAGGGAATTTTGGAGTGCGCTGCAACACGAGCGATGGAGCCGATTAGCTGGGAAAGGGGAATTCCACCCCATGTTCCTCCACACAGAGCCCTGCGGTGATGGCACCGAGCGTGAATCCCCGCAGCGCGGTGCTGGGGCTGCAGCACCCCAACCCCAACCCCAGCCCCAGCCCCAACCCACTGCATGCTCAGTGCCTCCCTGCAGGGCTCAGCACGGAGGCACCCCCTGCCCTGTGTGCATCCTGAGCCCTCTCGTCAATCCGACGATCTCATAGCCCTGCACAGATCCCTCCATCACCTTGGGTCTTGCAGCGATGCCCATCCTGCCTCAGTTTACCCATCTATAAACTGGTACCATATTTTCCCATCATGTTTTTAAAGCTGCTTTTTCGGGGGGATCACCGCCAGCTCAGGTGCTACCTCTAGCAATGAGACGACGTTTTCAGAACCGTAGCGAGATCAGGGGTAATGTGCAGAGCTCTGCCCAGGAACCCAGAGGCTGTGACCCATGCCCACCGTGCTGTCCCTGGCTCCCACCCACCCCACAGCCCTGCGGGGCGACGCTGGCTGAGACCAAATGGGAATCACCAAAGAAACATGACAGCAGAGATCCCCCCTCGAGGACCCGCGGCCATGCAGGCTGATGGGGTCTTGCTAGGCTGGGGAGAGGGACTGTGCAAATAAATGCAATGTATAATAAAAGTGAAAACTGTCAGAACGGAGTATTTCACACTCGCTGTAAAAACGAAACTCGATTTCTTTCTTTTTTTTTTTTTTGGTGAAAAAAATTCACTGATTTTTTTTTTTCCATTCCGAAATGAGTTATTTTCAAACAAAGAGACGAGGCTTTGTTTAGAAATGAGTAATCGTTGTCCCACCTTTGAGCAGAGGGGATCTGCAATGGGAATACATCGCTTTGCAGTGACATAAGTGTGTGTGCATTTGTGTGCCGCCTGCTCTGTGAGCCTGGAGAAGCAGAAGGCCACACCTGGGCAGCGGTGTTTGCAGAAGCACCCGAGAGCCCTTGTGAAGGCGTTCAGAGAGCAGACATCCTTTTCCTCCCACATTTTATGTATTCTGGAGAAATGAGGACATTTCTGCTGGCTGAAGGAGCTGTGTGTGACGGGAGGAAGCGGTGCTTTTGCTGTCTGCGCTGCGGTGATTGCAGTGATGGCTCTGGTTGTGCTCCGTGTTGCACTGCAGCGAACTGGGAGCAGGCACAGGGCTGGCAGCAGGTCACAGCATGCCTGTGCACTCTGTGAGAACCTGGGTCCTGTCCTTTCCTTTCAAGTCGGTCTCCTCCTCGTGTTGTAGTTGTGTTTGGATGAGAGAACACCAGTAAGGACACAACCAGCCAAACTGAGCCCTTCTGTTTATCCATGGGGATTTGATCAGAGACTGAAAAATAGTCTGAGAAAAAGTGTCTCCTCTGCTACTAATTGATTGAGAAACGCACATTTTTCCTAGTGCATCATTTAGGTGATTAATAAAATTGGATGGTCTTCCCAACCCAAAGCCATTCTTTGGCTCTGTCCACTCTCCTGTGCAATTTTCAGCACTGGTGCATACAAATTTCAGGGATTATTTTTAGCCACCCCTTTTTACTGAATTGCCCGCTATTTAATGGACACCTAGAGCACTGCCGACGTGTTGTGATTAACATGGTGGAACCCAGGAGCTCCAGCCACAACAGCACACCACGAGGGCAGCACCTGCACCAGCAGGACCCTGCAGGGGACACAGCACTGCTGTCCTTGTGGGGCAACATCGGCCTCATCCAGGAGAGGCTGCAAATCCCAGAGCCCTCGTTAGGCTCCATTTCAGGTGTCAGAGGTGCAGGGGAACAGCCACAGGTAAAGGAAGATTAATTAAGGTTACTGAATTCTTGTGTGTCCATACAGAGGTAACTCAGCTCACACACTCCAAGTGGGTGAGTTAACTCCTCAGTTTATCACCAAACCACCACCTCCTGCAGCTCTTGGCGTTAACATGAGTTAAACTAAATCTCATCCTTCACAAAGAGGAGATTCTGACCCCTCATTCCCAGAAGATGGGTTCTAATTCACTGTGGCCTCGTGCTGGCGATGGGATTCTCCCCAAGTAGCTCCATTTCCGTGGGCACTGTCACCATCTAGTGGCACTCTGCTCCTGGCAGGTGCAGCAGCTGCGTTGCTCTCCCCCATAATCACTCATTTCTCCCGGGTGTTAGTGCCAGCTGGTACCAATTTGCAAGTTAAAAGCCAGCAGGTGTGGGTGCAGCCTTATCAGCCCACATTTCCCTATGGCCCCATTAGGAAGTGGCTGCCTGGCTGCAGGAGGAAGGTGCCCCTGGTAAGCTTCTCTGGGGGTTCCCTGGGATTGTGTGGGTTCTGTCTGAAGCGTTGGGTTTGAGTGCAGAGAACGCTCATAGCAGAGGTTTGTGCTCTCAGGTTATTGTGAGCAGTGATCCATCCTAAGGATCTCTGGCAGTAACCCCATGGGGGGTGTGTGTGTCTAATGCTCAAGAACTCCAAGGGAACAAATGCTGTCTGTGCCCTAGGATTCCACCCCCTTACTGTGTCTGTGGCAGCCCTGGGGGCTTCTGATGACTTCCTGTGGGGGGGGGGGCTGACATATGCATAGAACCACAGAGGGTGGCACTTCCATGTGCTCGGTTTTGCAGGTTTCCATGCAGGAATGCAAGCAATGGACCTTAAATTACAGAAGCAATTTCCCTCCTCCACAGCTGAGGAGTGATGCTGGGCAGGGCAAGGCTCAGGGTGCTCTGCCTGGTGTTGTGGGTTTCTCAGAACTGATTTTCAGCACTCTAGATCCCACTCACTTTACATAATAATACAACTTTTAGGCATTTCTTCCCCATCTGCAGCTTTCGGTTGAGTTTTCTTTGGTAGTGAGTTGCTGGTGGCCCACAGCATGTGGAATATGAATATCAGCTCTGTTGCAATGCACACCCTCCCCTTCAGCCTGGTGCTCAGTGTCCCATGGCCACTGTGCGAGATGTCAGCTCAGCCAGCTGCTTGTGGGGTGCCAAAGGGAGGATGGAATCCTAGAAACAGGGAGAAGAAAAGGCAAGTCTGGCTCTCTAGCATGGTCTGTATTGGCTGCAGCACCAGCTCCTGCTCTGTACTAGCCCCAAACCTTTAAAACATTAAAATTAAAGAATGGAGAAGCAGATGGGCTTTGTGCTGTAACGTCTCCCACTGCCAGCATCTCTCCATGCAGCTGAAGGTTTTGCTGCAGGAGGAACGTGGGGTCACCTCCCTGGGGAGGGCATGGTGCAGTTGAGGGGCTGACACGGACTTGCAGCCCCAGATAACGTCTCGCCCACCGCACCGAGAACTGAGTGTGGTTTTTCAGTTTCCTATTTTTGACTTCAGAGGTACCTTCCCCTATCCATGTGCCTCTCCAGCCCGCGAGTGCTCTGTGAGCAGGGGAGAGAAGGCAAACAAGGAACTGTTCTAAGAAAAATGAAGGTAACCACATCTGAAAAAACAAGAGCATAACCCTCACAAAGAACAGAAAACGAAAATGACTGCTTTTAGACCCATTAAGCTAACTCTTTTTATATTATTAATCTTGGCTGGAGCTTGGAGCTAATGAATCATAGTGAGATGGAAAACAGATATCTTCCTTAGGACACCTGGTAGCTCCTTCCATGATAATTTGATACAAACTACTGAAAGAGTTATATGAGTTTGACTCAACATTTGGATTAAGCTAAGAAAGCTCAGCTGCAATTAATTCTATGTTGTATCCTGTATATGGTGTACAGGATAGATGCCTATGGTAGAGAGATGGAAGCTGTCCTCTTATTATTATTTCTAATTGTGATTGTTTCTGACCTTTCATTTTCCCTTTATTGGCATGATTTAGAAAAGGAAACAAGCTGTGTTCAGCACATCTACATCCAAGGTATTGTCAATTAAAATACTTAGCGAGCTCATACTGGAGTAGGAGGCAACAATTGGAGGTCAGTTCATTTACAGGTCTGTTGAGCATCATGGCATGGAAGGAGAGATTGCACTCACAAAGCAGTTGGAATGCTCATCTGCAACAGCAGCTGTATTCCTGTATGTACCCAGAGGTTGCCTTAAATACCCAACCAGCTCCTCAGCAGCTGGAGCTGCCCACCAGCGAGGCACCCTGACCTGGGAGCTCACCCAGTGCAGGACACCGGAAGCCAAATGTAATTAAGGTATTGGTGTCTGACCAGGATGCCATAGTCAGCTGTTGTGAGAGGTCATGAGGTCTTCACTAACCACAGGAACTTGGTGTGCATCTCATGGCACACAGAGCAAACCTCTGGTTAATGTCCCTGTACAGCACGTTGGGCTTTGATGTCTCCATGCAGCAATCCTTCATGCCTCACATAATGGGATGCTGAGAAAAGCCACTTACCTTTTCTGCTGACTTTGTCCAAAAGATTAATTGGACACCTAGTCTGATACTTTCAGGTTTCTGATTTTTTCCATTGGTGTGGTTTGAGTTTGTCTATGGAGGGAGGAACAACGTCTGAAACGTCACCGTCCCCGTGAGAAAAGCAAAGTGCTAAAATATTTTATGCAGGATCTGTTTTTACATCCTTTCAGAGAGGAAGTTTGGGGCTTTGGCTGGGTTTTGGCTGACATGGTTACCCAGTGCCGTGGTGCATCTCTGAACACCGGAGCACGAGGTGCTGGGTTGGGACTTGCACGTGGGCTAATGGACACAAAGCCATTAATGCAAGTTCGGACAGCGCAGGCTGGACTCGTATTTGTTAGTTTCTGGGTTCCTCCTTTTTCATTCCCCTAATTGTGCTCATTTTCTGTTTAAAAATAATTGGCAGAAGCTTCTGATGTGCAAACAAAAATCTGTGAAGACAAAACCTTTTAATGGAGCTCATGTATCGAGCTTTGCTGTCCAAAGATGCACTGAGAGGTGCGTTCTGCTGTGGCTTGCCTCTAGCTGGGGACATTGGGTCAGAGCAGCTGAAAGGTTTTGATCAGACCTGAGCCAGTAATTTCTCACAGAAGTCATGTGGTGAATCCTTGTTCCTGGGGCTCCTCCTGCTTTACTCCCATTCATACCATGAGTTCAGTGGTGGCTTTGCTTTGGTGAGCACTGAGGGCTGTGTTGCCACGTGAAAGGAAAGCCTCCATCCCATAACCCCCCAAAGCCTGGAGATGGGAATTCCATGCCAGCCAAATCTCTGCTCTTCAGTGAAGCTCCAGTTCAGTTGTTGTTTTTTTTTGCCAAATGTTTCTTTAAAAATAATATGCATATGTATGATCTCTTTTAGAGAAGATTCTCTTGCTGAATTAGCAGCAATTTTCTGGGAAATGGAAAAAAGAGGGGAGAGGGAAGGGAGAAAGCAGGCTGCTTGCAGCAATCCTGGATGCTTCACTGTGTGGCCTGCTGCAGGGCCAGGCATGGGCTCCCAGGGCAGGGACGTGTCTGTGCTGGGCCCCCCAAAGCCTGTCTGAACTCAGACCCCCACCTTCTGCTTCTGGGTCTCTGCACGAAGCAGTGCTGAGTGCCACGGCCGGGCGATGCGTGCCCCTGCTTTGTGACTCAGCGCACTCTTCTATCTCCGGGAGGAGAGTGGATAGGGGCCTCTTTCAGGTCCTAACAGGTTTCTGCGAGGTGTTCCGTGCTGCCATAGTTTCATGTGTGGTTTTCCTTATGCGTGCTTCTGAGTGATTTCTGGGTGCGTTTGGATTGTGAACCCGAGCTGTTTGCCACTGGGTGCGTGTGTTGCACGGTGTGCTGCTGCTCTCTTGGCAGGAGGATGTGCTTCCCGGCATCAGCCATGAAGTCCAGCACAAGGAGCTGCAAATGCTCTTTCTGTGCTTATCCTGAAGTGTGGGATTGCAGTTTGCTGTCTCAGAGACTGTTCCTGCTGGTTTTGTATGCTCGGCTGTGGCATTTTCTTTATATGGGGGCTTTATGGAGTGAGCTCCCCACAATGGAAATGCTCTCACTGTGTGTCTTTCATATGAGATCCCGGAGGATAAAGCTAAATAATTCCTTCAGGGTCCTCTAAAAACTTCAGCCAAAATATTTGGGTGAGGCCAGCACAAATAGCTGTGAAAATGGTGGAAAGAAATTCGGTGGGAGATGGAAGCACCAGTTCACGTGTGGGGGTGAGGCAGTCACAGCTATTTCATGGGCTGATTGAGGGGATCGTTGGACATCCCTTAGCAATTGCTGGTGTTTTTGTCCAAGTGAAACTTGTTGTTTTTTCCAAAGCACATACCTTTCCTTTTGATGGCTTAAGGGAGACTGAAGTGACGTGCAGGCCTTGCATGATGGTGCGTTTCACTCCAAGCGAACAGAGCCCTTATGGCTGGAGACCTCTACCAGGTGAAGAGAAACATCCAGAGGTTTGACTGCTCCTCAGGCTCAGTTCAAGGCCCCACAGAGTCTCTCTGAGGTGCAAGCACTGGAGGGGATTGTAAAATGTAATGACTGTGAGGTTTCTGCTGACTTTATAGCCAGGGTGTGAGTAAGGATTACTCAGTTCTGCTAACAGAATTCTATAGGGTACACTGGAAGAAAATGCAAGTAAGACTCTATGTTTCTGCAGCACTTCATAGAAAGCCTCATCATGTTTTTGCAGCTCTGTTACGTCCTTATGGCATGAGGATTTCTTATACCTGCTGTTCTGGCAGTGAGGAGCTGAATGACTGATGCTGGACTTCATGGAGTCATTACTCCTGACTGCACCCTATTGGAGCTGCCCATGAGTTTTTGTCCTTGGTTCTCAAACAGTGGAGGTTCTGCAGTGGCCACTGTTGCACAGAGCAATGAATTCTTCCCCCTTTCCTCCCCCCACCAAGAATACAGAAAAGATTACGGGCTGTATTGTCGGCTCTGGACCCAGTTCAGGCTGCAGTCATGTTGACTCTGGCCTGGCACTGCTCTTGCTGTGCAGATATATCAACTGCATTTTTTTTTAAACATATGAGGAAACAAACTGCTTAGTGAATGAAGCCAAATGCACAAGGTTATGCTGGAAGACCTACAGCCCCTTTGTAAAGAACTCCAACCAGAAACTTTGGAAGAGGCACATAAAAACACTTGCGGAATTTATTCTTGGCAATTAAAGGTAAATATACATTATGCAGATATTCTCTTTTAACTATGCTATACTCTTCTTTGCATTTCCAGTCAGTCTGTGTGGTGTAGGGCTCCAGCATGGTCTCTCTGTTCCTCATCATTCCATCCCACTATGTGATACCGGCCCAGAGCTGGGGACATTCCCTGGGCTTTTACTGACAGAATGGGAAGATCCAGCAACACAGGGCACTGGAGAAAGAGCTGTGGGAAGAGCATGCCTTCAGATGCTGGTAAGAACAAATACAAGGTAATTCTTGAAATGAGACAGGCCAACACACAAGCTTGCACAAATACCAGTTTCAGCCTGGACAATCCCATTGACCTGGGCAGTCTCTCCATTCATTAGTCACCATAGCCTGACTGCCACGCACTGTGCCCTCAGCATATGTTGCGACACGTTGTTCCATGAAAGAAGCAAGTTAAAGGTTCCTGTGAGCTGCTGAAGCTCTGCTAAACTGAGAAATAAAGTGCCTCATTAAAACCAAACGGAATCAGAAGACACCCTGTGACAGCATGGCTCAAATGTCCTTCAACTTCTTTGATAACGCATTTTAGCAGTACCACCCAGATGTAAACCCCATTGTAACCTGGGTGTCTTTAAAAAAAAAAAAAGTTTAATATCCTAAGTTAATGATTAACTCTTCTGTCAGAGACTTACTTTGACCTCTGTGTAACCAGTGGCAGCACTGGGGCATGCAGTGGCTCTTGTTGGCCAAGGCACGGTGCCACCAGCACGGCCCGTGGCTACGGGCAGGAGCGGTGACAGCTGGGACACAGGCAGGGCTGGGTCAGCACAGCTGATGCCATTCTCATGACACACGGGGACCGGTGCAATAAATGGGAGAGCCAGAACTTTCCAGGTGAAATGAAATTAAATCATTTGTGCTTGCTTTAATATAGGGATGTATGATAATATCTGTCTACAGCATTAGTCTGTTCTGCTGCCTTTGAAGCTAATAATTGGTACTAGGGTGGTGTGTCGGAGTTTCCTTGTTAGGCATGATTTTGGAATGAATCTCAGTTATCCAGACAAATGGGCATTTTCATGGTATTACCCACTACCACATGATCTTACATATTCCTCATCAGTGGCTACGTTCAGGTTTGGGCATCACTGGGGTTTGGGGTTTTTCTTCAGCTAATTAAGAATCGTGAGAAGGGCAAAAACTATTTGGGGTGTTGGAGAAGAAAGGTTAAACCAGTAAAATGAGGCAAGTTTGGCTGAGTAGTGCTTAGGTGGTCACAGCCTGTGGTGCTGAAGGGGTCCAATATCAGGAGGCCAACATTCATTAGGGCAGTGCACCGAGATGCAGAGGAGAAGCAAAATGCAGCTGAACTATCCAGCTGTGCCCTTGGAAATGAGATCTTAAGAGTACACACTGGTCTCTTGCAAACTATGTTGCTCTGAATCTCAGGGAGACTTGGTAGAGAGCAATCCCACAGCAGCACGAGGGAAGCTGAGGAGCCCAGGTGCTCCTTCCAGGCTTTGGTTCATTGGTTTTGGGTGTAGCTGTTGACTCCGTTGCAATGGGCTTACATTAGGTATGAGTTGGATCTGGTTTGTGCAATGGCTTGAGTTTTTTGGATTACGAGTTCTTAGATGATGGCCGCAAAGGAATTTTAATTAGGAAAGTAAGAAAGGTTTTCCTGGGAGACAGGCAAACCACGATAATTATTGGCAGTGAGAAAGCCAGCAAAGAACAAGTATCAGGGAATGTCTATAGGTCTTACTGAGAATCACTTAAATTGAGGTTTTAAGGATATCCATGAAAGAATCTCTTCAATGGAAAAGACCTAAGTGATGTTAGTGTCCCCTCCTATGATTTATCCAGTGTTCAGCTGTACTTACGGGCTCTCATGAACACACAGATGAGGCTCAGACAGTGTGACCACGGCAGATAGCATCACTGTGGATGTTGGGATCCCTGGAGAAGCCCACCAGAGGCTGCTGGTCCTGCACCAGCACCCATGGGAGCTCCCAGGCTCTGTGGGGGTGATTCAGGCACAGGAGAACTCCTCTGTCTCACTGAACCACAGATCCCCACAAATTCCATGTTACCACACTTTTTAAAAAGAGTTCTGTAGGAGTTGGTATTTCCAAATGCATCTCTCTTGAAGTCAAAAATTGAAATGTTACAGTAGGATGACCCTTTTACGTTTCTCTTTAGGAAATAATGGACAGTATTGCTCCCATCTCCAAGAGCTTGAATGTTAACTAACCTGGGAAGGAGATCACCATGCCAACGTAACGCATTCCTTGCATTTGTGTTAAATTAACATGTCCAGCCTCACAGGAAAATGCTCTTGGAGCTCCTGCTTGGCTAAATCCAGGCTTCTAGTTCTGTCTGGTAGAACACAGAGCTGCACACGTTCTCCTCGGAGTCTGAAGGTGTGTCACTGTGCAACTGAGAAGGCCTTAACTTTTCTTCATAGTCAGTTGATGGGACGGGCAGTGTACACGGGTGACTACTGGTATGAAGCAGGATGCCCATACTGGGCAGCAAATGACATCCAGTGCTTGGAAGCGTGGCTGGGCTGAGGAGCGTGTGCTGTCTTCTTGTGGGAAGAACTCTTCTGCAGGAATAAGGGCACTGTCAGCTTCTGTGGTGTCATTTCTTTCTGTTTGATAGAAAGATCTCACCAGAAACATCTAAAATGAGATTCTCATTCTATCTCTCCCCGTCTGGCTCTGGCTGAGGAATGCTGTTTGAGCAGTCAGAATGTGCTGAACTTCTCAGTGTTCACAGATCAGATCTCATTTTCTTTGACTCTGTGGCCATGGTTTGCTCCTTGCTAAGGTTACCTTCGAGTATCAGCAAACAGGGCTGCTGCCGAAGGTGCAGGAGGTCTGCATCTGTAGGAGCAGAACCGGTGTCTGCAGCAGAGCTCCTGGGAGAGGATCCCAGCTCTGGCACAGCCAGGGCATGCAGCTTGCAGTGCTGCTCGGGGCCAGAAGGCAGTTAGGTGCTGGTCACCTTTGAAAAGCTGCTCTTTAACCTCTTGATCTTCATAATGAAATGGGAGGGGTGGCAGGAACTTGCTCTTTCTTATGTGGATTTTGCTCATTAGTCCAAATGCTTCTAAAATGCGCATGGACTTTCAAGGCCATAGACACTATTAATGCAAAGTGCTTACTTGTAACGGAGTAAACACCACTGGGTTGACCACAACGCTCACGCCAGCAGACTCCTGATTTTTAGAGATTGCACAAGATTGCTCGAGGTGCCCGGTGCACGTGGGAATATGTTTCGAAGTGATGACACTGCATTTTCCTGGTGTCCTGCTGGTGACAAAAGCTATGGTAGGTGACCTCAGGAGACGACACTCAGTGCACCTGGATGCTCGTTGCCTCCAACACCCTGCACAGAGCACATGACATCAACGTTTCAGTTAAGGTCTCCAGTCTGGTTGTTGTAGTATAAAAGGGCTCCAGCAACTCTTTGTGAGCTGGTTTGAAGGGAGAAGGGGGTTTGCTACACAACTAAGGGGTGTTTGAAGATGTCCTGGTCTGAAAACTTACAGCTGAGGCCAACACAGAGCTGGAGTAATGGTTTTTGGTTCCATTTCTTTGCAGTGCTTGAGCAGGATTGTATGACTTTATAATGATTTTATAATATCTCTGATTTCAGAGATATTAGAGGATATTTGTGAGTCTATATGGTCAAGGGAAATTTGGAAGGCTGGATGAAAGCTGCCCTTACCTTGGTTTTCTGAGAAGCTGAGCAAAGAGCCCTTAAATCTTAAGGGACAGCCACAAGCTTCAGCAGTGCAGCAATTGTGCTTGGGGCTGGAGAGCCCTGGTTTTGGTGAGGAACTCTGCACAGATGTTACGGACTTGCATGAAGAAACACACTGAACAGCCATCATTAGAACAAATTGCACTTGTTTAATCTGACCTTATTTTTTTGAAAAGAAAACACAAAAACCCCTTCTTCCTATAAATCTACAAGGCTTTTAACCTCTTTCCTTCAAATATGACACTTTCTGAAAATGCTTGCAAATGAGATTTTTTTTTTGCACAACGAGGCTGCCGTATGGTATATCGCTGCAATATCTTCTTCCACTGCAGCTATTCCACATGCAGATGATTCTACTTTTGAGAAGGGGAAAACCTTGTGCTGATTTTCTTGTGACCTACTTGGCTCAGAGAGGCGCTGCGTGGAGCAGTTCTGCACCTTTGCTGCGATGCTGCGCTGGGTGCATGGCTTACGGAGCTTTTTGGGGCGTTTTTGGGTGGCTCTTGCCAGCCTTTCAACTTCTCGCTTAGCCTGCTGCGTGCTGGCTGAGTGTGGGCAGAGGTGTGAAGAGTCAGGGCTGGAGGGGAGGCTGGCAGAGGTGCAGCTCGATGCTTTGAGCTGGATGGAGGGGGAGACGGGATGGGACCAACACCTCCCGGTTGCTGAGCTCCTCCTGAAGAGCTCGTGTGAGCCAAAGGATCTAACAGAGAGAGAGGAAGACCTAAACTAGGTCAAACCTGGCTTCAAAGTGGAACCAAATGTTAACGCTTTGTGTGTGATCTGCCCTGGGAAAGTTCGCAGCCCATTTCTGTTTGGGGTTCAGCTGTAACGTACGTGTGCCACACATGGTCGCGGTGGGACTGGTGCTGCAGATGATCTGCAAGAACCTGCGAATGTTGCAGGAAGGCTGCTGCCGTGCTCGTCTCCAAAGCTAGTCTCAGAAGGTGCCTTTTGCATAGTAATATTAGGAAGACTAAAGTTGATTCAGTCCTTCTCCCTGGTTCCCGTGCACGCTGCAGACTTAAACAAGGAGTGGTCTCCAGCCTGGGAAATGCCATCCATGGCTTTGAGAGGGGAGGATGTGGGCTTTGCTCTTTGGGGAATTTCTAACTTGTCATCTCTAGGTTATGTGGTTAAGCTCAGAGCAGGCACAGGGGTGCCAAGCACGTGTGGGCAGCTGCCAGTGCGGAGCCTGTTGGTCCTAAAATGAGAATGAATCCATTTCTTTACTTGCGTTTCCATCCAATGAGAAGTTGCCAAAGGAGAGCTATGAGAACTGATTTCCCCAAGGGATGTAGGAAGCTTAGGAGCAAAGCAATAATTTTTGCCCAGAGCATGAGAAGCTGTTAATTGTCAGAATGTATGGCACTGCCCATAATTTCTGAGGGCTTTGCTCATTTTTGTGCCTTATCTTCCTGCACTTCATAGTTCCAGGGCCAAATCATCTTCCTGAAGCCTTGAAACTGAATTAAAAAGGGTTAAGACCTGATTAAGTCTGCTGTTGTAACAATACCAGCTGGCCATCCTGAGTTCTGACTATCATGCTCACATCATCCCATGGCAATCTCCAGTGAAGGTCTGGCTGTGCCCTCATTGAGCCATTTGCTATAACTCAATAATGACGTCAGATGAAGATTTTTGTTTCTACTGTGACAAATCTTAGGTTTAGACACAGGTGGTGGTGGACTTTGGGGAGGGACCTGCAGAGGGCACTGGTTCTCTGAACTGGGCAGGGGAGAAAGGAGCAGGGAATAGCTGCTGTAGGGCTAAACCTCCATTGAGGCATGCCAGTCAACATTGGGAATGAGCAGCATGACTTCATCAGAACACACAAAATGAAAGAGAAACTATTCCTGAGTTTGTGAGCAGCCTGTCAAAGCCTCGCCCGGCTTGCATGTTGGTGGGGGCTCCGAGATCCCCTCTGGGAGATGAGATTCCTGCAAGAGGAGAAACCTGGGGCATAAGAGAGCGATGCTGCCAGAGGCTGAGCCAGGCACTGTCCCTGCTGCTGCGCTGGGTGCCCTTCTCAGCTGGAGCAATCTCTGATGGAAAGAGGAGAGGTTGGGACCAGGAGGATGGGGACGAACAGATTTTTCACTGAGAGAGACACCGCAGCAGCAGGGGTGGAGGGACTATCAAAACACAAATGCAAAGGGTGCATTTATGGCTTTCAGGCTGGCACTGGAGGAGCACCTTAATGTCTTGCCAGGAACAGTGCTCTTAATGTTAAAAGAGAAGCTGCAGGCCATGAAAAGCAAGCAAGAAGAATTCAGGGCTTTCAGGGATGTACTTAAATATGAGAGTAGGTGGATAGGGAAATGAGAGATAAAATCTGTAGTTGTTTCAGGGAAAAGGGCAATCATTTGAGGGTTGAAAGTGAGTTGAACCATTCATCTCTTTAGTGAAGGAGCAGGCGATTAAACAGTTTAGGGAAAACCTGGAGATGTCTTCCAGCTCCTGGGGAAGGTCCCAGCAAACTGCAGCCACGAGAGAGGTTGGGTGGCATCCCTGACAACACACCCTTTGGGACACTGGAACACAGCACAGAGATGGAAGGTTTGGAGGAACTGGTGGCTTTGGGGCTAAATTAGACAGGCATGACCAGCTGCCCTGGAGAGGAGGAGAGGAGGAGGAGAATGGAGGAGCAGTTTGGGTCTGGGCACGTCTTCCTAGGGACGTGCAGTTCTCCATGGAGCATCCCACTTCTGGTAGGAAAAGGGAGTCAACCTCCTTGAGTTAGAAACTGTCTCAATAATGATAAACGAAGCCTTTGGGGTTTGCGACTGGTAACACAGAGAGCAAGGATGGCAAGGTGCCTGGGAAGAACAGCTTTGAGAAGGGAAATATCAGTTTGTTCTTCTCTGTGCATCTTGTGCTCTGTGTGAGTATTTCTTAGAGAAGGCAGTGAACTCTAACAATCCTGTGTGAGACATGGTTGTCCCGAGTTACAAGTAACTCTGTAGACTTGTTAGGACTCAAATTGGTTGTGTCACAGCTTGAATGAATTTTGGGGGCTGCTGGAGCTCAGTGCCTGTGTCTGATTGACAGGGAGGGTTCACACCCCTCTAACACCCACCCCAAAACGTGTCTGAGGCTGCTCTGGTGCCCTGGTAAGTCCTGCCAGCCCCAGGGCTTTGGTCTGCGTGCACGCCTGCTCTACCCTTGGATGATGGTCCCAGCACATCTTTGATTAACACACTTCTAAAAATCATGTGTTTTTCTCAGATGTCAGCATTGGTCCTTCTCTTGCTGTTAAGTTTCCAGTTCTGCCAGACATATTTTTCATACACACACACACGGATGAGTGTCAGATTTGTGTGCAAGCCGTGTACCATAGAGCAGTGCAGGGGTGGGAGGTGGGGGGTGCTTTGGGGGCTGAGGTTTGCTCTGTTGCTGCCTTTGCACACAGACTTCCCTGAGCATTTCTGATCCTACCGGGAGAAGTCTTGCTCTGTGAATTATCAGCATCACTAGATGGCACATGTGAGCTGCTCTCATCCAGGCACAGGGCAAACCAGGCAGGGGACGTTTCTTCCCTCTGCGTTATTTTATATCCTTCTAGTATACTTCTGAGAGCAGGGTATGTACAACACATCCAAACCTGTCCTATCGCCCTGGGAAGTGCCACACTGCTCCGCTCTGTCCTGGGGAGCCTCAATTCAGTGGTTCTGGTTGACCTCTGCCTTGTTCTGTTGGTGTTTATTGCAGGAATTCCTGTTGCGCTCTGCTGTGTATTTGTCAGCAGATGGAATTTGTGCTCTCTGGGTTTCTGTTCCCCTTTCCACCACAGTTCGGAGCAGGTTCAGACCTTTCTGGAGCCTCCCAGGCTGTTATTACAGATTTGCAGTGACAAAACCCTCAAAGACAGTCCCAGCTCTTACTGGGAGAGTGTGTTGAACCTCTCAGAGTAATGGAACTGCATTTCCACACAGCAACTGCTGTTTCTCAGAGCTGAAAGGAAGATGGCCTTGTCCTTGTCCAAGGTGGAGTAGATCAAAGAGCAGAATTCCTTCCAGACAAGGAAACGAACATCTTTATGGCAAGCTGTTAGTACTGTCCTTCTTGCTGGATTTAAGCCAGGCTGGATGCAGGCAGGAAACCAAATCCCATGGAGGAACATACCTCTGTTTTTGGGTAAACACAGAACTGAAAAGTTTTAATTATTCTTGGCTCAAGTCATTCCCTGCTCGTCTCTGCCAGGCTCAGCGGGGTGACAGCTGTGACCGGGAGGCCACAGTGCTGCTCATCACTAGCTGTAGGAAATATTCCTTTAGAAATAAACCTTTTTTTTTTTGTTGTTTTTTCCCCACATGTTCTTATACCCCAGCACATGGAGCTGGGAGGTGTGGATTGTGACAACCACAGAGCTCTGGTCTGAGGAGCTGGGAGCAGACGTGGTGCAGCCCTTCCAGCTCAGCTGCTCTCTTCCATCTTCCAAAAACAATTTTTTTTTTTTTTTTTTTCACGGAGCAGTCCCCTGGCTTCAGCTGCACTTGTCTTGTGCTAATGCAGTTCCCTGTTTCCAACCAGGAGTGCGATTACAAGTGCACTCAAAGCCTGGCTTTAATCTGATGCCAGGCCTTGCTCAGAGGGCTGGGGAAAGTATTTCTTCTTGCTGTCATCCTTCCTCTCGAGTTTCTGATGTTCTGTCCGTGCTTTTCTTGCCGGCCAGCTATAGCGTTAGTTGACCAGTCTGAATATTTGGGGATATCTGAGCAGGGTGACCTGGGTATGATGGAACTGGCCTGAGAGCTGCGTGATGGCCCCATAGAGTCATTAAGGTTGGAAAAGATATTTAAGATCATCGAGTCCGAGCACCATCCCATCTCTGCCATGACCCCTGACCGCGTCCATTCCAGCTCCTTCCCATGAGGGGAAGGACCCAGCGCTCCCCTCTGTGGGCACGTTGCTTCCCTGTCACACTGCCTGGGAAGGAGCTGAAGGATGGGAAAGCTGCATGTGAAATAACAGGCACTGCAAGAACCACCCGCGTACACCTTCCTGTGTGGGTGTATCTATCTACTCAGGGATGTGCAATAACTTAATGAATGCTATTTGTTAGCAGTAAGGAGGTAAACTTATTCTGCTCTCTCACTCCAGTAGTTGTTTCCACCATCCCCTTCAGCGCTGATCGTAGCCAGAGAGGCAACAACACAATCATTTTGTGACCATCGTCAGAGATACAGGAGGTCTTGTGTTACGTACTCGTTTCTACCCAAAGGATTTTGAAGACCTGTAGGCTGAATGGTGTCCTGCTTTATTGGCTACTGAAATGCAGCTCTGTTTCGGGCTGAGGATGCTCACCCATAGCTCAGCCACGTGTGGGTTTGCTCTCATGCATTTTGATCTTAACTGTTGAGAAGAACCCTGGAGTGCTAGACTGCATTGTGTTAATCACATTGGTTTGCAGCCCTGTGACCACAAGTGGAAGTCTTATCTGCCAAATTAATACCAATGCTTCCTTTTACAGTAGCTCTTTGAATTTAAATAGCATACAAAGAACGTTAGCCTTGGCAGGTATTTATCACTTATTTATCTTACATAGCAAATCGTTGCTTCCAAGGCAAGATGCTCATGTAGATTCAGAAAACACTGTGGCTGTCAGGACATCTCACTGCCCTTCTCTGAGATCAAAAGCAGCCAGGGGGAGCTTGCTGTTATTGCAGTCCCCTTTTGTTTTCTGGTCTTCTCCTTCTTTTCTTGCTTCCTTAAGTGATGGGAATGAAGCTGTGTTTGAATCAGACCTAGCTGTTAGTGTAAAACTCACAGCATGGGGCATTTTGGCAGTAATTTCATTTTAGGCAGATAATTCTTACCGGAAGCAGAAGAAAAAAATACAACTTTGTGTAGGTTAGCTACATAAAACAATGAATGAAAATACTGTTTCCTGCCCCCAGTTTTGTGACAGAGTTGAACTGGAAGAAGCATACTTTGACACGGAGGGGCTGACCGTGCCTCGTGCATCAGCACCACTGCTCCAAAGGGACGCAGAGCTGAGCAGCATCAGAAGGAGCTGGGTGCAGTGGGCACACCACCCCGGGCGCTGATCCCATGGCTTTGTGCCTGGCTTGGATTTATTCCCTGCTCACGCAGCGTGAAATTGCACCCAGTGCAGGGTCACAGCCACACGCACCAGTGGTACAGCACAGAGTTTAGAAATAATCCTGCTGACAGATTTGTATAACAAAGACAGGATCGGTTCCGGGTTTTCCACCAAATACAAACCTCTCTGAGTGCTCAAGGCCCGAAGGTTGGTATGGCAAGGAACATTTGGATGGACCTTGGATGTGAGTTATTTGGGGTGTTATTGCTTGTGGAATCCATCTTTATGTATTCTCTGTTATTCCATTTCCACCTGGGAAAATAAATGAAGATGTAGTGATACCCAAACCACGGGCAGCCAAAGTATAGGAGGGAATTGATATCCAGAGCAACATGCTCTGAATATCTAAATGCTCTTATTCTGCTAGGAATCTCTTTCCTATCAAGTGACGTCACCAGCAGAGATTTTCCCCTTGAGGACATGCCGTGTAATCCCCTTTTATCCGGCACTCACCAGGACAATTTACAGCTCATAGAGTGTATGAAAAATAGAGCCCTGCAGAGCAGCTGTCACCGCTGCCAGCTCCATCCCAGGGCGTTGGCTGCCATCTTCTGGCAGATGCGCGTTATGGGAAGTGGTGAGAACGGTCCTCCGAGCATCTTCTCTTCGCAGCTCCTTCACCCCCTGCTGACATCTCCGGTCCTGCCCGGGACCTCCCTGTGAGTCCTCTGAGATATAAACATCTCATGAGTTAGGGAAAGATGTAGGGGATAGGCTGTGACCTCTGCAGAGGATCTCAGCTCTTCCACTCGTGCTGTGCAGTATTCCTTTGTGCTCTTTTTTTTTTTTTGTTATGCTCCCTAACTATGGGCAAGAAATGTGCTCCTTGCCAAGCACGCCGTGTTCCCACACCTGCGCCTTCACAGCCAGATTACAGCCTTTACAACTCCGCTTGAATGCAGACGCGGGATCTTTCCATCAACTGGAAAGTGGATCTGCTCCAGGCTGATAGGAAATGCTCATCCTCCCCCAAAGAAGGGATATAGTAAACTACAGAAATAACTCCTAGACCCCAGCACGGGGCCAAGACATGGGCTGAGCTCAGCCACCTCTGGGCTCGTGGCCCAGCTCTGGGGCTGCGTTAGGGCTCTGCAGAGGGGCCTTCCCAGGGCCTTGGTTTATGTTGGTATCGTTCGTGAGCGCTGCGTGCTCGAGGTTTGTTTGCCAGCAGATGGCTCTGGCCTCCTGTGACCCGCGGTGCACGCGGCTGTGTGGTGGCTGTGCGACTTTCTGGGGCAATGCAGCTGGGAAAGCAACGGGGTGAGCCAAGGAAGCACCTGCCTCTCGCCATCTCTTCCTGATATGCGAAGGAGAAAAAGGAGGCAAGGAATCATTATTAAAATTATTCATTAAAAAAACTTCGCGTGGGTGGGAAGTGGACTCTTAGCAACGATTTTTTTCTGACGACCCCCTCCCCACATGCCGCGGCCAGAAGGGCGATATCGGGACCGCCAGCAGAGCCCGGGGCGGGATGGTGCTGCTTATCTCCGGGTGATGCTCGGAGCCCCCGGCAGAGCAGCGCAGAGCGGACGGGTTCCTATCTCAGCCCGGAGGGAGCCCAGCACCAGCCTCTGCGGCTCTCAGATGGCACGGTTTTGCTGCGCTGTGTCACGGGGAGGACGTGGGTCCGGACACAGCTCCAGCTGAGGCTGATTCACGCCTCCGAGAGGCAGTTCTGAAAGGTGCCCAACGCCCTCGTTCACCGGAGCATCTCCACGCCCTGCGGCCGGCCGTGCCCCGGGATGCTCGCTGCCTGCTGACTCACAGCCTGCCCGGCTACCTGCGGGAACGGGGATTCCCACCGAACGCAGTTTCCAGCCGGGGCTGGGGGCCGCGCTACGCAGGTGCCTTGGGGCCGCTTCGGAGATGCCGAGTCCTGACGGGGTCGCTCGGGGTCCCGGGGTCGCTCGGTGCCGCTGCGTCCCGGGGAGGGCGCCCGGCGCCCGGTGTTGCGGCAGAGCCCGCCCCGTCCCGCCCCCGCCGCCCGTCCCCTCCCCGCCGTCCCCGCCCGCCGTCACGCAGCCGCCACCGCAGAGCCCGGGGAGGCGCCGGGCCGGGGCCGGGGCCGGAACAGGAACGGGGACCGGGGACCGGGAGAGTCGCAGCAGCCCGAGGCGGCACCGGGAGCGGGAGCGCAGCGCACGGTGCTGCCGCCGCGGCGGGGCCAGGTAGGGCGAGGGGGCCCGGAGCGCCGGGTCACAGCGCTGCGTGGTGGCGGGGGGGGGGTGCAGCCGGTGGCAGTTCGCCTTTTTGCCCTCCGAGGCGCGTCGCAGCAGGAATAACTGTTTTCTTACGTAATGCCCGACACCCTGTTACGAAATCACGGCGCGGCTCCGGGGCCGTGACAGCTGGGGCCGGGCGTGGCGGAGCCCCCAGGTCGGGAGCTGTCGGGGGGGGGTTGCTGAGCCGCGGGGCACCCGGCGCGGTGCTGCGCTGCGATCCCCGTGCGCCGAGCGAAGGTCGGCGGCCGCGCCCGGCACCTGCCCCGCTCCGGCTGCGTGGGATCGCGGGGGGGCGGCCCGGTGGCCTCGGGTTACCCCGGGAGCCGCAAGCAGCCGAGCCGCACCCCGCTAGGGGTTGGTTTCTCTTGGGTTTGTTCTCCAAATTCAGTTCTCGGGGCGGGGGGAAATGGCCGTCTGGGAACGTGCGGGAGTCCGGTTTGCCCTAGGAGCTCCGGGCAGCTGCAGTGGGAAGCTGCTTCCATTCTGCCTCGTCACAGCCTGGCTGGGAACAACTCTTGCTGGAGGGTGATGGAGTCCGTCTGTCCGTCCTGGGGCGTTTGGTTTGGAGAAAAAAAAAAAAAGAAAAAATTCAGAAAGCAAAGCAGAGCTGACTCATCCTTCCTGACCTGTGCACACTGGGGAATATTCTGGGGAATATTCATGGCGATGCCGGCTGACACGGAGCCCATCGCGGTGTGACGGGGATCAGGAGCACTTGGAGGTTTTTGCTCGGTGCAGAGGATGCTTGAGTGTTCAGGTTGGTTATCAGGAGAAATTTCTTCTCTGGAAGAGCGGTGATGGATGGGCATGGGCTGCCCAGGGAGTGGGGGAGGCACCGTCCCCAGAGATGCTCCAGGATGTGGGGATGTGGCACTTGGGGACACGTCAGTGGGCACGGTGGGGTGGGGTTGGATTTGATGATCTTAGATGATCTTCTCAACTTTAATGATTCTGTGATTCATCTGCCTCAGGGAATTTAATCAATGTGATCTGGTCAGAGTTCCTTCCAAAAAGGCCTCACAAAGGCACCCTGCAATAATCCCTGCAGCTGGTGCACTCTGCAGATGGCTTACACACATCCACAATCTGCGCCCTTTGTTCCAGCCCGTGTTTGGGGCGGTGTGAGTGGGATGTGATGACATTTGGGACACTGGCGTGTGGGACATCAGTGGCATGTGGGGCATCGCTGCGGTTGCCGTGGCAGCAGGAGTGATGTCCCCTGGTCCCCACGGGACGCAGTCAGGGAGCACCACACCTGCATGCACTGCAGGAAGAGAGAACCCATCCTGCTCTTCTTTGGTGCTGGAGGAGCAAGGTGTCAAAACGCGCTGGGAGGCGAGGTGTTGTTTTAATTAGTCAGTCCTATTGATGGACGTGAGGCGTTGCTGCAGAGGGGCCAGGCAGCAGGGACATGTTTCTGAGCATGTTCGAGCCGTGCCCCTGCGAGCGCACAGGGAGGGCCCTGGCCCTGCTGGGAGTGCCAGCAGCGCTGCTCCTTTCCTTGTCTGCAGACAGCTGAAAGGAGCAGAGAGTCACTGTCAATTTTTAATTCAATGCACAGCATGTGTGCTGCTTCCTTCGTGCACTTTTAATGCAAGCAGCAGCTATAGCAGGCTGCAGCATCCCCGACTTTGTTAAATTGATATTTATGTGTGATAGCTTAATTAGGGGTTTCGGTACAACGCTGTTCATAATTTATACCCATGCAATTAAGAACAGACTCTTTCTTTCTTTAATTCTGTAAATATTAGTTCAGGCTCAATCACAGTATTTACGTTTGCTTTTAAGCTGTTTATTTCCCTTCTGCTCCAGTGTTCGTTGTGCAGCAGATCCATGGCATAAATCCATCCTTAAAAGCGAAGCCTGCTCCATCATGTATGTAGTTTGAAAGCAAAGCTGCAGTAGAAGGCTGCGGTCCTGCAGGTGCTGTAGATCATCACAAGGACGCTGCACATTTTCACTAATACCTGCATGAATGAAATTGCAGACTGCAGTGCCATAAATTTTGAGCCATAATGGTGTGTGGATGCATGGTGGCACAGCACGAGTTGGGGCAAAAAATGTTGTTGCATGTTCTGTTCCGTAACGCAGAGCGTTTACAAACTTCGGGCTTCCCAAAAAACTTGTGGCTGTGCCTAACGTGGTGTGCGACCCAGTGGCACTACCTGGATAATTTGTGGCTTGGTTTATTTTTAAGTCTCTGCAGAATTGGGATTGAGAGCAGACTGCTGCCATGGCTCGAATGGCTTTGTGATCTGGGTGGGGAAAACCAATGTGCAGAGCCAGCGCCGGCCCCAGCAGTCAGCTCAGCCCCTGGCAGGGCAGGGAGCTGTGCCCACGGTGCACTGACCAGCATGGGTTATTGCTGATACCCCATGTAGGAAATGACTGCACAGGCTGCGAGCCTGGAAACATGCTTAAGAGCTACTTCATACCGAGGAATAAGTTTTCTTTCCATAAAGGAGATAAGTAGGAAATGTATCGGATTTTTTGGTCTCGAGGCAGAAGACCCTCGTGTGACTGCTTTCCTCGTGCAGACAGCATGGCTGATGTCACAGCCTGATGCTGTTCCTCCCAGCCCATGTGTCAGAGGGATGTGTCCCTTGGCATCTGCTGCGTGCTCATCCTCACGGGCGCAGGGAGCAGAAGCATTTAGACCTCTGGTTATCAAGCAAGAAATGCTGCACAGGTCCAAGTTTATTAGGAAAAATGTGACCAGAGTAAGGTCAAATCCAGCCTTTTTATTTTCTTAGCCTCTAATCTGATAGACCCCCACAGTCTTCTTGGAAACTTAATCGTCCATCGCTCATATTCTTATCTTAAATTTGTGGAGAGCTCCTCCCCCTCATGTAGATTTCATGTAGTTGCTAAGTCTGTGTAGGGAAGCATCAAGTAAGAGAGTAACTGATCACAGAGAGGGACTTGGATTTGCAGAGGGCTCCCTGGTGGTTTGCTGCCTGTTGGGGCTGAGTTTGATTTCATCCCCCAGAACCACATTGCAGAGTGAAACTTTGCCACTGGAAAATATTTAAATTCAGCCTGCTGGGCTGCCTTGTGTTCAGTGAAATCTTCACTAGGGCTCTGGGTGCCTCAGCCACACTTGCATGGCAGTATTACCCGCTCAAGAAAATCAAAATATTTTACTATTTGAACATATAGTGCGTAATCTCCTTGGTCTGCTTTGTGCTGGAGCTGATGTATGTAGTCACCCTGAGATATTTGCACGATGAGAGCAATGCATTCATTTCACTCCTACCCTAATCTGAGTTAATGTGCTGAGATCCTGCTGGTGAAAAGCAAGGGCACTTGGCCACGGCCATGCCTTGATCCTTTAAGAGTTTGAATCCCCGCTAAGCATGCTTGTCTTACAACCTGCACTCGCACAGGATGTAATCAGTTTTGTTTTCCATCTGTTAAACAACAGGCTTTGATTAGCCTGTGCAAACAGAAATAATTATTTTTGTTCTTGCTGACAACAACAGCAAAGTTAACCACCGCATGCGTATTTCATCACGATTTCCACGCTCAGCAATTTTAAGCACCTTGTTCTGTGTGTTTTACCTGATTTGCCTTACAACAGGCAGGGATTTGGCATCCAGTATTGTCCCTTAATTATAGTAATTGCCTAAGTGGAGACCTCGGCATCTCCTGCTGTCCTGTGTTAGCCATGGCTGTGCAGCAGCCTGACCTGGCCCATCCACCTGGCAAGCGTGAGAGCTCTGCTCCACCCGACCTAAATGTGCAAGGCATCTGATTTTCAAGGAAATATTTTGATTTTATAGAGTGATTCAAAGGGGCTGCTGATAAAATGTGTCTGCTACATGCCAAAATGCAGCTGGTGGAGCGGTGTGATCTAATTTTCAAATGGAGGGATTTTAGTATTTTGAATTTTAGATGATGCTAAATGGAAATACCCGTCAGAGGGTTCTCCTGAGACCGGGCTGCTCTGGCTGGGAAGATGTGTTCCTGAGCCTTAGTGACCCAGCCCTCCATATCCTGTGCTGTGGGCTCTGCAAGTGCCCCCTGAGCTCTGCCCCAGGCTGCGATCTCCAGCACACGGTGCTCTGCTCTTGGGGACTTCAAGAGGAGAAGAGCATCTCCTCAGAGAAGTCTATTAGTACTTGGTTTCTTCACTGATTGATTGATTTTTAAAGGCTGGCTTTGTGTTTCCAGAGCCACGTCTCATCAGCTGTTGAAATGGTTTCTCCTGCAGAGAGCAGTGCTTGCAAACTTGAAATCCCAGTGTTTATGGTTCTGCAAGAAATGGAGACATTTAGGCCTAATATCACCAGCTGAAACTTCTTCACAATACGCTGAGAATATAAATATATTTTTTTCTAAATGTAACTGCTTGGCTGCTTACGTATATGGGGCTGCAACTTACTGATGAGCTATACCTGGGCATGATGGGTTTTCTCGATGCGTGCGTTGAGAGGAGGTTCGGGTTGGATATCGGGAGAAATTTCTTCTCCAAACAGCAGTCAGCACGGGCACAGGCTGCACAGGGAGGGGGGCAGTCCCTGATGCTGAAGGTGTTCCAGAGCCATGAGGACGTGGCTCTTGGGGACGCGGTCAGTGGGCATGGTGGGGTGGGCTGGGGTTGGACGTGGTCACCTTGGAAGTCTTTTCCAACCTTAAGGATTCTGTGACTCCGTGCAGGTAGCGTCCCCAGCTGAAGCTGCATCTCAGCACACGCCCTGCTTTCAGTGCATTCTGTGAAGATCGCTGGCTTTGATTCAGCCACCAGATCCAGTTTGTTCCCTCTAGGACAGGGATTCCTCACTTACGCAATAGCAATATCCTGCTTTAACAGGCAACAGCTTGTGGGGCCGAGCGGCCGCCCGAAGGAATGCCTATCTGCAGTTGGTGGGGTGGTACCTACCCACAGAGGCTGCAGGCTTTGGGCAAGGCTGCGTCCCTGGTGCTCACAGCCTGCTGCTCTGCTTGTGGCTGAACGGAATGGGTTCCTGCTCAGGTTGGCTAGACTTGCGGCGCAGCATCTGGTGTTGAGAGGGCCAGCTCTACGTGCATGGTTCATCTCCTTTGCTTTTTTAAAATGGATGAAGTCCTGCATAAAAAGGCAGGAGGTGTGCACCATTTCAGATCACTTGACTTTGCTTCCCTAGAACAAAAGAATGTGCTGGGACAAGGAAGCGGATTTGGTTGGTTTATTCCTCTCAGGATCACGCGTGACATCCCTTCAGTCCTCATTTTTCTCCATAAGTTTGGTTTTTCCTCAGAAGAACACTTCCAGGTCAATGGCTAAGGAGAAATTGTATCCCCTAACTGCAATTCCGGGGTCAAAGAAAATGGGAGGTGAAGAATGGCCACTTGTTGATTTTGCTAACGTTAATGTTAGCCATTTGCTGCTGTCAGTTAGGGAGGGATGGGAGTTACAGCTGCTAGATGTCTGTGCTGGTTGCACTTCCTGAGCAAGTGACCTTGGGGCCCTAATTCTTTGCATCAGGATGCTTAGGTCAGTTGTAAGAAACAGGAGAAATGTTTCCTAGAAGTTGGTTTAAAAAAAAAAAAAAAAGAAAGTTATTCATTCATGCGGTTCTACTGATAAGGGCACAGCAGTTAACCCTTTGGAAAGGCATAGACAACTTATTTGTGAGTTTTTTTCATGTATTTGTTCTGCAGCCTGTTTCTCATCCTCACTGGTAAATGCATGTTAATCACTTAGCAGAAGGACAAACTCAGATCTCAGTATGTGCTGTAGCTGCTTTCTTCAGGCTGTATTTAATTGATAGGTTGTGGATAGAAAATAAAACTGTCTGAAACTCAGGAATTTGGCTTTAGTTGCTTTTTGCTTAAGTGAATTAAATAAACAGTTTTCTGAACACTGTAACCATCCCCTCTTGTTTCTTCCCCCCCAGAAAATGGCTGTTCCACCTGCTTATGCTGATCTGGGCAAATCTGCCAGAGATGTTTTCACCAAAGGATACGGTAAATAAAGCCAAAATAGGTTTTGTCTTTCACTGTCTACTTGATTCCTGAAGCTGTTATGATTCTGTTGCTTTTCTCTGATAAATATTGCTCTAATTTCCATTAGAATCCAGAGGTTACTGTATCCTAGCTTCACATTGCCATGGCTGCCTGCAAAGGGAGAGTGACTTATTCTTGCTTGCACAAAAGTCTTCACGTTCCCCGTCGGTCTGTTGTCTGCTTTGAAAGCAAACTGAGTGCTGTATTTTGACTGTTTCCATCCATCATGAATAGGACCATTGATGTCAGGAATTTCCTAGTGAAAAAAAACTGCTGCTCGGTATGAATGAAGACATTCTTACCTAGGCTGGTCCTGGTGCTACCGTGGGTGAGCAGGACTGGTGCGGGCAGTGCTGCCTGGAGGCAGTACGAGCTGTGTAAGCTGCTGCTGTAGAACCCGGGGTTCAGTGGCTGTACCCCCATTGTGGGTTTTGTTTTGTTTTACTTTGTTTTAATAGTTCATAGCAGATTTAGAGGAGGGCTTTGAGGAATAAATCAGAAATGCTTTTCAAATTAACCTATATATAATTCCTGTTTTTCTTCATCTTCTAGGTTTCGGGTTAATAAAACTTGATTTGAAAACAAAATCTGAGAATGGACTGGTGAGTGCGGGCAGGGACTGAAATCCCAAACATGGCAGCGTTCCTATGGTTGCCCTATATTCCTTTTTAAAAATAGAAATACGTATCCCTTGCTCTCCCCATATCAGCTTTCAGATATATTACAGCCCTGCAAGTTACCCTGCCTTTATGGTGCCGTTCTGTGCAGAGCTCGGAGCAGGCGCTGCCGGGATGCGCTGCGTGCTGTCCTTCCTAGCACGCACTAAACACATACAATGGCAATGTAACCCGGTGTTGGAGCTGAGCTTTAGAACATCTCTGTGAAGTATTTGCAGGCCTGTGTGCCAATTCCCAGGCACAGCTGGTACGCTGAGCTCCCAGACCCCTTATGTTGTGTTGTGCTGATGGTAAGCATCGTCTCCTCTCTGCCCCAGGTCCTCAGCAGGCAGTGCTCCTTCTCCCTGACACTGATGTTTTTGTGGGCGTGTTGACATTAATGACTTGCAAGCATGCTCTTAAATCTTTCGAGGACACCGCAGTTTTCCGTACTGTCCCGAATTACAATGGCTACGAATGCTGCAAGGTTCAGTAATTACACGAGTACTAAAAACAAAGTGATAAAGTGATAAATCTAATTTTCTTTTTCCTCTTCAGGAATTTACAAGCTCAGGTTCAGCAAACTCAGAAACGAGCAAAGTCAGTGGTAGCTTGGAAACCAAATACAGATGGGTGGAATATGGACTGATGTTCACAGAGAAGTGGAACACTGACAACACGCTAGGCACTGAGATCACTCTTGAAGATCAGGTAACTTCTGGCTTAAAAGCTGCAGCTTCCAGATTCACTTGTGACGATGTCTGATTATAAATCCAACCAGTGAATTTCTTTTCTGTTCAGCTTGCACGTGGCCTGAAGCTGACTTTTGACTCCTCCTTCTCACCTAACACTGGGTAAGATGTTAGTAAGCTTCAGAGACACGCACACACACAAAAGCTTTTTTGTTGTTTTAGTTTTCCAAAATACTGTGTTCTTTACTCCTTCTGTTGTCTTAAGGCATCAAGACATTGAATAATCTGCCTATGCACAATGAAATCTTGTACATTTGATTTAAATCTTAACATTTACAATCGCTCTCTAAACCTAACCCATAGCAATCAGACTTTGAAATACAGTAACTTGGAAATTACAGTCAGAATCAGAAGGACAGGTTTTGTTTCTGCCCCTGTTGCTTACTTCTGGCCATGTCAGAAAATGAGTACTTAGTTCCTGCCTGAATAAAAACGCCAGACAAGTCAGCAGTAATGCGAAGCTTAACAAGCTCCACAAGCCAGTTGGCCGCGGCTCTAATAGGTCGGCACAGTAATTGGGCTCTTTTCCCAAGCTGAATTTGTCATCTGAGTTCCTGCTGGCCACAGAGTGCCTTGGTGCTGGACCCCGCGATTGGATGTCACGGTTATATGGGCCAGAGGGATTAAGCAGCAGCTGTAGGGCTGTATGTTGGCTTATTTTTTTCCCCCTCTTGATTATCTTTCTGCAATCAGTGAGCCAAAATGGGCTGCTCTGTGCCGCTCAGAGCAGCGCTTGTAGTCCCAGTGGAGGCTTCATCCTGCCTAAAATGTCGTGTTCCCCACTGCCAACTGCTTCAGCCCATTCTTTACTCTGAGTTAGCTAGATATTTTTGCATTTGTTAACCAGAATAGTCTCCGGTTTTTGTTGATAATTATGTTTTAGCTTCTGCAGAAGTTGCAGGCGAGCTAATGCTAGTATTTCTGGGACTCCTGCTCTTTATAAATTCCTGAGTCAGAAATAATAATAATAATAGAGAGCAATCTCTATACTGGTCTGATACAGCATGTTTTGCAGATTTTGGAGACTCTTTCTGCTAGCTGACGTGGCTGCTTGATTAGAAATCTCAAATCAGGCTGAAAAGTCTCTGAAAAATCTCAAATATTTTCTGAAAAGATTTCAGTAAATGATTTGGTCAAAGACAGAAAATACATATAAGAGAAAAGGAAAAAAAAAAATAACCAACAAAACAACCTTAAAGAAGAGTGGCTGAATGTTGCTCCTGCAGTGTGAGGATCTGCTCCGTTGGTGTAAGCAGTCATAAGGACACATGAGCAAGCACTGTCCTGGCCAATAGTGTGGAAGAAGGAAGTGACTTGGGAAAGTTTGTTTCTGCAATTAACCTTTCTCGTGGCTGTAATCATTCAGTGTTACAATGCGTCATCATAAGGAGGAGATGGGGTGTCAGAGCCACTGAAGCAGCCTGCTTCCTTAGCAGCTGAGACCTTCCCCTGGGAAGCTGGAGGCAAAAAAGTGGTTTGTTGCTTTCTGTCAGAAGAAATGAAATTACCCAGTAACTGGGGTTGCCTAAAAACTGTTTGTCTGGGACAAAAGACGAACTGCTTTTGTCTGTGGCAAGCCTGTAAACCACTGCAGTTTCTATTAGTCCCTTGTCGCTACCAAACTTCTGAAAAATCAGGTAGTTTGAGGTGAGGATTTGCTTTTGTCACCTCAAGGCGTATTGTGCCTGCTGCTCAGCAGAACACAGCTCAGAAGGGCTTAGAAAAGCACCACGCTGCATGTGATCACATTTACTTATCTGTAGATGAACGCATTTTTTACAATCGTGAATTCAAGCTGATGTATCATCTGGCTCTCCAGGTACGTATACTTCGTCTTCAAGATCTATTACATGGAGTTAGAGTACCTGATTTGATTGCACTGCCACCTGAGAGTGCCTTTTCAAGGATGCGAGATTCTTTCTTTTCTCTTTAGGAAAAAGAGTGCGAAAGTTAAGACAGGATACAAAAGGGAACACATCAACATGGGCTGCGACATGGATTTTGATATCGCCGGTCCTTCGATACGTGGAGCCCTGGTGCTTGGCTACGAGGGCTGGTTGGCAGGTTACCAAATGACTTTTGAGACAGCAAAGTCCAGAGTAACCCAGAGCAATTTTGCTGTTGGCTATAAGACTGATGAGTTCCAGCTTCACACTAATGTGTAAGTACTGGAGGATGGGCATTACAAAGAATTTAAGAGGATTTTGATGCTTCCAAAACAGTGACAGAGGCAGTTTCAGAACTGCAAAAGAGGGAGAGGTGTCTCTGACATTGCTTCTTCATTTGGGATGCCAAGCTGAGTTTTAAAGCTGCATTAGCTTTCCTTTGAATTATGTGGGTGCATCCATAGTCCCTCCTTCTGACACATAATGACTTCTGAAATCTATTAGTGAAATCATAAAACAAGTGGGTTTCAAAAATATTGTTTGTGAATGTTGAAGTAAAAGCAGTGCCTCCCTTTTGCACACGTAAAAATGGAACAAACTGTAGTGGTTTGATCTGCAGAAGAAAGAGTTAACCAGAGGATGGCAATAATAGACAAAAGGGAACCAGCAGGAGAGACAGGGACTGGTTTAGTTTCGAGACTGGAAGGGATATGGTTGAAAAGTTTGCTTTAGCATTGTAACTCCTAATAATCTGTACACGCAAGCATTTGTATTTTCTGAGCGCGTGTGCAGAGAGAAACCAGGATTAAATTCCTCAAAAACTTAATTTCTGTGTCTCCTGTTCCTCTTAAAAAAAAGCAGCTCATGTCTTTAGTAAGACAGGCTTTTTTTTTTTTTTTTTTTTTTTTTTAAGATTAGGCAATCCCTACTCCACCCCCTTTACCACCCTCTTGGGTAACTGCACGTTTTGCATGTAGCAGAGCTGTTGCAGGCTGTTCCCATTTCAGGGCTGAAGAACCATTCTGCTTTCCTGGAGCTGCTGCTTCAAAGCCTTTCTGTTCTGTCTCATGCTGTTTTGCAGAGATCTGGTTTAGGAAGCTGCCTTACAGAACAATTGAACCTTCATAGCCCAGGCAGCGTGTTTGAAGGATTGCCAAAGCACAAAAATGTGGGCAGGAAACTTTCATCACACCAATACAAGGGGTCCCCCTCCACTCAGCAGTTAGGAGCTATTCCTTCAAGCCTAGTGGCTTTCAACTTTGTTACACTCT
This sequence comes from Numida meleagris, assembly GCF_002078875.1. Classification (NCBI taxonomy): domain Eukaryota; kingdom Metazoa; phylum Chordata; class Aves; order Galliformes; family Numididae; genus Numida; species Numida meleagris. The sequence continues at coordinate 15,570,651 of NC_034420.1, forward strand.
AGTAGTTCAAAACATTGTATTATTGGCTTTTGCTATAAAATGCAGTAATTACTACTACTCTTGATTAAAGCAACAGCAGAAAATAACATCAGAGTATTACAGTAAGATCTGAGCCCCTGCTGCTGTTCCATGGATCCCTGGGGGTCTGTTTCTTAGGTCATTGTTACTATGAGTGGATGATGAATAGTCTTGAAGAGGATGCCTGGGTTGCTTCTTTAGCATTCATACTCTACCACCCGACGGGCAAAAATGTAAATGCGTGATATGAACAGAAATCTTAATTATCAATACTAATGGGTTAGCTAGGTGCTTTTGGCATGTTTCAACTTTGAAGCATGTAAAATCCAGGAAACAGTCGTATTTGGAATTTGCATGGCTGGCGTGCTGGGTCATTATACCTAGGCAGTTCAGCGTTTCAAAAGGATGCTGCGGCATGGGAGATGAATGAGCTAGGTGGGGCCTGAAGCATCGCCTTCTGTTCTGCCTGCTTCACAGAGCAGCCAGGGACCTGAGCAAGCTGCTTTCCTTAATGGTGCTTTAATATCTGCATTTCCATCGAGGGATAATGTTTTTGATCTTTGTATGAAAAGTGTTATTACTAGAATTAAAAGGAGCTTTGATATATATTTTTAATAACTTTTAAATAACGCAATAATACATGATAACTAAAGGGAGGCAGGGCTGGATAATTTCTAGTTTTAAGTGTGATTTTCCTCGCTTTTTGAGCTTAGCTCAGACCGCCCCCCCCTAATGTTGCAGGTCAAGACAGAGCTGTATGGGAGCCTTGCACAAAATCTGCCTGTGTAACCAGCTCTCCTCAGTCCTTTTTAATTCCTCCTTTTCTTGAGAGCCAAGCACATGCAGTTATATGTGAGCTTCAGTCTTATCTGAAGTAAGTATTGTAGCCTTTTTCTGGAAGAATTGCTCTGACAGTTTAAAAAGCTGCTGCTATTGCTTGAACTTTTACATAGGCATATCACTATTAACTGTGCAACTGTTGTGAACCGATGTACATTGTGCCAAGGAGGTAAAAGGGGAAAGATTCTAAAGCTGCCTTTTAAAATCACTGATGGTTTGCTGCTGTCTCATAATTGGAGCCCGTTTATTTCATAATTTAGAAATAATTATAAGTATTTATCTGCAAAGGTCTTCGTGTGGTGTAAAGCTTGTTCTGCACAATATATCTGTATCCTCCTTTAAGAAAATGAGTTAAAATGGAAGTTCAGATGCTCGCTGGTTTACAAGGACTGCAGTGCTTATACAAATTACTTGCTTCTGCTTTTATGATCTGGATGCTGTCAGGTTTTGCACTCCATTTACCTCATTTGATTCCCTGCGTGTCCCCGGTGTAAGCAGTAACTGGAAGTTGTGCTGCTCGGTAGCCAGACTGTGGGCTGCCATCATTCCACGGTTGGCTACAGCTCTCTGCAAACCCAAATGAGTTTCATTTCGGCTTCAAGACCAGAGTCTTCTATAATGCAGGTATACCATGAAGACCATTGAATATGGTATTCATTTGCAAGAGCTGGTAGACTTGGAAATTAAATCGACACCTTCACTTCTGATGCAGTTCATCTGTGTGTGGTAAATGACGCTGACGAGGCGCTGTGATGGGGGTACAGCCCCTTCTGGGCCCCGGGAAGATGCATGTCCGGGAAAATAATTATTTCACAAAGAATTATAAATGTCTTTTCTACAGAGACTCCTGTCTACAGAGCAGGGAAAATGGGAAGCTGTCATCATTAATCTATTTTTGATAGTTTGTCGTGTTTCTTTTCTTTTTTTTTTTTTTCTTCATACATTGCTTGTGGAAATGTGGTAACCTTCAATGAATTGAAGCATTTAAAAATGACTTCATAACCAATCTGGCCAAAATCTGAGTTGTTACAGAGAGATTAAATGAGGTGCAAGTGAATGTTCTGCAAAGAGAAATCTAACTGAAAAAAAAATAATAACAAAAAACAAAAGATGATTGCTTTGGGATGCAGTTTAAAACCAGACTACTGTGTTCCTTCCAGGAATGATGGAACAGAATTTGGAGGCTCCATTTACCAGAAGGTGAATGATAAACTGGAAACTGCTGTGAATCTTGCTTGGACAGCTGGTAACAGCAACACTCGCTTTGGAATAGCAGCCAAGTATCAGATTGACCCAGATGCCTCTTTTTCTGTGAGTGCTATACATGGACATTTATAAGCATTTGAAAGTAGGTTCTTGTAATAGAAACGTGAAGCAACTTCACATCAATGAGTAAAGTAGTTTTGAGGCAATTCCATGGTGTGTGCCAATTCTATTGCCAGTTCGATTGGCACATGCCTCTACTTGCCTTCCTTTTGGCCACATGAGAGCACAATTATTGGATTTCCCTTGAAACTGAAACAGAATGTTTTCTCATATTTATTGGCCACTGTTTTGAGAATTTTTCAGTCGCTATTTTTGAAAAATTTACAAACTTAGTCAGCAAAAGCATAATTTATAGTGACTGTAGATTTGGACTATAGATTTGTTGAGATTTTGGATTTAAGTTATGGCAAAAATTAACTCTAGTTTATTTTTTTGTGATTCGAAACATGAAATTATTTATGCATTTAAAAGGTGTTATGTAATTTCAAAGTGGGAAGGATTTTGAAGAAAGATAACAAATTATTTACATGTGGTATTTTTCTCCATTCAGGCTAAAGTGAACAACTCCAGTCTGATCGGACTAGGATACACTCAGACTTTAAAGCCAGGTAAGTCTATGCAGAAGAAATTCAGAGATCAGCAAGTAATATTTCAGTCTTGAAATATCAGAGAGGTTTTTTGCAACAGAATGTGGTTGGTTTTGTAACACTGCTGTTCCATGTGGCAACTCAGAGATGAACTTTTCCACAGACTGCTCTGTTAGTTTGGGATGTCTGTTGGAACCAGAATTGCTAGACCAACAACCACTGACCATCCAATGCTCCTTTTTTTGTTGACACAAAGTCCTGTCACTGAGTTTCTTCGCTTGAAAATGTGATGTTCCCAAGGCCAAATGGTCCAGGAAGAAGGCAGTCTTACAGCTGCCTGAGTGGTTTTAATGTAGTCTAAAAAATCTGCTGCCGGAATACCAAGCAGGCTGATAGAAGATACTACAGCAGACATGGCTCAGGGCTTTTCATCCCAATGTTTTAAAGAGGTTTAAAAAGGTGAGTATGTGTCAAGGTCCCAGTTTTTCATTATACCTGAGTCTAAAATTAGATTCATTATACCTGAGTCTAAAATTAGATTCATCTGTAGGCCACCAGCAGTGAACTCGCTGAGAGCTTTAGTCACTTGGAATGATAAAAAGTAAAGTCTATCACTGTGGTTTGTTTTATCCTAATTTTGAGAATTCCGAAAGATTTAATATTTGCAGAGTGTGTTTGAAAAAGTCCAGTCCTTATATGGCTAGCTGCCAAATTACATTAATGCAGCCACTCAGTAAATTACAGCAGCAACACAGACGCTGCAGTTACTGAACATAAAGCTCATTCCAATTTATAACTGTTGTCTTTTCTCTCACCTTTCTCTATTTGCAGGTATCAAGCTGACATTGTCAGCTTTGTTGGATGGCAAGAATGTCAATGCAGGTGGTCACAAACTTGGTCTAGGATTGGAATTTGAAGCATAAAGAGAAATTCTACAATCGTTAATTTGAAATTACAGCATAGCTACCTTCAGAATATAGTGTACCTTTCAATGTTGTATGTCTGGGATGCAAGTAATGCTAAGTATCAGTCCTGCTAGTCCTGGTTAAAGACAGCTAAGCTTTAAAAACGATGTTTCAGAAATGGAGACAAAAAGCATTCTAAAAAATCATAATTCCAGGCTTTTTTTTTTCTTTTTTTGGAATGTTATTACCCATCTTATCTGTCAGCTGCCACGTGATAACAAATAGGAAGGTATTATTACCTTTACTAACATATTGACTGCACAAGGAATATGTTAGCGTGATACAAGAACTGTTATGTCAAGAATCGCAGACCACTATTGTACTGTTAATTCTTTATGCAAAATGTTCCAGCACTTAAGGCCTCAATTCACTGTGGAACGTGCAAACTTGCCTGAAAAAAGGGATTTTTTTTTTTCTGATGGATGTTTCACAAATGGTTTGTCTCATTTGGTTACTTTACACCTACAGCTGTCTCCAGAAGGCTTTAGGTTGTCTACTTTGTGTAACTCTGTTGCCGAGAAGGTTTGATGTGACTCAGCCAATACTACTTGTCCTGTGCTGTGGTTCCTTTCCCTTGCACTGAATGGAAGTCTTGTAAGGCAGGGCCATAATCAGGGAAGAGTGTTTGTAACTGCAATCACATAGTTGCATCACTAAATTTAAAATGGACTTTTGTTTTATTACCACTTTTTTTTAGCAACTAAATGGGTACATTTTTAGAGTCTTCCATTTTGTGTGGAACTAGACCCCAAAATGCTGTACTTGACACTACTAAAACTGGATACAAAAAAAAAAACCCAACAAACCCAACTTGAATAAAATATTGAAATGTCACCTTTTACTTTGTCTTGGTGTATTAACTGTGAAGACAATTTTGTATTCATTTTTGGATCTGCAGGGAGAGTTAGTGCTTTTAGTGCTTTTTTGTAGCATGTGCTGAAGAACTCAAAAAATAAATGAATTAAAAATCAGGAAAATCACCAAAATGTACAGAATAGGAGAGGATGAATGAGCACGACCTGTTGGGTCTTTGGACTTGTCTTTTTTTTTTTTTTTTTCAAAGGAGTAAGAAAAATAAGGATTCTTTTCACCTTCCTAGACTTTCTGCCCTATCTTGACTGCCGTGTATGAAAAGTAACTGGTGCCTAGGTGGAAGGTCATAGACCATTCAAACATAATAAGAAATACAGTTCTACCACACTCTATAAGAAAATTGGTGAAAGCAACAATTATTTCCTGGGATAAAGCTAGTCAATTTTCATTAAAACTTTTTCTTTTTGCATATGTAAGCAATCGGGGTAGGTGGTGCAGATAGCAGGAGGCTGCATGCAGTGGGATGTGTTCCATGGGGCAATTGCAACGTCTTGCAAAGCATGAGAAGCTCAGCCTCAGTGACAGCCAGCAAATTGTGCAACGCTTGCTGCCTTCTCTTACTGCAGGATAGCCCAGAGGACTTCTAAGTATTATTTCAAATATTTAATGCAACACTTTCGGAGGAAGTGGTCTTCGAGATTTTATCGAAACAAGTCACGTGCAATCACTCCGTTGGCAGATGGTCAAAGCTCATTCATGGTCCTAGATCTTGTGCGTGTCCCATGCTCTCTCTGTGTCTCCAGAAGCGTTTGGGCTCCTTCTGCTTGATTTTCCCATTTTTGGTGCATCTGTATTTTGAGGTTTGCTCTCCCATGACCAGCCTGAGCTTCAGCTGGGGCACAGATTGCCCTTCTTGGGGTGGGAAGCATAAACCACTCTTCTTTGTTAGACCTTGTTTTGTGAGACCACAATCAGTTCTGTTGGAAGGGACCTTCTGAGATCTCCTAGTCCAACGGCCTGGGCGCTTCAGGGATAACAGAACTAATGGAGGGCATTATTAAAATGCCTCTTGAAAAACTTGTCAGGCTTGGGGCATCAACCACCATCTGGCATGGCTGTCATTGGGGATAATGGCGTACAGTTATTCCCTCATATTAAAGTCTACAAATCTAGTTAGCATTCCTGGCGGTAGCGCTTAGCACACATCCCAGCCAGGCATCGCGGTGGCATACTGCTTCCCAGGGCAGCGGCTGTGCGGAGCCTGTGCCCTGACGCCAGCCTCCAGCTGAGGGAAGGGCCACCCTCTTCCTGCGGGGGTTGGTGGCGTTTCCGCCTCCCTGGGCTCTGCCATTACCCCCCGCACCCGCCCCGCAGCGACCGCCCGACAGCAGCAGGACCGCGCTCCGCAAAGCGCCTGCGCGTCACCTCTCGCCTTCCGCCCAAGCACATGCGCGTTGGCTTCACCTCCGGTGCGCATGCCTTCTTTCCTGCGCATGCGCGCCGCGCTCCCGGCGCCGGGGGCGGTGCTCTCGCCACGTCTGTGGGAGTGTCCGAGAAGATGGCGGCCGCCGGTGAAGGGCGCTCCGCGGCGGGCCGCGCGCTCTGCCTCGTCCTTCTGTGCGGCTGGGCTCTGGCGGCCCGCGGCCTGCAGGCCTCCGGTGAGCTCGGCGGGGGGTGGGCGGGCTCCGGCGGCTGTGTGGGGGCGAGGCGGCGCTGAGGGCGCTCCCCGGCTGTGGTCTTTTTAACATTTTTTTCATCGGGTTCGTTTTCAGCGCGTTTCGGAATAAAAATCGGCCCGGTCCCCTCCGAAACGCCGGGAGCGGGGCCCGCCGCCGTGCCGCGCTGTGATCCTTCTTTTATTGCTTTCGTGATTTTTGTTTTTCGATGTGAGTGCTTAGTGCGTGAGGCGCTATGTTTTGTACGCGTTAATCCAGTCTGTGTCTGGTTCTAGCGCTGTCTGCTGTTCTTAATACGTAGCTTGCTCCGAAAGCAGTGCCTCCCATTTATTTCCATGGAAACGACCACAGATACAAGGAGCACAGTAACACAGTTTGATAGGCCACGTTCTCAGCCGGGAAACGCAATTCTTCAATGCAGTCCCCACCGTTAGCTGTGCGTTTTCATCAGTAATGAACAAGGGCCTGCATGTGGTGCTGATACAAATCTGCACCAATGCAGGTGACTGCTTTTGCCACTGTTGAGATGCCCCACCCGCCCCTCACGGTGCTCACACCCTCTGCTTCGTCTCCGGAAACGTTCATCAGGCATCAGTGAATGTCCGTGGGTGGGGAGCTTCGACCTTTGCTGCCCTACCACCACCATCTGCCTCTGATGTCTTGGGCTGACATCATAAAATAGGAGGCGTCACCTTTGGAGCAGCACTCGTAAAGTTTACATTATTCTGCTGTTGATCCTTAGTTAAGTCTCTTGAAGCCACAGGCCAGCTTTACCAATAAGAGGTATGCGTTTCAAAGGCAGTGAGTTACTGTTTGTTTTAGGTGGGCTGCTGCTTGGGCGGTGAAGAGAACATCTGAAGGACGGAACTGAGCCGCTCTGCATCTGCGGTGCCTTTCCTGCCCCAGGGCTGCACTTGGTGTCACAGCTGCTCTGCCTGCCTCATGGGTGGGGAATAATGGAGGAGGTGGCTCAGGGTGTGGAGCAGAAACCTATACGGAAACAAAGAGCTTTTAATGCCAGAAGTAACCTTGCTTTCTAAAAAGTAAATTTCTCTGGAAGGGAGTTTCATCCCTGCCAGATATTTTTGTAAGTAATGTTTGATAGTTCATCTGTCACCACTGTTAAACATGAATATCTGTTTCCAAAGATGAGGCATCTCTGGAGGCCAGACACCATGTCTAATGTCATCTGACAGTGTTGCATAACTGCAAAGAGTGCAGCTACCGATTATAATGCCAAATAGTTTTGAGTAGATATCATTGGTCAGTACTGGTTTCAGTGCTAAGCTTGCTGCTCCTGTTAAAGAATCAAAACTTTTCAGGAACAAGAGGAAGTTATTCCTTCTCGCTTGGATGTGGTCAGAACAGGTGTAGAAAATAAAGCAGCATTCCTTGCTTTGCTGATCAGGTCCTTAATAATGTGTATTTTTCAATTTGATGCAAGTGACCTTCCAAAGAGCTAACTGAATGTGACTATATCTAGGCTCTGACATCACAGTCCGGAGATGTGTAGGTGTTACTAGGCAGTTGTTGACATGTCCTTCCCATGGGAAAGTTAGAGAGAATTTGTGTCTGCTTCCCTCCTGCCCTTCCTTCTCGATGAGCACTCAGATAAGAAATGTTTATGAACTGCTCTCTTTATTTCCCCATCTAAGGAAAGCAGCAGCTTTTGGAGAAAGACAGATGTTCATCAGAATTACTGAGTTCAAAAATGGGAGTAGGATATTTGCAGAGAGATATTCCTTTTCTGAATGAGAGACAAATAGTAAATAATTTGTGTCCAGTGTATTTTTGTGCCTCTGGGAAGTTTTAAATTGAGTAAAGAAATAACACTGACTTGTCTGTTAAAAGCAATTAGCTGTAAATATGAGACTTACCCCACAGCTGCCTTATATTTATTTCCACGTGTGCAATTAGCTGGCTTGACTGCTGAGAAGGAGATAAGAGTTCCATAAGCTCTTCCTCTGCAAGAACTGAACAGTTAATGTTGATATTCTAGTTTGGACTAGTAATTTCTTTAACAGTGACAAGTGTTTTAAATGTGAAGCAGCTGATTTGAAGCTTAAGCAGAGAGAAACCATCACATCTCGTTCACGTGGGATGAGTGAGTCTTCTCTGTTCTATGGTTGATTAAAGGGTAATTCATGCTAGAGAAAGGTACCATGCAAACAAGAAGTGTTGTAACCAATCCTCTGTAAATATATGTGTTACATGAATAACGTGATTCAGTATCCCCTGAATAATATTTTACTTATGAGTAACTTGACACAAGCAGTTGGCACAGTGCTTCATTTCCAGAATCTGTAACTTTCCAGTGAGCCAGGGAGCACCTTGGGAGCGCTTAATGGAAGTATTGTTGGGCTTTATTTAAATGAAGTTTGACATGCCAAAAATACCAGGCAAGTGTGGTTCTCCTATTAAGAGGCCTGCTGAAATTCTAAAATGTGTTCTTCATTTTTTTAGGTGCCTCTTCGGTTTGAATCTGGGAGTTTATAGGTAGCCATCTTTTAATTATAAAATAAAAAAAAATAAAAAAAGAAAATAGAAAAGAGCAAACATTTCAGGTTTCCAGCATGTTACTTCCTGATTCAAATCTTCCTGGTGATGAACGACTGTGGTTCCAGGGAAAATAGTGACCACGTGGTCAGATCTGTGCAAATTCCTTAGGAGGAAGCTTTTCACTCAGAGGTGGTGATGCACTGGAACAGGTTGCCCAGGGAGGTTGTGGATGCCCCATCCCTGCAGGCATTCAAGGCCAGGCTGGACGTGGCTCTGGGCAGCCTGGTCTAGTGGTTGGCGACCCTGCACTCAGCAGGGGGGTTGAAACTCGATGATCTTTGAGGTCCTTCTCAACCCAGGCCATTCTAAGATTCTATGAAATCTACAAGGGGAGCGAAGACACATCTCTGACCTTCTAAGTCTGGGAAATAAGCGTGCTGAATCTGGCACACACATCTAGTAAGCGTGTGCTCTCAGGTTATAGTTCTTGTCTCACTGAAGACTTCTCTTTTGAAGTTGCTAAAGTACAGGATTGTGTATTTCTGCGTATGAATTTGAAAAGGTTTGTGGTATGAAGTATATCCTGCCTGTCCTAAGATTTCTTGTCTGTGCCTGCAGTCGTTTCCATTTATAGTTGAAGTTAGTGCCTTGTGCTTAATATTGACTGTTTCTCATCCCTTTCTCAGGTTCTGTGAGAGCAGAGATGGTTCAAAATATTTCTTCTGGAAATGAGAACGAAACACTAAGCAGCTCCCATAATTTGACAGACAGCTGGCAGAGTATAACCCCAACAAAAAAAGGGACAAGCCCAACAACAGCTAAAATCAGTTCTGTGACCGCAGGAAAACCATCTACAGCAAAAGATGATTCTCCACCATCTGTTGTTTCTCGTGTGGTGACTGCTAGTCCTGTATCTCAGATGGATGTTGATGCTTCTGAAGATACTAAAATTGAGGAGGAGGATCTCCTAACAGATCTGAAAGACGCACTGAATAGTTCACCACCCATAGAAAAAGAAATTCTGGATTCAGATGGAGATGACTATGATACTTTTGAAATGACATCGAATTCCAGGTACAACCCAGACCTCCTCGAAATGCCTGAAGATGATGACTCTGACACCATTAATAACTACAATGAGGAGATCAAGTCACTGGATGAAAAGATAAAATACGTTTCTGTCTCAGGGTTGGAAGAAGAAGAAGACAGCCATTTCTTTTTTCATCTGGTTGTAGTTGCCTTCTTAGTAGCTGTTGTTTATGTCACCTATCACAATAAGAGGAAGGTAAGTGTGCTTTGAAGTGTTGAGAGAAATGACTTGAGGATTTAAAACCAAGTTGCGTTGCCTTCTAAACTTTTTTTAGAGGAGGAGCTTAGCTTTTTGGAAAACGAAATCTTTGACCACTTAGCTTAGTTGAGCCACTAATGCGCAGATCATTACTGTCGTTTTTATCTGTATCATGAAAATGAGTTTGAATCATGCGTTTTAGATTGGAAAATTAAATGATAGCATTGCTAATCAGTTCATGTTGAACGCTGCTAGTGTATATTACTGTGCTCCAGCCATGAGAGCTGAGCAAAGTAGCATGAAGGTGATTTTGGAATTGCACAGGATTATAACAGTGTATGTGTTAGCGCTGATGCTACACACCTGTCTGTACTGAAGGAATTATGGGCTGGGGGCTGTGTTTTTGCCAAACTGCAACTGAATTTGTCAGCAGCTGACTTGATGGCAAGGGTGCTGTGAAAATGTCTGACTACTCGTGCTATGTTTTATGGCAGCAGTAGCATCGTTGCCAGGATAACTGGATAGAGCTGTGGTACGAGCACAATTGGTAAGCTGCCTATCAAAACCAAAATGCTTCTCCGTACCATGATGTAAATGGGCTTCTTTTTCTTTCAGATCTTCTTATTGGTCCAGAGCCGAAGATGGAGGGATGGCCTGTGCTCCAGAACAGTAGAATATCATCGTTTAGATCAAAACGTTAACGAAGCAATGCCTTCTCTGAAAATAACTAATGACTACGTATTTTGAAAGCACTGTGATTTGAGTTTGCTGAACTTATCACTCTTTGCCTGCCTAGTCATGTAATGATATTCAGGTATTCTAACCATGCCACTTGTACTGAAGTGAGAGGTAGTCTCTCTGACCTGGCTGTTTTTGAGATTAAATCTCATGCAGGATCAAGGGCACAACGCATCTGTTTGCTACTTTGGTCAGATTTTAGATCAGCTATAAAGATACATTTTAATAATTAGTGCTGTTTCCATTCGTTAAGCTTCTTCATTTCTGCCTGGAGCAGTCTTAATACCAATCAAAAAAAAAAAAAGGCATATAATATTTTAGGTCTAATAAATGAACGAGTTTGGCATCACTAAATCAAATTAATATCTCTTTGCTAATCACTTATATGGCTCATAAATCCTGCTATATTGCAAACTTAAAATATAATTACTTTTTCCCGTGCTCAAATTCTGATGCTGCAGATCTCTCACCTTGTCTTCTTTGGTTCTGTTTTTGCTTTGCACAGCTCGATCCTATTCTAAGCAGAATAGCCAGCATGACAGCTTCATAATTTCCATATGTGTTCATGCAGCGAATCATTTAAAAATAATTATGTAGAAAGCATTTCATTTCAGACGTTACGTACTGCCTATTTCTTCCAAACGTTCATGGGCTGTGAGAAGGTGTGCAGCTTCCTGACTGTCCACTTTTTTTTCCTCGAATGATATTTACGACTATTCCATTTACTTTGGAAATTAATGAATGGAAAACGAGCCTCGTCGAATAAACTTCACTAAACGTAGGGGTAGTTGACAGGCTGCCAATGCAGCAAAGCCTTCTGTTGAATTTTAAATACGTTGGGGAAGAGGTGTGTGGATTGGTCTGTTATCAACAGGAGCGGCCTGAGAGAGTAAGAACACTTTATTTTGTTGTTATTCTGACCCAGGTAACAGGCAGATGAAGTAGCAGTGTGTGGGACTGCCGCTCTGCGGACAGCAACTCCGCTATTCACACGGCAGTGTAAAGCAAGTTACCGGCACGGTAGGGTGGTGGTTTGTTTCATTTAAAACCTTGTCTTTTCTACTCCCATTATTTATGTTTTCATGAGTTGTAAAATATAAAATCGTAGTTTTCTGTACATTCTGTTTGTGATTTCGTTTTCAAACTGATAAATATGTAAATAATGACAGAGCGGAACCCCGGAATTAATGACTTGGTATTCAAGTAGTGATGTACCATGTTGGGAAAAAAAAAAAAAATCAAAAATGTCCAGCTGTGGGAGGAATCCAAAGGCATCGTGCTGCCTTAGCAGTGAAGTGCGAAAAATCCTAAATCCTGCTGTTAAATGCTTTGTTTTCATAACCACAAGAAAGTAAAGCACAAACGAAATACTCCCAAACTCTTTTCTTGCAGTAATTTTTATCGTATTTGGACTTGTATCACTTAGTATTTTGAATAAGGTTTTTAAAATAAATGACAGTAATAAGCTTGTGGGTTTTTTATTTTACCTCTTTCACTGCTTTTATACAGTGCCTTGGGATAAAGAGCTTGCTTCAACTTGGGATTGCACAGCCTATTCAGAATCATAGTTTGTTGCTGGTGACATCTGCTCTGTGTCGGGGAAGCTGTGTTCCTTCCAACAAACCCACTCCTTTGAATAAAAAATAACACTTCTGCTGGAGGAAGCAGTGCACAGCGACCAGCCAGATTGCATTTGGTGAACTCCTCAGGGAAAACTGCCACAGGCCTGATCTCGAGTCAGTTACCAAACCTGCTCCGTTGCAGTTTGCTTTGCTGCCGTCACCGTGCTCTTCTGTGACCATACTTGTCCCACAGCTTTGGTGCTCGCTGGTTGCACCGGGCTGTATTTAGCCCACTTGGGCTGTGCTGCTCAAGTGAATACATTCTCTTTTGTAATGGCCTTTTCTCTGTCTTCGCTGACCGTGCTTGTGCACATGGTGCCCTTTGTGGAGAAAATCTCATCCAGCTTTTTGCACATGCCATTCATCTCAGTGCAGAAGTCTTTTGTTTGGGTGGCTGATAGAGATGGTGAAGTTGTGGCTCTCAGGTGCATTTTGTAGCACAGTGCAGCTAACCCCCAAATACTTCAGATGAAGAGCTGCTCTTTGCTTGCTCTAGCTACTTTGCACATTCTCTTTGTCTCACAAGTAAAAGAAAATTTTCTTTTAAATACGCATTTTATTGAATACGGCTCTTGACCAATGATACTGGAGGAAACTGTTGTGAGTGGTTTGAAATTCACAGGAAATGAACGTTCATCTGAAATCCTTGAAGTTCTTCAAACAGGGAGCTTCGCTTGGGGATCGCCTGAACACGGTCACTGCTGGGATGCTGGTGTGTTCCGAGTGCTTGAGGCTCCACGGGGCTGGGCCCAAGAGTGAGGCTTACTCATCTGTGATCACACCGGAGCAGGAAGTTGGTGGCTGCATCTAAGCTAATCAATCAATTGAAATAATGATGGTGGTGGAATATCACTGCTTTTAACATCTGAGTTCTGGGGGTGTCCTCTCTGTCAGCTAGTGTAATGGGAGGCTGCAGTGCCACTGAACACTGGAACTCTTTTTTTCCAAGGAAATCTTTTCATTCACTATAGCCCTTGGAACGTTGCCTGTGCAGGAGAAGCACCTTGATAAATTGACCTGGGTGGCTTGATATGCTGCTTCCTAATAGCACCAATAAAAGGGGAAGGGTTTCAGATGATCCAATTTCAGAAGGACTCCGCTAGCACCAGGAGAGCGGGGCATATGTCATCCCTAGTGCAATAAAAGAGCCATTTGCTGATGAGGTAATCAGGGCTGCACTGCTACTTTTTAATTTCTTTAATTGAATTTGCTTGTGGAAAATGAAGAGCGGGCAATGAAAAATTCATAAGGTGCTGAGATCAAATAGAGGAAAAAGCAAACAGATTTGTGTCAGATCCTACCAACAAGAAACATCTGATGAATTCCTTTGCTGAAGAAAGGAAACTTCCTCGCGTTGAGGTGAATTACGACTAACATCAGGATTCTGATAAAAGGAATAAAATCTCAGCGAAAAGCTTTCTGACTCAACTTCTCCAGATGCAAGTGGAGGCTCTGTTGATGTAGGTTCTCGTTAGCTGGGTTTTATGAAATGGAGAAAGTAACGAGCGGGATTGTTTAAACAAACGATACATTTCACTTTTACTATCCAGGAAATCAGGTGTTTTAAAATATTGATAGCTTAATTTTCACATAGCACCGGCTCATATTATTCAGCGAAGTCAACTGTCCCCGGCTGCTGCTTTGCTGCGTGCAGGGGAGCAGAGCAAGGTTGATCAGAGCTGGGTGCTTTGAGTTGCAGGAAATGCATTTGCAGCGTGGGGATGGAAGATGGGGGATTCCTTCAGTGCTACAAAAGCAGCGGAAAGGGAAAAGGGGTTTGGGCTTGGATTGTCACGCAGAGCGTGAGGAGAGGAGCAGCGAGCGCTCTTCAGCTGTAACTCGGAAAGCTTCGCCGAGTTCCCAAAAAGGGAACGGACGATTCCGGTACGGCTCTAGGCCGGTGTAGACAAAACGCTGGGCGGGGATTCTCAAAGCAGTGGCCGATTTAGGAAACCTGCGGTGATAAACCACGGCTGAGAGCAATCAGGAGGGGAGCGCTGCGGGGGGTGGGGCCCTGAGCACCTGCACCACGAGGGGGGAGGGGGCTGCCCGTGCCCGTGCCCGTGCCCGTGCCCGTGCCCGTGCCCGTGCCCGTCTGTCCGTCCGTCCGTCCGTCCCCACACCGCGTGCCCCTGCTCCCGAAGGTAAGTGCGCGTTCCCAGGCCGGAGAAGAGTTTCTCGTTCACTTTTAATCCTTCTTCCTGGTTTGATTTTTAGCCACCCTGGGACGCTGAGCTGCCTTACTGTGCAGCCAGACCAGAGGCAGAGCTGGCTCGAGGCAAGCAACCGGAGCTTTCAGGGCAGAGATGGGATGTTTGTCTTGCAAGCAGCAAACTGTTAATTTGGCTGCTTTTAAAGCTGTAATCAAGCTATCTCATAAAGCCAGCCCCCAAACGAGCATTTTACGTGTTAGAGTCCGTTTGAGTGACTGCTGGCTGAGGTCTCAGCACGATGGTGATTTTTGTTGCTGCAGGGCCGGGCTGGCTGGATGCTTTGGGCTTTCTTTTGTTTCGAGGTTGTTTCTTGTGTTCTAGGAGGGAAATCCTCGCGCAGGAGGTTTGGGCTGCCGCCTTAGTGGTCCCAAAATGTCACAGCTCGGTCCTGCGGCTTCCCAAGCCCGATCCAGAGCTGCGTTCTGCATTCCTGTGGTGTGAGGGGCTTTGTGGGCGTGCTGAACCGTCGTGCAAGGCCCACAGAGCAGTAATCCTCGGGCCATAGATCCGAGCACCACAGAGCAGCAGCGCTAATAGCGTCGTTCTCGTGCCTTTTCTTCTGCAGTCACGTTCTTTGAGGAGACGCAGTGCTTTTAGTTTAAGCTTTTCAGATGCAGAGCATGCCAGTGTCCTCAGCACCAGAAATGGCTGATAGCAGAACTTCGCAGCTTCGCTGTTTGCAGTAGAACTAATTAGAAAGAGAATAACGAAATCTTTTCTGTAATTGGTCTTTAAATCATTATCAAAATCATTTAGTGATCTCCTTAAACTTATTTTTAATTACAAGGTCTGTTACCTTGTTAAGTTATTAACACTGAAAATCACTTAATCTCGGCGATTTCCTCTCCTTATTAAAATGAAAATACAAAGGTCATGTTATCCTCATTGAGGTGCACTCATTATTAAATATTAAATGAAATAACTCCATACGAAGCTGCAAACAGTGTTGAAAGGTGTGTAAGGAAGCAGGCGGGATATGAGCTGGAGGCCGGGCTCACAGATGGGCTGAAATAGTATTTCAAATCTAGATGCCATGAACTGGGGGGGCCTCCCAGATTTGCTGGTGACAGAACTTCAGAATGAGCTTCCTCTGCAAGGCAGTGGAGCTGCAGTGTGTTTTTGCACTGCCTTTCCTCCACCATTGTCTCTCAGTGACGTGGGATGGGGAGCAGGGGCCTCTTGGCCTCGGGCATTTACTGTTGGTCCGAGGGGGAAATGGTTTTGTCCTCCATGTAACTGGCCCCCTCTGCAAGGAGAGGGCAGCGAGCGGAATATTCTGGGGTATCCACAGGGCGCAGCTTCCTGCGCTGCAGCACGTGTTAAGGGCTCACTGCAGGATGTCTGTTAGGGTTAACACACGCTCAGCCTTAACGCTTCTGACACGTTCCCATATTAAATTATAGAGGGGTGACTTCTGGGGTGAGGGACAGCGAGTAATCCTTTCTTATGGTGCAAAGCGTTTTTAACATGAAAACAAAAGTGCTTTTCAGCATTAGCTGACGAACTCTGGCAGCGGTGCTGGAAGAGCCTTTGATGTTGATTTCTGATGCGTGTGGACAGCGAGGCCCAGCAGCTGGAAGGCCAGGTGTTCGGGAAAGGAGAGGCACTGCCTGGGGAGGGAAAGGAGATGGAGGTAACGAGCGTAACGGCAGCGTGAAGAAACGGAGCCTCAATTTCCCCAGCAGCAGTGTCTCATTTTCAGTCCCGTCGGTTATGGGAAAGATGCCGTGCATTGACTAGGCGTTCCCCAGGGAAGGAAAACTCCGTGGTTCTGTCTGAGAGCAGAGCTCTGGGCTGGTCCGGGGTGGCTGTGGGGGTTCGGCAGCAGCCAGCCTCCCCCCGCCGGAGCTGCGCGCCGTCCCGGCCCCGTCGGGCGCAGCCGGGCAGTTCCCCGCGCCGCCAGCAGGGGGCGCTGCTGCCGCGCTGATACCCGCCGCCCCGCCCCGGTTCCCGGCCCAGCCCCGGTTCCCGGCTGTGCAGCCCGTGCTGCGCGCGGTGACTGCTCTTAACTCCATCCCCAAAGCTCCGTGTTTGCGTCCCGAGCAATTTGCGGCTCTCACGCTTTGCACAGCGGCTCGCCTGTAACTGTTTTACTGTTGCGGGACGCAGCAAAATAAGCTCCGACTCCGAAACCGGGGATATCTCCTCGAACTCTCAGGAAACGTTTTCTCAACCCGGCGTGCGTTCTGCTGTAGTGCGAGAGGAAAACGTTGGCGTACGACGCCAGGCTCCCTAAAGGTCCCGCGTGGGAGCGGAGAAGTAGCCGCAAAGCGAAACGCTGCTGATTGTGGCGTTCTCGGGTGGTGATGGCACCTGAGAGCATCTCGGGTGATCTTCATCTGATCCGCACCGGGCTCCTCCGTGCGGCGATTGACTCCTGCGATCAGCTGCGGTGCCAGCAGCCGCGCTCGGAGCCGATCCACCCCGGGTCGGGGGACGCCTCTGTCCCCGGTGCCGCTCCTCTTCGGCTCCGTGCGAAAACGAGAATTGAATAGAAAATAAAACTTCAGCCGCCCTCTGCATTGATAGTCATTAACGCGCCTCCTTCCCCGAGATGAGGGTGACTGATTTCCTGACAAAGGTTAATCAGAGCTATTAAAAGAAAAGGAAAACGTCCATTACGCACCATTAGGACCCCCCACGCCTCCTGGTTCGCGTCCCGCTTTCTTTCTCTATCAGTGCTGCTCCGTTCCCAAAGAGCAGGAGCCGGAGAGAGAACTGCCTGCGGCAGAGATGGGTCCTGGTTAAGAACGTGGCAGTGAGATTTGGGGATAGCGGGAGCTGGGGGCTCGGCAGTGGCACCAGGGTGGGCAGCAGTTGCCTCAGGAACCTGGACGCACTGTGCAGGAGCAGGGAAGTTCTGACCTGAATTCAGGAAATTCCTTTCTTAGTTTAATACAAGAGCTGTGGCTCCTTCAGGGCCATGTGGTGTGGTGCTTCTTGGGGTAAAGTCCTGCAAAGCTCCTCGGGTTCTGCTATCAGTAGCAATAAGGGCGCAACCGGAGCTCCCTGCTCATCTGCTTGTGGTGCTAACACAGCGTGGCACGGGCTGAGCTCAGACGGGCACGAGTGGCAAGGCCAGCTGCAGAGTTCAGTGCAGTGAGATGGATGGTGCTGCGCTTCTGCCTTCCTGGTGCCTCGGCTGCTGCCTTAATTCCCTCTCTGCTCGGAATTGCAGGCAGATGCTTGGCAAGTTGAGGGCTGAGGTTGGAGAGACAATGGGCCGGTCTCTGCTGCTGTTTCTCAAGCTGGATTGCACCTCACTTCATGAGCAATCCCACCCGCTTGGTACAATAAACCAAACACCGAAGGGGAAATAAAAAAAGCTGAACTTAAACTGAGCACCGCGTGCAGCACTGTGGATGAGATCTGTTCCTATTGCAGTGCTGCTGTCGGTGCAGGGACGGCGCGCGGTGCTCTCTTGCTCTCCCTGTTTTGCTTTGGGATCGGGGTCCTCAAAGGGTGAGGAGCAAAGCAGGGATGTGTTGTGCTGTGCTGTGAGCAGCTGAGCCGCCCATGGGGGTACTGTGGGATGGGGGAAGTGCCATTGCTTCTCCAGAACCAGCAATCCCCCATTGCAAAGCACAGCCTGAAGCAGCCGGGCTCACGGCCCCCCCAGCTCGAGCTGCTGAGCTCGGTGCAGCAGCAAAGGCTTCTGAATAAAGCAGCGAGGTTCTGTATTGCAGAGCAAGATTATCTTGAAGTATTTACTGTAGAGGTGTTGATGGAACCAGCATGTTTGTGTCAAAATGCCTGACTGACACGTTGGTTTTCAAATAACCCTTCACTCCTGAGATACTTAAAAGCTTTTCTAAACATATTCTCCTATCTCTGGGGGTACAATCTTGCTCGTTTCAGATCTGGTCTGCTAAAGGCTGCCTTTCTGCTCATGAGTGAGAATATTTGCATGTCACCATTTGTTGCGTTTGGTGAGGGGGACTCTGCCAGGTTTTTCTACTGGTGTTTACTGTTTGTTGTGGAAATGAGTGGTCGGAGGTCTTTGCTACAAAAATGAGATATGCAGTGTATCACCTACTGCTGTCAAACCCAGAAAAAACAAATAAGCCCACGGTGCCGACCCTCCAATATTTTCCTCTGCTGAAGGCTCACGCAAGCCCATTGCTTCGAGCAGAATTTTGACCGCGAGAGTGAATGGTTTTCAGAGTGAATGCAGTTGCTATAAATCCTTGGGTGCAACAGTTGCATGTGGAAGCATGCAGGAGCCGTGCAGAAAGACACGGGGAAACCTGAACTCCTCGGCTCTGCCATCCCAAAGGGAAGCTTGTGACAATGCAAAGTGGCCCAGAGAGTGGGAAGCATAGCGCCTGGGGGCAGGCAAGGGCAACTGCAGCTGCCACGTCCCCCTCCTGCTGCCTGCCGGGCTGGGTGCTGGGATTTGGGAGCGCTGCCACCTGCAGCTCTGTGCGTCCTTCTGCAGCCTGAGGACTGCGCAGTGTTTCCCTGCTCTGCTCTTTGTGTGGAGCCCGGGCTTTCCTGCCCTGGACCCCAAGCAGCTGCAGCTCAGCGCGTGGCACAGCCCCCGCTGCCCCAGCATTGGGATTATAGGGATCTGTGGCATGGGGAAGTTGGAAAAAAAGTAAGAAATGGAATCTCTTCCTCTGCGGCTACAGTTTTCGTTATTATACCAAACGTTAGGGCTTTCCATAGGAACTTCAATCTCTTACTTATTTGAAGCAGATTGACGCTTTATAAATAAAGATAAGAGAATTAGGAAAGCTCTGGGGAAAGCCGGGCTTTGTGGTGATGCCCTGTGCAGGGGCCCTGCCAGCAAAGCGACGCACTTCATTCGGCGCCGCGTGAAGGACAAAGCTCTCCTCGCTTTGCAGGATTCCCACCTGCAGCCCTGGGGTGCGTGGGGCCGTGGCCTTCCCCCTTTATTTCCCATTTCTGTGCCCAGCGATGGCCACTGGGGCTTGGTGTGCTGTGGTGCACCTCGAGCTGCTTACGAAAACACAGCTGCGTGTTACAGAGGGAAAGGAGATGTTAATGGAGGCATGTGTTTTCCAGTCCATCCACACAGGTGTCTTCTGTGGCTGTAATGCTCTGAATCCCAGTTGGGCACTGGTACACACTATGAATACATTGATTCCTGAACGATAGCAACGGGATGTGTGGAATGTGCATGCAATAAAGGCACGGATAGCTTTCAGCTGCTGTTGGCAAAACGCTTGATTTGGTTCAGATTTATCACAACGAATCATCTCTGTTGGAGAGGAGCTCTCTGGTGCCTTTGCTGCTGTCTGGGCTGCAGCCGCAGCAATGGGGCTGAGCCTGTGTCAGGCTGCAGAGGTGCACGTCCCCTGTGCTGCTTGCAAAGTGGCACCGAGCGTTTCCTCGCGGGTCTGTAATTTCCTGCAGATAATTTTATTACAGCGCTGTCCACGAGCTTGAAGCCAGCGCAGAGCTGTGATGTGCTGAAAATGCGTTCGCACCACGGAAAGAGTTGAAGCTGAGACAACAGGGTGCTCCTTGGTAACTTTCTCTCGAGCATTACAGGGCTCTCTAGTCTGCAAAACGGCAGGAGTTCACCTCCCTGCCTCTGGCTGCGGTGTTTGCGTGGCACTTTGTATTTTTGGGGTGGTTGCAGCAGCTGATTCACACTCAAGCAGCTTGATCTTAAAAGGAAAGAAATTAACACTTCTGTGGCAGCACTGTTTGCAAGGAATGGCACGCTCCTTGTCGAGAAGATCATCATTGCTGTAACTAATGAACGCAGCATGCTTAATTGCTTTGTGCAATTGAGGGTGGAGTTCCATTTTACCTCCAGTTAGATGAAGATGGAGCGGGGAACCTGGGCATGTCCTGCAAGCAGGGACTGGCCGCGTGCGGAGTTCAGCGCTCAATTATTTTATTTTAATTTAATTTTTGAAGAGATGGGCTGCTTGGCATATATGGTTGCCAGAATGGATTTGTAATGTGGGTTACCCAAATATTTGGAAAATGAATCTCAGCAGCCCTTTGGCATCCCCAGGCCTGCCGTAAGGGACCTGGGTCTGGAGCCTGCAATTATTTTCCCTTGGTTGAACTCTGAGAATACTTAATTGCCTGAAAGCCGTGATATCCGTCAATCACGCGTTGCCTCGGATCTCAGGCTTAAAGGGCAGAGTGATTCCTGAAGACTCGTTATTAAAGGAAATTACTAGTACAGCTGGCTCAGATATTGCTAAGAAACAAGATTATAGATGGGTAATGTTACCATGGAAAGGCAAATGCTTTAATCATACCCCAGCACGCAGCAATAGAATTTTGAAAGCCACGCTACCATAAAACGTAACGAAACCCGGGTGTCAGGCAGGCACCTGAACATCAGCAGGCACCGAGGGAACTTCCACATGGCTGAAATGGTCACGGGCCTTTGCAGCCCCGGCAGAGAGTTCTCGTGTCTGTCTTGCACACGTTTCACACGTGGATAAAAATCTGCAGAGCTTCACAGGGTAATGAAGGATTGAGCCCTGGGGGGGACGAACACAGAGGTGTCAGTTCTAGGAAAGGTGGGAGGTCTGTGCCAGGAGTACGCTGCCCTGTGCCCTGTGGATGGTTCCTGTTCACAGCTGTGAACAAGGGTTGGGTGGTTGGGTGGGCCCTTGGTCCGACCTCGTTTGGCACTCATTAGTCAGCTATGAAGTGGGCTGACCTTGTCTGCAGCCCAGAATTGTCCCAGAATTGGATGGGCGGTAAGAAATAGCGATGGCAAGTCACTGCTGTGGGTCTCAGAGGAGGAAATGCTGCGTGGGATTTAGTAGAAGGTGGCTTCATCCAGTGAGTGAATGTGTCTGGACCTGTAATTGATGGAAAGTTTTCAGGCTGAGCACCTGGTGGAGCTGTCGGTGTCTGTTCACTGCAGGACAGTTGGAGCAGATGGCCTTCCATGGGCCCTTCCAACTGAAACCATGCTATGATGCTATGAAAAAACAACTCTCTTTGCAGCAGTGACTTATACCAGAGTCTTTGCTCCTCTTTTTCCTCCAGAGAGAAACTTAAGTCACTTGCTCACAGCCAGGCATTAGGAGAAGTCAGTGTTCAGGCACAAGATGTTAGGATGTTAGGGTCACGTTTTAGGGCACGAAGGCACCTCAGTGGGCAGCAGCCAAGGACGTGGGCTAGGACGCTGTGCCTGGTTCTAGTGGAAAAAAGGCCAATATCCAGGATCTGAATGCGTACAGAAACACAATGGCAGCAGTCTCAGGTTCATTTGGAACAGCTGAAATAGTCTCAAATGCCCAATTTTCCCTTGCAGCCTGGCTAAGTTGGGTTTTACCATCCCCCATGACTCGGGCTGAACAAAGCAGCAATCAACTCATTGGGGATTCCCTCCTGTTGTGGGAAGGACTCGCCTGGACATTTCATTATAGCCAGTGGGAACCAAATGTAAATTATACGCTTAAAAAATGGAAGCGATGAAAAACAGGGAGATTTAAATAGGAAAGTGGTACATAGCAGTCAGATTTAAAGCCAGCTGGAGGTTATGTAGTGGCAATGAGATTAGGAGAGCCAAAGAGAAAGCCCTGGGACATAATAGAGCTGATTTGTTATGGGTACATAGCTGAAATAATAATAATAAAATTCGATTCTGCCTATTGCCATGCTCCCTCCCCCTGATCTCACAATGTTAATAAGATCGTAATGAAATGCTGCAAGTTTTGGTCCCAGTCATAAAACTTGAAGGGCACGCTCTGGTCTTCCCCACCTGAATGTCACAGGACAATGCCTCTCCAACCTGCAGGCCGATATTAGTTTCTTCTCATGCAATCAAGTTATGAATATTTTGATGCATGTTCTCTTCAGCAGGATTTAGTGCCTGAACTGTATCGGTGTCAGTAATGAGATAATACCTTTCTTTCCCCTTCTCTGTCTGTGCATAAAGAACAAGCATTATCGAACACAGAGGTGAGCCTGATGCAAGCAGAACTTTCTGATCGTGTTCCTTTGCAGGAAGCCTGGTGCTCAGACCTGTCTGCAGATGTGCTGGTACGTGATGAATACCTGCTAGCAACTTTCATGATGGAAAAAGATATTAGTCTGTTTTCTTGGCAGGCATTTCTTGGTCCACTAGAACTGGGTTAGTGCTTTTCCTGAGCTCCCCATTTCTGAACTGAGCTCCCCATTTCTGAACCTCACATCTCTGGGAAGTAGATTCCTTTCAAAAGGTTTGTTTGGTCCCGAAGATCAGAATCACAGCTCAACGGCATTAGCACGTAGGCAGTGTTCTTAATGACTCCTTTTGCTGCTGAGTTTGCAGGGATGCCCTCGCGGCTCCTGGAGGGGCTGTGCGAGGTGCTGGGATCTGACGCCAGCTCTGCCTTGTCACTGCCAGCCTCGCTCTCCATCAGATGCTCCCCGGCCTCGCTCTGCCAACAGCACTGAGTGTTGCCATAGAAATTCCAGCTGTGCGGCCTTACACTTGTACAAAGTTTGTGAGCTGGTGACATTACAGCTTCAGAGACAGCTTAAGCATCTCTCCTGCTGCTTTCCTCTTCCTTTACTTTTTCACTTTTTGCCTTTTCTCCCTCGCTCCCTTTTTTTTAAAAACAACAAAAAAACCCAAATTCTTTTCTCACGCTGTTCTCTCTGTTCTTGACCTGTGGACTTATGCTTAGACAAAGGGTCTGGGCCTCCCGGGCAGAGGAATTTGTTGGTTAAACCAAAAGGAACGAAAATGGCAACCGTATCCCACTGCACGGGCACTCAGCGGTGATTCAGGTTTGCCTCTTGTTAGTAGGTAAATGGATGTCATTTTGACCCCTCCTCCCCATGGATAAGAGTAAATAGTATCTTGTTACACCATTGGTGGCATGGCCAGTGCTACCTCAGGCATGGCAGAGGAAAAGAAAAGGTGGGATTTGGGAATAACCAAGGCGAAGCTGGAGCTTAGCTAAGGATGCAGCATTTAGTTTTCATTACCTGTGTAACATTATCTCCGGCAAAAATTATTCATTTTTTGGCTGACTCGCTAATCCCTGGCGAGGCTGCGGAAGCCGCCTTGCAGGGAGGTTTGCTGCTGCGTCGCTGAGGAGTGAGGCAATTAGCTAAAGCTGAGCCTCCGCCGTTAGACAAAATGTTTAAACGAGACGGCCGGGGGAGATCCGAGTAGGAACCAAACGCGTTGCGAGCTGCTCGCTGCTGTCAGACCAGAGCCCGCTGCCTGGGAGCCCCTCCTGTCTGCCACGAGCCTCCGTGTCCCCCTGGGTGGGCGGCAGCTCTGGGGGCGTGGATCGGAGCAGCGCTCCCCTCCGAGTGGTGGATGCTGGGAGGGCCCCTCCAGGCTTTGTGATGGCGAGCAGTTTTGTTGCAGGCACCGGATTGCAGCATCAATTATTGATTTCCCCCCTCCCCCCCCCCTCAATTCCTACCGAGATCTTGGCAGCCCGATCCCTGGCAGCCTGGAAAATCTCAGCAGCGAGGTAAAAGAACTTTTGTCCAAGAAACCTGCACTTCTTGAAGATATGCTTTAATTGATGTGGCTGTTAGTGCAGACGGAGGGAGTTGTATTATCAAGCAAGCGCCCTATCTGCTGCTCCGCTCATGAATGAATGCCCTGTCCCAGGCTGGAGACGTGGTTAGCTCCCAGGCAGTAAATTGCACCGTAGAAAATTAACGAGGCATTTCATAACTTCAAAATTGATCATTTTTTTAAAATAAATGTTAATATATTCAAAGGAAATTCTCTGATCCAACCCTGTCGGCCAGTGCACGCGTTGAGGAAAAGAGTCAATCAAGACGTGATTTTGTGATCCTGTAATTGAGAACGACTGTGTATTCTTTCTAACTCACACTTTTTATTGCTACAGCGCTATTGCACGTAGCCATAAAATGCTGTTTATGCCCTTTTCATTCATTCTCTTGACCCTTATTTTAAATACATTTTTTCGGAATTCATTTCAAACTGAAAACACGTCAATCCCTGTAGGTAATAAGCGCGTTAATAGGAAAACTCTCCTTAACTGCAGGCTTTCTTGATGCATTACACATCAGTTGCTAATTGGACTTGGAGAAATTGCTGAAATATCTTACAAGCGTTGGGCCTGATCTGCTGGAACATTGCTCTGGATCTCTGTCAGTAAAATCAATTACCCGACATCTGGTCCCTTTCCATTTTTTTAAGCCCAGAACAATTTGGATTTGCAGAGTGCAGTATTAAAAGCTGGCTGAGAGTTGACATAAGTAATACAGGTCACAGCTCGGAACAATTTATATTTCTTAGCCTGGTTTCCTGGAGAAATGACACTCGTGTTATCTTGCAGTGAACACGTTTGCATGAGGATGCATCCCTTCTTCTGGCAACTTTTGAACCTATTGACAAGTTTTAACACTCTTTTCTAATGATAGGGTCTTAGAAATGGAGAAATCCCAACAAATTTAGCGACAGGACCCAGACAGCAGAGAAAATCCTTTTTAGAGCTTTAGGAAGAGCTGAAGTGTGTCCTCAGCTTCTGGCTGAGCACCAGGGAGGCAGCGAGGGAGGGATCAGCTTGTAGGGTGCTCGGGGAGCAGAAAGCTTCCCCAGAGCTCAGGCTTTGGAAGACAGCCTTTGGATTCTTTGCCTCGGAGTAAATCTAGAGGTAAATCAGTCTGAAAGAGGAGCTTGAATGCACATTTCTAATGTTCTTGGTCTTGTGTTCGTGGCCAGGCTGGATGGGGCCCGTGCAATCTGATCTGATGCCTGATGTAGCGGTCGGCAGCCCTGCCCCACAGCAGGGGGTTGGAACTGGGTGATCCTTGAGGTCCCTTCCAACCCAACGGTTCCATGATCCCATCTGCAATGTTCTCTTCCTGCCTGCAGCACGGTGCTTTGGGTGCACATCAGTATTTTTTCCATCCACCAATTTGTGCAGCACCCTTGCAGAGGCTGTGCCAGCTGGTAGTTGCCTTCCTGCTCATCCCTTGGGTTTGCTGTTACTTGTAATGTACTCACAAGGCTGCTGGTTGCTTTCATCTTGTCTTTTTACTGCCTTCCTTGTTTTTATCTTCATCCTGTTGTCTTTAATAAAAAGGTCTTTACGGAACAGTGTCTATTATGCACATCTCCCTCTTTTATTAATAATTCATTAAATAATTTAGAGTAGAGAGAAAAGGCACCAGAACCAACAGCAGGAAGTGATCAGAGCTCAGGAACTGCTCTGTGTGTGTTTTGTACCATTTGCTGGCGCTACCCATGATATTCATGGCAGAGGAGCTCTTTGTAGATCTGGCTGTAGAAAATAGCGTGTGCTTTTCTGCTACGTGGAGAAACGTTCCCTGGGAAATTGATTGACATTGAGCAAAAATGGCACCGTGTTCCTGGAGCCGGTGTTTGATTTTTGCAGGGGAGCAGACGTTGCATGTGTGCTTCTGAGAGTCTGCTGGGCACAGCAATTACCGGTTCATCAAGAATTAAAATTCACCAGTGGCTGCACAGTCATTGCACTGAAGCTTCTGGTAATAAAGTCAAAGCTGCTTCAATGACACGCAGGGATTAATGCCCGATTCCGAGCAGGCCACTTGTTTTTGCGGACGGCAATCTTTGCCTGTTGTTTTGATACACGTAATTTTGCCGTAACCAAACACTTTCTGCACGCCTTGAAGCTTCGCATTACGATTCACCTTTACTTCTTTCCTCCAGATGGGAAATAGGAAGATTTGCTTTGTTTTCCTAGAACCTCCTGCGCTGTCGGTGCCAGCCACGCGGTGTGGAGGCGGTGTGATGCTCCATTCACCGTGCTGGAGCAGGCTGGGATCCAAACGTGGGAATGAGTGTGCTGCTTATTCAATGGGAAGTCACCTCCCAGCACCGTTTCACACCCCTTTGTTCATTCACCACGGAGAGAGTTTTCCCTCGAGGGGAAGTTAAAGGCTTCTCCAGGTGTGCTCCTGACCCCGAGTTAGGCTCTCACAGTGCTCCTTTCTGTGCACACAAAGCAGCACGCTGCGTAGATGGAGCTCGAGCAGCCCTCTGGAGGCAGACGGATCCCCAAATACAGAAGATGTTAAACAAGTTCCCATACTTCATCCCGGCTTCTGCCACTAAGTCACAGGAAGGGATAACATTATGAGTTTGTAATTTATTTCCATATTCTTTAATCATATTTCAGCGGCTGTTTGCTTTATGACCTTTAAAACCACCTTAGATTTAGATTGATAAATGGATGGCAAATAAATTTAGCAAAATAAGCAATTTC
Organism: Numida meleagris; assembly: GCF_002078875.1. Taxonomy (NCBI): domain Eukaryota; kingdom Metazoa; phylum Chordata; class Aves; order Galliformes; family Numididae; genus Numida; species Numida meleagris. The sequence continues at coordinate 15,597,352 of NC_034420.1, forward strand.
AGCCTATGGAAGGTCAGCAGAGGGCTGTGCAATCACGACTTCCACTAATATGTTATATTTCAGTCAAAAGCTTTTAAACGCTGAAGGTTTTCAGAGGGAAAACCTATAGCTTTGATGAATGGGTTTCTTCTAATAGCTGAATGGAAAATGAAAACCAAAGCAAGGGAGGAACCACCTTGCTGTGGTGAGAACGTGGCGTGTCAGCCTGTAGAACCATTTGGATATTGTTAATGAGCTAACTGGCAGAGATTATTCATAATTACTACTGTTATTATGGACATGGGGCTTGAGCAGAGGACAGGTGAACCAAAGAGGCATTGCTAAGAGCAGACCCTAATGGGGAGAGGGAGAGGAGCTGGATGGCGTTGACCCTTTGTTTCCCACCAGCAGCTCACCCAGCAGCATCAGTGAGGTCTGGGCGGAGGATCAGAGCTCCCTGAGGAGGTGAAGTTTGTTGAATTTGTTCCTTGCCATGTGTTAACTCAGCTGTGTTTATAAAAGTGTTCGGGACTCTCTTCTTTGCTGGAGTGGGGTGGGTTGAAGCAATGGAGAAAGCAATGTGGAAGGCTGCCCGGGGACGGAGATGATACTTTCTTCGTGCTGACAGCTGTTGGAGTAGGAAGTCGGATCTGCTGAAAGCAGCAGTGGGAGGACCGAGAGAGATGCAGGAACGACATGAAAGCGGGAGATTAAAAGGAGAGTTAGGGCTTATTTCTGATTCTCAGTATTTTTGCTACAAGTGGAGTTGAAAATCCATTTTAAGTCCTCTCTCTCAGTTCTGGCTCCTAAGAGCAGTGGGTCAGATCACTGCCCTGGGAATGTCTTGACATTAGAGTATGTTGATTGGCTCCTGGAAGCTGAAGTTGCCTTAGGGTGGCTGTGGCTGTGGGGCTGGGGTATGTGTGGGCTGGCAACTGGGAATGGTGGGACCGACCCACACCATGGCCATGGGGCAGGAGCAGGGGTCAGTGCAGCCACGTGGCTGTGCGGGCAGGTGTGCTGTCTCCAGAGCAGAACTGTTTATTAGTGCCTGAATTGCCAGCAGTGTTCGCCTCTGATTTAGTATCGCTTAAGAAAGTGATGTATGATTTCAATTAGGAAGCAAAGATGCTTACTGCGTCTCCATGATATGTTTGGAAGGAGAAAAGTGCTTTGCACAGTCCTTCTGTTTCGAGGGAGGTAAATGGAGCAAAGGGTGCTGTGGGTTGCTTGCTGCAAAGGTATGTCAGAGTTGGCAGGGAAATAGAACAGCTCAAGGTTCACCCTGCCTGTGCCAAAGGCAATGCAGTCACTGAGGGGGGACATGAGGGGGTTACTGTGCATGTGTGAGTCACACCGAAGGATGGACCGTCCAACCATCAACCCACCCCACCATGCCTGCTGGCCGTGTCCCAGGTGCCACAGCTCCACAGTTCTGAACTCCTCCAGGGACGGTGACTCTACCACCTCCCTGGGCAGCCCGTGTTGGTGCCTGACTGCTCCTTCAGAGAAGAAATCGTTCCTAATATTCAACCCAAATCTTTCCTGGCAAGCGCCAAGAATGGCTGAAGCCAGCATCAGTTGTTTGGTGTTTTTCACACACTTCCACCGTTCTTGCCTTGGTGTTGTTTGCTGGAGGGACTGAGGGTGCTGCAGACAGCCAACAGACATTGCTCTGCACCCTAAGAAAGCAGCGTCCACTGCCACCTCGCACTTTGTGCATGACTGCTCCTGCTCTACCTGCAGAGCCTATCGCTTTCCTGCATCTTCTCCAGCCCAGGGCAGCACACCTCGTTTCACCTTCAGCTTTCCTCTTAATTAAATGTGACTTCATCACATTGCAGCACCCGTGCCCTCGCACCGCTGAGCTCTGCTCCCCTTTGTGCTGTCCGTCCTCAGCCAAGATCCCCCCCCACATTTTGGAGCGGAAGGTGAGGCTGACAGCGAGCTCTTCAGATTCATGTACTATCCATGCAGTCCTCTAGGCTCCAGTGAAGCCCTTATAATAAGAAATTAATGAAACGTGGCACTCTACACCTCCACTACAGTTTTCATCCAGGGGTCTGCGCGTTTCACCGATATTTATTAACTGAGAGTTGCAGTCGTCCAGCTGGGTGCTGTGGGGTTGGCTAACGCGGCTGCAGGCATTGTGCTTCAGGGTGCCTCTGTCTCCAGCACTGCAGGAACAGGGGGAGAACCCTGGGCTGGGTGCCTGAAGTGCTACCTAAGAGGAGGGAGTTTGGTGGTATTGAACGTGGGTGGAGAAATGGAGGACAAGGTCAGCACCCACGTCCCATTTCTCAGCCCTAACGTGCCCCAGTGTCTGCAGGACGGCGGTGGCAGAGTCACTCTCTTGCACATTTCCCATTTCACAGAGATGTAATGGGCTCTGCTGGCTGGGTTAAGTGTGGTGTTGGCTTTTATTTCCATTCGAAGCTGAGATTCCCCAGCGCCTGGGGCCCTTCTGCTCCACTTAGGCACACGGAGCTCCAGGCAAGGTAACATCTGACCTTAGAAACGTCCCTTGCCGAGGCAACAGAACCCTGCACAGAAATGTGATAGAGAAATTACTGCCGTGATTGATGTGAGTGCGTATCTGCCATGTATTGTCTGTGGTAATGCATCTGGAGGAAAAAGTCCATCATTTTCCAGGTTATTGAATCTCTGTGTAGCCCACAGATATGAGGCAGTTGCCATTCTGTGTTTGCCTCAGGAATCAGTGTGATCCCAACCTGCAGGCTGGCTCCTTTCACAGAGATTTCGAGTCCTTTGTCGCGTTTTGTAATAAGAAATTGGACAACCAGGCTGAAAAATACCGTTTTATTCTTTATGCTTCCTAAGCAATATTTGAAAATAAGCTCCTTCTGCATTTGTACTGATTTAATTTAAAACTGCTGCTATAGATCAGTGATATTAAGGTGCTGCTCAGCATCTTTCATGGGCAGCGGTGTGTGTGCAGAGGCAAAGATGTTAAAAACCACCGAAGTGGCCGCGCTGCAGCTCTCATTGAGCCCAATACCTGCTCTCATATGGTGGTGGATCCTGGATGCTTCTCTTGAATACATGAGGCCCATCACAGACAGTATGAGATATCTCCTCTGCCTCTCGGTATCTGACGTGAATCCCTAATCGCCTCCACGTGTCAGCCTCGGAAAGCCCAATGTTTTACACTCCTTGCTGTGCTTTTTCTTGTTGTTAATGAGGAATCACGGTCCATTTGTTAATATTGCTCAGTTAAATCTCTGCACCTTCAGCTGTGGTCCTTGAATAAACATTTACCAGAGGTTTAAACGAAGACTGCTATTGTAATGCCTATTCTCCACCTACCAAAATTGGATTTCCTATACATTATTCACAGCTGTTTACTGTCATCCTGCTGTGATGAAGACAAAAGCTTTGTGGCTTTTCTGCTACAATCTGTTGCTAGCTCGCAGTGACATCCCCTCACACGACTGTCAGCACAAGGGTGCTCCTTCCACGAGTGCAGATCAGAAAGGGTTTACATCTGCAGAATGTCACCGCTGAGGATACTCGTATGAAAACCACTTCTCATACAGCTGCTTCTGGTCGTATTGTCCTCTTGGTTTGTGCTGGGAGAGGATGAGCCTGATGGGAATGAAGCAATACCGAGGTCACCCCCGGCACGAGGATGATCCCCATCACCAAAGCAAACCCTGGTGACAACGGAAGACCACCTCTCCTGACTCCTTTTTTCGTGAGAAGCCTAAGGGAGAATGTGTACCTGAAATCTCAAATTAGTGGAAAACTGCTCATCGTTTTTTGTCCTTTCTGTATTCCTCATGTTCTTGGCTTCCCATGACTGCACTGTATGTGCCTGCAAACTTCTCTTTGCTCAGGGAGAGATGTCCCAGAGCAGGAAGGATGCTGCTTCAGCAGAAAGTAGACCAGTGTGTGCTTCCCCAGGCACTGCCTTGCACACCAAGGGAGAGCCAGCCTCAGGTAAGGGGCAGGGACCAGAGAGCAGCATGTGACTCAGAGGCCATTAGCATTTGAGGATATTTTCTTTATTGACTCTAGTAATTGGGTCTTCATTTTAATGGTGTAACTGAGAGATTTCTTTGTCTTTATTCTCTTTGAAGGGCTTTAAGGACAGCTCTGCAATAAACACCAGCAATAACAAAATGTGAATGGGCTAATATAGGCATTATGTATGAGTAAGTGTTCTAATTGGAGGATTAATTAATTCTTAACCTGTTGCACAACAAACACAATCTGTGTGAAGCAGTGCTGGTAGCAATAACCAGTGCCCTGCAAAGTTCTTCCCATACGATGGAGTGCAAATGTAGAACCAAGGAGAGCAAAGGCAGACTTAGGATCACCTCTGCAGCCCAGGTGGAATTTGCTCTTGTACAAAGGATCAGCTCAAGGCATTTGCAACACCAAACTGTCACCACAGCATGCGTCAGAGGAGCTCATGTTGGGCAATGGGATGGTGGCCCCTCGCCGTGCTGCAGATGGGAGAGGAACCCCTTAGGGCACACTTCCAGGTGGATTGGAGTCACCAGGTATCCTGGTTACCTGCAGCGGGGAGGGGTGTAGCTCACGGGGCAAGGTGTTCTCCCTTTGCAACTTCACATGGGAGAAAGGGAAAATTTATCTAAATTTATGATGGCTAATGGGCTTATCCTAACTACAGTTAAAATAACTTGCTGAATTATTCATGTGATATTTGGAATCATGACTGTGGGAACAAATTAGCTGACTGCAAACTGGAAACTGATGTTGCTCATTAATAATGCACAGCAGGAGGCTGGGTGCCAGGCGGGTTGGATCCAAGCATACCAATGGGTGCTCCGTGTCAGTGTGCTCTTCCTGGGCAGCAGTTGCATGGAAAAGCATCATGAGCTCCACCACTGGCCGAGCAGCTGGGTGTGATCAAAGCGTTGCATGGGGCAGGAGTTCCGTGCCTGGTGCTAAGGGTGCTCCTGAGTTGAAAGGTTGTGTCTGAGATAAATGCATGGCCATCTGATGGGGCATTTATTCTGTAATGCTTCCAGCAATAGAAAAGTCCCAGTGCTGCCTGTGCAAGTGATCCCAGCAAAGAGCATTTGGTTCTAGAGAGCTTTTGAAGATAAATCCGTACCTTAGGTTGCTGGGTATTTAACAGTAATAATTTCCTTTTAGGTGTTGTTGAAAAAGTCAGATAACATGGTAGACGTCCAGGAAAGCCATCTCGTTGCCTGGAGATCATCCCATGGGCATTGCCTGCACAGGAATCAGTCTTCCAGCATCGAAGAACTGGTAGATGGTTAAGGACTTAGGATTGCATTAGGATTGCTGAGGATTTGCTGGATGGTTTGGTGTGCCATCAGATAAGGATGATATAATACAAACAGGGCACGACTTGGATAATGAGGGGCTATATGGGAAGTGATATGATTGCTTGATTAAGATAATAGTTGAAGCATGTGGAGAAGGAAATTATAATTTATATATTGCTGATTGTGAGGTTTATTTTAAGGACATAATTTTAAGATTGTTAAAATCAGAAGGAAAGATTCTGAGCAAAATGAAGTCACCAAAAGGAAAAGAGAACTTGGGAGTGAACCATGGGCTGTGAGCAGCAGGGATGGAGGTGCTGTTCTTAGAGAGGAGCAGAACTGGGAGCCAAACACTGCTGGGGTCAGGAAGGAATTTGTGGAGGTATCCACCTCATCTGTTGTGGCTGGGTGCTGCCTGAGTTTGTCTGGCTGCGTGCAAGCTTCTGCTATTGGCTTTTCTGCCACCTGCACCCATGTTGCTGGGGGGTCCCAGAGCGTGGGGTCTGAGCTATCCCACCCCACCATGGGCCTTAAGCCACCTGCAGGCGGGCATCTCTGTGCCTCTGCTGTCAGGAGCACGTGAGCATCTCTGCAAGGCAGCGGTTTTCTGCCCACACTGCTGATTTGTTCATCTGCAATGTCTTTAATATGATTAATGTGGAGGGTTTTGCAAACTGATCAAGACAGACCTGGTCTGCCAGTAATTTCAGCTAAATTACAGTGATGTTCAATTTCAAACATACCTTTGATACAGTAATAGAAAAAAGCTAATTTAGCATATTGCTCAGACTTCGGGTAAAGCGGAGGCGATGCTGAATATTGATCAAACACATACGCTCGTGTAGCAACGTTGGGGAATAGTGATAAATACTTCTGTAGAGACTGAGTAGATTTACACTGCTCTCCTGCAAGCTTGTCCCTTAACTCTTAATACCTTTAATTAGAGCTGCTCAGGGCAGGCTTTCAGCTTGCTTCCATTGTGTTCCTATTATGAATCAAAAGTTTATTTGCTGCTCTGGTTGATGTGTGGGAAATAATGATACGGCATATACGCTCGCAACTTGTGCAGCCGCCATCAAAGTGCCACGGTGAATGAAGCCACCCATGTGTTATGGCCTTGATGCACAATTTAAATAGATGATTTTTCAAGCCAAATAAAACCTTTCACATTAGGCAGCAGATGAGCCGCTTGTATGTGCTCCAAATGCAGTTCCCCCCTCTCCTAATTAATAACACAAAATAGCGGTGCTGTAGATTTACGTTTGTCAGCAGAGCAGTTAGCTGTTGTGCCACTGATGAGTCAATGACTTGTTGCGTCCCAAGTGCTGATAACACCCCGAGCTGGGCTGGGCACTGTGCTGTGATATGGCCATTTTGTTTTCACACGCCATATAGTTATGCTTTTATTTCAGATTCATCTCTATTTTTCCCCCTTTTTATTTCAGTTCTACCATAATAGGCTCAACAGTGATTGAGGTCACGGTGTGGGAACTCGCTGAGCTCCAGCCATGATTGCTCCCATGGGTTTTGGAGAGCAAAGCCAAGGGGACCATCAGCCCATGGGCACAGCTGGTGCAAACATCTAGGGCAGGTTTGGGTTGGATGTTAAGAACAATCTCTTCTCCAGAGAGTGGTCAGGCACTGGCACAGGCTGCCCAGGGAGTGGGGAGTCACTGTCCCTGAGGTGTTCCAGAACCGTGGAGATGTGGCACTGAGGGACATGGTCAGTGGGCATGGTGGGGTGGGTTGGGGTTGGGCTTGGGCTTGGGGATCTGAAAGGTCTTTTCCAACCTCAACAGTTCTGTGATTCTATCTCACTTTGGAGTCCTTGCTGGTTGGTGCAGTATAAATTAGGCTGCGTGCCCCCTGTGCTGGGGAGCCCACTTCTCTAATAGCAGGCTTTAACACCGGTATGATTATAACCAAATACAAGCTTCTCTTAGGGCATGGCCTTAATTTAAGGTTTTATTTTTAGAAGGAAACGAAGTGGGTTAAGCTGAGGGCAACCTAAGAGCTCAAATGGGAGTGCACTGTGGACTGGATCCTGCTCAGTAACGGGCAGAAGCCTTTGAGCTGTGTTCTTTGGGCAAGGCAAGGCAGAGGGGCTGCTTATTGGTTTTTTTCTTCAGTGTTTTTGCGTAGTGAGATTTCAGACGTTTGTCTGCGCCACTCCTGTTGAATTTTATGGTTTGGAGACCAGGTAAATTTTGGAGCCTGAAAAACAAAACCAAAATGCCCGTTAAGCCCCAAACAGGCACACATTGCTCTCTCCATCCTGCTGCGTTTGCCAGGAGCTCCTGGGACCTCACGGTGGTGGAGAACAGCCCCTCTGCTTCTGCAGTGAAGCCACAAACATTCACGTTGTTTTCGCTTTTGCCAGTGCACTGCCACCTGTTTGGAACAGAAAAGCTGGCAAAGGTCACATATTTTCAAAGCAAATATTCCTGATACGTACTCTGAAGATCTATGGATAAGCACAAATAGGCTGCATTAAAAAAAAATTACCAACTGGAAGAATTACTAGACCTGGAATATTTAGTTTCTCTTAATATATCTAAAACCAACAGAGATGCCAGCTAAAGTTTGGAACCGGGGGTGCAATGCATCTTTTAAATCTAACAGCAGTGTGTTTGGATGGGGGAGATGCTGGAAAGGGGTATCTTGTGTACGTGCAGGTAACTGTGAATGCTGCAATACCTCGTTTGCCTCTCGGAAATACGGATGATGTATTCAACCTAGCGTTTGGCAGATGTTACGAGAGATGGTCCCAGCCATTTCTTATCTCAGTGCTGGAACAAACAGCCTTTGGGAGGACACTGGGGAGTTGGACTAGATGACCTTTATTAGTCTCTTCCTCCTCAAACGCCCTGTGGTTGTGTCCTGCATGTTGCTGTTCCTTCTGTTGGCACGTGGCCCGGGCGCCTTTGGCTGAGGCTGTTGTACCTGAGCTCGGAAGAGCTGTGCTCCCTTAGGGCTGGTTTGGATTTCCACTCCCCATCACCCCTTTAGATTTTTGTTCATATACATAAGATAATAAGGATGAAAGAGGAAAATGGGTATGGTGATAGAGAATATATAAAAAGAGCAGATGATGCTAAGTAATGACCGTTAAACTACACAATAAATCCTTGGCGATAGTACAGAACCTTTGCAGCTGCTCACAAGGTAGAATTATTTCACTGCTTCCAGGCCTCGTACGTGGATATATAAGTCAGTGCATCAGCATCTTCAGGGACACATCCATAATAAAGATAATACTAATTTTCACCGCAATGTTTTTTCCTGTCAGCCAAAGGTAATTAAGTGGTTAAAGGAGAACTCAGTTTGCTACCTAATGTAAAAAAGAACTCATGCATTTTATGTCTCTTAGTCTTCTAACTTTCCCCAGTGTCAGGCCACATTGGTTTTGCATTTACTGTAACAACCTCCCAGTAGATGTGAGACACAGCGCGCCAAGTTGGGGTTTCCAATCACTTTTCTTTTGGGTCTGATGGTCCAGCTACCCACAGACTTCAGGCATGACCGGATCACAGCTCTGAACTAATCAGATCTAATGTGGAAATGAAAGAGTGGGTCCAAAATGAGGTGAAACTAACAAATGAAAATAATAGGGATATTAAATGACAGTAATTGAAAAGGTTTCTCAAGTGTTGGATACTGCATGACGCTCCTTACCCAGCCCTGGGAGCAGTTCTTTGCTTTTGAAAAGTGTTAAAGGTTTATAAATTGGTATAAGTCAAGCGCTGTGTTTTCCCCCAGCTGCTCTACCTCGGCTGATAGAGAAGCTGTCATGGAAGGGAAGTTGTGTTGGTGCTGGGAGTTTGTGCTCTGATCTCCGGGAGGCTATAGGAAGTCTGCAGAAAATTAGTTGTTTAGACTTGGAAGTGCTCCATGAAGCTGAAGTAATGAATGCATTTGGCATTCCTCAATGCTGCTGTCAGGTTTCTTCCGAGTCTTACTATGCCGATCGTTATTTCTGCACCATCCAGTCCAGTGTTCTCTATGGCTGCGTAGCACACGTTGCCAAATTACCTCTGCAGTTGAAGGGGCTCCGTGGCAGAGCACCCTGGAGCAGGTTTCTGCTTTCCTCTCTGCAAAGGGCTTTGGTCAGAATTCCCAGTGGGAGCAACCAGAGGTTGAGGCTTTGTTGTGAATGTTGTTTGCGTGTGTGTAAAAGGGAAGTCGAAGCCTTGCTTCCATTCTGGCCTCGTGAAGCCCTCCCCTCCAGCAGCACATCCCCTGCCTTCCTGCCCTTTCCAACCCGCCGTGCCTTCCAAATGCAGAAAATACGTTCTTTTCTTCTCCTTGTTGGCTTTTCATGCTTCTCCTTGCAGCAGTGTATTAGTGGGGGAGAAGCTTGTGGCAGTAAAAGGTGTCTGTGAAAAGGCTGCAACAAAATGCTTGATACTGGGGATGAATGAGCCCTTGAAATTACAGCCTGCGTTCTATGACTCAGTCCTTCTTGTGGGTACTAAAGGCATTAATTTCTAACTACTGTCTGCTGTAGGAGGTAATTTTTGTGAAATGCCTGGAAGAGGCTGGTGTGTTTCACCACACACTGTAATGAAGTATGGCAGGTTTTAGAGAGATGAAGGACTTTGCAAAGATGCAGCAGCCTGACACCGGGATTCATTTTGAGCATGAGCTGGTTCCTGTTTTATCTAAGCCTGATTCCGTCATCCTTGGAAAGGAGGGTGCTTGCTTTTGATGGTGAATCTTGCTATAAGTACTTATTTGGCACGCCAGTGAATAGGAAAAGCTATCACGATTTGACATGTGAAACGTGAAGTCTCAATTACTTTTATGTTGTTTTTCCTTCTGTAGATCAAGAGCGAAAAATATATTTTAATTAAAAAGTGAAAGATGATAGCCAGATCTCAGCATGCCTCGTGGAGAGCAATCTAAATGCTGGAGTGCTCCGTAAGTCTCGGAGCAGAGCTTACGCTGCACTGCACAGAATGGGCAGCAGCCACAGCCGATAGCACTGACGGATTTATTTGGCCATTATGTGACAGCTCCTTTACTTAAGGGAAAAGGAGGCTGCGGATGACATCCTGCATATTCAGACAGCTGTTATTGCACGTTCCTTTCTGTATTTTGTATTAAGGAGTGGAGGCTCTCTTCTCCATCCCATTACAGTGCTGCACGGTGTTTTGCGCTGACCAGAAATATAACTGAATTCACTCAGTGGTTCACATTGGTACCTGATTTAAAGGGGGTAATTCTTCACATGTTGGGCAAAAATGACTAATGCTTTTTGAAGAGCTATGTGTTCTCCTTAGCCATTTTTCTCGGTGTTTTTTTAAAGGCATTTTACTGTTCATAAATATTAACATGTTCCTTCATCTATTCTTTTTGAGATAAAGACCTTGGTTCCTTCACCCTTATGGGAAGTGAATCAAAACCAAAGCCCATTGTAGCGCTCTTTCTAGTTTCCAAATATGGTGCACCAATAAAGTGGCTTTTTTTTTAAGCAGAAAGTTGTATTCGCACAACACCATGCTCATCTGAGTGTGCTGAACGCTAACTATTAGGAAAAAGATATTCTCAGTGGTCATGCATCAGAAACGGGATGTGGTGGAGTCCCTGTCAAGATGTGGTGTCCAGCAGGATGTGGTGGAGTCCCCTGTGTTCAAGACCTGTGGAGAAGAGGCACTCGAGGACATGGTCAGTGGGCACAGTGAGATGGGTTGGGGTTGGACTTGTGGATCTGAGAGGTCTTTTCCAACTTGAATAATTCTGTGATTCTTAGTATCTACCCCAGCATGATGTTTGCACTTTCCTTTCAATCATAGAATCACAGAATTGCTCAGGTTGGAAAGGACCTTCAAGATCATCAAGTCCAACTGAGTCCAACCAATGCTCCAGCTGCCAAGGTTTGAGCTCACTGCATATTGATGGTCCTTCAGCTGGAGTTTCCTCAAAGCCGCCCCACCAAGCAAGCTTCGGTGCAGCCCATACCTTCCTGAGTAACACCAGAATCAGAAAATCCTCTGCTAAGAGAATGGCAGTCACCACGCTGGGTGGTGCACAGCTTAAGCAGAACTCCGTGTATCTAAAAACATCAACAACTTAAAAAGAAATCAGAATCAGCTATGACAAAAATATCGATGGATAACTGTACGGCATTTTAATAGAGTCATAAAAAATGCATTATATGATCTGCATGTCTTGCTCTAAAAAAAAAAAAAAAGAAAAGCAGAAAATGAAAGTTTTTTGAAAAAAACCCTACCTCTGTGAAATCAGAACGTGCCTCGGAGGTTTTTGTTCTTTGCTCCATTAATGACATGCTGGATGTCACGACATGAGGCCCCAGATTCCTGGTGCCTTTGGGCCTGTGGAAGGTGGGGGCTGCGGGCAGGAGGGGCAGGCTCTGTGTCCCCCAGCACTGGGGCTGGGTGTTGAGCGAGGGGGCACTTCTCCCGTCCCCTGCCCTCCCACCTTGTGCACCTAGCACATGTTTTTAGCCATGTAGAAGGGTCCAAGCATGAGTAAATGGGGTCTTTTTACAGCGCTAGTCCTCCTGGAGCTCTACGTCAGGCTAGAGCTCATGATAATTGTTTATTTAATATGTAGTTTATGTCACTAATCATCTTCACTTGTAAGGAACTGATTATGTTTAAACCCTGGGAAGCCAATGAGTGTTGTATTAATACAACACTGATTTCATTAAGGCCAGCATTTTAACCCTTGCCATCTAAAGCTCCATGTTTGAGTAGAAATTCCTCTAGAGCTCGTTCCTGTAAATGTGAGAGCAATGGGTGAACCTCACCGATCACACCATCCATTACTGTATTTAGTGCCAGGGTAGCTGCGGTGCTAGAAGGACTCTTCAAATAAACAGTCATTAAGTATGACAGTGGTAATGGAATGTGCACTGTGAAATTATCTAATTACTGACACTTGGAGTGTGTATCAACAATTTGTTTTGAAATAGAATATAATTAAATTCTTTTGCTCCGTGTGCCTCGCAAAGAGCGATAAACTTCCCAACTTCAAATAACGAAGAGAGAACAAAACAGTGCCATGTAAAAACAATTTTGAACATTTGGAGGATAATATTCTTGCAAAAGCTGTGTGCTATGCCTGCTATTTCTGAGCCTGTTTGATGGGATCCATTAAGACCTATTGATGATTATGAAAATGAAAAAGGTCTTCTCAAAGGAGAGGGAGAAGATGAGGACAGCAACAGATGTCACAGCACCCTGGAATGCCCTGCTGTTGGCGGTGTGAGGTATCTACAGCCTGATTTGGAGAGCAGTTCTGTTGTTGGGTCATAGCTTTGGGAAGTAATGTAGCAAAATGGACAGATGCTTCTAATCTGTTACTCAGAATAGGAATGATCATAGATGTCGGAAGGTGGAAGGTCATCATTGCAAGCTGGACGGCGTGTGGCAGAGAAATGTGTCACTGTGCCCAGAAACAGAGCTAACTGGACGTTTGGAAAGGTGCCTTCAGCCATGCCCGGTCCAAATCTGCTGGTTTTCTGTAACTGAGCATGTGAGGGCTGCAGAGAGCAGCCAGTGTTTTGCAGGTGTCACCCCACCTGGCCACGAGACACCAACTGTGGGGTGTCCTGGGGGCTGCGGGGGGCTGGGACTCCTCTGCCTCCTGATGCACACACAGGGCAACATTGCTTTGGCTGTGCCAGGAGGCTCCGGGGGGATACAGGGGAAATAGGCTCCTGAAATATTTTGAGGAGTGCCTTTCTGAGCACTAGCACACGTACTCGTGTTGAGAGCAAGAGTCAAGCTTAGGAAGGAAAAGAGGCCCTGGACAAAAATAATGTTTTCTGGATTACACTGCTTGTGTCTTGGTGCAGCTCCTCCCTGTTTATGTCTCTAACAAGAAATCTGGGTTACATGCAGGTGTTGGGTTTTTTTTTTTTTTCTTTTTAAATGTTGCTTTTCCTCTACCAGCAAGGAAGTCTGGGAGTAGTGTTGTCTTCTTGTTATTTTTATTTTTTGAATTAATTAGTAAACAGATAACCCGACATTACAAAACAATGCAATCACTCGAATATCACAGCCTCTAATTAAAGTCAGAGTGGCCCTGTTCATGACCATCTGATGTTTACGGCTGCTGCTTCTGAAGTGCATTGTGTTCCAACATCCCCTTGGCTCCTGTCCATTCCTGCTTTAACCTCAATGACTTTGGCGTAGTTATTTCAGTACTGGACTTTGCCTATTTTCTCTTCAGCAGAATATGAAGTCTGCTGCTCACTCATCAAATATGGAACCGCGTACAACCGGGCAGCCTAATGCTAATGGAATCGATGCAGCAAAAGAGATCTCACAACCCCTATGTGCTTTTTACAATTTACTTTGTTCGTCACCCATTAATTCTTCTATCGATTTTGCTATAAAACACGAACTGCATTCCTATCACAGCCCAAGAAAAAAGCACATTGATTATATTGGAACAAGGTATGTTGTAAAAATGAAATGCCCAAAACATTTAAATGTAGTAAGCTCTGCTAAAGTACATAAATCACGTTGTTTAATGTTGTAAATGAGTGCTGCTGCCTTAAACAAGGGGAAAAAATGGCACTATAAAACAATTTTGACACAAAATAACGGTCTCTGTTTCTATGTACCTGCCATTTTAGAAATGCTATCAATAATGGTTATGGTTGTTTGCAGGTGGGGGGGAGGATGCATTCTCAATATCCCCTTTAGAAAGTTCCTTCAAAGTCACTTTCCAAAATTGACAACAGTGGTGTCTTACCTAGCTGTAAATAAGCCCGGCTATTACTGTGTCCTGTTTACTTTTATCATTCACTCATCAAAAACGTTTTGATGCATCACTGCTAATGATCGTTTCACAAGCCAAAGTCAAAAGGTGTGCTCTGCTGTTATCGCTGGGGGGGGGAGCTGCGGTAACATGGAGAGCACGGACACATGCACCAGGCTCAAGGGGAGCTGGCTCAGACCTAATTCCCTCTTCTCCAAAGAGTGGTCAGCACGGGCACAGGTGCCCAGGAGTGGGGGAGACCCCGTCCCTGAGGTGCTCCAGAACTGTGGGGATGTGGCACTCGGGGACATGGTCAGTGGGCATGGTGGGATGGGTTGAGGTTGGGGATTTTAGATGATCTTTTCAACCTTAATGAGTCTGTGAATCTATGAAATCTCGCACAAGCCTGGGAGAGCTTTGGAGAGCCTGCAGTGAGCAAGCAGAATGGAGGCAGCGGCCAGGCAGGGATGGGTTTGGGTCCAGCACGGTTGGAAAGGAAAGTGGGGGTAAGGAGGATTTGCAGTGGTGTGAACTGCTTAAAATGCTGAGCTGCTCCTGAGGTTTTCAGGATCCATGGAGATAGATTTGAGGGGGGAGGGAGGGAGCAAGAAAGCAAAACTGAGGGTGATTAAGAGAGCTTTTGTGCATTTGTTCAACATTTAAGCTGGTCAGAGTGGGGGCCTTGGTTTCCCTCTCAGCACTGTGTGTGCATGATGCTACAGAACTGGTGCCAGCTTGTCCTGAATGTGCCTGGGAAAAGGGAGGAGTCAACTCATCCCAGATTAGGGCTCTCAGAACAGAGATGAGGCTGTCGTCTTTGCCTAACCCTTGCATGTGTGCTTCTGTTATTTCAGTTATTGTTCTGTCTTGCTCGAGATATTTATCCTTTTTTTATTCATCTTTCCTCCTGTGCTTTTCTAACCTGAGAATCAGCACAGCCACTGCAGAATCTGGGATGGCTCTGCCAAACTTGGTTTATCTGCCAGCTAAAGCCTCCCTGCCTGCAGCTGCATCACCCTAACACCCAGCAGAACTCACGTGGTGTTGCTGCAGACTTTACTTAGTGAGAGCAGAACTTGGCCCGTTACTCCAGGAAGGATTTGGTTCAGAGGATATGGAAATTCCCCCTGGAGCTGCTCCCAGCTCTGTGGGACAGCAGGTCTGTTCTGCAGGGCACTCCCTCACCCACCCCCACCCTTTCCCTTCTTCCACGGCAGAAAAAAAATCATGGAATGACATTAATGTTGGAACTCCCCTGAAATAGATTCCTGTTCCTGCAAGAGGAAGTCCATGAGGACAGTGTATATCTGAAATCAGCTCCAAAGCTTTTCTCAGTTAATGGTCACCATGAATGATCTCAGATCCCTCGCCAAGGAAGGCTCTCTTTTCCAGGTTGATGTTCTTAACTTTTAAATGTAGCGTTAATTCTGAGCTAAGGTCCATAGAAGTTTAGTGCTACAGGGAGCAATTAAGCAATCAAAAAACCAGGAGACTTATGTATTTTAGTATATAGGATAGGGTTTTGTTTAGTCTGTAATGTAACATTTGTTTTGGAGTGCTGGGGGAAGGCAAACAGAGGCTGTGATCTTGCTTTGCTACAGGAGGGCTGCAGGGATCTGTGATGACATGGATGGGGTTTGCTTGGGAGCGTGTGGGCTCCTTGCCCCCACCTCACCCTGAACCTGCTCCAGCAGCAGCAGGGCCTGTTTTGATCCTTTTCCCGTTCTATTATTCATTATGGTGTAAAAGTACAAGGGAAATGATGTATGAAAGGTGCATTTACGCTGATATGAAATGATTGTTTCCTACACAGCAAACACTCAGCGGGCATCAGGGCTGCATTTGCAATAGCTCCTTTCACTTCTTCTTAGTTTTATACCGGCACATTATAGAAATGTTCTGCAGTGTTTCTTTCGCTCTTCATCACAAGGATTTCATTTCTTCCTCAGAGCAGTCTTCAGGACTTGATCAGGGCAAAGCTCTTCAGGCATTTTGTTCTCCTAACAGCCTCTTTGGTTGGCTGCTGCAAATGAAAGCGGCTGCCAAGAGGCCACGTGCATGGTGCAGAGCTACCCCAGCAAATCACCTGCGGGATCTCAGAGGAGCTGGAAAGGAAGAGCATTAAGAGAAGAGCCTCATCCATTTTTTTATGAGGGCTGAGCCCATCGAGCTGTCTGACTTCTCTACGCAGCTGGCTGTGATGGATGGACAGAGCTGCAGCTGCTCAGAGAAGTGGCTTAGATGGATGCTTTGGTACCACCTGATGGAGCTGTTAGGAAGGCTCAACAGGTGCAAGGATTTAGAGGCAATCCTCCCTCGAGCACTGGGGAGCTGGATGTCTGGGCTGGGCTTTGGTAGGCTCTGCTCAGAACTTGCTCTGCAGTGGCTGTTCCCCTGTTGATGCACAGCCACGTGCTGAGAACATGTGGTGACACTGAGCCAGGGAGCATGGCTTGTGGGATTCTCCATGGGATAAAACAGGGACTTTGGAGGGGAGAAGGAGAGGTACAAAGCTGCAACACTAGATACCAGAGCCCTTTCTCCCCTGTTCTCCTTTGTGGAGGTTTTCTAATGAGCAGTTCCTGGCAGCCCTCATCCTCTGTAACTCCTCACAGCTGTGGGAGGTTAATGCAGGAGCCAGGCCAGGCTGCAGCTCACCACTCATGTTTTGGGTCACTCAGTGTTTTTTTCTGTGAAAGCTAATGAGTTAATGAGCCTGCCTTGTATTTATCTAACAAGGGTAATTACCCACAACTGAAATTACCTGGTCCATTTGGGTAAAGATACCTCTCCTGGAGGTGGTTTGCTGTCTTGTCCCCTGCCCAGACCAGCACAGCTTGGAGTCTGCAGGAGGGCTGGGGTGAGTTATGTTTTTATGTTCTTTTTGGTCTTTAAGCTGTATTGAACGTGTCTCTCCCTAAGAGAAAACTGAACTTTTAGCGCAGTGCTGGGAGCTCTTGGTAGAGGCTGTGTATGGAGGGAGAGGTCTCACCTGCCCGGTATGTTGACTTTTCTAGTTTAAGGCTGTAGGTTTTTCTTTTTTTTCTGGATTGGAATACTGTTTTTATAAGCAAGTGTTATAGCTGGGGTGTAAGTCAAGGAACTGTTTGCATTCCATGTGCTGTGGGGAGGGAAGGTGGCCCAGCTCCTGGGGGCCCTCTGGTTGCTGTGTAGGCCTTGCTGCCCCTCTGGGCAGCTCCTCTTCTTGGTAAGCTCTTATTAATTATAAGTGCTGCTTCATAGTGGCCCAGCAGCACTTCTGAGAAAGTGCTGTGCCCTCTCAGAAGTGTTTTTTCCTCGCTATAATTATTTGAATTACCTTCTTCTGCCTCAGACACAGGTAATTGTTATTGCTGTAAGATGCTTCCCTGGATGATTATCAGTTGACTTGTATTAA
Organism: Numida meleagris; assembly: GCF_002078875.1. NCBI lineage: Eukaryota > Metazoa > Chordata > Aves > Galliformes > Numididae > Numida > Numida meleagris. Next base: position 15,614,743 of record NC_034420.1, read on the forward strand.
TATTTACAATAACTTTTTTTTTGTTAGTAATTTTTTTTTGGTACTACAGGAAATGAAATGCAAATTAACAACTTTAAAGATTAAAACATAATGAAATGGGACATGAACTCTGGAGAGCTAATGAATAAAGTGGCTCCAAGGCACAAAAGATGTCCTTCAAAAACAAACAGAGATAAATAATGAGATAAATAATTTTGAGGCAATAAACTGACAGAGAGAAAGAAATACCAAGTGTGGGATAAATTGTTTCACACCAAAGCTATAATTGCATTCCTTTTTCTTAATAAAAAGGTGAAGCTTCTCCCCCAAGTTAACCAACTGTGTAATCATTGCGCAGTAGATCTTTCTGGATGTACAAATCAGCACATCAAAATGTCTTTCTGTTTACTAGTACTGTCCTCATCTGGTTATTTAATAAACATACTGGGCTAACAGATAGAAGCAACCTTGTTTTGAAAGCATTTCTGTCCTGTGCTTTTCTATACCAGAAATGAGGGTCTGAGGCTGCTGAGTGCCTTTCTCAGGGTTTAAAGTCTGTCCATACTGACAGGTATTAGCACCTGCTTCAGTAAAGCCTAGCTAGCTTTGTCCTTCATGAGGTTTGGCTTTGTGGGTGCTTTTAAGTGCCTTGTTCCCTGTTTAACGAAGGGCTGGGGGTGAAGCCTGCATGCAGGTGCTCCTGTGTTGGGTTCTGTAGGGCAAAGTCCTGATTGCCTGAGTCACTGCACCTGATGCATCTGAGCCTGGAGCTGGCTGTGTTACATTGCATTGCTGTGGTTTTATTTCAGTGGATTAAGCTGTCTTAGATCTTATGAAATAGCGTGCTTCTGATTCAGTGCATCTTTAATGCTGCTTCATGTACTATTTAGTATGGCATAGCTTTAGCACAACATAGCTTGGCATAGCTGAAGTATTTAGGTATGAGTCTAAACTACTTCCCCAGGAACTCAAAGGAGGAGTTTCCAAAGCACTGCTCATGGAGGGGTTCATCCTTCAGACTCTCATTGTTGCTAGGGACTACGAGGTATCTGGGTGCTCTCAAGTGAGGGCCCTGTCTAGCTGCCTTTGCAGGAGAACTTGAGCCTCTCTGGTAGTAAATTTTGATTTTTAACATTGAACTTGAAGGTTTTTCTTTGCTCTCAGTGAGAAGGGGTGGTGTCACAAAAATGAAAGTCTCTTGTTTTCTGAAGGTGATTCATGCGAACACCAATTGTAATTATTCTCAGTCTGAGGTCAGAATAACTGCGTGTGACACTGCATTTGTTATTGTACGTTGAGCTGGGATGGCAAAGAGGAGGAACAAGCTTTCAAAAAAGCAAAGCTCTCTCTTATTTCATACAACTAGCTCTTACTCTTTCCTCTAGTCATTTGTACTTCAGATTTCCTTGGATGGCCAAGCCCTGGCACAGCAGATGTAATAAATGCTCTCTCCTGATTGAAATGTTTTTGGCTTTTTATCATAGTCGTCTTGGCTCTTAAATGTCATCTTTAATCTCTAGTTTTAGCTTTGCAGTTTTTGGTGGCCTCGAGTCTGAAGCTTGATTAGCTGGAGTTAGTGCTTCCCAGCTTGGTAGCACCTCGTGATGGCTGAGCAATTAGACTGAGCATAAAAGTAATGTCTCGTATCCTATTACCTGTGGAGGGTGATCTATCCTAGTAAATACATCTGGGGAAAAAATCCTATCAGCAGTGATATACATTCCCCTCTACCTTTCCATAACCTTGGTGGCTAAGTTATACAAATATTTCATCTGCTGAATGCAGACTTGGCTTTAGGAAGTGTGTACTTTGGCTCTACATAAACAAAAATAATGGGCCCTAATTTTCACTTCTGCTGGGGACCACTTAGATCATTCTGGGGGTTACTGTGGGCTGTCGTAGTCTCACTGGAGCTGGTGGAGTTGGGACACCTGTACCTACTGAGGGTTTGCTGTGGGGTGGTTCACATCCCCTAAGTCCCAACCTGCACTGGGCTTTGCATGGGGCTTGGGCTGGAATGAGGAACTGATCTAATTAGGTTTTGCAACTGAAATCATTATTAAGATCTGTTATTTCCACTGTACAAATATTCCAGCTGAAAGGATCATATTTATGAGCTATTTATAATTAAGCATTTTACTTGGCTCACCTGCAAGCAGAATATAAATCATATTTTGCTCTGCTACAAGGCAAGGAAAGTGTCTCCAAGTGACCTATGTTACTAGCTAGTAAAGCACAGGTTTATACAAACATGGACTCGTTGAAGTCTCTGAATATCTGATTTACTGAAGTATTATTTCTCACTTCTGCTGCTGCTGTTACGAGAAGGGGGTTTTCCAGAAGCAGTCTCAGGCTTTCAGATGAAATTCTGTACCTTTTACCCAAAAAACTGAGAGCGGACTTAAGGTTTGATAGAACTCCAAAGTTCTCCTCTTGCTGTTCCATTCTGACAGCTGCAGGCTATTGCAGCCTGCCAGCAGGGCTAGGACTTGTGCTGGGGGCACCTAGGAAACCCAGCACTGAGGATGCTGGCTTCATTCAGCAATTTCATATGTAAACTGTAAAAGCGTATTGTGCTCAGTTTAAATGACATGACTTTGTAACCTTTTTTTTTTTGCCCTGTGTTAGATATTTGTCCTTCAGTTATCCCAGAAAACTGAGAGCTGACTTTTCAGTTTAAAGCTGATAATGAAATGTCTTCGTTACTGCAGTGATTAGGAGCTCCAGCCAAGGATTAGGCTCTGGCTGTGTTAGATACTGTACAGTCATAGCTCAAAAAATAATACCTGCCTTAATGACCTCATAATCCAGCAGGAAGACAATGTCTGTGCCTAATTACACAGGAAGGCGATAACCAAGCCAAGGAGTGGGGCTCACACATGGCGGTCATCAAACCCTTCCCCCTGGGTGGGATGTGACACTGCTGCCTGAGCAGAATGCTGGAATTAAGGAAATTTAAAGGCCTTTCACTGGTAGATTAGGTAAATACAGATATAACGTAATTGCACTGGGTGCTCTCTTCAGTCTTCTGTGTTATAAACGATGGAGAAAAGGTCATGTTTCTGCAGGCTATCTGAAGCCGAGTGGATTTATTGTCTCAGCGCTTTGTAACCCTCAATTTAAGATGTAATATCAATGGCATTGTTATCTTATTAGCTGTGGAGGATCTCTCACAACGCTGCGTGCAGAGCAGAGCCCTTGACTCAGTCAAAGGTTGCCTGTCAGTGTCTGTGCTGGCTGCGTTTGGAAACGAGATATTAAATGAAGGGGAAATCAGCTGGGCTGGGAGCTCCTAGCTCATGCAGTGGTGGCACTGCCATCTCTTGCTTCCAAACATGGAGCTGCAGGCACCAGCTTCCAAGCACGATGCAGGTGGAGGAAGACAACACCTGCAGGGCTGAATCTGGCCCTCGGAGGTTGTGGGGCACTTCCTCTGCACCATCAGCAATTCTTCCTTTAAGCTCGAACAAGTTCTGTGTCCTGCTTCAGGTGGGAACTTGCGCAGTGACTGGGAGAAGCGTGGATATGGATGTGAAAGAGATGCTCAGAAGAAAGCAGGCCACAAGCTTGCACCTGTGATAAATCAGTTTGAAAAAAAATTTAAAAGCATTGTAGTTATACAATTAAGCATGAAATTATTTTCTGTATTTTAAATCAATTTTTCTAGTGAAATTTGTAGGTGTTATTATTTTGAACTTAAGTGTTAAATATTTCTAGAGAAAAGCTCTGAAGGAATTACTTAAAGCACTAATGGCACATCCTCCTCCTCCTCCTCCTCCATCTGGGGGCTCTCCTGGTTGCTGACCTGCTCTGTCTCATGTACGGATGCTGATGTGGGAGCACTTACTTCACCTTCCAAAATCTGATTCTTTCTTCATACTGAAAATGTATGATTTTAACATCATCCTGTCACGTTCCCCTGCCTTGTACTTCCATAACTCAGGTGTCCAGTCTGTGCCACTGGTCCATAGATATTCATGTTCCTGCTAGAGGGTTTCATATTGGAAAGCAGGTGGCAGTCTGGGGCTTGTCTCCCTCACCACTGAGGTCTTTCCTCACTGACCACCTGAGCCAGCACGTGTTGTCGTTGCTGAGGTGGTTACATGTCCTTATGGTTGTTAATGTGGAGCTGGGACTTATAACTGCGATGAAATTTTAATACACTGACAGGAAGGATGAAAAATGCTGAAGGATGTGTCCTGCGAGGGATGCCTGCACAAATAGCAGGGCTGTGACAGCTTCCATGTGGGCATGCAAGTGAAGAGCAACTTGTCCAGCACTACTTCTGATGAGTTTCTTGTGCCCTTTTGCCCAGTCGTCCTGTTCCCAAATAGGCTTACTTTTTTTTAGTAGGGGTTTGTTACTTTTCAGTTCTTAGGGTTGAGATGGAGCTGTTACAAGGGAGGAGGAGGAGGTGGCCAGGCTGCCCGCACGCCATGTGGACATGTGTGCCCTGCCCAACACAGTGCTGGGGTCCGTCCTTCCCCATCACCTGCTGAACCTGTCCTTCAGTGGTTCCCCCACTTGGCTTTTTTGGGGCTGCCCCAAGGTGTTTCTAATGAAGTAGGACGAAAACAGTGGAGCACTGAAGGGTCTGGGGAGAAGCTGGTGTTCCTTGGCTTGTCTTACTGGTAGGACACTCACGTGCCAGCTCAACTGTGAGATTTGTTTTGGAATGCATCAAGTGCTGGGCTTGGAGCAGTGTAAGTGTACTCTTGGGCTGGGTGAAGCAAGGCAGAGGCTCTTCCCTGTGCACCAAGACAAACCCTGCGAGCCCAGGCTGTGCTCAAGGAAACAAAGCGCACAAAGATAAATGGGGCTAATCCCACCACAGCCTGCAAACAAACACCACTGCTCAAACCAGAGACAGATAACACAAACAACCCTGGGAAAGCAGTTCGGAGAGTGTCAAACCGCAGGGCAAAGCCAATATATTGCTCCGTGACTTCCAATTAGAGACTTGTGGCTGTATAATTAAGTTTCTGGTGACACTGTATTTAAAGTCATGTCAGTGCTTTCATTTATAAATACTGCACCGCAGGTGCCTGAGCTCCCAGCTGGAATCTGGTGTTCAGCATCTAATCTGAGAAGTGAGGGCTGTTTGGTTTTGTTTTTTCTTTTCAGCTTGGGGGAAGAAAATCCCTCAAGGCAGTTAAGCTACACAGGAGAGAAAAGAATTAAATATTTTGAGTACATTTTAGTTCTGCTTTAGGTTGTAGTTGTGGATATATATATTTTGTTGTTGGCATGGGATCCGCATGTACTCCTGTTTACAGATTTCTGTAAATGAGCAGTAATCAGACCGGGGACCTGTGCTCTCTGGTGTATTTTATAGTTCACATAAATTGCCAAGGATATTAGCTCACCTGCGTGGCTTGTGGGTTTTTATGTGCCTTCCAAAAGGATTCAGGCACACAGAACAAAATGCCTTTGCTTTTTACTGCCCCACTTGTGGGATCCCAGCAGGGTGTGGTGGTTGGGGGGAGGCAGCTCCCCTTGGCACCAGCTTGGACTGATCCCTTCTCGTCTGTGTGGAACAGGGAAAATACTATCCTAAGCTGGCAGCTGGTCCGCTATGGCTCTGTGTTCATTGTACTAATTTATTATTAACAAAGGAAGAGTGTATGCTGCCTGGAGCAGGAGATGCAGGTGGGGGATCTGTCCCTCTGCCAACCTTAGGGGTCAAAGCATCTCCCAAAAGAGGTGTGGGTGAGAAACACCTTGGAGAGCAGCACAGTCATTGCTCTCACTGGGCTTCCAGCTCTGGGTGTGCTGTGCAGCCCTTGGAGTTGTTGGTGCACCCACAGATATCTGTCCCTCTGCCTGGGCAGCTGCTGCCTCAGCAGGGTAACCAACCTATTTCTTATAGATGTATATATTTTAATAGCATTGCAAGGCCACACTTGATGTTGGTCCTTGCAGTGCATTTAGAACCATATGCAGATGCCCACAGGTCCTTCTGCTTGCTCTTCTGTGCTGATGGAAATTGCATGGTGCCCTGAAGGATGCGGAGTGCCCCTGGGGCCCACACGAGTGGTGGTCACAGGTCTCCTTCCTTCCCAAAGGCATTTGTTCCATCACGTCCTGCAGACGTAAATAATGACACCACAGAGCTGTGAAGCTCTGCGTTCACTTCCCGAGGACTAAACCATTCGATTCGGTCTCGCTTAAAAGTCTGAAATTTCTGAATGGATAACTGAATTCTTGAGTCCATTAGGCAAGGCAATTTGCAGTGTTCTCCAGCTTTGCCCATGGAAACACATTAACGCAGTTTTCTATTTGGCTTGTAAAAAAGCCATTATCCTAAATACAAAAAAGGGCAAAGAAAAATCATTTTGCTCTTTCATAGTCTCTTGGCAGTGGCTGCAGCAGCACTGTATGAAGCATTTGATTGCTGGAAGCAGGTGGGAATGAGAACCACATCCTCACATTGGAAGTGCTGGCAGCAGCCCGTGTCTGCCCAGGATTTGCTTGGCAGCGCCCAAGTGTCTGTGTTTTAGAGACGGTCTCACATGTGAGAAATGAAGGCGGCCCCTGGAGAGGACCTGCATGATGCAGCTTAGCATACCTGACCACTGCTAGAATGGCCAAAATATACATGAGGAGACGTGGTAAATTGTCCCTGCTGCTGCCTCTGACAACGCCTCCAAAGAGATTTTGAGGGTGATTAATTTCCTGTGATAATAGCAAAGTGTTTTTTTGTGTTTTTGTATCCTGTCTCCCTTCTCTTATGCTGAAGAAGTAATTTCTCCTGTAGATGTGAGGAGAAGGATGGATGGATCTGAGGGAAGTAGATGATGTCAGAAGAGGTTCCTTGCCTGGTGCTGGATGACTGTCTCTCCATCTCTGCTTCCCTTCCCAAGTCAAACAAGTGCTCGTGCCACATGGTTTTGTTTTAGTGGCTTTAGCTCTCAGTGGCATCTACAGAGGAAGTCAAGTACTGGCTAGCTCTGGGGAGGTAATTTGTTTTCAGTAAATATTGGCTAGGACTTCTTAATTCCAATCCTGAAGTGCAATTTATCAATAGTTAATACGCTTTGTCTAAGAGAGGCAGGCTCATGTAATCTCGCTGCTCAGTTTAATGCATTTACACTGTTTTCCTTTTTGTCTGTGATCCTGCCAAAGGCAGGGATGTCTGTAGAAAGGGATGCCAAACTAAGCAGCCCACATTACTCAGCTAGGTTGGTAACTTCAGTCTGACCCTGCTTCCTTATAATGTACTTTCAGCATGTCAATATTGGGATTTAGCAGCAAGTCTTGCTCATCTGTCATATGCTAAGTAAACACCATGTGTTATGTGGGTACTCAAGCCTCCTATGGAAAATTGATTTGAAGATGACAAAATGAGTAGAACCTTTTCCTTTTAGCAATGACAGTATATCCAGGAAGATCTACAGTAAATGTTATATAAAAATAGGTCAGTTTTCCAACTTAATGTACATAGAATTCCTATCCAGAAAAAACGTGTGTTGCAGATTTCATCTGGTCCTTGGTAAACTTCCACACCTGGTAGGATTGTTCATTTCTACCCAGCAGCAAAGAGGTAGAAGCAATGTAGTTCTGCAGAGCTCCTTCTCCCAAGTTACCTTGCTGCACAGACAGCTCAGCTGGGGCCTCTCTGGAGCTGCTTGGGTTTCCTTTGACTTCCCAATGAGATTTAGGGTGTCTGTGTGTGTGTGCCTCTTGCAAGTTGCGTGATCCATCACAGGCTTAATGGTGCTCTCAGCCCTGCATGCAAGGTGAGACTTGCAAGATCACCTCTCGGGAGGTCACAGTTTGAAGGTCTGGCAAGCTCCTTGTTCTACCACGCTTTAAATAAAGCAGGATGTTATTCCCTAGATTATCTTGTAAGACTTACTGCCGGGCTGCAGAGTTTGTACACTGCAAACCGCAGCAGCATGATATAAGTAGCATGATGCGAAGGCTCTACAATTCCAGCCGATGATTCACAGCAGATCATTTGATATTTAGGGCTCTGTTCATTAATAAGTTATGCTCCATTTACCTTGTTTTCTGTGGGATTTATGAGTCAAAAGTGCAGAGTGCACCAAAAATGATCCATTTGTCAAATTCCACTCCTCTCCGTGTAATTGGCTAACCCATCACCGCGGCCCCCGGGGGCACATTGCACAGAAAGGTGTGTCTCACATGAGAGAGCACAGCACAGGAGGGGAAACAAGGATCCAGCTTCTGTTAGAGCCTGCAGGTGCTGGCCGGGTGCCTTTGAGCTCTGTAGGTGAGGAACTTCTCGATGCAATCCATTTTCTTGTTTGCTGCGTGCCCTGGTGTTGTGACTGCAGAGGAGAGGTCCCAGCGGGTGCCTGAGTGCAGTTGTTCAGCTGCTGGAGTTGGGTTGGAGGAAGGAGAAGGGTTCTGGGGATGTAGATCCATCTGAGTTTGTATGGGTACATGTGGACATCGCTGGGTCGGTGGCACAGGCTGAAGGGGGATGCGCTGAGTGCCTGGAGATGGAGCACAGCTGTGTGAGCACAGGGAGTCAGTGAGGGCTGTCCAAAAAAAAACCAACAAGGAGATGACCCTTTATAATAACAGGAAAACACCTCCAGACCATAATGCCTCCAGCATTAAGATGCTTCTCTTTATTTTGAAATATTCTTTTTAGTTAAGCACGCACATACTAATGCGTTGGCACAATTACTTCCACACTGATGTAAGCTAGAGAGGCAGCTTAATAGCAATACAGACAACAGAATGATAGTTGCATACATATCCTTTTGATTTCCACCACTTAATGGGTAAGGCCTGAACAGAAGACAATGCTGCTCTGTGGGGTAAGTAGTGAAGCTGTCTGCAGTGTGCTGTGGGGATGCGTGCTCTAACGATCTGCCTTGCTGCTAAAGCAGTGAGACTAGCATAGATTAAGTCATAGATTTTAGCATTTGGGATCTTGTTCAAAGCTGCTTTGGACATCTGCGGCATCCTGCAGTATAAGTGCACAGTCTGACTCCCTGCTTTGCTGGGCTGCTTGATGTATGACAGCTCAGCAAGCTGGGTGTCTGGAACATGGTCTCAGGACAACGGAGGATGAGGGAGGTGGCATTTAGAAATGTGAAGTAAAAAATAATTTCCTATGCAGAGCTGAATTCTGCAGTGCTGGGCAGCTGGTTTCCATTGTTCTCCAGATCTAACCTTCTTGGAATTGGTTGGATTAAAAACTCAGAATAACTCTGTTTAAAAGATGGCTTGCCCCAGACGGCTTGCTCCCTGCAGTGAGCTGGGCTGTGGTGCTCCACCAGGCAGCACTGAGGATGGGACGGAGTCCTGGCATGTCCCAGCATTGGTTCCTAGCTTCCCGTTTTGGACAGACATTTCCTTCCATCCAATTAAAAACACTTTTAAGTGTATTTCAGCTTCAAAGCTCGGTCGAGTTCCTTGGCCTCCCACAGCTTGTGCTTGGATGATTCCAACAGATTTCTGAGGGAGGTCAGAAGCACGATTTACAGCTTCAGCTCTGCACACAAAGCGCAATTCTTAGGGCTCCTCTTGCAGTAGGAACCAGCCCTGTGTGCCATGAGGTGCTTGGCTGCTTCCAGGATGGAGGCTCTGGGGCTGGGCTGACCTCCCTGGGCTGCACCAGGGTTAATGTCCACAGGTGCTGGCTTTGGGAAGATGCAAGCCTTGCTTTAAAATTAGATCTGCACTGTGCCTGAAAGATGAAGAATTAGTCTAAATAATTTGTCTTAATTGCTATCATTCTTAAAGGGGAGAAAACCTCTGTGTCTGTGAGTGGAAACAAGAAGAAAATATTTGCAAGTGTTTGGGAGGTCATGAGAATTGGGCTGGAGCTCATGTGAATGCAATTTCTGTTGGGAGCTGAGTCCAACAGTGATGTAACTTGTACAAAATAGCTGGGCTGTGCGTATGTTCCAGTGCAATTAATGGTAAAGCTCCACTGTCCACAGTGGTGGCAAGATTTGATGCCTATAGAAATGTTTCGTTATGAAAAGTTGATTAACTCTGTGTATGGAGGGGCTGTCTTCCCCTGCCCTGTTTCTTTTTGTAGATGCAAGAGCTGAAGGGCTGAGCGATATTAAATAATGCACCAAATCTGCCCTTCAGTCTGAAATTCTCAACAAAATGCCATATTAAAGGAATGTATTGAAAACATTTGGCAAATAAAATCTACAGTATTATGGTTCTTTCAGATAAAGAATCCTCAGAGTACAGGAGAATAATTTTTTCCACTTAAATTTGGCAGTGCAGTAATTAATACTGAATTACAGCAGCTAGCCTACGCAAACAAGCAAATGGATGTGAGTTTTGCAGGCTGTGCCTCTGCTCCTGCAGGATTAGCTCTTATGCACCCAATGAGTTTTCCCCTCTCCTTGGCTCTGCTGCGTGCGTTCCATTTCACCCTGTGTTTCTGTGCACATTTTGAAATGTCTCTTACAGTTTTAGAGTTGAGATTTCTGGTCCATACAAACCTTCTGGATCCCTGTCTCCTTCCGAAACTGTCTCATGTCATTTTCTTTCCATTTGCATGCACATTGCTAGCACTTCTCATGAACTTACAGTTCTATCAAGCCCATACCTCAGCTATGGGTATTGCGCTGTCATATCACTTTAGAGGACTGTTAATCTTATAATTAATTCCCATCATAATCTCAATTAAATGTGCAGACACCTTAGCTTTGTGCTCTTGTCTATGGAAAATGAATGGTCTCTATTATTGCCTGCTGGTGGCTGAAGGTGCATTGCCTGCGCACGAAGCTGGAGGCAGTGGTGTAACCTTGAGAAAAGGTGCCGTGGAGCAGGAAGGCACAAACAGGACAGAGCTGTTCTCTGCTTGGTTTTGGAGCAGTTTTGCCTAGGCAAAACGCGATTGTGGGAGTGGTTTTCTGCTGCATCTCTAGAGCTGGTAAGGGTTGTGAGGCGGCGTGCCCTGTGAGATGGCAGAACTTGTTAGAATCATTTGCCGAAGAAAAGCTCGTTCCTAATCAGTGTTGAAGTCCACCTAACTTGAAAGCGGCTGCTACCGAATGGAATCAGAACAGACAGCTGTGTCCGCAGCTGCCACGTGGCAGCTTGCAACCTCTGCTGAAGTCTGGGGGGGGAGGAAAAGAAAACAGCCAAAAAACCCTGATCCCCGAAGTTGATTCTCAGCCGTCAGTTCTGCCTTCCTCCTTTCAGATGGATGCTGAGACTTCCATTGACTGTACTATTTCCCTTTAAAATGGCCAATCTGAAAGATTTTTTTCCCCTCTTAACTGTGCTCCTATTTCTGCATTATCAGTCTCACTAGTGTAGCTCTGCATTTTTTTTATTTATTACCTTGATGTCTGGTGCATCGTGCTGGATCAGGGCTGGGTGGAGACTTCCCTTGCTGGGCTTTGTGGGGCCGCTGGAAGGCACAGAAGTGGGGAAGGGGTCTGGGAGAAGCTTGGAAGCAATGGGAAGCACTTGAAGCCTGCTTCATCCATCCTAAATGTCTTGGATGTCTGCACTTGAATGAGCAGCTCCCCCAGGTGGGGCCTTCAGCCAGAGTCTGTTTTTAACAGCTTTGAAGTCCAATTCACATTTTCTTTTTAGCAATTTTTCCTTTTCCTGAAGGCTCAGTGATGAAGGCCTGGCAGCAAACAAGTGTGATCACAGAGTTTGGTTTTAATTCACATTAGTCTGAAATACTTCATGCTCCGACAACTTCAAACTGAATTATTGGCATGTTCAGGTCGTATTTAAAAAGAAAAGAACAAAGAGCTGTTGTTGGGAGGTTGATTCCAGGTGTTAAGGCATTAATTTTGCCCAGGACACTGCAGATATCCCCATTCTTGTTCACCAGGAGACATAACTTGAGAGAGCTGAGAGTTTTCTGCTGCCTTGCAAGAAGTCTGTGAAACAAATGTGCCCAGTAGAGACTTGGAATTGGGAAGGCTGGCCACGTGGCTGCACAAAGAATTTGTCCCTCAGTTTCTCTTCTAAATCAGCCCCATGAACTTTATAGCCTTGCCCAGTGCTCGATGAGCTCAGCTGGAGCAATAAACGTGAATTAAACCTATTTTCCTTATTCCAATCCTTTTCTTCTTATGTTACTGATTTAAAAGGAGCCATGTTCACTGAGAAGAAAGCATTGCGTATAAATTGCGAGGCTTAAAGTAGCAGCAGTAGATAGCTATTTATTAATCAAGCATTAGTTATGGTAGTTAAGCATTTAGGGATAATAAAATGCAAATGTGCTTTCAGCACAAGTTGTGGCTCTTAAAAGAAAAATGAATATATTCTTTAAGAAAAATAGTTGCGGTGGGCTTATGGCTGATACTAATGGCTGAATTTACTTGTAGTGCTAGGGCTCTGTGGGCACTTCTTATACTAAACAGCAACTTAAGGCATTGCTTTTATTAATGCTTGCAACCTGACTTAAATTGTCTGATCTTCTGCAAGACGAAGCGTGAAGTCTTTCCTGGAAGGTTCTCATTTCAGCCTTTCTCCTGGAGCAGCTGTTTTAGGGGCGGTGGGCAGGGTCACCCTGCTCTTCTTTGGCAGGATGTGTGGAAGCAGAATGCGGTTTGCTGGGCTCTAAAGATTGCTCTGCTGTGAAGTGGGAAGTTGTGGCCCTGCAGGAGGGGGTTTGGTGCTTTCAGCAGGAGCAAAGTGTGCTCTGTTAGCACCTGCAGGCTTAATGGGTGTAGTAGATAACCTGCAAAATGCCAGCAACTGTGTGTTGTTCCTCACCTGTTCTCCCATCTTTTCCTTCCTGGCTGCGTAATGCTGCGTTGGAATTGTAGATGCACCTAGTTCCAGCAGAAACATACCTGAGTTTTGTAGGTAGAATCACCTGAATAAAATGCAGTGGGAAAAGTTGTAGATGAAAATATCAGAGATAGTAGATAATAGTGAAGCTCCTCTGTGCAAATCAGAAGATGAGCATTCTTGCCGCGTACAGTTCAGCTGCATCTGTAACCGCAGCCTGCACAGCCACGTCCCTTACGGTGTCACACTGTGCTGCTGGGGGCTGCAATGCAGAGCAGCAGGGCTCAGCAGCTCCATCAGCAGCTTCACCTCTCCCCGTGGAGAAGTGCCGTGTGGAAAACCACTTGCATAGTGCACACGCTGGAAGTAAACCTTTAAGGCAGAGGTGTGAAGCCCTGATGTTGCTGCTGAGTGTCGGCATCAGCTTGCTGACTGGTGCTGCTCTTTCCTTGCATCGGAATATTGGAGACATTATAGAGATTTTTACAGGCTAATCTATACTTCTGATTGGCTTTAATGATCTTTGCAGTCTGTTATTTATCTACAGCATTATTACACAGCAAGCTTTGTAATGCATGAGGTCGTTAATGCGCTCGCTTTACAGCTTGTTGGTTTTGCTGCTGAGCTAACCCCCAGAAGGTGTACCTGGATATGTGCCTGGCTTCTCACTGAGGCTCCTGTATTGATAAAGGCAAAAAAAAAAGAGGAATAAAAGGAGAAATCCAGTGTGACTCTGTAATGAGGGAGGGGTGGCACTCTGATGTAGCTCTCTCCTTGGGACATGCTGGGATGGGGACCTCCTTGTCCCAGTCCTGGCCAAGTCTGGCCTTTCTTGCTATCTTCCTGGAGGGGATCAATTGCCTTGCAGTAGGTAACAGGCCAGACAAAAGGAATTTCTCAAATTCCTGTATCATGTAATGCAAAATCCCTTAGCGTGAGGGTGATTCATTGTGTATGAAGCTTCATTGCCTCTTTCTTCTCCTCCTATGGGCATTCACTCCCATGCTGAGGATGGGAGAAAGGAAAATCGCTGTGCAATGCTTCCTTCCGCAGCCAGGTGGATCACCAGCCACCAAGATTTGATGGAGATGGTGTCTGTGGCAGGGGCTGCGTAAGTGCCAGGTAACAGGGATGTCTCAGAAGAGGCAGAATGCAAAAGGAATATTCAGCTTTCCTCTGTACGCTTGCCCTTTGGAACTGCTTTTTCTCAGCTCTGTTCCCATGCATGGCCCTTTGTGCTGCACCACCAGGTGAGAATTTATCATCCTGTTAGTGAATGTACTCAGCAAACGTTGTCTGAATTGCGTTCTATCTATTAATTCTAAATGAACTTTTTGTTGAGGTAGGTGCGACTCGAAAGTTCCAGCTTTGGCTTGTGCTGTGGAAATTGTTCCTCTGCTGCAGTTTTAAAAACAAACAAAAGCAAAGCCAAAAAAGGCACCAACCCAAACAACCCACACTCGCTGCAAGGAGAGCGTCATCAATAACTAACACAGAAGCTTGAGGAAAAGGCATTTCAGCTGTGAAATGTCTCAGTGAGCCAGGAGAGGCTGAGTGACTGCAGAGTGGGGCCCTCAGTGCCTGCCAAAGGAAAGTACCTAAGTGCAAATGCACGGCGTTTCTCCGAGGTGACTTGTACACGGTGCACTTGGCAGCACGGCAGCTGTGCTGTGCGGAGCTGCCCCTTGGTGGTGGGGGGCTCGCTTTGTGTCTTGGCCTTTGGGGTAGTGTTTCTGTATGGACCCATTAGCTTCTGATCATCTCCAGACTTAAGATGGTGGTGCCGTGTGCTGAGGTTCCATTCTCTGTTCCCGGCTCTTTAGCTTTCTGTATTCACAAAGGCTCTGGACGCAGCTGGAACCTGAAATTCCCTTTTGGTGGGGAATTCTGAGAACTCTGCTGCCTTGTGGAGAAGGACTGGGGGTTCTGGCATTGCAGGCATGTGGCCTGGAAGGTCAGCAGGGTGTAGTGGGTGCCCGGGTACCTACACACTGCAACTGGGTATGGTAGGTACCTAGAAGGTATTCTGGGCTGCATCAGCAGAGGGGTGGCACTGAGGTCTGCTCTGCCCTTGTGAGGCCCCATCTGAAGTACAGTGTCCGGGCTGAGGGCCCCAGCACTGGAGCAGTCCAGAGGAAGGCTGTGAGGATGAGCTGAGGGCTGGAGCACCTCTCCTATGGAGAAAGGCTAATGCTCACAAACATAGGCAAATCCATAACAGTACAGTTATTGTGAATGCGTTGCTGAGCATCTCTGAAGTTTCTGCAGCGTGGGTAACAGAGTGGTGGGGCCCTTACCCTGCTTCCTCTGGGCCATGGGATGAGGACAGAAGCTGCTGGGTGGCACCGAGGAGGCAGCCCAGCTTCCTGTGCACTTATGCTCCCCTTTTTGAGTCTGTTGTGCGCAGATAAGGAAATATCAATAAGCTGCATGCGGGGCTCTGCGCGTTTGTTTGCTGACATCCTCAGTAACGCAGGCTGCATGTCCTAACACTTGCTGTGCTGGTGTTAATCAAGCAGATCCCAGGGTGGGATTGTTACTGTGCTCTTAAGCTGCTCTGCAAATAGATCATTAGGCTGTCCTTGGCTGTGCTGTGGGTGGTGCAGCCCTGCAGGGATGAAAGAGATGTGGAGCTGGGGCAGGTGATGCAGGAGCCCAGTGCTGCTCTGTGCCTGTGCACCCCAACTGCATCCAGCTGTGCGAGGCAGCATCCTCCGTGCCTTGCCTGTCTGATGTGAGCAGTGGGAATGATAAACAGCCTGCAAAACGAGAGGCATTCAGAAGGCTTAAATTTATTAAAGTTTGTAAAGCATTTTGTGTTGCCTCGTGTGGATGCTGATGCATGGGATAATTCTCCTCCTGTGCTGCTTGGGCAGGCTGCTGTGATTTTGTTCTCCCAGCTCCTTGGGAGTCTGCAAGGACTCTTGGCTGCTTTGCAGTCCCAAATGAGATTTTCTGCATCCTTAATGTATTGAACTTTCTGTATTATAAAGAGCTTCATGACACCCAGGAGGCTTCATATCAGATTTCATATGAATAGCATTACAGCCAAGCTGAACTTCTGATAACTAAGTGCAACCCCCTGGCTCTTGGCTTTGCCAGTGTTTGGTTTTTATTGTTTTTGTAATGAAGAGAAATAGGTTGACACAAATGCATATTGAACACGGGATCCAGGGCAATCATTTTCCTTCTGGTGCACAGTTCCATTTAGAGATGTACTTTTCTGGTCTGGATGTGAATGCATTCAGGTTTTGGTCACTGAATAGGACCCAAAGGGAGAGGAGCTGAACCAGCTGTGCACTGCTGCTGGTGGTGGGGCTCTGGGCTGGGGTGGTGTTCGCAACTGCAGGGAGGAGAGGGTGAGCGTCGCTGCTGGTCCTGGGTGCAGCTCCTGCCGACGCCTGTGCACGGAGCATGGAGTTAGTTCCCAAGTCTTCGGCTGGTTTCTGCCTGTATTATTCATAAGAGTGAGGTCCCACTCACGGGCTGTTTCTAGAAAAACTTCCTAGAATTTCATCTCAGTGATGATCATATGGAGTCCATGAAACATTTGTGACTTGTGATCTCGAGAAATAATGAAAAGGATTGTTTCTCGTGTAGGGAGGAATGCATTAACACCCTCTACAGCAGTATGGGGTGGGGGAAAAAAGTGAACAGGACCCAGTGAGTGCCTACAGAGACAGCTTGAAAGAAGGCAGTGAGAGGAGCCCTGCTTAGCATACTGCTAATGACCGGGCCGAAGAGCTCCGAATTGCTGTGCGTGGCACTGAGAGCAGAATAAAGCTGGCTGTAATCTGCTTGCATCGGGCCAGAAGGGTTGCAGGATGTTTTCTTCCCAACGAAGCTTTCATCTCAGTTTTGTTTTGGTTTTGTTTGTTGTTTTGTAAAGCCGCTTTGATGTAAGATTGCCTGAGTGCAGCCTGGCTGGGCTGGGTCTGGAGCCCCCTCCCCACCAGCAGAAGGGTGGGCAAGCATTGGTGGTTTCTTCAGTTTATATCTTTAAAAAATACATATTTATTTATTTATTTAGCAAAATCTGCATTTTCTGTGGAAATGGGCTGAAATCAGCTGAGTTAATGGTGTGCCTGGCTATTGATGCAGCGCACCCTGTACCTCCGCAGGTGTGTGTTGTTCACATGCCCCTTTTCTCCCCGCTGATTGTGGTGGTGGAAATGCAATCCGTGCCCTTATGACAAAGGAAGTGCACTTTATCTCTGTATCAATCCCTGTGCTGGGTGCAGCTGTGCCCTTCCACACAGCGGCCTGTGGGTGCTTGGAGAGTGATGCTTCAGGTCTGCACCCACTGGGGCAGCTCAGCAGTGCCCTGGGTGTGTTTATTGCAAATGAGCGGGGTTTGGAGCTGGTTGCAATGGCTGTTAATATTGAAAGAGGTGCTGTAAAATGGTATGTGCGTGCAGACAGGTTGTATAGATTGCTGTGGTGCTGTTTCAGAGTAAAATTAGTCTTGGAAGAAATTATGAATTAATGCCAAAGGGCGGAGGGTATTGAAATATTTAATATCTCATTTATAATATATGCTCCATTATAATAATATGCATCTCATTTTGACATTTTCCAAACAAAGCGTTTCTCCCTTTGGCTCCAGAGGTGCTATTTGAGTGCAGAGCTAGTCACTGTATGGATTTTTCTTTTAAATCAGAGGAACTAAAAGAGACGTTCTGACTACAAACAACACTTGTGTCGGTTCTCTGATGGAAGAGAAATCATGCAGGCTGTTACAGGGAGGAAAAAATAAAATCCAAATGTACCTGAAAGAAAATGTTTCTTACCTGCAAGGCTGCTTCTACCCCAGCCCTGCTCAGCTGGGAAGGTCTTGTCCAAGCCAAGAGGTCCCCATGACTTAACAGTGCCGCTTTAATATTCTGTCAAATTAATTTTCTTCCTGTTGTTCAGATGACCACCTCTGGTGATGGGATGGACTTGAAAGGCAATAAACAAGGAAACTGTGTATTTTGTTGGCAGTGTATTCATAGTTTGATACGGGCTCATTTTTGCTGCTGCCCTGGGTGCTGTCCAGGTGCAGCTCCCTGGTGGTGGGGAGATGTGTTGCTTGCCCCCTGCAGGCTGACAGCTTCTGCCCATTACCCCCCATCTGCTGCCATGGGCAGTGTGCATTTCTGATGCTGCTTGCTGGCTGGAAGCATCCTTTGCAGAGAAGGAAGGATGCCCAGCTGTGGGGCGGTTGTTGCGACGTTAGCCCACTGAGTTATTGTTTGTGAAAGATTGGAGATGGTTTTCAGGGTGAAATTTCAGAGTCCATATTAGAATAGAGGTTAGAAAGTACTTCTTGTAATACACGTTTTGATGAAGAGCCTATTTTCTTCAGGTTTAATTAAATCAAGGTTATTAAGACTACATTGAGGTTGAGTTTATTCCTAATTGGGGCGTCTGGAAGTAGCAATTGCTGCCAGGTTCTCTGTGCAGAATCTCTGGGCAGAGTTTCACAGAAGTTAGCTGGTTTATTGGAATACAATAAATAACTTTCAGTAAAACCCCCACAGGTGATAGGGCTGGGCTCTGGCTGTGCTGTGGAGTAGGTGACCATGCTTGATACAAGTCAGCCTAGTGACAGCTCCCTTCTTCTCCTTCCTCTTTTCTGGATGGACTTGCTCCTCCCTTCCTTCGTGTTTTGAGACTGTTTCATGGATGCACAGGCCTTTCTATACTGGGGAAGGAATGCAACTATTCAGTATTGACTGAACAGTTAGGATGGAGGGGTACCCAAAAAGCTTGTGGGATAAATTGCTTCCCCCTTTGGTGCTCAAGAAGCCACATGACAACTGGAAGCGCTCCTGAATCTGCTGCTCTTCCAGGTTACATCCAGAACTGATGATTAAGCTTCCTTTAACTTTCTAGTCTTGAAATGATATTGAGAAGTCTTTAAAAAGATGTTAGAGTAAAACAACGAAGTTTCTAATCAATCACATGGTATTATAACATATTGGAAACTTATTAAAAATGGACCATTATTCTTTATGTATCACATCTTACTATCTAATCTATCTATATTAGTTGCTTTTAAAAGGAATCGGGTGATAAATTACTCCATTACAGGGGAATGAAGAGACTTAAGTTCTTCAACGGGGAAAACTATGAAGGAGATTCTTACAGTGACTGAACAGTTGCAAACCACATTACCTGCTGCTGGCACTGGGGCACCAAGTGCTGCAGGGGATGCCTTGGTCAGGGCCAAGAGATGTACATTTATTTAACTACTGTGTTGTGGCATTGCAGCGTGTGTGTGTTGTTTTTTCTTAACAGGGTGACAAAACAATCTTAAATATGTGTTGTTTGCTTGTCTTGGGCCCTCATCAGGTTCTGCTGGGTGTTTGCTGCCATCAGTGAGAGCCTGGCCAGACCATGGGTTATGGCGATCTTTGTGTTATTTAGACCCATGTAGGAGCTGGTGAAAGGAAAATAAAGCAGCAGCCCTTTCCTCAAGCTCTGCTGAGACTACACAGAAAATGTGCAGAGGAATACGGCAAAGGACTGTCGGGGCATTTGCATTCCAATTTTTGCTCTGTATTTTGCCTGTCTCTATCTCATTTTCTATCACTCTAGGGTGAGTTTTTCAAAACTGAAACAGTCTGCTCAAATGCAGTTTTGTTTCTGTGGGCACCTTTCCCTGACAGGTGTGGATTTATTACACCGTTTCCATACAGCGCTCCTCTCCCCCTCCAGCATGCCATGCGAGCCGCTCTCCTTGTGCTCTCCTGGGTACGTGCTGGGCTTGGGGAGACAGGAAATAGAGAAATGAGCACATCTGTGTGTGCATTTGTAATGGGAGGGGGAAAAAGCAGCAAAACAACACTTGGTTCTCCTGCAGAATAATGAAGAGCGGAGCCTGTGGATCATGGGGAGTTTCCTTTTCAGCTTTTTTTTGTCTTCCTTCTTCTTGGGTCAGGTTCAAACCCAAGTGGAAGATCTGGACTGGGCATCTAGTTGGGAAATGGGATATGTGGGGCTGCTGGAATGCTTTGAGCATCTCAGGGCTGGTGGATTTGTAATATTGGACGTTACATTACCAATATTAAGTTCATTCACTACTTCTGTTACTACAGCTCACTGCTATTATAACACTTCAAAGACTGGATTGGCATCGTGCTGCTCAGGGGATGCTGTAACCGAGGTGCTGGGTGCAGAGGAAGAATTTTGAAGCTCATGTGAGTGGAGAGAGGAAATTAAACAAACAAGCAGAATGGGATTCATCTATTTTAATGTTTTAGTTGTGCAGTGCACATATAAAGGAAAAATCAATTTACTGAAGCCCTAAATAAATAACAGAGAAGAATATTTTCATCTTGAATTGAAAACAAAAATGGAAATGGTAAATAAATGACTGTCTGAATGGGTAAAAGTGTTAAAAGCAGCAGTAGCAGAGTTGGAGGGCTAAAGGCACTACATTTTCATATAAAAGAAAATATGAAAGTGGCATAAATTGAGTATAAAGGCCTGCTAGTAAGAGGCCTTTGTTTGTTTACTGATGTTCTAAAGAGCTCATTTTTTCCCCTCGTTTTGACTTAAAATATCTAAAATGGTGAGGAGGGATTTGCTGGGAAGAAGCACAGTGTGCAGCCTAATCTCCCATCCCACAGACTTGCCGGCATTATCATGAAAATGCTGGAGGTTTTCTTGTTTTTGAACTCATTTTTGCAAAAGTCTTGACAAATGAGCCCAAGTGCATTAATAATGGAGCTGGAATGATTTTCATGTGTACAAGGAAAAAGGCAGTCTACTTGAATTTTGCATTTTCATTGCTTTTGACAGTCTTTGTAGTGTCCCCCTGGCTATAGCAAACCCCATGGTTTGGGGTTGGGGTTGGATGAGGTGGGTTTTCCCAGCAGCCTGTACTGTCCCCATTCCAGCCTGTCCCTATTTAAAACTTTAGTACTGGTGGCTGGAAGCTTCCCCATTGGCTTTGGTGGTGAGTAACAGGAATAAATGGCAGCACAGCTGCTGTGTGTGTGATCCTCTTCATGGAGATAGCCATCTGATTCCCGAATACATCATCTCAGATTGATTCGGGGCGTGCTGCTGGGTTTCCCTGCTGTCAGTGCTGAACAACGCACTGTGATGCTGAGGATGTGACTGCCTCGTGGTTGGTGGGATCTCCACAGCCCCAGCCTGAATGCCTAAAAGGCTGCAGCTGTAGGATCTGGGGTTGGTGGAGGGAATCCTCCAGGGCTCTGCAGTCACCAAGCAGCCATTTATCCACACTGAGGTGTGCACGCACTCATTGCTGCTGTTGGTAGCTGGGCTGGCAGGTACCTCCTGCTGCTGTGATGGGGTTTGTGGGTTTCTTGGGGTGTGCTTGGACGTTGTCAATAAAGGTATGGGCTCAGCAGAGTAGGGCTGGTAGGTGAAACCTTTATTAAACAAATACATTTGGAAGGAAGCTGTTCTGGGTGGCAGTCCAGGAGTGATGGGAAAAGTCAAAGGAAATGTGGTTGTAGGTTGCATGAGTCCATTTGAACAGTGGGTAGTGCTCACCTTCTCTGAGCACTGACTGCATTCAGTGCTCTTAGAATCCCACATGTCCACCTGTTTGGCCTGAAAAAGCATGATCTCTTTTTCTCACTTGGCTTCTAACAACAACTGTGTGTTGCAGAGGGTTTTACCCTCTAGAACAATAAATATCATGCGGGACAGGTGGAATTTTACGATCTTATTTTGCTGCTGCTGCAGCATGTTTGAAGCTTCTATTGAAATTAATGGCAGTTGCAGTCACATAACAGTGTTAGGAGGGAACCCCCCCGACCTTATAAACGCAGGCAATATTGTGAAGCTGTGAGCTGCCTCTTGGAGGGGGAGAGCAAACAAAATCGCGCTTTGTATTAGATATCACTCATTCTCTTCTGTTGCACTCTGGATCCTGATCCTATTAGCCACCGTGTCCCCTTGTAATTTACAAAAGCAATGCTTTGCACTGCCTTGGTTGGAAATGCTGGGGGTGGGCACGGGGCTGGAGTCGGGATGAGTGTTCATGTAAATTCTCCCTAATTCCTCCTAGATAGTCTCCTTGGACTCATTGCCATAGTTAACTGAGTTTTTGCCCAAATGTGACCTCTCCTTCTTAATTCCCTTGTGTGTTATTTTCTGAATGAGCATGTAACTTCATTTCCTGAAGTCATCTGAGTGTGCGTGAGCTCAGAGGTGCTGGGGCAGAATGGGGGCAGTGCAGGGTTTTGTGAAGGTCTCCCATTGGGGAACCCATTAATGGTGATGCACAATTTTCAGAAATACAGATGTTTCTTGGCTTCCACTGTAGGATGTAGTCCCATCCATTTTGTTGCTTTGAGGGTTTTTTGCCTTTTAAATTCAAGTATATATGCACTTATCGGAAGACTGTAGCTCATGATCTCAGGTTGCTCACCTGTGCTTGGAAATGTCTTTGTTTTTTCCAGGATGCAGTTTCGTGGCATGTTTGAGCTTCTGTAAGGCTTAAAACCCTTCTTTACGTTACTGATATCAGTGGAAATTTTACACTGATGTAAATGGATTTGGAAATGCCTTTTCTAGGCAGATCAGGGAACCTATGTTGTCTTCCATCAACTTCTTTAAAATACATTTGAGTATTAGTTATTTTTTTCCCCCCCCTAAATGCATTTAAAATCAAATTGCTGGGCACAGTGCTTCTGGAAACCATAGAATTTTTGGTTGCGTTAAAAAGATTTGAGCAGTGTTTGAGTTTCTGCTCTTTTTTTTTCTTTAATCCCTTTTTAAAATTTATTCTGGCAGTGGAAAGAAAGCAGCTCTCCTTCCTCACTCCCCCATCCTATCCATGAGGACGGCGAAGGACAGATGAGGTGCTCAGACCCTACCCAGCCAGCACAGAAAGCCAGATCAGGTTCCACTAGAGGCTTCCAGGCCCTGCTTTCATTGCAGGCAGTATTTCTGGGCAACAAAACAGTCAATGTGTTTATTGCTCAGGTTCAAAACATGGAAATAAAGGGAACCCAAAGAGAAATCCTGACTCGCTTCCCCTCTGCATGCCCTTTCCATCACTGCGTGTCAAAGCTGGTATTACTGGAGAAGCTCTTCTCTTGGCTACCAAGAAGGGATGCTGAATCTTACCGTAGCACTAATTACTGAAAATGTCTTGGTGTCCTTTATCTGAATCTTCAAAGGATGAAGCTTTTATTGTAGATAAATATCATATCACTTGAAATATTGCTGTTGCACATGCGAGGCGATGGATCAGGGAGATTGCCTGAATTAACTTGACTCTATGGTGAATGGGAAGGGTGACAACTTCTGAGAAGAGCAATAGGAGGCAGGTAGCCAGAGGCTTGATTAGCAGTGATATTTCATGGGTGGAGATCTAGGGAAACACATTTCTGGAAAGAAATGACAAGATGCTGGGTTGGCATGTTGATTGTCAGGACTGGGTGCATCTGGAAGGGAGGAACTGGAGTGGGGCAAAACTCCCCATCCCCTGCAGGTTGTATCATACTGTGTCTCCTTCTCATAATTCATGAGCTGTCATGAGGCAGCGATAATCCCTCTGAAAAAGAATTTCTGGCTTTCCTCTAGCTTACCCAAAGGCAGATCAGTGACTCTGCAGAAATCAGTGGAGTTTATTTTGATTTACTGAGTTTAAATGAAAGGATTATGCCAAAGGGCCCGGAGTCTATAAGCTGCTGTATTTCATTGAAATTGACAGTGTCATGTTATACCAGCTAAGGACGTGGCCTGATTTATTTTGTTTCTGGGATGGAAATGCAAAACCTCTCAATGGGGACAGTTATTTTAAGATCCTTCTGTGTTTTTTCTAAGTTGTGTCTGTCTTCTAATTACTTAGATCTAAATAGCCCAGGAAGAATATTCAGCTTTTAATGGTGGGATTTGGATTTCTGTTAATTTCTATTCATGACATCGTTTCCAATAGCTGAGATTCTTGAGATACAGGGATTAGTACTTCCGAACTTGGTAATATTTAATAGACTAGTCATTTTTTGTTGATTTTCTGCTTCCTTTTTCTGTCTTCCTTAAAGTACAGTTGTATCTGAAAATCTAGTTAAATCTCAAGAACTTTGGATCTGGATCTCTGTATTTCTGTACAACACCATGCCTGCTTAATTAAAGCCCTTTGAAGCTAATAGAAACATCTGCTAGATGCTGGACACTGCGTTAGCACACTTGGTGCTTGCTGCAGTGTCCAGGGCTGCTGAGCACTGGAAGCAGAGCCTGAGTGCAGTTGCCCAGCTGGGAAACTTTGAGCTTCTAGCACCTCTGCGTGCTCCATAGGGCTTAGAAATGTCCAACTTCCACACTAGTGAAAAACACAGGGTTCTGCCTTCTTCCCTGCTTCTTGTTTTCCATTGGGATGCCCGTGTCTCACCTCACGTTGAGTGAGTGATGCAGCACAGACCAGCCCCAGCGTGGATTGGTGGTCCTCCATCTGGGA
Organism: Numida meleagris; assembly: GCF_002078875.1. Taxonomy (NCBI): domain Eukaryota; kingdom Metazoa; phylum Chordata; class Aves; order Galliformes; family Numididae; genus Numida; species Numida meleagris. The sequence continues at coordinate 15,638,858 of NC_034420.1, forward strand.
GTGCTCCATTTACCATAGTGGGGTGAGAGCTGTCTATTAAATGCTCTCCTACTCTGGTGCAGCCTTAGCAGGCTGCAGATAACTTAGTTTTCTTCTGTAGCCACAACACTCCGGATTAATGCAAACCCTGCTTGTTCCTTAGGTGAAAGTTGGTGTTATAGGAAACCACTCTACCACAACGATTGTATTACAGCAGTCCCACAGCTCGTGCTTAACATGTGGTATTTTGTTGTTTCTTTAATATACTGGTGAAGCACTCAGTAGTGTGTATACTCCTGCTGCTTTCTCAAGGTCCCTCTATGTGCTTTGGGATTAAGCTACTGGACAAAAATCTGGCACGAAGGGACAGTTCTGAAGAGCTGAGCTTGTTGTGGGGTGGATGGCCACACAAAGTGTTCCTAGGCAGCAGGCACAGGGTAGGATTATTCAAGAATATACTAGTAGCCAGTTCCATGGCAAAGTTCCTTCTCAAGGTGGACGCTGGGTAAATGCCTGGATGCAAGGAGTCAGTATTGTTCAGATGTCTTTTTCTGCCCCAAAATAGGCTCTGCTGTTACCTTGCTCCAAATCCTTGTGTGTACGTGGGCTGGGTGCACTAATGCTGGATTTCTGTCCTACCTGTAACATGTACCCGCTGCTTCTGGTGCTGGGGCTGCATGCAGTGGAGTCCCTGGGAACAATAGAAATGACAGAGGTCACCGTGGGCTTTTTTTTGCTATTATGATAGAAATTGCTCTAGGAGGTGCCGCTTTGCTTTATCTCCTTTGAGTTCTGTAAGCAGCCTGTGCAATTAGAAGGCAGAAGATTAAACAGCTGTCAGCAGTTCATAGCATGAGCCGTTTTCAGGGCACTTGGAGCTAAAGGAACTGCAGAAATCTCTATCGGGAGTTTAACTCCATAAATGAGGTGAGGTTTGGGAAGGTTACACAAGCAGATTCTGTTAGAATACCCAGCTACTAGTGCAGGAATTAACATAGAAAACAGTAAGGCCATTGTGACTGTCACTTTAAGGTTTTCAGGCAGACTTAGTAAAATGATGTCCAGTATTATGGGATGGGACTCTTTTAATGCGACGTTTTATTTTCTACCATACTGAAGACTTTTAGATCCAAGAGATTCCTTGCAGCAGAGTCCTGAATCATAGCATTGCCCTGATTAAGTTCTTAGTTCTCAAATTCTTGTAAATTGCTATGAAGTTAAAAGTCACCATTTTAAAAGATTATTATAATGAGTTTCAGATCCTTTTCCAGTTTATAGATGAAATGCTGCATTAAGTGTAAGACGTATCATGCTTTGTTACACGATCCTGGGTAGCTCTCACTCAAAGATAAATCAAAGTGGACTAAAGAAGAGCATTTTCTGTAATGCAGATTTACGGCAGCGCACAACGAACCACTTCTCAGCTGCAGCATTTTTGGCATTCTAGTTAATGTTAAAAGTGTCCAAATAAATGATTAAATTTAAATTACCCACTAACACCTCTGCTACCTCACACCAACGTAATAAAACACTAAAACTGTAAGAGCCAAATGCGACAGCATCCTCCTGCTGTGCCATTAACTTTCTCCTAAATGCTGAGATATTTGCAGGTTGTGCTCTGCCTCTGCAATACAGAGGAGAGAAAAAGCAGAGGCGCTCCTGGACTGTGGACAGCAGAAAGAGAAGTCATAGGGAGGTGAAGCGAAAGGGTACAGCAATGAGATGTGAAGGATTCAGCTACTAAATCTGTGTCCTCCACCCCAGGCCCTGGAAAGCGTGGGGCAGAGGCCCTCATCTCCAACCCAGTGCTTGGCTGTTGTAAGGAAAGGGACCTGGAATGGCTCAGTGGGATATGAGTATATCCGATTAGGATCTCTGTTTTGCGTCGTATATTGAATTACGTGTCTAATTTGCCTGATGGCAGCCTATTGCTTTACATTTCTGATGCCCATGTGGAAGGAGCAGGAAACCTTCCCTGCATGTCGGCACAAGGACTTGCTTTGGACACGCTCCCTGTCCTCTTATTTTCCTGTGCTGGCAAGCATGATGTCGGTCACTGGGACGTGTTCAATGACAAGCAGAGCTGGCCAGCTGGAAAGAAGTCCTTTGGCTTTGCTTCGATGCATATATCTTGGGGTTGAGGAGAGGAGTCTGTGGTCTGTTATTATTTATAGGCTTCTGAGAGCAGAAAGAGTGCTTGCCCAGGGAGGTGGTGGAGTCACTGTCCCTGGAGGTGTTCAAAAACATGGAGAAGTGACACTGAGGGATGTGGTCAGTGGGTACGGTGGGATGGGTTGGGGTTCAACTTGGTCATCTTAGAGGTCTGTTCCAACCCTAATGATTCCATGATAACACAGTATAAAACATATAGAGCAAACAACAGGAAAAATTGCATGAATTTTAAGTCAGTAACATCATCTTGAGGCCCAAAGTAGTAATTATTGCTTTTATTTTTTAACTTCTATTGGTGAGCCTTGGCAATACCAATTGCACAGAATAATGCTGGGCTAAACGCAAACGAATCATCCAGATAAAGATTATTCCACGCCCAAATCCACAGCGAGTACTGCCAGGTACTCAGGCTGGCAAAGAAACTGCCAAAACAGATGTGGGGAAGCTCTCCCCATTCACATCCCCTCTGGTGCAGGGAGCAGCACAGCTTTGCTCTGGGAGCAGCTGCCATGGCCCCTGTACAGTGGAGGTATGGCAGAGGCATCGCCCTACAGCTTAAACCTGACACAGGAGGAAAACACTTGGGTCGCAGGTTTCAATTAAATGAGCGGAATGTAGAAGTTGATGGTATTCTATGAAAACTCAATAATCCTTGAGAACAGCATCAGGGCTGATATCTGTAATTTAAAATAATGGATATCAAGAAATTGTTTCTCATTTATCTTTACTGCTGGGTTTCAGAGGCACCAAAGGGACTTCATTAGGTTTTTTTCTTTTTTTAAATAGCTTCATCCATCTCAATCAATGATGGGTTCTAGAGGTGGCTGACTATTATGTTTAATAATACACAGAATGGAAAAAAAAGTCCCCATCCTTTCAGAGTTTCTGACATATGTGGAAAGGATGTATGAAATCACTTCTCAGTGGTAGATGGAAATAGACTTTTTTTCAAAAAAAACCCAAAAACTCACAACTCCATTATGCAAGATAAATGTGTTTCTGTTGCAAAATGTGATCTGTAGGCAGAATATTTAAATCTTTGTTTTACACAGACCGAAGTTTCATTAGAAGAAATTACTTTGGAAACTCGAGTTTAAGCAAACACTGCTTCCTAAGCGTGCCTCGATGTCATCCTGCAAGCACTGCCCTGGGAAGCAGCTCCAGGAGACCTGGGCTAGGCTGGGCTCGGGGGCATAATTTAAGATAAGATTGGTCACTTTTGGAACACTGACAACTGTCATGATCCGCCTGTAATGTCTCCCACTCACCCCTGTCCCTCTGCGGGTGCCCAAGGCCCAGTCAGATGTTGTGTGAAGACAGCGGGCTCAGCAGCACCGCCAGGTGCCTGACCTGAGCTGTGGGGATGAAGCACAGAGGAGCTGTGAAATTGCCTAGAGAGGAAAAATGAGTTTATGAAGAAAGCACGTGGAAAAATTCCCTCCTGGGGAGGGCTGGGGTGGCTATTTCCGTGTATAAATGGGAAGAAGTCTTTCAGTTGGCATATGGAGGAATTAGGATTCTTTATTTTTTTTTTTCCCTTGTACTGATGCAGTGGCCCAAGCCCCTCAATGGCAGATGAAGTTAGGAGAAGCAAGTCCTGGCTGGTTCAAGGGTGATCTGGATATGCCGAGGAGGTGGCTGGTGGTGAGCTTGGGCAGGGTAATGCTGATCAGTAGTTGGACTCAATGGTCCTTATGGGTTCCTTCCAACTCCTGTGATCCTGGCTAGGATGCATACGAGCATGATGATTTTTGAAACACTCAGTGTATAAATATCCAGAGTAAAAGAAAGGCTTTACTTGAAGAGGTGACCATATGTTTTTGTGCACGACACCTCTAAGTATCAGTGAAACCAGTTTGGGGAGGGTGGTTTAAACGAGTGAGTGAATGAGACTAAACCAGACAGGGAATACGTTGAAAAGGGGCTCTCTGGAGATTTTGCTCTATTAGACCCAAGATGCATCATCTGGTGCAAATATTAGGGCTGGCAGAGTAGCAGAAGATGCTACTGGATATTTTCCCTATTTCGGCAAGAATTAATGTGCAGCTGCAGAAGCAGGGAGAGAGGATTTAATGTGGTGGCAGTTAAGGAGTTAACTGAGTGCAGAATCAGGCAGATGCTGCTGGCGAGGTCCGGTCATGCATTAGCACAGTTAACATCGGGCAATTAAGTGCTCCAGATAAGTGCAGAAAGATTAGAGCCCTCTGATAATTCACACCAACAGTTTACCTGAAATGGGATAATCAGACATGATCTTCATTTCCAAGTTATAGTCTGCCTGAAATGGGGTAATTGAATGTGATATTCATGAGTTATTCTGTTCTTAATAGCAATAAGTAATAAGCCCCATGGCATCTCTCTTACAGGGATCTCAGATACAGTGTTTTCTATCAGAGCTTATTTCTTTCAATTCGCTCCTAAGAAAAATCCCATCGCCTTCAGTTATGTAGTTGTATTTCACCTTCTAGCAGCAGTATGGATCTGCACTGACAGTGAGTTCTAAGCAGGCTCTGCGTGCTGTCATGCACAACTATGGTGTTTGCAGCGTTCGTTGTGCAGCTGTCCAATTCAACTTCCAGGCTTTAAGATATTTCTCCTATTTTTGCGTTGTTAAAAGTGTGAACCTGATCTTCAGTGAGGTGATCCAAGGAACTCCTGATACACCAGAAAGGATCAGACTGTTTTCAGAAGGTAAAGCTGCCACTGGTTTATTGGCAGGGCTGGGGCAGGAGGGTGGTGGAGGTAATGAGTTTTTAGTTCGTTAGGAGGTAATGAGTTTTTATATACACTTTGAAAATGAACTCTGCGTTCATACTGGACTTCTCAGGCATGTGATTTCCTGAGATTCCATTCACTCACTTTGAGCAAAACTGAGAAATAGTTTCCAAAGGTTACAGCCACTCCTGGGATCAATAATTCTGGCATGGCTGTGTACAAAGAATAAGCGAATCCTGGCATTCAGACACTTGGGAGCATCAGTTTCTGTGTTCAGATGGGACATGATGGATCTCTAGAACTGCAGGAAGAGGCGGTGAGCTCATACTAAAAGTTGCTTCAATGTGAGCTCCAAGCAAGGGAGGAAGTTCATTTCAGTGTTCCTTGGAAATAGGGGCTCTCAGCTATGCACAGTGGGCACGTGGAAGCTTACATTTTGCTGGTGTTGGGCTTTTTTTCAGATGGGTTAGGGTAGGAAACTGCAAAATGATGGAGGTGGCCTGGCATAGCAAAGCTTCCTGTGGGGTGCTGGTACCTGGTGGATGCTCCAGGCTGTGGGGATGCCCTGCAAGCAGGGCTCCCATGTGCAAGAACATGGTGCCCATAAACCTTCACTTAGCTGTCCTTGTGTTTGCTGTGGAATTGCAACATCTTGAGTCAATACTTGAGCTGGGGACACTACATTAACTACTGTCACATCTCATAAAGTGATCATTAATCAGTAATCACTGGCCATGTTCAAGATGTTTGCTGTGTTTGTAATTTTTTTCTGCGCTAATGGTTCCTGATAATCACATCAGAGATCTAAGCATGTCACTAAAACTTGCAAAGTGAATTTGTCTTTTTCATGCTAGTGTTTCCAAGTACCGGTGTGGAATTCTCTCTGAAAATATTGAGCAAAACAACTTATTTTTTGAAACAAAACCTGCTGAATGGAATCAATAGTCTGACAGCATACCAGTCCATCTTGCTGGGATCCTGCATGGATGCTGTCTTTCAAGTGCTCTTCCATCTTTCCTGGTGAGGAAACCCAGCCTGCAGTGCCCTGCAGCTCTACCAAAGCTGCCCCCATCACCTGGTACCATGTTTGGTTCATTTTGAGAGGGGAACTGTCCCATAACTTGCAGTTCTTGTCTGCACATATGCACTTCACATATGTGAAGGACACAGCTTTCATTCGGATGGCGTACCAAAACTTTTTGAGATGATGATGATTTTTTGAATCCCGTAACAATTTTGGGCTAAGGTAATGTGTAAAATGTAGTATTTCTTGCACTTGAAAGAAATGGTTAATTCCTCCTCATTAAAGATAATCTTTTCCCTCTTGAGGACAGCTAGGCACAGTATCTTGTTCAGACTCTTCCACGTGTCTCCTGCAGGATGTCCTGCCTAGTTTCCATTATGCGTGGAGAAGCCTTCAAAGGAAAAAACTTAAGTTTATGTGAATCATTATCTTATTCATGTACAAATACTACTTATTTTGAGTGATATTTGTGATTTTGAAAACGAAATTCCAAGGGGAGCAGCCAGAGCCCCCACCTTGGTGCTGTGCTCAGTGCTTCTGGGTGCAGGTACATCCCAGAGTGGCAAGGAGTCCCATTCAGTGAGGTTCCTAGAGCTCTTCTGGAAAGGATAAGAAAAAAGGGGAAGAAATTGTACTGAAATGTAAAAAATGTTTACTTTATTCACATAGGAGTTCTTAAGTATGGCTTCTGTAGGGAGTGGGGAAAAAATGAATATAGAAAACCTGAAGAGACTGCAGGATTGTAACTACTTTGTGCAGTCAGGTGGGACCAGTCTGTGCTCCATTTGCACTCCTCTGATCATTTGCTCAGGTTTTACTTGGTCATCTCTAATCGTTTTATTTTCCTATTTCACCTCAGGCTTCCTAGAAAACCTGGGTTTTCTGTCCCCTAAAGGTCACAGACTGCACAGCTCAGTAATGCTGATTTTTGTTGCACAGCCTTCTGCTCCATTAGCGCAGTCCATAGGTTGTTTCTAATCCCCAGAATTGATTTATTTAATCCTTGTAGGTGCCATTTGTTACGCGTTATTCTCAGCGTTTATTCACAGCACAAACAGATGGTCAACGAAACCAATTAACCTTTCCCGATCTCTCTTTCAGGCTTTCCACGTTCTCAGAGTCTACGGACAAATGAACACAAACCACCGGGAGACGTCCTGCCAGAGTGAGATGAATAGGACGGCCGGCGGGCGCGCACTGCTGGGCACAGACCCAGGCTCGGTGCTGAGGGGGACCACTGCTGACCCACCAGGTAGGAGAACAGAGCTGCCAAGGTGTGGAGTGATGGAAGGCGATCTGTTTGCTTATTTAATGCCGTGGGGGATAGGAGACATAGCAGCTTGGTCTCTCTCTCTCTCCTTGAATGTTTTTTGAGTGTGTATTTTGAGGTTAAAGGGAAGGACAGAACATCCTCTGGTTGTTTCAAGGTCCGTTAGTTGGTGTTGGAGCATCGGACGCGTTGGATGGATGTGTGTTGTTCTTCGTGAAATCCTCAGCGAAATGAACTGAAGGGACTCACCCGAGTGCAGCAGGACTGTGTCAGGGCTCAGGATGGGATTTCTGAGTTTCTTTAGTTTCAGTGGGATTTCCCTTTCTTACCCAGCAGATATGATGTTGCATGGCGAGATGTAGTGGCTTTTCTCAATAAAAGCCACGTGTGTCTGTGCAGTGACCACAGCGATGTCTGTGCCTGCTGCTACCTGCTTATCCCGTGGGGGTTTGGCTTGTGGTAAGCAGAGCTATGGCTGCCCCAAGGGGATCGCAGCAGGCAGACATCTCCCAGCATCTTAACCCAGGTGCTCCTTTTGCACAGATTTACAGGTGTGATGTGTTTTGCCATTCCATAGCTAATATAGCAGAGTTGTTTCAGGGGGGAAGAAAAATGAACTTAGTGTAGGTGAATGGCATGAACAAAAGCCCAGCTGCCAGATGGGAAGTTGTACTTAGTAATTCTACAGGTTCTTTTCCCTTTGTTTCCTCTGTTAGAAGAGCTTGCTCTGCTTTGGGATAGATGGTACAGATATTCCTTTCCCCTCCTGCCATGTGCTTTGGTGGCTTGGCCTCTGCCCAGGGATATATGGCTGAGCCAGAAGGCTGAGTCCCTCAGCTGATGTACAAGCCATCACTGTTCAGTCAAAATCTATGCATCTTGTGTCCCTCTCTAGCTACAACAGAAAAGAAGCAAAGATTAAAGTAGACGCACGAGTGTGTTCTGCAAATCTGAGTCTGATCTTTTTTTTTGAAGAGCAGAATCTGTAAAAACAATATTTTTTTTCCTGCTAGATTTTCAAGTGGTAGCAAGATGCTCTTATGTCAGGCTGGATCTTAGCAACGCTGTGTGGAAAGGATCTGTACAACAGAAAGGAACGTTTGAGGGCTTCCTTGCATTGCGGCTGTGTGCCCCTGGGCCCCCTAGCTGGGACAGAAATCAGTGCCACAGCCCCATGCTCCTGGGAAGGTCCTTCCCATTCCATGGCCTTCCAAAAATGGGCTCTTTCTGAAGTGAAGGTTATTCCAATTTAAATGTCATTGCTTGGATACGTTCAATTACAGATGGTCCTGTGGCTTTTCACAAATATAAAAATTACCATTTGAGAAGGAGTTCTTAAAATCCCATTATCCTCCACATTAAAGCAGATGAAGAAAACCTAGGGCAGAAAGTTTAATGGTGCTTATAAAGCAACAGTGAAGGCTGTTCTCATGGGACGAGGGTCTGAGTAAGGTGTTCATCTGCTCTTGTATGATATGGAAACACTTGAGTCTTTACAGTAAAACAGCATCAGAAAGATGGGTTTGAGTCACTGATGTGATTTTTGCATAAAAGCCTCAGGTATGATGCCACTTTTAATTTTATTTAATTTTGAAAGAGTTACTGAGTTGGCCGTGCTGTGTGATATGCTGCTTCAGGTCTTCCTTCATCCCTCCCAGACACAGGAGTTTAAGGGAAGCAACTTGCCTACGTGCCTTCCTCCAAAAGCAGGAACAGCATTCCCTCTCCTTCAAACAGAAGGGCACTTACGGCTGATAATGTATCTCATAATGTATTTAATTCCCCAAACCTTAAGATCGGAGGCTGAAGTTTAATTTTGAACTTGACATTCTCTGATTAAAATTTAAAATTTAATAGAGCTCTGTATGTGTCCAGACATAGAGAGAGCGGTACCGAACTTCCAGCTGGTTGCTCCATCTGTTAGAGTGCATCCGTGTAACTGTCTGCAAGCCTGTGTGGGAAACAGGATGGGTTTTTGTGGAAGAGGGGTCCTGAGATATGTCATGGCAGCTGGTGAGGATGCTGTATGGATGGGAAGAAGTTCTTGGTGTGATTTTTGTGGTTTTCTGAGGATGGAAAAGACTGAATTGAGCCTCCTGGTTGGGTTTAGGAGACTGTTTGATAAAGGATGAAATGTGTAGTCTATCCACAGGTGGATGGATTGGTTGTTTCGCAGTTTAGCCAGCCTGGTGATTCATCCCTACAGATGGAAACAACTCCGAATTCTCGTGCTAGGTGCTGCCACGTGGCAAGTAGGTGATGTAAGCAAAAGCTGTCGGTGTTAGTGGGCAGTGCTTTGAGCCCATCTTTGTAGTGGGTTAAAAAAAAAATAAATCATGAGATGTCCTTCTGCTGCCCTGTGCATCCTGTTGGGTATGGTTCTCCCCACCTTCAGTGGAAATGGGGCCTGAGCAATGCCTGCAGAGCCAGAAAGCAGCGTGCCAGTCCTGGAACGGTTCTGTAAGTAATCCCAAATATAACTTCAGACAGTAAATTTCTTAATTCCCTTCATGAACAGTTTCCTGCAGGAGTTAATTACATTTTAAAGTGATGATTGATTATCCTGATGTAGTTGAAACCACTGCAATTAAATGTAAGAGCAGTCAGAACATTAAGAGCAGTATTAATATGCAAAATGTTCAAATAACTTTTTCCTAGCTCCCTCTTGAAGCATTTCCACACCTACGTGTGTTTAGCTCCTTTTTTTTATGGCAGGTAATTAGCAAGCTGGTTAACTTGACAAACACAGTGACTGTTTTATATGATGGTGGTAGGGAGGTATATCGATACCGAAATATCTCAGCTTGCATTGAATGTTTCTTTTGGATTAAATCTAAGCCGCACAACTCAAGTATTTTAGTGGCTCTAAAGCAAGCTGCATTTTCTTCTGGAGTTTCACCCACTTGGAATTGTGGATTTGTAGCTATTGATTTCCTGGGAAAATAAATATTTTGGGAAGTATCTCCTTAAATTGAGAGCTAGATGTCTCCATTCTGTGTTTTAAATCAGACTTCAATGGCTGTGTGGAAAACTCTTCTGCTCCCTCTTGCTGATTTATGACTGGAGGAGACTTAAAATCACTTGAACGTTTGAAATGAGTTCATCTTCTGGCACAAGGGATCTTTTCATAAACAAATATTGTCTTTAATGTTAAAGATGAGCTCGAATAAATTGTCTCAGTTCCACTGAACTCCATCAGATTATTCCAGCAGGGAATACGGCTGACACGTTCAGCAGAATCCTATGTGAGACTCGATTAATGCACATGAGTGTTTTTTGAAGTAAAATCTGGTGCTGTGTCCACAAGCTACGTAAACTCTTCTATTTTTTCCCCTATTTTTATCTGTTGAAAGATTTACTAATTGTTCTGCCTAATGGTGCTTAGCAGACTCCAGGAAAGTAGTCTCATTTCCTGCTTTGTGTCATTTAAAAAAAATTTTTATTTTAACTTTCCTTACTGTCAGAAACTCCCTGAGCATCCATTAGTTTCATTTGCCATACAGATAATGAATTAATTTCTTTTTTTTCGCCTGTCATTGTGCTCACTGCCGATTTAATTAAGAATAAATAATCTCTTGGCGCTGCCTGCTTTCTTTTCCTTCTTTAATTTTTTCTTAAATTATTGCCCAGGGAGGTAGCAGGGTGGTCATCCCTGGAAGTTTCCAAGAGAAGGGCAGCTATGGCATTGAAGGATGTGGTCAGTGGGCATGGTGCTGGGGGGTCGGTGGTTGGACTTGGTGAGCTTAGCGGTCTTTTCCGACCATAATGATTCTATCCAGTGCCTAAATCCTTCACTAGGCCCCAGAATTAACTCCAAGGGCAGCAGCCTACCAGTCTGCTTCTGTTCCTTGGGAAAAGGCACAGGGGCATGGCAGTCGAATCGGCAGTCATTGCACCTACTGACGTGAGTCTGAAAAGCGAGTGCCAAACGTGCACATCTGTTAGTTAACAGCTCCTCCCATGAACACCTCCTCACAAGAAAACTCTATAACTGCCAAGATGATTTATGGCTTTCTATTGCTAAGCTCCCAGTCAGATAATTTTTCAGTGTCCGCTCTTCTGCAGTCCTGTGTAAAATAGAATTAAAATTTAGAATTCAGCTAGATCCTTCACTTTGGGAGATGGGTTCTTTGGGAAGGGGACAGCAGGGGTGTAGAAGGAAGGCCTGAGATTTTCCTGGTGGGAACTTTGTCAGCATGTCAAGTGGTGAAGCTCTGTCTTATGTGGTTTTGCTTGCACTTTGTTTCTGAGCTCTCGTTGTTACAGAGCACTGACTCTTCTGAATATTTGATTAATGGAAATTGTCCTTTTGCATGGGTGCATAATGCAATATTTTATGTTTTGTATTAGGCACTGTAGTGAACCCAGCAATTCTGCAGAGACAGAGAGAGATTATGCAGCACAATGATAAGTATGAAAGGTGATGTGAAGTTCACTAGAGGATGAAAAAAAGAAACCATAGGCCAATGTCTCTGGATTTTACAACTTCCTAATATAGCAACTGCTCTGCGCTGCAATTCTGCTATACAAGTGCTGCAGAAGCACTGAAATATCACATTGAATGAGACAAATTTGCCTTAGGATAAGACTAGAATTTATTTACCTTTGCATAAGCATTTGGTGATCTACAGATAAAAACCCACAAGAGGGCTACTTGGTGTTAATGTAATGGGTGAGCAGCAAGTTCTTCATGCAGTGGCTGGGATGGATGCGGATCCTTTTGCTATCCTTCTCCCTCCTTAGAAATCAGAAAATGCCTGGCTTAGATAAAATACACATATAAATCACTGCAAATGTGTGCAATGTTTATGGTGCTAATTTGTTACGCTGGATTTATCTCCTGCCTGGAGAGAGGGAGAAAGTTTGCTCTGATGCCCTCAATGCCTGCTGCTTCCCAGTTTATATCACTTGTTGTCTTTTTTTTATCATTTGGAAGACTGTGCGTGAAAGTGGAGTTTGTACCAACATGTTGCAGTGCAGATAAAAAATAACTTTGGTGGTTGTCCAGATTTCCTCTTGTTTGCTGGAGGAACAGAGAGCTTCCTCTCAGAGGACAGGTTAATAATTGGATGTCTGCCTAATGGTGCAAGTTCATCTGAAGATTTAAAATGAGTGCTGTGAGGGACTCAGCAAGACAAGAGATATGGGATTAAGTGTGATGGTGAATTTTTGAGCTGCAAATTGTTTTACGTTTCTAAATGGTTTGGGTTGCTCCTGGAAAGAGTTTGGTAGGAGAAGTGACCTCCTACGAAATGCATTTTCTTCTGTGATTTGGAGAACTGTGATCCTTGTATTTGTTTTTTCACACCTGTGGTTCATGCATTATTTTTGCTCTCTAAAGTGGAAGAGCAAATTTCTGGACGAGCTGTGGTTGTGCTAACCTGTAGAGGGGGAGTCCCAAAGTCGAGTGACCTGAGCTGCGGGCTCTCTGCCAAGGTTTGCCACCAGCTTTTTTCTCTTTGTGTACTCGTGTATTTGAGTAGCACTTGGCAAAAATGGCTTAGCTCTGTGTTTAGGGCAGGGTCAAAGGAAGCAGAATGCTGAGAAGTTACACCGGTGCAAGCGGTGATGGGCATGAGGCAAGGTTGAAGGAAGGCCAACGCACCCGCAGTGCTTGCGCTGCAACTTTTAGACAACTGTGAGCGAGCTTTGATTTTAAATACCTCTGGATAAATTAACATCTAAACCTGGGTTATGTTCAGACCTTGTTCTTTGAGATAATATTCCTGAGGCCTGCAAGACAGCATAACTACTAAGATATTATCAGATTAAAATGTTTTACCTTGAACCCCAGGTATGAATTTATTCAGTTTTCTCATTAGTATTCATCCATATAACCTCCGTTGTCACTCATCAACGGTTACATTTCCCATCTCTGCCCAATTGTTCTTGTCCCCGTCGAGACCTCCTGAGCCCTTGTATTTTTTTTAACAAGCACAGAATTCTGGGGGCAGCATTGGTTGTGCCTGTCCTATGTAACTCCTGCCAGTGCTGGAACTTCTTATGCTTAGTTTGGGCCTCATAAATGACAAGCCAACAGCAACATAAGCTTTTGTAACTGAGCAAACCCGTGGAGAACATGGAAGTTTCTTGCTGGCAATGCTTTATTTATTTATTTATTTTTTTCCTAAGGCTGTACACTGCAGCAAATGGTGTAGACTGGAGTGTTTTGGTCACATAAGGCCTGGGGAGAGAAATAATCTTGAGAAAGTAGTTAGGGACAGGTTGGTGGCAAGTGACTGAAGTAGAAGGTGATCTACAAAAGCAGGGACAGATGGAGCATGCAGGTGTTCAGCAGCCGAGGACTTGACAGGGAGCTGGGAAGACTTTAAACTGTTTTACTGATGAGTTGTGGGTATTCAGTCCCAGCTGATTCCCTTGGCGTGGGTTTATTTTTATTTTTGTCACTCTTGGAAGCTGCCTCTATCTGGCTGGAAGAGGGAGACACCAGAAAAATCCATGCAGGAAGGCGCCCCAGGAAAGCCAGCTTCTGAGGGTTTGTTCTTCCTGGAGTATGTTTTCTTTGGGAGCAGGAGACGAGCAGTCATGTTGGTGCTGCACCCAGTGGCTGTGCCACCAGCATGGCCAGGAGCTCGTTGTGGCATAGGGGAGCATTGCTGAGCCAGGTTGGGTCATGCTTCAGCATCTGCAGAGGCAGGAGGACTGTGGACAGTGGGAATCTTCTGGTAGCTGCAGGCACGTGGTGAAAACCTGCTGTCACACGTGGCTGAGAAGATAAGGCAGGAAAAAGTGTTCCCCCCTGTCCACGCAATTTCTTTTGGTACGGGTAAAACAGCCAATTTAATCTGAATGCAAGTAGGGCATTCAAGTTAATTATGAAATTAAAACATTTTAGGAAATAATGAATTTGCACATAACTACAACTTGTTTAAAGGTCGCTGGGTAAGGACTGTTTAAAAATCTATTAAAGATCTTGCTTCTGCAAAGTGATGTGATTAAATTGTTTGCTTGCTCAGTCGCAAGCTTCTCTGAGTTACCGAGGCAGGAGAGATCTTGCCAATGAATTTTATTTTACCTTAAAAGTGAAATTCAGTGTTAATGCAGAAGCTGATGATTCAGCCTTGATTGGAGTTGTAGTGGTGACACTGGATTTTATTTCATGGGATGTTTAGGATGTATAATAAGCAGTCTGCTCTGCTGCTGGTGTTGCTCTGTGTAATGTGTTGCATGATTCCTTGTGGCTGTGTCTGAGGTGTGGCAGAACTACACAGGGGCTTCTCATGCCTCCTGCTATCAGACCTGCCTCTCTGTCGCTCCGGCACTCAGAGGTCGATCTCTGCTGGGGCAGTCCTATGTCTGCTCCTTCCCTCCATGCTGTATCTGGACAAGTTCTCGTGTTCATTAAAGCTGTCAGTAAAGCTTCTACTGGAAAAGTGAAGAGCTGGGGCTGAGCTGCAGGGGGAAAAGAGGTCCTGTTTAACATTAGGACTGTCACTAAAGGCTACCCCTATGGTAGGGAGAGAAGAGAAGGTTCCAGTTGGGTATTGGGTACCCAAATCTGCAGTTGCTGGGCTGGATTCCAAGGTGTTAATGCTCTTAATGTAATGTTATTAGGTCAGGGGAATTCCTAATAGGCACTTGTGAAGAGTTCACCATCCCTGCCTCTGCCTGCCCACTATGCCTCCCACTGGCCAGGGCCATGCTCTGTGTCCCTCTCCTGCCATCGTGGTGCATCAGGAGGAGAGGGGCAAGCAGGGACCTGGGCTCTGCTTCCTCCATTATGAGAAATTCAAACCCATGACATCTGAGTGACTTCCAATTTTTTCACAATTGGCTGCTATTATCCTTGCTCCTCTGGCTGAATGAACCGACACAATTTTATTAAATTAGCCATTTGTTATGTCTCTTGTACACCATGGAAAGCAATTTCAGAGACTAATGACTGCAAGGCCCCTCACAATAGCAGGCGTGAACTCTCTGTCACAGCGGGTCCTACTGGGGATGGAGTCACCAACACTGGCAATGAGTGGGAAGAGAGGACAGAGCATAGGTGACATGCAGCGTCTGCCTGTGTTGGAGAGAGAGCACCTGCACCTGGGTCAGAAGCATGTTAGTGGCGAGATATCCCTCCACTCAAGGCCAGATCCCCAAAGATGTTATAATTTTTTCCATCTTGTGCCCCAGCGCAGGGTTGCTGGGCCAATCACAACTTGGAAAAGGCATTTGGCTACTCCAGGAGGTGGTGTGTGACTTCTGTCTCCTGTTAGAATGGACACACAGAGCTAGAGTTCAGGGTATGAGGAAAATATTCCCCTCTCCTCTCTCACTGGTGTAACAATGCTTCTGAGGAGAAGAAACTAGGAATTGAAAATAGGAGAAGAAACAACATGTGAGTGGAGGGATGGCAAATGATGTGCCAGAGTCATGAAATGTCATTCCTTGAGGAGATGTGCTCATGCAGGCCTGGGGGAGACGGCAGTGGATGAGCAGCATCTGTGTTGCTGGCTCTGATGTGCTTTAATGCAGAGCTTTGGCTCCTGCTGCAGCAACCTCCCCCCGTTGCTCGTGGGGTGGTGTGAGAGCTGTATGGCTGCAGCCATGCCATTGCCCCCTCCCAGCAGCCACCGTCATCCTTCTGCACCACCCCTGTGTTGCCTTTTTTCATTCCCAGAAGCTTCCAGGGATGGTAGCTCTAAAACAATGCCTTACCCTGGGTCCTGTCTCTGCAAATATGTGGAGCTGAAAGCATACTCCTTCCAGAAGGTCACTGGGTTCCCCTTCTACAGAGGCACCGGGATATTTATGGGGCACCTGCAGCATTTCTGTCAAGATCCTTTCTCCTAATATATGCATTAGAGTTTTTGAGCTCAGTGTGCAAGAAAGATTATAAAGCCTGCACAATAAATCTGCTCGTATTAATTCAATGACTCTCTTGTGCAAAGCCTTTTTACTGCTACCGGTACTGAGTAAACACAAGGCAAAGTCAAAGCAGAATGATATTTTGGAACAACTCGTGGGTGATGCATAGTGCTGAGGAAACTTGGGCAGACAACCTCAGAGATAAACCACACGAGGCATTAAGCTGTAAAAAAAAAAAAAATAAAATAATAATAAAATAACTGGTCCCCCTCCTATGAGCTCAGCAGAGGATGTCAAGCAGTGCTTCAGGAGGCCTGGTAAGCTGTTTCCAATAGGGGACAGTGTTGCACAGCCACAATGGCTTCTTATTAATCAGGATTCAGAATCCAAAGTCATAAAATTATCCAGCTTAAAAATTCTGACCAGTGGGCTTAGCTTTCCTGTTTTGTTAAATTCTTCCTGTTGCAGTGTTTGACCCCAACCCCTGTGTCTCCATTGTGGATGCTGTGGGCTTTTGGTGGGTTTTTCTGACTCAAACATCCTTTTATGTGGGGGTGCGTGATTACCACAAACAATATTTGGAACAGAAGTGTCCTTTTCAGCTCTAGCTTCTGCAGAATGGAAGTCCATAAGTTAGCTCCAGGTTACTGATTTCTGGGCTAAATTGCGTGCCTGTGATTCTGTGGCATGAACAGCCGTCCTTTTAGGACCGCGGGTTAATCCTGCTGTTGGCATTCTTCCTGTCTTTCCCAAAGTGAGTTGTTCTGAACTTTAACCAGCAAGTTGGTGTTCTTTTTGGAAAAGGTTCTTGCAGCATCTGCTCACCCTTCTCTGATTGGGATGGAGACTTGTCTGAGCCTTTGGTCACTGCCAGTTACCTGGGGAGAAGCTGGTGGCATCTGTGTATAACAGATGATAAAAGAGAATGCTTTTCTTTCCTTGGTTCCATACTGACCTGGTTTTGACTACAGTATCAGAAAACTGGGGAAAATGTCTTGGGCAAATGGATGCTGCCAATTAATCCCAAAAGCAACAAAGCCCTTCTTATTGCATCATGAGGCTACATTTTATTGGTGAATTAATAGGAATAACTGAACTGTTTTACTGGCTAACTGGGAACGATATATTAACAGCAGTATTAGTAAATGTGGAGTGACAGGAGACTTGTAAGAGTGGCAAAATGAGATACAGTACTCATCCCTTGTGCAAAATCTCTTCTATTATTAAAGACATTGGGCTAACCAGGGATAGATTTAATACTTCAACTCTATTTTTATTGGATAATTAGCGGTGAGCAATCCCAACCTGGAGACAAGGACAGAAATCTGTGGAAAATCAAGGATGTCATGAAAAGAAGTGGAAGAAAGAGTAACAGGTTTGGTTTTCACTCTTCTATGCAGTTGTCCAATCAGCAAAGCTTTGCTGGAGTGGGTGGAGGTGCATGTGGTGGGCAAGGACGTGGGATGCCCTCAAAATGTGCCATTTTAGGCCGGTTTGCTGACTGTGTTGAATATCTTGTCGCCCACCACTGTGTGCACTGCCAGTTCTGCTGCAAGGAAGAGCAAAAAATGCTCTTTGTGTAATGGTGCCGGTCTTCCTGTTAGCTTTCCACATAAACACAGGTGCTGAGAATAATAACCGTAAGACATCCTTTTTAAAGAACTGGAATAAGATTGAAAAGCTGGGATGTGATGTTTCCAAAGGCTCTGGAGATGTTAAGTGTGACGAAGGGCAGGCAGGATGCTGGCGTTTTGGGGGGGTTGTTGAGATGGGAACCACTCTTCCTTAGGCTAATTGTGCAGAAAAAGAGCACAGTGCTGCAGATTTCTCTGCAAAATGGTGCGATTGTGCAGCAGCACTAACATTTATTGACTATGGAGTCTGCTTATTTCCCCCATTTTTTATTATCAGCAAAACTTTAATTACAGCTTACCTACCACCTTCTGCCTACATTTACAATGCAATAAATTTTCTTTCTCCCTATGCAATCTGCATCTCAAACAGCATGGTGCTCCGGCGATGGACGTTATTGATTCCTTGAAGGAATTATAATGGCATTTGTTCCAAGGAAAACAGGAACACACATACACATCAGATATTAAAATGTCCCCTCTCTCCCCCAGCAGCCAGTTGTCTGCTTTTTATTGAGTAACACAACTGCAGGTTAGAAGCCCAGTATGAGTATTTTAAAGTGATTGATGGGAGCGGAAACAGGAGTTCTGACCAAATTTGATTCATGACTTCTCCAAAAGGAGGAACAGCTTTTTCTTTCTCCTTTTTTCCCCCGCTTCTGTGTTTTAAGACTATTTAAAATTGGAAAAGTTGTTTGCTTAATGATTTTAAGTGTATGTGAAAATAATCTGTAGTATTTAACTGATTTTCTGTTTGAATATCAGGAACAGATGTGACTGAGCAGTGTTAGAAGTGAAATAAATGGGAACCTTGCTGTTAGGAAGAAAAATAGCTGGAAACTGAGTAAATGAAATACTATATGTATATAGTCTGTTAGATTACTTCTGGCTTGAAGGCAAATACAGCCAAATTTGTTAAGAGTCTGAAGGTGACAGTTTGGTTCTCATTTGAAGGTTGTGTTAATTTGTCATTAATATTCAATGACTTAACAAGCACTGTAACTGCTGCAGCATCTGGCTGACCCCAGACAAAGCGCCGTGTGCTCCTGTGTGCTTTACGAATGCTTACCACATACCTTCATTTGATGAACAGTATGGCCACGTTCTCATCTATTGTAAATGAGAGTGAAAGTGGTGAAGCTGTACTGATTAATGTCCATTGGTGATTGTTGTTTGCTCTCGCTGATGGATGCTCAGCTACAAGGCATAACCCAGCACGTGCACCAGCGTGGTGTGGGTGTGCAGGAGCTCTCTGCTGCTCTCCAGGGAGGAAATAGCTTAAATGCTGCTAACAGGAGGCAACTTGAGCTGTTGAGATGATGATGAGTGAGGTGTGGAGCCTGGGTGCTGCTGCTGCCCCTGGAACTTGGCAGGAGCATGGTGTGACTCTTGTGGGCACAGGGCAACTGCTGAAGACAGCCCCACAGATCCCACTCCCACTACATGGGAACTGGACTCCATGCCTATGGTGGAATGTGACACTGAAAGATGACATGCCTTGATGGTAAAGATGGTAGCTCTCGTGTTCATCCTGAGCTGAGCAAGAGAAACGTCCCTGTTCTTTTACAGCGCTGGCAATTGATGTCAATAATTGTGATTTATCTCTAGAGCTAAGCTGGAAGAACATTAAAAGGCTGTAATTGAGGGACGAGCTGGGTTTTAAACATGCTGCATCATTTTCCTCTCCATAATGAGGAGATAGAACTTTGTTCTTTCTGTAGCTCCTGTGTTTCAGTGTCATGTTATAATCTACCCCAAAGCAACATCCACCGCTGATGTTGGATAATACAGTTTTTGGGAAAAAATAATAGAATCCTTACAGTTGGAAAGGACGTTTTAAAGTCTATCTAGTCCAACTCCCTGCAATGCACAGGGACACCACAGCCAGATCAGGTTGCCCAGGGCCTGATCCAGCCTGGCCTTGGAAGTTTCTGGGGATGGGGCATCTACCACAGCTCTGGGCAACTTGTTCCAGTGCCTCACCATTCTCACTGCAAGACTTTTTCCTTATATCTAACCTAAATCTACCTTCTTTGAGCTTGAAGCCACTTCCCCTTGTTCTATCACCACAGACCCTGCTAAAGAGTCTGCCTCCTTCGTTCCTGTAGCTCCCCTTTGGATACTGACAGGCCACTATCAGGTCACCTCATGGCCTTCTCTTCTCCAGGTTGAGCGGCCCTAGCTATTTCAGCCTGTCAAATCAAAAGGAAAAAAAAATTATCCAGAAGTGAGGGGTGCTGACTTAACTCTACAAAATCTGTCTGAAAATGAGGGTAGCAGCCTGTGCTCCCTGTGCTCTGGGGAGGGTTGCAGAGGCAGCTGGCCCGTCCTGCCTGGTTCTGCGGGGCATGGAGGGCAGCACTTGCAGGGTGGTTTTAGCTGAAGATGAACTCAGAGAAACTTGTTCTGTTTCCGTCCATGGTTTTCAAAGTACTCAGATGTTGATGATGTAGGGAAAAAAAAAGTCTTTCCTTCTTTTTTTATTTTTTAATCTTTCCTGGTTGATATAAGATGTAATTCTTGGTCGTGGCACTAGATGGTGTTTAACCAAGCAGGAGCGGGGAGATGAACCAGAGTCCCAAACAGACTGAAAATCGGTGGAGTTGCATAACAGAGTTATGGCTCAGGTGTTCCCCGGGTGAATGAGTACCATGGCCTTCACTCCCATTTTTTTTTTTTTTTAAATTCAGGCTTCAGTGCCCCTTTTATTTTTGAAAATCAATAGCACTGGCATGTAACCAACACATGATTTAAAAAAAAAAAAAAGAAAAAAATTATACTCCTCAGACCTTACGTGATCAATGATAATAAAGGAATAAATCTAACAATAAACCTTAAGGATGCTGAGAAAATGAAAGATATCCTGCTGGGTCCCTTAAGGATTTTCAGGTTCTACAAACTCTTAAGCAGGAGGAAGGTGTTTCTCAGAGTGAGTTACGTTGTCCTTGCCCAGGAAGCTCCCCTCGCTGTGCGTGGTATATAGAGGAGCACAAACCCTGCTATAAAGCAGCGCCAGGTGGAGCGCAATTACGGCAGCGTGGCTTTGTGGGGCCATCTCCTTCTTGTCGATGAGACAGAACTGGGATGCTGTGCCTCTATGGCAATAATGGGAAATGGGAGGCCACCGGATGAGCAGATTCAGAAAAATAAAGCAACAAAAAAGCCCCCAAACCCAATTGTTAGCAGGTCCCCAGGGTGCTTCAGGACACTTAATGAAATGGCGTGGAGTTAGCCCAATAGAGTACGTTTTATGTGGTCTTAAAAAAAAAAAAAAAACAACAACAAAAACTGCCACGAGGACTTCTCTAGGAAAAACATTTACAAAAATCATGCAAAATGTTCAGCTTGGCACGCTGAGTGTTTTCCTTGTGTTGATGCTGCTTAGTACCTTGTGTTACAGTATAAGCCTCAGAAAAGTCTGGGTTCAGTCAATCTCAAATGAAGTTTAGAAATTCTGATGAAAAGAACAACATGTGGAATATTAATACAAGGCTTCAGGGGGAAAAAAAAAAAACGGAAAGAAAAATGAAGCAAACCTTCTTTAGCTTGGTCTCAGACCTTGCTGTGCTCTGACGCAGGCACACACGCAGGTTTCCTTTAGGGAGCAGTCAGCTCACGCGATGTGCTTGGCTCCCTCTGTGCAATGACTGCTGCAGGTCTGGCCACTGGTCCTGAAGCCCTGAAGGGAAATGACATGGATCCTCTTAGAGACTTTGTTTGGAGATTTTGTTGTGGTAGCTTGTTTCAAACTCTAGAGGCACTGTGGAAGTTGTTATTGCTGTGGGAGTATGGAATGTTTGCTAATGCAAACATTGGCGGGGCTCTGTCTAATGAGTGATGTCTCTCCATGGGAGCATCTGCGTTTCACTCAGCTTCCAGCTGCTGCCCCATCCAAAAATATGTTTATAGTGATAGGTAACTCTATTATTTTAAATTAGCTTTAGCATCCCTGAATGTTCTACAAACCCAGCATATGAGGATGCATGTAAAGCTGACTAATAACCTTAGTCTGTAGAATTAGAACAACCTACCCTGAATTGTTGTGGCAGCGTTCTCAGCACTTGTTGCATTCCATTTTCCTTGCCTGTCTTTGGGGCATCTGCTCTGAAGGTGCCACAGTGGCTGAGCAATGCATGCTGCAACCTGTTGGGCAGGCTTGGTAATTCCAAGCCCCTTCTCTTGGCTGCGCATGGGATGCCAGAGGACTCTGGTCCCCAGCTGCTACCAAACTTTGGGACCAAATTAAATAGAGAAGAACAGTTCAAGAATTACCACGTGGGGTAGGTCCTTATGTGTTGGTGTTAACATCTCATGAAATAACCTAACTTCTCCAGTGTCAGTGTGATAAGAGCACCAGCTTGAAAAACCCTTCATATAATTCATGCATTCCTCTTTTTTTTATTATTGTTTATTTTATTTTTTAGTTTCATTATTAGATTTCATGTTTAATTATGTTGTTTTGCCTCGCTTCTATCAAGGCAGCATTTCTTTCCCTACAGCTAGGAGAATTGAGTGATGTATGAAATACATAATGCTCTTTGATTAATATTAAATGCACAGAACAAATACATTTGGAGGATCTTTGTCTTCTGATAGACTTGGCTGTGTGCAGGGCTGGGTCTTGTGTCAGCCCCTTGGGGACACGTGCAGTGTCCTCTTTGTTTTTCAAGGCTCCTTATGACTGGCTAAAACTTGGATGCTTTTCCAGTGTTACTTTTTGTAGCGTTTCTAATATTTGGTTCTCTGATATCTCACTCGTTAAAATTTGCAATTACTGGTTTTAGTCGACTTTCAAAGAAGGCTGGGATTTCTGATTATTAGAGTTCATCCACCGCTGCTCTGTCCTTGTGAGATAGCTGAACAGATTTCCTTGGAAGTCAAGGTTTGCTTTATGTGCAGTATAGCATTATGCTAAATTTTACCCAACGTAGTAAACAGGCATCTATAGCTGTACTGCTTTATTGTATTTTAGATTAATTTTGTATTCTTTGGGTATGACAAATGTTAGGAGGAAAAAGGTATTTTTATGAATGAAAGATGTATTAAGTATATATGAAAAGAAATGTAATGCTTGCACCCGGTTCTGCAGATCTCTTACCTTTTTTGGCCAGAAATAATTTTCTTCTGCCTACCAATTGCTGTTGAATGGAATCAGAGATATTACCACCAGTCATCACATATTTTTGTTGCATCTCTTCTGCCTTTCACCACTTTTCTTGACAATTTGTGTCCAACTGTTTGCTCTGGGAGATGAAGAAAGTGTCGTCGCTGTGAGTAAATACTCCTGGCTTTCAGGGAACCCTGAAGAATTGCTGATGAATTACACTGTGGGGGAATTTGGGAATGTGGTGCACTGCTGCTAGTACCGACCAGGGTTGGAGGTTATCAAAGAGGAAGGACAGGACACCCTACAGAGATAAGGACTAACGCTTCTGATGTGTGTTGACCCAGGCTGTGATGCTGGCTGAAGTGAATGAGTGGTATTTCTCTGAGATGGGGACTGACCTTGGACATGGTTGCGTGGCGTGCAGTGCCTGTGGCAGGCAGGTGAGTCCATCGTCAGCTTAATCTTTCATTAAGCTTTGTTAAGTAATTAGAAGCAAACAAAGCAAGAAACTGAGATCGGGCACTGATCTGCCAGAGGGACTGGGCTGAAGGAATCTTCCTTGTGCCCTAGGGAAGAGCTGGAGGCAAAGACTGAGAGCTGGTGGTGCTCCCACCCATCGTTTCATCCAGCATCTGTGGCTGGACACCAGATTGGTGGAGCTTTCATCGGGTCTTCACAAGGCAGCGGTGTAATCTATTACAGCAAATCTTTTGTCGTTATTTGTAAATAAAAGAGCTTTCTTTCTGCCTGTAATAGAATTCCACAGATAAATCGTACTCAGCTCCTTCCCTTTGCTGCAGCCTCCTGCAATTTTCTCTGTGAAGTTTTCATGTAGGACGGCCTCTCCAGAGGCTTAAAATGAATCACAGAACAAAATGAAACCTGACCTTTTATGCCATATGTATTTTTTATGACTAGAGCTTATCTTACCGGGCTCAGTTGCCTACCTTGCGCCGGAAAGAAATTTCGGCTGATGTTTCCTAGCGGAAAGAAAGAGACATCGCTTCTTTAAGTCTTGATGATACCATCAACCTCACGTCTAGATTTCACCCAGGTGTGACCCCACTTAAGAATAAAGCCATTCCTGAGCTTTGTTTTAAGCATGGCATAGCAGAGCCCAATGGCTTGGCAGCGGCTGAGCGTGGAGGGAAGGGTGCAGTGAGCGGGCTGACGGTGCCGCTGCTTCAGCTCGGCTTTGATGGTAATGGGGTTGGGCAGATGTCTCCAACAGCTGCAGCTAATGGGCTGCCACGCTGGGCAGGGACCAGACCTTGAGACTCCTTCTGCTCCACAGCCAATGCACGGGGCTGAGAGCACGGGTAAATAAAACCTGTTCTGCTTTTGTCTTATTAAGAAGTTCTGCCCTTGCTACTCTATCAACACATTGTTGGTGCCGTGTGCTTGGAAGTTGGCCGTTTCGGCAGGGTTTTTTTTTTTCTTCTAATTTTGTGTTTTGAAATGGAGAAAAATCGGGCTTAAAACTGAACTAATTCACCTCAATTTATCCAATAGGCAAAACTATTTATAATTAACAAAGAAGCAGAGGTCGCTTCGGTGTGTAATAGCTGCCAAGTCAAATGAATAATAATTAGGAAGTTTTTTTATGCTAAGCTAAAAATTATGCAAGAACTACCCTCCAAGTAGCCTTGAAATGATTAGCAAGAGATTCAAGTGATATGCTCTGGGGAAGGAGGAAGGAAATCCAGAGGGGTCTCCAAGCTGGGCATTTATTTGTCTTGGTTGCGCTAGCTGTGTCAGCACTGGAAACAAATGATCTTTTAAAATAAACCTTATCTTTAAATCATAGCGACAGCAGGAACCTATTGTAGATACATGACCATACATAATTGAAAAGGACAAAAGGTGAGAGTTTTACATAAAAAGAATAGGATTTGAGTGGTGGCTTGCTTCATCTGTCAGTGTTTGACTGTTCGTAGGGCCGTTGTCATACTTAGATCTGGTGGAGAGTACTCTTATCAGTTACATAAGCTTTATTTTTTTCACCTTTTTTTTTTAAACATTTAAATAGGGAGAAAATGTCCCCCCAAGTGTCCCTGCCACCTTGCTTAGATTCCCCTGGGGCTTTCATACTATTTGAGAAGGTGAGACATGGAGGAATGGCCTTGTTCACACACTGGGTAATGTGCTTTTGTTTTCACAGCCTCTTTTATTACTGTGTAACAATGAATAGTTAAGAAAAAAAGAAATTAATGTAGGCTACAATATAGAATTATTGCACCAAAGCTGAAACAAAGGTAAAAAGTAGCAACAATTGCATAATGGAGCTATAAAAATCTCCTTACCTTTGCTTGCAGGACATAATACCTGTTCACAACACAATATAATTAGATTGCCACATCACCCCTTGTAAAACTAGGAAGAGAAAGAAATGTAGGGGTGCATTAAAACTCCTTTCATTTTCTAATGCCTTTGGAGAGCTATTGGCCATAGAGGACTTGCTCTGGCAAAAAGCTCTAGTGAGCTATTAGGTTTTTAACTCTTTTATAGGTTTTTTTTATTGTTGCCAGACCCAGTTTTTCAGCGCAATGACTTTGTCCTCTCTCCCCCTCCCAGCCTGTCACACGTTTATCAATCTTACAGATAACATTTGCTATAAAGATAAGTCCAGGCTCTTAGGAAGCACTGTGTCCTGCTGACGTACCTTTCCTCCCCCCAGCTTTTTTTAGTAGGTTTCACATGGCTTCTTTTATCTGGTGATCTTCTGATACAAATTTCTTGTGTCAGCTCCAGATCCCGGGAACAAAACCCTGTAGTGCAAGGAAGTGGACACCACCACCTCTGGGCCAGGTTTAAGTGGAACGCGGCAGAGGGGAGCAGAGACTCCTCTGGGTCAGAAACTGACCTTTATGAAACTGTTAACCACGAGAAAAACCCTCACTCTTCTTCCTTGCTATTTCATATGAAGTTTTGCTCCCTGTTAGAACTGTACAGCCGATGGTCTGAGAGGAAGGGAGTGAATTTTGAAAAGCAGCTTTACTCTCTTGGTGAAGCTGAAGCATTCTACTTCTAGGAAAAGACAGCTTTTGCCAACGACAAATGGATGCAAAAATCACGACACTGCCGTGGGTTGATTAGGATTGGGCCTTTTCAGAGGAAAACAATATTACTTATTAGTGAAGCTGCCAAATTTTGTCCTGACTCTATTTTTTTTTTTTTAATCTGTGGAAATGTCAGGGCTGCTATAAGTGTGTGCAGCTGACAATGATAAGTTGTGTGCATCTCTAACCAGGAATTTTAAAATGAGGCACAGGAAGAGCAGCTGAAAGAAAACTTGCAAACTGATATGAGCAAGAAAAATGTTCCTGATTAATGCAGTGGAAAAACACAAAGTTGAAACTTTGTGCGCATATTGGTTATGGCAGTGGGACACTGAGGCTGGTAGGTAGGGGGTTGATCGTGACCGTCACCACCCATGCCAAGCACTTCAAGCCTTCCCGGATATTTTTGAGTGCTCTGCTAAAAGAAATAGGTTGCTGACCTGGTAAGGGAATGTGTCCTAATGTCTCCCAGTTCACCTCTTCCACCTATTTCACGTTTAATTGGCTGTGGCTGCCCTCCAGAGCAGTGTTTTGGGTCAGTGATGAACAAATTTGGGTTTCTGTAAAAAGAAAAGGACACGCCTGTGTGGTTTCTCTCCTGGTTATCCATCCGTGTGAAAGCTGGCCCTTGGGAGGGAGGTTGTGTTGGCTTCCAAGTCACTGCGGCGTCTTCAGGTGCCAGGGCTGGACTGCCACGTCCATGGGCTCCGCAGAATCGCTTCCGTGGCTTTCTCCTGGTCTCAGTCATAGAGCACGCAACATCGTTTTGGCACTAATGGAGAGCTCAGCTGGGCATTTTGGTTTAGATGTTTTTGTCAAAGTGAAGAAGAGAGCAGGAGGAGTCTGCTCTGAGCTCCCAGGTTGAGTTTCCTTCCTGAGTTATGAGACTTCCAGCGTGTTAAATACGCTGAGCTGGCAGAAAGAGGCTGGACCACACCATTCCTGAGCTCAGACGTTTCCAGCTGGCCCAGGCTGACATAATCTGTATATTAAATTAAATTAAATACCACAAATACCAGGCAAGACAGGAGGAGGCCTCTTTATTAAGCTTTTTAAGCTTATACTCACGTAGTGGGTGTATGAGTGCATATGCATATCTATGCCACAGTTTGTATACAGTTATATTTGTAATGTATCTATATGTTGTTCAATTATCTCTGCTGTTGTTAAATTTTATTTAACTGTGTTGACTCTCACTGCCTGCAGTGCAGCAATTGAACAGCATATTTGTAAGCTATAGAAGATAACAAGAAGAAAAATAATTAAAAAGAAAGTCATGTCAAACCCATTCAGTTTTTATTTACGGGAGCAACAAAATTTGTGGCTAGAGAGCCAGTTGCACTTCATGTTACCATAAGAAAACATTTACAGGATAAGTACAGAAGGAGCTGGAAAATTGTATTCCAACACTGTAATGGAGCATGCTCCTGTAGCCTGCTCGGTGTGGGGCAGAATGAAGCTTACCCCACTTCGGGCAATTTTTATCTATGATAAGAATTCAGCAGCATGAGAAGCAAGTCTATGGAAAGCCACGTTAAGAGCAGGTATTAAAATGTTAATTATAATTGTGTTTTAATGTGCGGTTCCTCTGCTAAATCACAAAAGTTTACCCACAATGTAATGCCTTGTGCAAGTGCTGCTGGGTGATCAGCTTCCATCAGCAACCAAAGATGAGGGTTTTTTTAATTTGTATTTGATGTTTCTTGCTAATTTAAATGTCACAGCTCATATCTATGTTTCTGTTACCTCAAGGGTAGGCTACTCGAGTGTGAACTATAATAGAGCTGCATCTCAAACACTCTTGAAAAGGTACTTCAATGTGGAATGACTCTGTTTACATTTAAAATGATATATTATTATTTATTCTTTATATCGCAGTAATACCCAGCAGCTCCAGACATCTATTAGAAAGCCTTTATGGTCAGTGCAAAATAGACCATAAAGTAATGTCCCTGCCCCGATAGCTTTCATTTATAAGTAAATCCAACCATGAATATATCAACATGTCTTCACAGAAACTAGCTACATCTGTGTTGCAGCACTGAGGTATTAGTTTCCAGTTATAATGCTGCCAATGAGCTGAGATTTGCCCACGTAAAAGGCTTCATCTTCCCTCTTCTACAGCAAAAAGGACTTCAGGTATTTATGCTCAGGGCTACTCGGGTAAATGACAAAAAGTAGTTAAAAGAGTATTTATGGTTTGGCTTTAAAATTGGCCTTGTTTGGTGCAAATAGCAATTGGGTAATAAGCAAGTCACCTTGCAAATGTCTCTGAGACTTTTGGGCCGTTACTGATGGAGCAGCATTATTGAGGTGGCCTCAGTCTCTTTTCTGTGTTTCCTAGAGCTGAAAGCTTAGAAGACTCCACCACATGGAAACTTTTAGACTGTTTTACCCAGAGACTGTTTTCCCTACAGACACATGCCGACTGATTGACTTTGACAGGCAGTGCAGCCTTTGTCTCATCTGATGAGTAAGGACCTGTGCTAATGAAGTAATATTCTCAGTTGCACTCATGATGCGGTGATGCTAACGGGCTTTTCAGCTGCTGCTGAAGTTCTCTGACCCATGTGCTTAAGTGCACATCAGTGCTGTGAGAATAGGGAAGGTTTGCTGCGTATGTTGGGGAGTGGGTATGGCTCTTACTGTGCCATTGCACTTTTCCACTTTTCTGTAAATCTTCTGTTAGATGAGCTGTGCTTGCCTTCTGTCCTGCAACATGGAGGGAAAAAGTAATAGTCTTGTCTGTGGAGGGACCTTACATCTATTTTGTCTTGAAGGATTTGGCAATCCAACGTCACATTGGTGAGACTCCTTATCATCTGATAGATGAGAGGCAAGTTCTTTAGTTATGGATGCTCATGTACAAGAGGATGTGGCACCCTGAGCAGAGTGGTGGTGTGTGGGATTTAAGTCCTAGAGACAGCTCAAGCTTCAGCCATGTTTTCTGAAAGCAGTACTTGATTCTAAAATACATCATAGGAGATAAGTCAGATGGTCTTCATAATAGAGACTAAACAAAGTTGGTATCTGTCCTTGTGAAAATTTCTAGGTCCTTGGTGGCATGGTCAGGCTGGCCACCGCAAGGTGGAGGCCCTTGTGTTTTGTAGAATTAAGCCTTTGCAGAAAAGTTTTATTTGATAATTGTCAGCATCTCCAGCAAGCTGTTGTCTGCCATCCAAGCTGGGATCTTGCTCCTCCTTTTCATCACACGCTATTTTTTTCTGTGAAGAAAAAAGGAAGTATGAACAGTATTTGAACTGAGTGTTGTTTAACATGCATCTGCTCAATATACAGGGCGTATCTCTTCCTGAGATCCCCTTTGTTTTCTTTTCTTGATACAAAGACGTTTCCTTTGTGTTCTTGGCAACAGCAAGACTGTACTCAAGTCAGGTTGCTGTGAGCAACCTGATGTTCCTCCTGTCTCATGTCTGGGCATGGGTCTCCTGCTTCCCGTGCGATCAGCTGTGCAGAAGGTGGAGAGCAAGGCTCTTTACATCCACGAACTGTACTAGAAATGGGAGAGAGGTGTCCTCGTGTGCATATCCGACGTATGTATCTAATGATACACCTATGTAATCATAATCCTATGAAGACAAGCACAAAATCTGCCTTTCCTCACTTTTTGCTGCCAAAACAATCTCCTGTTAAGACTTCCCTTTTCACCCTGGAAAAATCCTCAGCTGTTAGCCTGGGGACTTCTGTTTTGTGTGTTCTTCTATTGACAGAAAGATGCATTTTCAGGCTAAATTGTCGTTTTGCTGCACTGCTCCGAAAACAGATCATGCTTTGTTCCTCTGTTCCCTTTCTGCGTTGAAAAGCATTTGCCTGAGTTGAACCCAATGAATCCACTCACAATATTTAGGAAAAGCTGCCAGTGGTGCTGTGTTCCTTCTGTTTAATCTGGTAAGTATCCTATACACACTGAAGAATAGGATCAATGCAAGATGTCTTTGTGTGCCTATGAGCATGCATCTGGCTATTTCTCCTGTCTGGTTTTGTGCCTACTCTTCAATAGCTTTGCCTGGACATTAATGTGATTCAACCTGCAAACAAAATCCCTTTGTTCCATGAGACTCATCAGAGTTGGGTTTGGCACAAGGGCTCCATGTGCCCGCAGTCTGCTTGGCACTGGGTTATGAGCGAGGCAGAGGGATGAGCTGCTGGAGGAGGGAGCCAGGGTGGCTGATGGGGACGGCCCGTGGGGCTCCATCCAGGGCCTGCCGTGATCTTGCTGGTTGCGCTTCCAATGCGCTGTGCCATAAAGGTGGGTGGACAGAAGTCAAGGCTACGGGTCATGAGTAGATCTGTCATCATTTGGAGCTGAATCAATGGATATCACACTGAAAAACCTCTAAAATGCCGCTACCTACCAAACTTGACCTGTACCAAATTGTATTTCAGCCTAGATTTTCAAGATTTTATGTTGGTGCCATATGAATATTCCCAAAGCACATAGGCAGGTTGGTTAGACTTCTAGCTCCTATTGATTTTAATGACACAGAAGCACTTAATCAGTTTATATGCCTGTGGGTTTTTTGAAAACGCCTCTTTGAATCATTAAGCACCTTATTGTTGCTGGAAGTAATCCGGCTCTTTGGACAGCAAATACCACTCAGAAGCACAGTCTATATCAATAAATGGTTGTGGTTATTGGCACAGGGAAAGAGCAGTCTTCACCAATATTCCCTAAAAAATCTTGGAAATGGGAATATGGCTGTTAATATTGTTTTTTATTAGGAATGATGTTGTGATGGGGAGATTAAACTTTGCAAGTAATGTCAGAAGATCGTACGGTGGTAATTTTGTAGATGTCTCAGAATAAGCTTTAGCCAAGCAACTTGAACAACACCATCTGAATTAAATGGAATAATTAAAAAGATGAAACCTTGTTAATATTTTATTTCAGAAATGCAAGCTTGAGAAGGCAGTCTGACAGAGAGAGGAGCTTCTGAAAGGGGCTTGGAATGCCTCTGTGCCAGAGGTATTAAACCAGCCTGACGCTGGCATCCCTCCTCTGCAGAAGAACAGTTGTATGGAAGGGCTCCAGACATGCATACCTTTTCTGGGGATGTGTAGGAAACTTGAAAGGAATGGAAAAAATGAGATTGACTGTGGGCTTGGAGACATGCAGTGAAAACTGATGCTAGAAAGCAGAAACTCGTCAGCTACAGAGGTCTAATGAGGAGTAAAACTCCAGCGTGTTCTTTGGTCACAGAGTAATTATGAACCTCTGAAGTAGTATGGCTGTGGAAAAAAAAACAAAACCAAATGTGTGCTGTAAGATTTCTTTGATTTATACAGGAGCATTAATGTCTTTGTGGAAATCTTACTGATGGTCTCAGTAAGAGTACTGAATACAGCACTGGTCCTTCACAGTCAAAATAGATAGTATCCAAGCTGGAGAAAATGCAGACCAAGATAGAGAGTCTGATGATTCCATGGGAGAAAGTATCATCCAGGAAGAAACCAAAAGCAAACAACCCCTCGCTTCTTCGGCCTAGAAAAAGGAAGTTTTTGAAGGGTAAGGTTTCCTTATATAGTTGTATCAGAGAGATAAACACTGTAAGGGAGGAACATTTTAACCTAGAAGATGATACGGTAGTGAGAGCAGCATGGTTCTCGGAAGCCCTTGCTTGGGGTTAAAGAGAAATGGCATTTAGGGTGATACTGGAGCTGTGTGATATGGTCCTTGCCTCTCAGGGCACAAAGTGACCCTGGGGATTCTTTGCAGTTTTACATTTTTATGATGAAAGCTCTTCTTTCTCTCATACACCCGATCAGGTAATAAGTACCTTCACTTATAAAGCCGGGTGACTTTGTCTCTGCTCGCAATGTACGTAATTCAATTCAGATATCTGTTCAATAGTCACGGAAATATTCATGAGTTCTGATTGTTTTGTGGATTTCAGTACCATAATCAGTCAAATGAGATGTGTCACACCTTGGTGGCTAGACAGTAAAACACTAGTTCTTTGCTCCATATAAAGTGACAGCAATTTTAATTGCACGCTTGAAAGGTCTGGGGTTGTTTCTGAATGAATGAATGAATCTATTAGTGCCGTTGTCTTTGCCTGTAAATGCTCTTGCATAACGATGAGGCAAAGCTATTACATTCACTTGTACGGAGAACTCCCACTCCCGTGTTGTTCAAATTGTTTTTAGTCAGTGGTCAGCACTGCATTTAAATCGTGATCTCCAAGAGGTAAGTAGGAGGCGGATGTGAAGCACCACTGACCCTTTTCTAATGGAAGCTCTTTTCAGATGATTAGCAGAAGCATGCCTTCACCTTGCTCACAGGCTGTGGGGAGTGGATCTTGCATGAGCTTCATGCGAAGCCCTATCTATGCTGGCAGATTTATTTTGCTAGTGGGATTGGTCAGCTTAAAGGATCAAAGCCACGCTTTCTCGTCAAGAGTGAGGTATATCCTTTACTGGGTTGTACCCAGTGTGATATCTTTGCAAAAGACAATCTCTAATGCCTAAAGTATGGGTGGATAAAACCACAGGGAAAAGTTCTGCATCAAAAGCAGCATGGCATGCTTTGCTGCTGACAGGATATCCTGATGCCTGCTGGCTCCGCTGTTCTGAACCTTGCTTTAGAGCCCAAAGCCTCTGCAGGTACGAAACCCTGGGATGTGTGGAATCGTAAGCACTGCTGTAAGATTTTCTTGGGCACACTGGAGAGCTTTCCCGATGTAGTTGGAATAAACAAGAGCTTATCTCTGCTGCTAAAAGGAAGGTACATTTTTCATCTTATGAACGAATGTTTAATGTACAGTAATAAGTACGAATGAAGCCAACGCAGAAATCGCCCTGAAGGCTGCATGCATTAATTTCTGTGCCTGAACAATGGCAAGTTTATTGTGGTAAAACTGGAGTGGTTTGCTTTTGCTGGAGTCTGTCTGTGGAGTATTTTTAGGCTAAAAGATGCATCGTTATTGTTTAGCGATGACAAGCCCCTGCAGTAGCCACAGTTGATGTCAACCAAAGACTGCTTTGGGCACTTGCATTTGTATCAGTTCTGTAAACAGTCTCTTGCTGGGATAACTGGGAAATGGTGTTTCTATTGTAAATTAATATCACGCTCGTAACATTATGCCTTACTGGCACAATTACCTAGCCAGAAGTCATGTCCCAGTAAGATCTGCAAACTGGATGAAATTACCCCAGTTCAAGGGCTGACCTTAGTAAGAGTCTTGGGTATTGAAGAAATGGGCAAAATGACTTCAGCAGTGGTCTGCCCTCCCCATCCTGCATCAGGGCTGACTTCCTGCTGCTGAGTCTGGACATTTCTGCCTTTGTGCCAGACTCCATGAAACACATAAAAACACCCCTATGTGTTTGCACAAAATTCTGCATGTCGCTGCAGCATGGGTAGCAAGGAGGAGAATGGTAAAAAGAGCTCTAGAAGGACTTCTGATTGCTTGTGTGTAGAACCCTACGGCCCAGAACAGTTTGGGAGGGAGAAGAATTCAATTTAATAATATTATTTTCACTTGGGCCTGGAGGACAAAGAAAAATTTGGGATTAGCCTTGGGCCTCTCTGAGTATGTGTCTGCAGGTGTCTGAAAATGTTAGATACTGAATTCTGATCTCACACCTGCAGACCTGTGGTTTTTCTGCTCTCGCTTCTTCCTTAGTGCGTGTAGATCCTGAGCAATAGGAGCCTGCGGTTGCATCGTTCATGTCTAGCTGCACAAAACCAATAAAAATAAATGACTGAAATACGGCATTACGGAATAAAAGCTTCCTCCTCCCTTGTTTTCTTCCTACCTGACACAAGCTAATGACACATCCTCAGAATTATTATACAGGAGGTTATAATCTCTGGAGGACATCCTGAGCGCCGCTTATTTCCTCTGGCACGGAGGAGTGATATCTCCATGGCACAAAATCGGTGC
Source organism: Numida meleagris (assembly GCF_002078875.1). NCBI lineage: Eukaryota > Metazoa > Chordata > Aves > Galliformes > Numididae > Numida > Numida meleagris. The sequence continues at coordinate 15,672,539 of NC_034420.1, forward strand.
AGCGGGGTCCAGAGTCAGATTTCAAATGTACAATGATGTCTTAGTGTTAATAGGATAAATTAATTCTTGCTAAGGAAAGTGGCACACTGTTTGTCAAGGATATCAATAAATTTTTGCCTGTTTCCTTTTTGTGAGCGGAAGGCAGAAAAGAGAACTAACAAATGGTTCCTCTCTCTCAGTGCCTCAAACATTGCTATAATGATGGAAAAACAATGGCAACTTCTATAACCATCACGGAAGTAAGAATTTACTGTCATGTTTCTCATGGGATCTAATTTAAAACAGTGTTCTAAGAGAAACTCAGGTCAAGAGTAAGGAAGAAAAAGTTGATGAATATTTGGCTTGACAGCCGGAATATCACAGAGCATACCAGGTTAAACTCTGAAGGGCTTTATGGAAAAGGACTTTTACAGGGAACGTGCTCAAATCTCAGATAACTGAAAAAAGCAGCAAAGCTTTTGTTTCTTTCCATATCATCTCCTTTATGTATACATGCCACAAATGCAAGCACAGTTTTGCCAGAAACGTATTTGTGATGTTTCTGTGCCGGCCCTGGCCACGAGTCTTTCCTTTCTCTATGTTCTACTTGGCACTAGGGTCAGCGAGCAGATGTGTAACAGCTCTTTGAAGAAAACACAATCTGAAGGCAGAGCATAGCCCAGTCTGCTGCTGTCCATCTTTTGCAAGGGCTTCTTACCTCATAGAATCATTAGGCTTGGAAAAGACCACTAAGGTCACCAAGTCCAGCCCCAACCCATCACCATCATGTACCTCAGTGCCACATCTACCTTTTTCTTGAAAACCTCTGGGTCCATAGCTCTTGTAGCTTATGTGAGCCAAGAAGTAATCTTTCTGACCAGTGAAGATGCTGCTTTGGTCACCCACCATCATGTATGCAATCCATCTTCTGGATTTAAGCTCAACTCTACTGAAGTCCAAGAAAATGAAATCAAACAAAATTTGATATCTTTTCTTTCTCTGTGCATTCCTTCCACACTTAATCTATGGCACAAATATTTGGCAGAAACACAACAGCTAAATAGTCTTTCTAAATGCTCTGAAGGAGAAGGAAAAGAACATAACCTTTGGTTTTAGTCAATATTCCTAACTTCAGAGAAGCAAAGTGGTATTTTAAGCTCTCAATTCCTTGCAATTTGTTTTAAACCTTTGCAAAGGTCATGTAAGTGAAGGGATGGGGGGTAGCTGGAAAGAAACGTCTGTTTTACAAGAAAAGCAGGAACCTACAGTTTAGGTTCTTTTTGTGGGTTTTGCTAACAGAATGGGGTTTTTAACTGCCTTTATGTTCTGGGTTTTTTTTTTATTACTAGAGGTAGCAGGACACTTCAGCAATATTAAAAATAAAATAAAGACCCTGGGGAGCATTTTTTTTTTTGAATTAAATGCTCCTTTTGCCTTTAGAGATTCAAGACTTTGAAATAATGGATGGTGAGGCCTCCTGCATTTGAGGGCTTTTCTGTTTGAAGCATCACTTTTGTTTTACCATCTGAAACATCCTTTGGGATTCGGAAAATGCTTTTACAAAGCTTGAGTCCAAAAGTCACCCATTTATGGCCAATTCCTCTCCAGAGGAAGAGAATAAGTGAAACTGAAATAATTCACCTGAAATAAAGGAAAAAAAGACAAATATTATGAGGCTTTAATAATATATTAAACGTTGCCATGTTGGAGAGGAGAGCAGGAGATGAGGGGGATGTGGAAAGGCAGGCTCTTAACCTGTGGTGATTTTCTATTTATTGATATCGCTCATTTTAAGGCAGGCAGCCTCATGATGAGGGCTTGCCCCAGGCTGGTATTAAATACCATGAACAGTGAAGATGTTCCTTTTTTTAAAAAAAAAAAAAAAATATATATATATATATATACATATCAAGAACAGACTGATTATAATGAACCTAAATCCAGAACAAGACCTCAGACAAAGCTGATGAAGATTGCTTGGTCATTATGGCATAAAACCATGCCAAGCCTTTTCCAGCAATAATGTATAAACCAAACGATGTAATGACAAGAAGAAAAGCAACAAGTCAGGATAGAAGAATAAAATAATCTGAATAATTTGCTGTTGTCTTTTGTAGGAGAGGCTGTATTACATCTGTTTAGAATCTAGATGCATCTATTAGCTGTGCTAAATGTGGCTCTAGGATTAAAGTGTTATTCAGAAATATTTTTGCTTTCCCCAGTGTACCATATTTGCTCAGAAATATTGGAAGTCTTCATGGGTTATAATCAACAAATGCAGGAGCTGGAGTATGTTGCTGCATTTCCCCACGCGCTGGCCATATTGTGTTTTCTCTAAACAAACCTGTGCTTCAGAGATGCCATAAGCTGGTAAAGCTAAAAGCATCGTGTCTGCAGGAAAGTATAATTTGGCTTTCTATTCTTGTAATTTAAACGGAATAACAGGAGCCGCTATGCATGACCCAAATTTTCTTTTGCTGAAATGGGACAATGGGAGCTAATTCCCCTCTATGAGGCAAATAGCTCAAGACTGGAGAGGGGGGCTCTCTGCCATTAATGAAGCCAGGCTTCATCACAGCTCTTTGGTTCTTTGCTTTCCATTCAGGCAAAGGATGTGTACTTTGGCATGCACAGTTTAAAAATAGTTCATTTGATCTGCGCTGGGGAGTGACGTCCTAACCCAGGGACGTGCAGTACCCCCAAACGTGTCTGCTCCCAGGTCACCGCGCGTCCTTTGCATTGACCTCCTCTGCGTGCTCTGCTCTTACATCTCATTGTATATAAAGTGCATTTTTGACATAAAGAAACCCATGTTGTAACATGAAAGCATCTATTTCAGAAAAGACATTTTTGGCAACCTGACAAAGGTCATCTATGCATGCCGGTTATTCATCTAAAACCTCAAATTCTCCAGTACTCTAATGATACTGCAGTATGTTTTCGTGCTTTAGAGTCTTGCTTACTGGGTCTTTTAGTTTGCTTGCTGTGGAATGAAAATTGTCTTCAGGTTGGTTTAAAGTCCTGGATAAAGTTTCCTTAGGTATACAAGTTTGTTTGGAGTGATTTACGTGTAGGTCTTGCTGCCGCAAGGCAGTAGCTGCAGCCCAGCATGTGGCCATTCATTCAAGGTTACAGCAGTGGATGAGGCTGTGAACAGGTTAAATTAAAAATAAATAAATGAAATCTAAAGAGGGATACAACTCATAGCTATTTGCCAGTGCTTCTTATAAAACAATGAAAATAAGCCCAGTCTGTGATATAACTGCTGGGTGATGAATAAGATTGCATTTGAAATGAGCCCTCAGCTTTGTTGTTGGGCATCAGGGCTGCAGCTGGGAGACTTCACAGCCAGCACTGACCTGGTGCTTTGCTTCCACGTGGAGCTGCAGCTGGAATGAACGCATCCCAGGCAGGCCTGCAGTCTTAATGTGCTAGTCATCTTCTGAAAGACTAAAATAAAACGTTACTGATGAATAAATCCTGATTTCATCATCCTTAAGTGGTAGAGGTGAACAAGTATTGTAATTAGGCTAATGTGGTCAGTGGCCTTTGGAGGAGAGTTGCTTTTAAGTAAAAGCAATAGAACCTGAATGAGAGCGTAATTGGATTTATGGGCTTTGGGATGTAGATTTGATGATGCTTTGTGATGAAACATCTGATGTGCAAACAGTGAAGTCCCACAAGGGGTCAGGCATAGGAAGGGCTTGAAAAGAAGGTGCACAGCAGTGCACAGCACCATACAGCTTCTTTGTAGAAGCTACACTGCTCTGACCTTACTGCTGTAGGCCCCTTCTTGGGAAGCACTTGCACTTTATTCCAAATTTTCTAGCGGTTTTCATACACTGATCAACTAAATGTAAATTTAGCCAGGAAGCTGGAGATCTGCAGCTCTGCTGACGGCACTGTTGTCTTGGTGATCTTGCCAGCTGCCAGGGAGGCACTTGTGGGCACTTGTACCTTAACAAACCAGAGCTCCATGTCCTCTCCAGTGTGATCCTACCGCAGTACCCAGCTCACTTCCCTGCCTAACAACTCTTCCCCAAAAAGTTGTTTGCAAATTAACTTAATTAGCAAATGACCTACCATTAAAGTACAATGCTATTTTCTGTCCGAAGAATTTCACTGACAGGTCTCGAGATACCAGAACATTTTTATCTACCAATCAATAGCAAAGCTCCCCAACACGTGTACTATCAGACAATCAAAGCCCTGATAGCGTGGCAATCACTCACAGCCACGAGAACACAATGCCTCTCCTAATGACAGGAGCGTTATCTGAGATTTGCAGGACCTGATCAATTGAACAAGACACTAGCTGGTAATCAATAGTTTTCTATCATTATAGCAACCCCATTCATACTGCTGGAGTAAAAGTTTGTCAGCATTTTCATTTCATGCATCTTTCTGGTTTATTTATTTATTTTTGGTCCGCTCAGACGGCCGAGCTCAAGCCTGATCTACCAGATGCGTGCTTGGAAATGGTCTTTGCTCACCTCCCAAACAGCCAAGTGATTTTTGTGATTACTTTTCACTGAAATTTCTTTTTGGCATATCCAAAAAGGGAAGGTTAATGGGCAACTGCCTTGGACAACACTGCTTTGGGGGAGTTGCAGCGGGGATAGCACTGCCAGAAGGCCACGGCTGCTGCTGCTGGTATCAGCACCTGCAGAGCTGGCAGGGCTCTGTACTGACCATACTGCGACCACTTCAGTTGCTCCTCCATCTGCCTCTCAGCTGCATAGGTGTGTTTATGTCAATACTGAAACACAGATTTTAAAACCTTGAATTTTGGCGTTTATTTTACAGATAGACCTGTACAAGTAGAGCATGACATGAAAGTCTTCTAGCCAGTATTTTTCAACAATAGAAGCCAAGATCAGTCTCCTAAATCTGTATCCAGGCTCTTAAACAGAAGACCTGATTTTCTGAAGCGCTAAGCCCCTGCTAGCTCCTACTAATTGGATACTCAGCACTCTTCAAATTTACTTATTTATGAGCTGAATTACGGATTTAAGAGCTTAAGTTCAGGTTTCTATTTCTGATACCTCAGTTTTTTTCATGTTTCTGTTTTTAAACTTGGTGTTCCTGCCATGCTGAGTGTCTGGTTAAGAGACTTACCCCACCTGCAGCCAACGTTTGCAGCTTCACCCTTGGATCAGCAGTTCTGAGATTGCCTCTGTCCCTTCCTCAGTGGTGTTGAGCTGAGCAAAGTGCAGTTAATTCATCCAATACCCAAAGCAGTGTGAGCCTCAGCTTCCCCAAATGACCTTGTTTTTAGTATCACCTTTATGATGGGTTGGAAGGAGACGTTGATGGTGACAGTAGCTCTGCCAGGATTAGTTTCTCCATTAAATTTAGGGTAAGATGGTTGGATTTGATAAAGAGGAGGTAAAACATCCCTGTGCCATGGAGCTACTTTGAGCTGATGCCTTTTAACAGAGTCCAAAAGTAACTCAAAACTTCCATTTGGGAGGAGTGGCTGCTATTGCTGTTTGGCAGAGATAATATTCTTCTAGCAGAGAAGGAGGCCCAGGAGGGTGATACTGGGACCGAATGGCACCTGCAGGGCAAGATGGGACCAATAAGTTACCTTCAGCTCCAAAGTGCCTTTCTTTGCTTGACACACAACCCATCACCTCTCTTGGATGGGAATTAAAGTTCGTGGTCTGGTTATAAGGCCAATGGAAAAAATGGTTCTTGTTACTTGGGGTCATATACTTGTCCTCACCTATTAAAACAAAAAAATGGAGGTTTAGGAACAGATTTCCACCTTTGACTGGAAGTTAAAATGCTGGCCATGTGGAAAGCCCTCTGCTCTGTCTTTATTCATTATGTTGCTGCGTAAATAATTCAGTTTAATATTTCCTCACAAACTCTTGCCTTGCTGCTGTTTGCTTTTCCCCACAGCCACCAATTCAAGCAGGCCTTGCAGCTGGCTTTGGGTTGCTGGCTGGATGGTGGGTTTGGGATCCCAGGTACAAGTGTATCTCTTTATAAACTCTCTATCATATTTGTAGGGAAATATACTGTCTCATTTCAATGTAATTAACTTTGTCACTGCACAATTAGTTTATAGGATTTATTAATGCAACTATTAAAGCCAGCTAACAAGCTGTGGCAATCCCTATGTGGATTTTAAACCACGATACAGACAGGCATAATAATAAAAGGAAAACTTTAAATATTCTCCTGTGGATGAAATTCTGGCTCCCCTACATATTTTACAGTGTCCTGAAATTAAAGAGTATGCCAGCAGCTCAAACCCCAGTGTCCTCACTCAGATTTTGCTTTGGTGGTTGATACAAATTCCTACTGTCTTATGCATTTTTTTGGGGCGAGGGGGAGGGGTGGTTTTTTTCAATTTAATTGTGATAGATTGTTCCCCAGTGTTTAGCCTGGCACAATGATGGGACTTATACTGCTCAGAAAGGGGATTATTTCTGGACCTCTCCGTTTTTCTGGGTTTGGCCCTGGCTGTCACTTTAGCAGGAGTGAATATACCTTGAGAGGAAAAAGAAGGCAGCTCTGGGTAGATAAGAACAGACTTGGAGTATGGACATATTTATGATTTCAGTGCTATGATTGAATGAATTGTTCTAATTCTATATTTATGCTTTCACTGTAGGAGTTTATATGTAGGTATAGGCTAAAAAAGAAAGAAAGAAAGAAACCCCCTAAGCCAAAGCTTATATTTGCCTTTTTTTTTTTTTTTAATACTTAGAAGGAAATTAGGGAGCACTAGCCTTTTCATCTTCAAGACTCCTACTTGAGGTAAAATGGGAAAGATCAGGTTTTCATTGCGAGGTTATTAGATTTGGCTTTATGTGGATTCAGTTTACAAGAATTAAAGGAAATCTTAGCCTTGCACCTCGCCTTGCCCCTGTGGCTCTTGCAGCGGAGAAAGACGTGATCCTTTCCCTAGAACAAACAATTATCCCTTTAAACAGCGTTTAAAGTGAAGCAGGCACAGCTGAGTGCTGGGCAAGGCCATGGGTGCTGCGGGGCCTGACCCTGCCAGCAGGCAGCCATGTGCCAAGGGACACTGCCCAGCACCCCCGTGGCCATCGCCCCCCCACGCCAGGCAGGAACATCTCCTCGGTAACTGAATTGTACATAGCTGTGCGTGATGCTTTTGGCAACAGCAATGCTTTGGCAAACTACTGGACATATATATATATATATATATATATATATCTGTGCCTCTGTTTGTCTATAAATTGGATGTAATGTGACCTTAAACGAGAAGGCTGAAGTGATGCTCATCTCTTACTGCAAACTCTTTAGGCGAGGTATGAATGCAAAAGGGTATATTGGGCATGTTTTGTTGCCAAACTGGGAGAGAACTGAAGGATATACCTTCTTTTCACTAAGAAAACAACAACAAGAAAAAAGACCCAAAACACAGAGATTTCTTGCTGGCCACAAAACAGCACTCCTCATGCAAGCCCAGCTGGTTCATGCCCTCTTTTTCATAGAGATTCGTCTGGTTTTCTTGCATGGGATTTGCTCTGCTCTTGAACTTCAATGAGAGGTCACCATGCCCCAAAGCCATCTTCATCCCTGGAGCCCGGGGATGTCTCTTGGTTTCTCCCTGAGGGCAGAGGATATCTGTAGGTGTTATTGAGTTAATGGCACCGTGTGCCTTCTTCCAGGTCAGGAGCTGTGATTTCCCCGATTTAGACGTGTTTACTCTCTTTCAGAGCCTGTTATGCAGATTTGTCATGTGAGAACGCGTGCTCCCAGCTGCGTTGGAGGTGCTTGGCCATATGTCACAAGATGAAATTTCTGACTTTAGGTGAAGCGTCAAATTGATTTAAATATTCTACTGAGAGATGGAAGTTATTTTCAGGGAACTATTTTTGTTTTCTCTTTGCAGCATTATTAATTTCATAAAGATATTGAAGAAGATGTTACTGGAGAAATAAATGCAGTCTTTGAATGGAAAAATAAAGGATTTATGTTTATGTACATTGTTATGTACGTAAACACAGAGAGGAAGTAGGCCATTAGTTAGAAATTTCAGGTTTTGAATCAACATACGTGGAAGAAGTGACTGGAGTATAAGCATTAAAAACAAATAACAGTAACTCCGGTTTCGTAAGCCCAGGTTACTCTGTGTGGTTCAGAGCTTCCCGTGTGGGATACAGCAGCTGAAATTCTGGCTCTGCTGAAGCTAAGGGGAGCTTTGCCATCAGTGTCAGCATGGCCAGCATCCCACCCCGAGGGAAGCTGCTGCTGGAGCACAGGATGATTGGCTGCGACAAATTCAGATTTTCTTCCCATTAGAGCACTCTGTTCAGAATAGAGTAATAAATGGAAATTTCAGCTGTTTGTACACGTGTAAGGTGGTGAGGAGAATTCCCTTCTCGCTGTTCTGCCACCTGGAAGGGAAGGATCAGCTGTACGAGGGGCGGAAGGATTACACAGTATAGTCTTGTCAAATATTGCAAATAGTTATATAAAGCACATGCAACAAATCCGGCATCAGACAGTCTGACTCTGGATAATATAATTTAAATATTTATTATGTTATATTTTTCTAAGGTTTGTCCAGCCTTCAAGTTTGATTCAGTAACAGTTATCATTAAAGGTGGTTACTCTGCTTCTTTCTTTTCACCTATATTGAGTAATTCTATTTGTTCTTTGATGGAGAATTGCGTTTCTGTATCAGCCATTGCTCCTAGAAAAAATATTTCCTTTGGAAGTGAATTAAGCTTAATTAAATAGACTGACTCATTCTGGAAGAAATTGTCCATCTAGAATTGTAATGCTGTTTAATTTGCCCGTTCTTAAGTTGTCTCTTAGTTAACTCAGGATCTTCCTGGAGGAGCTTCTGCTCTGAAAGAGTTTGAAGGGACAAGTTGTACAAATTCGTGCTCATGGAAGGTGCCTTTTGCTCACCGTCATTTAGAAAGGGGATAAAAGGGGCTTAGGGAGGATATGGCAGGTTTAGCCCCAATGTGCTCTGCCCAGGACCAGGCAGGCATGTTCACTGCTTGCTTCTGAGCTGGGGCCCCCGAGCCGCAGCCGTGTTTGCAGTGGCTGTGACCCCCGGCACATCTGCACACAGAGCAGTGAAGGACAGAAGCCCAGAGCTGACTCTCAGCGCTGCTGGCTGTGACGTGGCCCAGCTGCCTAGGTGTGAAATTAATTGCTGGAGGACTTGAGGTGGAGACGAGCCCTGTTAAGATACGCTCATCTGCAAGGTGAGGAGACTTCCACAAGTGAAAAGGTGTAAAGGAAGAAGGCAGATACCAGGAGAGTTTCATACCCTCAACTCAATTCGGACCCCGTACTTTTTTGTGGTTTATCATTCTAGGGATATTTCCAGGAGGATCTGATGATGATTGCAGACTTCCTTCTCCTTTTGTGGGTGATTTGGGTAGGACCTATGATTTTGGAAAGAAGCAGTTCCTTGGCAGCCGTGGTGCTGGCAGTGCCCCGCTAGCTGCTGCAAGACCCTCCAGTCCTTCGGCCGCCAGCATTGCCCACCTTGGCATCATGCTCATTGCTGCTCCTTCCCCTTCTGTGGCTGCTCGCCTTTACCTGCCCTGTGCAGTGCTAAAACTGCCAGTCACAAAGCAAACCTCCAAAGGGAACAGTTGCTTCTCTGGATGGAGCTGTCATCGCACCCCTTAAACCACGTTTCCACCTGGGTTATGCTGACAGGCTCAATCTATCATTATTTTGTTTACTTGGCAAACGTTGAGCTGTCTTTGGCATGTATTGTCTTGGGTCTTAAGTGATCCTATCCAATTTTAAATGATCTGTGTCTATTATGGTTTTGGCAGCATCCCTGCATTGTCTGTGGTGGCTCTATTAGACTCAGCTATCTTCTCTCTTAATTTCCTGAGTCAAACCCAAAATCATGGAGCTGTATGAAGTTAAAAACCAGAAACCATAGTGCTTTTTTTTCACATCGAATCATATTAGGAGAGATTTGTGTTGTATTTGCACTGACATTTACCTATACGCTTCTGCATCAATGAGCTGTGCTGGTTTGCTTTTTTTTTCCTATATTGAAACAAAAACTGCTGCAGGCACTAATTCATTAAATAACACCCTTTCCCTTGACTTCTCTCCTGCCTATCGTACTTCTTTTCCAAACTGAAATCTTCCAAAGTAAACTCAAAATTCTATTCTGCAAGTTGTACTTAGTGCACCCAAGTCCAATTTAATATGCACAAGTGAGCGGTTCTGTACATCCACATTAAAGAGCTGAGTTGAAGCACCTTTGGAAAACATCACGCCCCAAGACAGAGGAGTTTACAGGTTAGATTTACATGTTTTTACCGCAGCTACCTCTCCAGGAATTGAGAGTCCATCTACCTAAGCTTATGAGCCATCACGTTTTGCAGGCTGTTCCTGTAGCCGTGTGATGGAGATGGAGATTTTCCAGTCACACACACTCAGTGTTTCAGACTGGCTCCAGTGGGGAATATTGCAGACAGCCAAGCTCCATCCGTGGTAGAAAATAATTTCCAATTTTAGTATTTAAATTTGTACGTCTTCCGACAGTACCTTATTCCATGTATCTGCTGCTCAGTGAGCAGGGCAGCTCCAGCATGGCTGGACAGCATGGCACGAGCTTGTGCTGACATTGAGGTGAGACAGGAACCCCTTGGGAGAAGGAAATGTTACTGACTCCAGTTTACATAGAAAGAACGGATGTATGGAGCAAATAGATACCTTTCCTCAAAATACAGTGGAATATTGCCAGCAATTGGACCTTGATCATTTAAAATCAATACAGAATTCTTATCTGCACGCCTGTATTTCTTCCTGCCTCCTTTGGAGTGCCAGAGCTGCCTTATGTAGCTGCCCAGCTGACATTCCTGAAGTCATCCTCAGGTCCTCAGTTCAGTGCTGTGTAGTTGAACTTTTCTCTCTGGCCTTACTCTGAGCATTTCTCACTGAAGTCCCTGAGCAGCTGGGCTCCCAGCTGTAGGGCTTTGCCTCGCTCCCCTCTCCCATGCTTCCTGCTCTACCTGAACTGTTTTTTTATGACGCAATGACAACATCCATGTCTATTTACAGCTAATTTGTTCTGACTACCAAGGTACAGACCGAAGGTTTAGGTTTTCCATGCTGGAACTGTCCCTTGCTACCATTCAAAATATGCAATAATGCTTGGTTTTATTATAGCTAGCTTTTCTACTTAAAGCACCGTCATAGGTTCTCTTCCCAACAAAATATTTAGTAAGTCCCCTTTGTCTGTCCTTGTATTGCAGATCTCCTTGGCTAGTTGCTAGATTAGGGAAAATAGACTCATCTACCATCTAATCTTCCTCCTCTGTTTGAACTTTTGCTTTGCTCAAATACTTAATAGTTTTCCGGTCTTACAATATTAAGAGTAAGAGCAGCTTCCTGGATATTCTGTATTTGTCTTTTATTCATGCGGTCCTGTTTTAATCAAGAATCTTATTTTATATTCTGAATGTAAGGGAAATCTAATAGTTCTTGAAAATTAAAACACAAAATTGAAATTAAAATCAAATTTCAGCCCTTAATTAATCTGAGAAATGGAAATAACCAAGTGGATGAAGGGAGCCAGCCTGCCGCATGCAGTGCTGCTGGTGCAAAGGGGAGCTGCTGTTTGTTAGACCTTGAGTTCTAAAATCTACTCAACTCCTTTTGTCTCTCCTCCTGTACAAGCAGAGCTGCTGCTATCGCTGCCAGGTGGCAAACAGCTTCCTGGTACCCCCTCTGAAAGGAGCTAAAAATACCAGCAAACCTTGCAGGATCAGACTGGGAGATTTGCAATGCTGCCAGCAGCAGCAGTGCTGCAGAGCACAGCAGCACAGAGCATGGCTAAATCCCAGGAGCAGGAGTTTCCTTTGGAAGTCTGCATGCTCATGTAACAAAAATCTGGCAAACTTGTGGGTATTTGTGCCAACATGGGACTTGTGCACCCGTATGAGCTGACTGAGCGCGTGTTGTGTTGTCTGTGCGCATGAAGAGGCTTTTGCATTCCTCCCAAGTTGTTCACAGTGGTGATTGCTCTAGCTCAAATGCTCTTGGAAAAATGTCATTCCAGGTGGAAGACCACGAGGAGCTGCACAGAAAGCCAGTGGATCAAAGGGCTTTGTCAGCCAGCACAGCAATGGGGGCTTTCCAACACAGGCCCGGGGCTGTACTGCAGCTGGAGCCTCATGTGAGGACATGGCACTAATTCCTTACCTGCAGGTCAGCCTCGCAACAAATGGCATTTCCAAAGAGAAAGCCAATGGGTGATGTAAGGCTGCATAATTCTCTACAATTTGACATTTGGAATTGCAGTTGCTCTTGTCAAAGGCTGAGGGAATTGTACAAACTTTTTTTCTCCAAGGTCAGGTTTACTCATCTCAAATCTCAAGGAAGAAGAGAATTACGGACACTGTTGTGTGATGGAAAGGCTCGCTGCCCAGATTTTAACAAAGCTCTTGGAAACGCGGTTTGAATTTTGGGTAGTCCTGTGTGGAGCCCGGAGCTGGACTGGATGATCCTTGTGGATCCCTTCCAACCTGGGATATTCTATTCTTTGATATTTTCTGATTTTCACATTCACTTCTGGAACAAATTGTTCTTTCTGATGCGCAGTGTGTGCATTTCCCTTTGTGTGCCTGGCTGCCAACCTGTTCTGTACACGTGGGGCACTGCTGTTAGCACTTACCTGTTCCATGTACTGATAGCTGCTCCCACCACGTTAATGCATTCACCACTTCCTCCCATCCAGATACATCCTCAAGGATTCAAATGATTTTATCCATCAGATCCGGTAAGAAATAAGGCAGGATAAGGTGGCATTTTGCCGGATTATTACGCAGTATCTTGAGCAATTTGAGCATTTTCCTCAAGGGAATTAGGTGAAAGAAAGTGGAAGGGAATGGGCTGGCTCTATTTCTGTGGAAAAACATACAGTCCATTTTCTTTACATTATCTTTTCTGAGGTCATGAAAGGATGATGGAGTAGGTCCCACAGGATGTGCTTGAAGTAATTATGTTCCCAGGTTATTTAGTGAGTGTGGTCTCCTTTTACTTACAGCAGTGCTATTTAGAATTAAATAAATAATTTGCTTTAATAGTTAGTCTCCAATCATTTTATGAATTATGTTTGCTGCACATAATGAGAAAATTGCACTGTGCAATTTTAATGTGTACGTTAGCACGTTTATTGTGGGGCCAGGTTTATGTGTAAAGAGACGAGTAATCATCTAAAAACGTGTTAAAACGATATTTGATTTGTTTTTGTTGCTGGCTTAGCGACTAAAAGAAGACTCCAGCTGCCTCTCTCTTTTGATAAATAGTGAAAAAGAGCTGTAGTGGTTTGAGGGGGATGAGGATGGTGCTGGTATTGATTGACCATCCCAAGGCATTCCATGATTCTTTAACTATTGTTTATCTGCTCAGTACAATTCTACATAGAATCTTTAAGGTTGGAGAAGACCTCCAAGATCATCTAGTCCAATCATCCACCTACCACCAGTATTGCCCACTAACCACATTCCTAAGTTCACATCTACACGTTTCTAGAGTATTGAAGCTTTACACATTTCTGTCACCATCTTGGGTCTTTCCAAGATATGATATATGGTTTTTCTAGAAGAGTAAATTCAGACGCAAACTGTGTAGAAAGGCTTCAAACTGTTATTTCAAAGTGTCCGCTAATCTGATCTTCACGTTGAATATATGGCGTCCCTCTTTGCACATGGCTCAGTGCATGTAGGGAACCCCAAATGCAGAGTGAGCTACTGAGACCACAGCTAATTGCCAGGAACCTCCCATTGCAGGTTAACAGGGGATATTAGAGGGTCTTGGCAGTTTCTTCCTGTGAGTGTTCGTTGTGATCAGTCTCCAGAAATGGAGCTCCTGGTATTTGTGGTCTTCTGGGAATGGAGAGGAGGTGGAGCGGAATTTGCTTGACTGCACTGATAACATGGAAATGCACTGCTGTCCGACTTCTCCTGGATCTGAGCTGTCCACTAGCCTGGAACAGGAGGAAAATTATTCCTACATCTGCCAAGTGGGTGGAGGAGCAAAAGCAAGGGTCATGTACACTGATGCCATGATCTGGCTCATTGAGCATTTCTATTCACGTCTCCTGTAAGGAACTGAGAACATGAACTAAGTGCATTCCGCTGATACGAGAGGTTTCAGCTTGTATCTGAAAAGGTGACCTTTTGGATCTAGGGGCTCGGGTATGAAGGATTGTTTGTTGGTCCAGTTTTATCTGTATTTGCAGTGCTACAGAGATGCAGGATGCTATGAATATAAATCTTCACTAAAAATAAATAAAAAACCCAAGAGCAGCAGCGCAGCAAACCTGGAAAAAAACCACGTCCTAACACCGGGACGTGTACGCACAATTCGTTCTTATTTGTTAGAACCAGTAGAAATGGGGCATTTCTGTGCTGTAGAATACTGACATTTCAACATTCACTGAAAAATTAGAAACTGGGACTATAACCGATAAAAAACAATGCTTATGAAACCAAAAATATTTTCATCAAGAAAGTTAAAATATTTTGTTTCCATCCCTGTGCTTGAGGGGAATCCCAAGTGATGGATGTTTTTGCTTTACCTGAGATTCCGAGTTATTCCTCCGAGAGATGTGCTATAAATGGTGATCTGCTTTGAACTGGTAATGTAATAACAGCTTGCTTCATAATTTTTAATCGGTATTCTAATTAATTACTTTTGCTGTTGTTATTTTAATGGGATCAGCATTGAGTGCTTTGTTTTCATGGGCGCTTTGTATTCAGCGCGTCCTTTGTAACTGATCCCTAATCCTGTTAGGGTGGAAGAGAGGAAGTGTGGCTTTGGCTTTCGTTCCTGTTTAGCTGCTATGGTTAATGAGGGAGGGAAAATAAACAACAGGCAGAAACGAAGTCACAGGGTCTTTTTTATTATTTTAACTTTATTTCTTTCCTGCTCTGCATTTGTTGTTCTTTTTTTGGGGGGGGGCGGGAGGGGGAAGAGGCTAGAAGCAAGTAACCTCTACCAAAGATTTGCATGGGATGTACTTAATTCACTTTTTCTACCTAGCTCAAGTCGTTAGAAGAAAATATAGCTCACCTCTCCCCAATAATACTTAAATAACGCCCTGAATTCATTGCTGCTACTTTTCATTTGATGCAGAAGATTACACTCTATAAAATACAAGAAACATCTGAGCACTTCGAGGACAGAAAGCGTGCTTACTGAAATATTTTATTCTGTGCCTGGTTTCAAGCCTTTGTAATAAAATGAAACAGGACCTGGCTGTGAAGTGAACCTTAATTCAAGCAGACAGAGCTCTTTCTCCAGGGGGACACACTTTACTGATCGTTATGTGTGTTGCTGTAGCCTTTAATACAGGCATTTTCCTTTAGTGGGGGATGCCCGATGTTGAGTGGAACGTGATGGGTGCATCTGGCAAAGATTGCTGCAAAGCCAGTCCGTGCCCTGTGTCCTGCTGGGGGACAGTACCTTTAGGAGCAGCCATCTGTATTATCTGTGGGAACAGCAGATGCCAGTAGAGCTGGGGAAGGTGCTGGAATGGTCTGGTGCCTAAAATCTTTCCAAGGACAACTGGCAGTGCTTCTGCTTTTGTGTAACAGCGGTGAACTTTAAAATGCAGGGTTAGAAAGTACGCGTTGCATAAGTGTAATTTTCTCGTCCGTTTCTGTAATGCAGATACTGAATTCCAGCTGAGAGAAGAGAGATGGTGGACAAATTACCAATGTTCAATTGCAGTGCCAGGTTTTGGCCAGAATGACACCTGTGTAGCCCTGTAAGCGCTCTGCGGATGCACATGAGGATGGGACTCTCCCTGCAGCATCTCTGTCTTGTTTGGTGTGAGCTGAATCCTGGCATGACTGAGCTGTATTTTTGAATTCCACATTGGGGTTGCAGGCTGCTTAGGCTGCAGGTTTTTTGCCATGACGTTCCCAACAGTCTGTGACTATGCAGTAGTGCACAGCGTTATCCCTTGAGCACTGCCTTAGGCTGCTGCTCCCCCTTTAAAGATGGTGTTAAGCATCTTCCTTTTGCTCACAGTGGAATCAGAAAAGAATTGTAAATGTATAAAAATGTGTGTTTATGAATTTGTATGGATATGTGAGAACCCAGTCAGAGATGAAAATTGCATTTATTCTTCTGCAAAGCAGCCTTGTGCGATGGAGCCAGGAGATACTGTGTCCATTAGCAGTGACGGCATGTCCACGCTGCAAATGTACAGAGTTGCTAAGCAACATCCAGAAATGCATTTAAATCTTGGCACATGGGCATTGATCCTGCAAAATTTTCCATGTGTACCCAAGCAGTTCAGTAGATCTGACCGGTCTGTCCATACAGGTAGCACCAGGCACCAGCTTGTTTGCAGGAGTGTGGAGCTATCTGCTTCAGCACCTGGTGTGCCAGGGGGAGGTGGTGGGTGCTGACCCTCGAGTTGCTACCCTAAAATACTGCTGTTGCCAAATGGTGATAAACATCTCTTTGGGTTTTGGTGTCCTCAGCTTGAGGGTGAAACGAGGAGTATGCAAATAGAGAATCCCCAATTACGGTTCAGTGATAGGTTCAGTGGTTACCAACATAATCAGTTTGTACTCCCTGATCTTTGGCTGAAAATTACTGAGTAAATGTCAGTGTGTATCATCCTCTGCTGATCTTTGCAAATGCGTAAGTGTTGCTGCTTAATATGTTGCTTATTCTGAACTCTATTATACGTTTCTATTTTTAAGGCTATTGAAATCAAACTAGATTAGCTAAAATTTAGACTACTGAGACAACTAAAAGAACATTTTATTATCGGTTATTACTGTAGCACAGAGCTTTTAAGATTCAATTATTGTTTTATTCTGCTGCTGACAGCTCCTACACCTTTCACCCACTCCGATTTAACTTCTCACCAGTCCCTATGGCCTCCCTTGTCTGCTGTGTATTGTTTCACAAACACTGGGGAGAGGAGCTTCATTTCAGCTGATAGGCAATAGATGCAAGGGAATCTACCAAATTAAACCACAGATCTGTAAGTGAATTATTACATTTGGAGCACATCCTGGTTGGCTTGGTAATAGTGGCGGGTCATGTTACAAAAATTTTATACCAGCCTCTCCAGTAACTGTACTTTGTACATAAAGGAGGAACAGAGAGCTCAGATCCAGAGGATATTCAAATCTGCTTGACCTCAGCCCTTACCTGTGCCAGGATTCACGCTGCGGTGCAGCAGGTGCAAGAAAGAGGAGCACAGCTGCTGATAACCATCACAGAAAATTCTCCAGGAGCTTCTGAGAGCTAATTCATCATAACAGGTGAATTTCATCCTGTACTGAGTGTGTCACTTCAAGCCCTGTTCATCATTTATGTCTCAAAACACTGTATTTGGACGAGGTGAATGGTGTGCAGGCATTTTGCAGGCCTGCTGCATGGGATAAATTTTGACCTACGTGCTCAGAGCTACTCTACGTAAGCAGAGTAGAGAGCGAAGGTATCAAACCCTGAGAAAGAAGCTCTCCTTCTCATGATAAGAGTTTCAGAGGTGACAGTTTGAAATGATGAATGGTGCACATTGAAAACAACCCAACATTAATTAAGAAGAGAGAGTTAACATTCTGTGCTATTTCATAATGATGACATTCTCCTTGAAATATATACAACATCTGCGTACTGAAGCTCAGCCAGACACAAGGCATCAATAAATACTCGTCTTTGAAAAATGTAATTTCTTGATAAATATTGCATTAAAGGAGATGATGCTGATGTCTGCTCAATGGGTAGCCTGGCAAGGTTACATTGAAGTTATGTGCTCAGTTTCAGCTTGTGTTGCATCAATTAGGCTCAATCCACCTCGTGCTGAAGTCGCTGCTTTGTTAGTCCTGTGGGCGGGGTACCCTTTGCTTTGTGCCATCTCCTTCTTTGTGGCTTCAGCCCTGAACAGAGCCCAGAACGACCTTCTAGAAAGCAGTGCTTTCTCGCCAGCTCGCCCACTGTTATTTCCATCAATATCAAACTAATTAAAACCTTGATGATCGATATTCTAGCCTTTGTATTTGTTTCTCTTATCTATCTTAACATGTGTTCTTGCTCTGTCTCTTCCTTTTGCCCAAGAGGTCTTAATTAAAGATTAACAAATCAGCTGGAATTCAACAAGAGAACTGAGCCAAAGTTAAAAATATGAACTCATAGAAACCCTACTGCAAGCTTGGAAGAATTTTTTCTTCCAGTAGGCTGGATTTATTTGAATGCTTACAAAGCTGTTCTTCTGTTTCTGATGTTAGTGGTGCCCTGTGCAGCTGGAAGCAGGAGCTCACCAGTGCTACGAGAGAGACCACTCCTCTTTGTTTCTTCTGATGCAAAAAATAGCACAGCAAATGCAGTGGCTACCAGTGTTCATACCAGGAAAATGCTTCACTCTGTATTTAACAATGAATTGGGCCTCTGTAAGAAATAATTTGTTTTGATCTGACAAGGTTATCTAAAAAGTAACGAATTCGGCTGCACCCGCAGCACCCACGTCAGCATCACGCGGCTTTGGGAGGAAGAACCGCACAGCCTGAGCTAAATGTGGGAAGAATTTTGAGATGAGGAGGTTAAGAAAAGGTGCAGAGTCCAGATTAAGAACGATGTGTCATGCCGAGGGATGACTGAATTATTGTTTTGATGTTAATTAGTGAATCTGAAACATGAATATCTGTTTTTGCTGAGATTTCGTAGCCTGAGTCTGCAATTGCTTTTTACATTTTTATTTTTTGAAAGTGAGGGAAAAAAACACCTTTTGGTATGCTGGGCGACCTCAAGGCAAAGGCAAATGCTTCAAAACCAGCTGCCAATAACAGCTGTCTGGGGTTTGAACAAATCTGTGTATTTTGCCCATAGTGTGGATGGTGTCTCACATAGCAAAGACATGAAAGCTTTGAGCTGTACTGAGCATGAGGAAGAGCCTTCCTGAGCAGGGGCACAACAAGCCCACTGTTCTCCATGAGCCATGAAAGACACTGGTATTTGCCCAAGACTTGACCTGGACCTAGAGCTTGTGGAGGTCTCTGCCCTGTGGATCAGCCACCACCTCTACACCGGGGTGGAACCAGCCAAGCTGGAGCCAGTGCTCATCTGCATCTCAGCTTCACCTCACCCCAGTGTGAAGAGCTGACCATGAGAATGCTTTTAGTTCATTTATCGCCTTTGTCGGGGGATGGATCTCAATGATCATTGTGATCCCCTCCAACCCAAGCCATTCTGTGATTCTTATTTGAAGAAACAGGTCACGTGGCAAGCTGGTAACCAACACATACAGCACCAAAAGTGAAGCTTCTCCCCCTGCTTCTTTTTTAACGTGTTGTTTTTGAAGAAGTCCTTTTTTTTTTTTTTTTTTTTTTTTATGGAAGCAGCAAGCAGATAAATGTGTTGACAAGCAGTACCTCAGCAAAGAACAGAAGTGGGAAAGAACAGCTTGAAAGAGGTAATCTTCTGCCACCTGAGAAGAAATGCACATGGGAGCGAGAGATGAGCAGGTAATAAAGGTACTTTTGCCTTTAATGCATCCATCGCCTGGAATGCAAGCACGGATGAAATGAGAGAGGCTATTTCTTACCCAGACAGAGCTAACATCTGGCAGCATGGGCTGCAACACACTGTGCTGCTGGGCTTGGTTGTGGGCTCACTGCTTTCTATGCTTCAAGCCAGTCAGAGTTACCAGTAACGAGATAGATGGAAGCCCTAGGTGGTTTTTCTTTTTTCTTTCTTCCTTTTTTTTTTTAAAAAAAAAAAAACCAACAACTGCTGTGAAAAATTTGCAATAAAACTTGTAGCAATAAAGCAGGGTTTTAAGTTTTGCTGTGACTTAAGAGGCTTTGCAGAAGGTTGATATTTCATCGAAACCTGAAGAGAAAGAGAGGCAGCATATTTTCACTGCGTGTCATGTATCTTAATGAGTCAGTTGGAGGCTGGGAACTGGAAATGAGAGGAAAATGGATGTTTTGGTAAAAGTGGTGGAGGTGGGCTTTGCTGCAGACCTCCTGCTGCAGCTGGGGCGAGGCATGTCGTCACTTTGGGATCTGCCAGTACAATACAGATTTGGGATCTGCACCACATCTTTGGGTAATGGTGTTATGAGGGCAAATCCATGCAGGCTGTGAAGTGCCCAAGATGACAGGGATGAGAGCAGTTATCTGCAGGCAGAGAGAAGATACAGGCAGTCAGCGAAGCAATTGGGAGAGGAAATAATGGGAGGAATCACATCATTAAGGATTTTATATAAAACCCACGCAATTTTTTTGTTTGTTTGTTTTCCTCATTACTGGTAATTCTCTGAGATGATTCCATGCACCGTCTCCGTCAGCCACCATCCCTCCAGGCCAGTTAGGAGTTCTTCAGCCTTCTGGGCTGGAAGGTGAGGAAAACATTATGCGTTCCTCCTCCGTTCCATTTGGTTTCTAAAGAGATTAAATTTACTGGGAGAGATTAAAAAAGAGATTAAGGAGATTCATTTTCCTGGAAAGAGGTCTCTCTCTCAAACAAAATATGAACATAAATAACAATGCAAAGAGACTGGAAATATGTACAGAAAATTTAAGATGCAGCTGCAGACAAAGGAAGAAAAGAGATATGAAAAAGAAACCATAAAACATAATATAATCTCACTGTTGATTTAGAATTACTCCATCCTTTCTTCATATCCCACCAGGCAAAATTTACACTTTACAAATCTAAAAAAGGAACACACAAATAATCAGCAGTGTATAAACTTACCTGTCCTTTTCCTGCAGCCTTCTTTCCATAGCACAAATATAGCATTATGGGCGTCATTGGTGCTCTCCTTTTTGCATTAAAAAAAAACCAAATAGATGAAGATTCTGCCATTAAAGAGGGGTTATACTTCATGGAAGAACCCAGTCTATGCTGTGTGGTAAAAGTCTGCCAAAGGAATAATTAATTCCCAAGGATTTTGCAGGGCATTTGGGCATCTGAATGTTTTCTGTGGGCTTAGGTATCTCTTAGTCTTGCACCAAATGGAAGTGTGACCTCGGAGGGCAGATTGGATGAAGGCAGTCACGCAGCCTGTCCCAGTAAGATTTTCTCCCACACATCTTATTACTGAAAAAGCCAGCAAAGTATCTTGTCCAGAAGGCTGCTGCAAGGCTTATGTACTCCTTAAGCCTACTTATGTCTGCTTAGGACATAAGTAGAACTTAGACAGTCCCCAGACCTTGGCCCAAGGGGGAACGTCACAGCAGTAGCATTCAAATCCCCCTATCTATCTTCTTGGCTGGGCCTTCAGCTTTCATTCTGCTTAATAGCATTGGTGTGAGGCCAAAGACACGATCCAAAAATCTAACTGGGTACAGAATCAGCAAAAACTCCCGGTAATGGATATAAGACTTCCTTCCCCCCTCCTAGACCTTGCCTGGAAAAGAAACATCAGCAGTTTGGCCGTGCTGAGGACAGAACGAGCAGTGTGACCAAAGAGGTCGGGATCCGTCATCCCTCCCACGCTGTTACTCCGCCAATACGGGTCGTCACAGTGAGAATTATTTATCTAAGGAAATTGAAATGAAAGAAAAAAGTATATGGCAAACTGATTTATATATTTTTTATATAATGTTTAGTAGGGTGGTGGATTTGAGCCCTTAGCTATTTTCAGTGGCTTAAACTTTTTCCTCATTGCACAGCAGAGAAAAGCTCTTGGCTGTTTATAAAGTTTGGCAGCTGCTCTCGAGCCCGTGTGCATTGATGGCTGATCAGTTGGTTAGACATAGCTGCTCCGATAGAAATCTGAAACTGATAGGGGGAGGTTAGACCAGCAGATTCTGTAGAAAGGATTGAACAAAAATCTTAAATGAAATCTGGAAATAATGAGAAGTATTTATAAGCTTAAACAGAAATCTGTGGAATGGCGATAACTATTGTGCCCTTCCTGCTAGATTGAGGGGTGGCTTTGTGCTGGCTTTGAAAGAGATAGCATTCATCTGTGTTTGTGCTACAGCTCCCGTAGAATGGGCTGAAGAGGTGAGATATATATAAGCTGTGCGCAGCCTACAGTTGCAATGACAGTTTGATTTTATCACTGCCACCTGCAATATGCAGTCCTGTGCTCTGTAACCCTCCAGAAATGGAGATGCATTTTAAATGCAGGTGTAAAGATTTTTTTTTATTTTTTTATTTTTCAGGAAGCAGCAAAGTGCCTGGCAAAGGCTGTGCCTCCTCCAGAACTCAGCCATCGGCTGCCGGCAGGGTTTGTATTGCTGTGTATGCATTACTTTGGGAACGCAGGAACGTGGCTTCCAGTCATGGAAGGCATGGTTGCTAAAGTTTTACTTAGCAGAGCGTGTGTCCTTGGCACAGTGTTGTGCAGCCTTTTCTTTACACCAGAACAGCTGGCAGACAGCTAACAGACACTGTCTTGAGTTTGAGTGGGGTCACTGAGTCGGTGTAAGCTACCGCAAGTTGAAGTAAGGGCGGCTTTTCAGAGATTGTAAGACGGAAGGGAATAGCGAGGCTGGATCCTTGTGCTCATCCCTTCTGGATGGAAAATAAACATGTTCCCATCCTGTTCCCTTAAAAAAAAAAAATCCACTTGCCAGCTTTGAGATAGCTAAAGGGACAGTGTGCTCCTGGGACTGAGATGTCAGCAGTTGCCAGGAGAAATACTCTGAGATGAAACTTGTGGGTGTTCTTGAAACTTAATGTTGGAAATGGGGTAATTTGGATTCTATTCTTGACTCTAGCCCAAGAATTCAAGTATTATAAAAGTTATTGGAGAGCCAGTAAAATTTCAGCTTTGTGATATATAAAATAAGGATAAGTGCACAGGTTCTTTGGTACTATGTTAAATAATAAGTTATAAGGTTATCAAAGTCATCAATACTTTTAACGTGTCTAGAAATCTGGGAATACATAGCTGTGTTTTTGCTGGGTAGTGCTGATGTTGTAAAGCATAAATAAGTGAAGAAATAAATAAAGGGACGTAATAATTTTGTAAGATGCTGCTGATGGTTTTTTTCCCATAAATATTTTAGGTAATACTCCAAGCTTGGATTGGATTTCCTAGCGCAGTGCTTGATTTTTGTGGGTATTTTGGGGAAAGAAGCAACCAAAATAAAAAAAGGCAGAACTACTGTATCAAATACCTCCAGCAAGGCAGCTGTCGGATGTGTGTGTGTATGCACGGTCTTCTGTAAATACACACATTCATCATGATCAAAAAAGGTTGTTTTAATGAATCATGGCTGGGCAGGTGCTGTAGTATTTTTAAATATAGCAGTAATGCTATGAAGTTATATTTCTCAACAGCTTTTGCTACAAGGAAAGTGTATTACATGCTTGAGTGAGAGGCTCTCTTCAGGGAAGGTCAGATGTGGGGTGGATCTTGATGCTGGAGTGCATCTTGAACTATCATTCTTTATGATAGTGCCAATGTCAAGAAAATCTTGTTTTAGTTGGATATGGCTGAATACTATTGAAGTGGGTAGAAAAAACTTGAACTGAAGGAGCCCATAGAGATCACTGGCTGCCAGCTTTTGAGAGACATGCTTTCTGATGTTTTAGTTAACCAGAGTTGAAAAATGTGTCTTTGTTAGTGTGTTTGCTCCTGGTGAACCTTCCTTCAGAAAAATTGCAGCCATTTCCCACAGCATTTTTGGCTTTCTCCTTCCCCTGCATCTCTGGGCCAGTGCTGATGATGAATTTGTGGAGTTTGTCTTTCTCCCTCACCCGTCTGGGTGCTTACGTACAATGCAATGAAGGCTGCAGTCACTGCAGCTGAATCCACGCTCTGCTTCCCCCGTGCTCCTTCACCTCACATCTAGATTTTCCTCTTTTAGGGGAATCTCATTTGCAAAAATATGCTTTTGTCATGCAACATTATTTGTAGGCCTGCTATTAAGCTCTCGCTGCATTTATATTTTTGACAGTGTGCACCAATTTGCTCATAATTCCATTATGTTCTGTATATCACTGAATTGGGAGAATAATTTAGGCATATGTTAAAGCCTCTTGGTTTACACACATAAAATGCTATTCTGGTAACAAAGTAGTGGATATGTTTTATAATGGGACATATATCATTATAAATGGAACAGTGGTTTTACAAAATATTTTAAGAGGAAGGTAAATTAGATCATGAAATGTGCATAAGGGCTATAAATTATGCAGTAGCCTAAAGAATTATTATAAAGAGATTTGGTTGCGGCCTGAGCCCACGAAACTTTTAACTGTGGCCATTAAAATAAACCATATCAACCGCTCCCAGTCACAGATGATGTATTACTTCTCGTGGAATGGTCATCTAGAACTGGAAAATTATTCACGGTGTGAAAATAATGGTCACTCCTAATTCTGGATGCAGATGTTTTTTAATGAGTGATATGAAATGGGAAATGGTGGTAGTTTGAACTAGAGTTTTTATAGCTCTCTCTCTTGGCATTCAGAACACCTTTCCCCCACGAGGTGCCTAGAATTTCTTAGATGGAAAAGGCTTTAATGTCTGATTTAGCTTGTGAAAGATGCTTCAGGGTGACACGCTGAAGTGCCGTGAGATGGCGGAGTGCATTTGACACCATGACTGTCATGGTAGCTCTTAGATGTTGCAAAAAGAACTTCAGTTTCCCTTCTGACTGAAACAGGCGTCTCTTCATCTTTCCCTTTTTTATGATTTTCGTTTGCCTGTGATTACTTTACAACGCGTTTTTCTTCTGGTGTTTTTCAAGCTTATGTAGCCAAGCCCATCTCTCAGGAAGATTTCCTTCAGAATCCATTCGTGGACCTCACTGAAAACTTGTTGGTTGGGCGCCACGTCCCAGCAGGGGTGCAGGAATGGTCCGTAAATGAAATTCATCCATTTGTACCACTGTGGTCAGTGGAAGAATTTGCAGTGCTGTGGGCTCCTGTGCTGTGCTGGAGCAGGCCCCTGCAGCGGGCAGCTGGGCTGGCAGGCCATAGGGCAGCACTGCGGGCACGGCTCCTCAATGCACCGGTTCCTATCTCCGCGTCGTTCTGTTGCGCTGTGAACTCGTTTAATTTTCATGCTAGTGAAAGGTGAAATAGCAGTTTTGTGGTTAATGGTTAACTCTATCCTGGAAAACTCCCGTCAGGAATTCTGGAGGAGAAGCTGCCTTTATTTATTTAGTGAGCTGTGGTTGTGTGGGGTCGTGGCTTTTTTAATGACCTCAAAAGGCCTTGCTGCTTCAGGGGAATGTAACAACCTCCTCCCCGTCAGTGCTCTGGCACCCAGACTGGAATTGGGAGTAACTTCTCACGACAGCACGGTGAAGAAGTGCTGCTTATGAAAAAGGAGAGGAAGGGATAAAACAAAGTGTCTCTGGATGAGATGAAATTAGGCCATGATTAGCCATTACCCAGGTCATTAATTTCCGGGCTATTTTAGGGAAGGAGGAATGTAAGGAACAATTGCGGATCTCTCTTGTTCCTGAATGCTCTTGTCCCTGTTCCCCAGGCTGGGGGTGTCTGTTGCCATCCCAGCGGCACAGTGCAGGCTCTGCACGTGTTACTTTGGGAGCAGCTTCTCACCAATGTACCCAGAGTTAGCTGCAGGACGGTGCTGTTTTAGATAAAACAGCCTAAAACCTCTGTCATCTCAATGATGGATACAGTTTTGTTTACTTCTATTATGTATATATATACATTTTCTTGTCTCCTTGGTACATATATGTTGTAAATGGCCATTAATTTCAACAACATTGTTTATGCTGCCACAGAATTTGGCTTTGTAGGTGGCCTCTGTACTTATCCATCTTCCTTTGACCCTCAACCCTGAGAAATCTATGGGGAGAGCAATGAAAAATTAATGTGACTTCGCATCTGCAGCTGTTCTTGGTGCATTAGTGTCACCAAGAAAGCAGCGCTGCATCCTTCTAAAAATGTTTTCTGCATATTATATACCCAGTGACAGTCCACACAAACTTTAATTTGAATGCATTTTGTTTGTGCTGTGTGACAGAATTGCCAGCCCTAGGGATTTTGTCATTAGTCTCCTGACAGTTGTTTTTTTCTTGTTTCTTTTCTTCTTTTTCTTTCTTTCAATTTCTTCTGACAACAGAGCTCTGTGGCTTTTGTTGCTTTAGCCTAGTTTGATGTGAATTGATAATAATTACAGTAGTAATTAACATTATTTTCATAGGATGGGTGTAATTTGTCTGTAATTATAGCTGGAGTGATAGAAATGCATCTCCAATTTTTAAAGGAAAATAAAACTCTAACCTTCATGGTACTGGGGGAAAGAGCTCAGATATGCTTTCAGAAGATTAAAAGCTGGAGGGCTAAAATTAAGCCTTCAATTATACCAAAGTTTAATCTTGTGATACTGAATTCTTTTTACAGTGTTTTGGGGATCTGACCTCTGAGTTGTGTGTGTCCAGGGCTGACAGTATCAATTCCATTATGGCGACCCATTAAGCCAGTGGCCTTTGGGCATTGACCTTTTCATTTCTAATGCTGAAGTAATTTATGCAGGCAGAGTTTGAGACAAGTATATTAGTTTGTTTTCTCATTTTTTCGCAACTTGGCACTAACATAAATCATATGTAATTTCTGCCTATTTTGCTTTGTGTGTGGTTTTTTCAGGGTAACTTCAGCTAATGGCACGCCGTGGTTTTTCCAAGCCCTTCTCTAATATCCATTTGCTGCTTTGCAATGCAGCTCGGGGATCTATTTATTTCATTTATCATCACTCAACGAAGTTCCTTAAAATGTGGAAAGAGGCTGGTGACTCGCTTCTTGCAGATGATACTTAGGTTTTGCAGAATTAGGCTGTTTTGTCTTCATAATTGGTGCCCAGCTCTGGTGATGCAGCATAGCCCATGGTGGTGGATGGGGTGGAGGGAGGGGTTCTGCGTGGCTCTGGCATTGAGTGAGACCTTGCTTTGGAACTCTGTGAAGTGCCTTGAAGATTGTGGGAGCTGCTGGATGATCATAAATGGTGATAATAGGAGGCCACAAAAGAGATTAAAGCTTTCAGTGTTCCCTTTTTTGTGTATAGTATGAAAATGGCTGAACAAAATAAGGAAAAGTCTATTTCTTGTGCTAGCTGTCACCCCGAACCCTTGTAATCTAGAAATATTTCCTGGAAGTTCTTAAGCTTTACCCTCGGGCAGGTTTAACTCTTTGCTTCAGCCACGAGTCCTCCGATGTGTTCAGATTGCTTATTTGATTTTTATTCTGTTTGAGTTGGAAAACATGTTCCTTCTGCGGGTAATTTCTTTTAGCCAATCCACATGACTAGAAAATGAGTTCAAATGCCTCAGAGGAGCCAATTCTTTCTAATGGATACATTGGATGTCACATATTTCTTCTTTACTCTTTGGACATTTACCTTCCAGTCTTACGAAAGGCAATGCCATAAGTAGAAAAATGTTTATAAGTGTAGCAGTGAGCAGAAGAAAAGCCTCCAGCTAGCCTTAGTCATGTTTTAATTAATTATGAACAACACAAATCCTATATGTGTTTAGCCATTCTTCTTACATAGCTATTATGTGTATTATGTCTTTACCTCTGCTTTCTGGATATGGACAGAAAAATATCTATATAGTTTAACATTAATTATGTATGTATGAGACCTTAATACATTCATAAGCTGTACACTGAGTCCAGATTCTCATTACTTTATTTCTATGAGAAATGCCCTCTTGCTCATGTCTCCCTCCTGAGTGTGAAGGTTTAAGCTGGTCCAGGGCTCAGCTCCCCATTCTCCACAGCAGAGCACCATCACCACCTGATTTTGGGCAGCCCATCCTTCCTTTGTCACTGTTTCTGCCTTGCCATGTGCTCTGAGTACCTTCATACTCAATTCCTTAAAGGACTGGCCATCCAGGGAGGTGTGATCTGGCCTGCTATAATTGTTAATGTATTTCATGTTTATTTTTTTCTGCAGGTGGTGAATATATCTTTGTATAGAAGCTTGGGGGACAGAAAAATGACTGTAGGTTTGACTGCTGAGTTAACTGTAGCATGGCATACATCCAGACAGAAAGCCCTCCTAGCTCTTGAGTCCCTACCCTAACCCCAAACATAACCCTACTCCTAAAATTCCTGTAAAAATCAGATCTATCCTTGGAATCTCTGATCTCTCTAATGCAATTAGAACAGAGACACTGGGCAGCCCATGACTAGTCCAGGACCAAGCAACCCACCTTTATCAACATATCAGTCAACTAATCCCAGGGAAATCACAGTTGCTCTTTGAAGCACTGGTGGTGGAAGAGCAGCTGAGGAAGGCTGGAGTTGGGGGAGTGTGACATGAGCCACTCCTGACACTTGTCAAATCTAATTTTCTCCAACTGGTCATCCAGTATCCGTGGAGTAGGTCACATACCTGGAGGGAAAATGAATTATCTGGTTTCTGAGTTCTGAGGGAGGCAGCAGCTCAGCCATAACATCAAGATTGCTTTTCAGCCACCTTAAAACAATCATGTCGGAAAAGGCCTGAGGTAAAATACAAGAGCAGAGACAGTCCAACACATTTGAGGAAAATGCCAGAGCTGTATCTCGGAAGGTGTAACAACCTCCCTTGATCCCTGTAGCAATGAAAGGGGAGTAGTCTGAATTGCTAGTGGAGGACAGGCAAAAAAAGGTACCTTTTAGCTGCTCTGGACTTACCATCGCTGGAACATTAGTGAGATTTTGATGACCAAAGGAGCAAGAATTTGTACCGTGGCAGAAAAATGAGTGAAGTCCTTCACAGCCCTGGTGAGAGGACAATGTCTCTGTTTTTGTTACTTTGTGCAATCTCATTGAGAAAGGAAGTGCTGTACGCTTTTTAGATCCAGCCCCACGAGGTCTTTCTGAACTCTCCATAGTCTCAGAAACCTGAGGAGAGATGATCCAGACTGCTGGATGGCTTTGGCAGCTCATTAAGTGCTTCCAGATGTTTCATTTGCACACATATGAGCTGGACTTGAGCAAAACTTCCAAGGAATTTGAAGACCTTCAGCAAACTGCTCAGCTTTGGCCCTCAAATTGACATTGACATCCTTTCTGAGCAATTAGAATGGTTATGATAAAGAATATAAGGCCATCATGTGAGATGGAGGCTGCTTCCCTTGTTGTGCACCTTCCAGCTCCGAGGTTGTAATGTTACAAAGTCAACTTGGAGCACTGAACGGTTTGTTAGAAAGGATTTGAGGCAGGGCTCTACCCCCATCCCTTCCTTTCCATAACACTCTCTGCCTCTTAGACTTTTTCCCCTGTTTGTAATCATTTCTAAATTCTTAAAGACTGCTGAAGAGAAAATCTTTGAGGAAAGGGCTAATTGAAATTTCCCAGAGGGAATGCTTTAAGGTGGTAATAACTTAATGGTTGGCCACCGCTGCTATGGAGCTTCCCATTCCATTGTCAAAGCTGGTTAACTAAAAGGCTTTCTCCCATTGTGGACTGTCAGACTGAATTTGTCTTATAGAGTGAGGGAGAATCAATGAACTGATTAGCAATTGTTGAGTTGGGTATTTCTGGAATTAGCACTGGTATGATCTCCATGGGTTTGTCTGTGTTATTAAATGCAAAGGACTGTGATCAGTTCAGATAAAATAGGAATAGCTCTTGTATTTTCAATGGATTGATTTGTCCTAGGGGAGGTTTTTGCCCACTGCGGAGCAGAGGAGGCATTGGAATACAAGGCTTTCATATAAGGTAAATCAATTGCCTTTCCTTCCTGTATTCCTTTCCTTTTTCTGTTTTAATACTATTGATGAAGTGACCAAAATGGTGTCTGGGCATATGTAAAAAATCAATGAAAAAGTAAATCTTTAAAAAAAAAATAAAAAAATCAATTGTCCCGGAGTGTGAATTTGAATGTGACCCATTTTTATTGTACCGTGTGTATACTACATAAGGTACCTGGCTGTCATGATGTATTTTGCTTTACTTCTGTCAACCAGATTTTTTTAAGAGGTAATTTCTTAAGAGAGGAAGAGTTGTTAATTTTAGTTTTACCAGGAAAGGTCCCAAACCCAAACTCTCAGTGTCAGAACTCTTCTGAACTTATGATTCCTCTGCAGACTTCAAAGAGTTTCCTAATTGGTTTCAGTTAGGTAACTGTTTAATAAGCTTTATGTAGATTTTATTCATGCCAGTTCTTCCTAAATCTTTTTTTCCTTTTCAACTGCATCTCTCCAACCACAGTACAGTACTTCGTACTTCATAAAATCATTCCATTTCAGCTTGATCTTCCAGTTTCTTTGTCTTCATCATCTATGGTCTGGTTCACCTCTACTCCATGCAGTCTCCTGATTGCTGCCAGGTTTCTGCTCTTGGCTGTCTCCTCTGCCCATGCATAGCTGCCAAAATTACCCATCTTCTCCCATCCTGCACCACGTTTGCAGTTTTCATGTTCTCCATTTGTTGCCTCTGAGCCCAGGTCACGAGAACTTACGCAAAACGCAGAGGAAGGCATTTCTTATCAAAGTAGAACCAACTTCAAATGATACAAGACCTGCTGTGACCATCGCTGCTGATGGAATTGCATCTGGGAGGTCTCAGAGCCCACATGGAAGTATGTATTTTCCATATTTGTTATTGATGATACAGATGTGCACAGCAGCACTCTTGTCTATCCTTGCTTAGACAGCGCTGCTCATAAAGCGTGCTCTTCACAGGAGCATCTTTAATGAACACGCATCCTTTTGATCAAATCTTGGTGTTTTATGAGGAAACAAAGGGCGTAGAGCAGATTACGGCTGATGGCAGGGAAGTGGCCAGGGTTGCCTGGAAGGGTAAATGTCTGGGGAGCGTGTTCTCTGCTTGCTCCAGAACTGGCCTGCTACCTGCAGAGAAGGGCTGTCTGAGTCTGTTGACTCCACAAAAGGGATTTTACAGAATGACAGGTATGGCAAGAACTTCTCACCCTGGCTATGCACAAGGGTAGGATATGACCCAGTTGTCATTCTTTCTGTGCCAGCTCTTCCCAACAGGCAAACAAAGCACAGAAACAACTTGTCCAGAGGTGCCAGCGCCAGGAGACAAAGTCAGGTCTTCTGAGCACAAGGGCAATGTTCAGTTTAACACTCCTACTTTCTGTAAGGACGTGACAGCATAATTTAGCTGCACTGTAATTTACTGTGCTGTGCTATGTGTTCTACATTGCAGCGAGGCTGACCAAGTTTGTAATTTTAGTGTATATGATCAACATGCTGCTCATTTTTCCATTATCAGGGAAGCCTGTAATTTATCTCCCTCACTTGTGTCTCACACTGGAGCATTTCATTTCCATGACTGTGAATTATCAGCATCCAATCCTTGAAGCTACGATTGGAGATAATAGCCTAAAGTTTCCCAGGTGAATAATTACTCCAGCTGTCCAGCCTGTGACATCTTGGAGTGCATTTTTTCCCCTACAGAGGAAAGCATTCAGCATTTTCTGAAGACCGTGACCTTCTACGCTGTCTAAAACGTATTTTGTTTGAACTCTTATTTGTAGGAAGTCTGTCGTTACGTGTTCCTCTCGGTTTAGTTCTCCCACTCATCCTCCAAAATGTTAATAAATGTATGGCAGAAAAATGAATGGTGCTTATGCTATTAACCTTTTTTTATTCTGGGCTGCTGCCTGTAAGAGAGATTTTGACATGAGATTTGCAAAACTCCCCAGATTACTCTGGAGCATAAGTTCCAGTGGAAGTTCTTGGGATCTGAGATTTTTCATTTCTGTTCATTTAAACACCTTGTCCTTGTTGCCTGGCAATTACTATTTCATACAGTCAGAACAAAGTTATCAGGCTGGTATTTTGGAGACACAAAAGCAATTAGCTTCTCAATCCACCCTCAAGAGGAATCAGGTGCTGTTAATGAACTCTCGTGCCTATCTTTGAATCTCTCCTCTAGCACAGATACATGGCATTTGGTGCAAATATTTGTCCCAGTTCTCCTACACATGCTGTGCAGTAAATAGATGGGGCAATCTGTACGGGAATTCAACATAAGGGGCTTTTGATACAACACGATCATCTAAATATGTGTTTGATCTTAATTTTCTTGTTACAGATACGATTTATCCTGTGTGCACAGCCCCAGATAATGCTCTCGGTGGACACACATGTTTAAGTACAACAAACCTTGCTCTTAAAGCAGCCAGTGCTTGCCTCAGCTATTCTTTGCCGCATGCAGAAGCCTCATTTTTCAGAAGAAGTAATGTTTGGGAATGTTCCGCGGTGAAGCAAAAGGCCAGGCTGATTTCTAGCAAGCAGATGTTGTCAAGGGATTTTGTTATCTTCTCAGCCCGTTTGAGGTACAGAAGAACAAGTTGTGAGTTTTAAGGATCCTTTAAAATTATTCCGTGAGATGTTAATGAGCACGTTGAAAAGTTGAACACATGGAGAATGGATGTTATCCTGATACGCTGTGCATATGGTTACTGTGTTTTAGAGACACATTCCGTATGTAGGCAGGCAGTGGGCTGTTGGGTCACTAGCGTGCCTGGTTACTAGACAGCTGTTGTTTTTGTGCACTCTGCTCCGTGCCTACAGGTATAACACTGGGCAGAGTTTTAATACATCACCAAAGAAGATGAGCTGTCCTGAGCCATCTGCAAGGTTCTGCTCCTGTTGGTGCAGATAGCAGTAAGCATGGTATTTCTCCGGAAGGGCAATTTGTATGGACTGTCACTGCTGGCAATGGGAAGATTTAAAGTATTCCATTGTAAATTTTAGGAAAGCTCAGATGCTGGTGCTGTGGGACCATTAGGACTTATGCGGGGTGTAGTTGACCTCTTCCGTGTTTTGCCCGTCTTGCTTGGTACATCTGTTCAAAACACGTTTCTTCTGATTGTGCATCTTCTGCAATGCATCAGAGTCACTGACGTTGATCACTTCCATTAGTGCCAAGGCTGCATCAGCTGGCATACCGGATGGACATGTCACTGTAAGTGGTCCAGCCATCTCAGACATTCAGGCAATTTTCTGAAAATGGATGTTACTTATTCCAAAGGTAAAACGTTCGAGTTTGTTTTAAGCAAGTGGAAACTCAAAAACCATTTACCTCTGTCTTGCAAAGATCTTCACTAAAGAGTACCATTGGACTTAAGAGAAGTGGTTGACTACAAAGATTCACTATATAATTTATTACAATTTTTTTTAATACTTCAGCTTTTTATTGGCCTTCTGTAAATGTAATGTAAAGCTCATTATTTGTGAGAGGCATATATTCAAGGGTATTTAAATTTTTCAAAAATGTATTTGCTCTGTCAAAGCTAAGTGTTTTTATTGCTGCTTAAAGCAACATTAGATGTTTTATTGATCACAAACATGCCAGACTGAGTACACTGCCTCTGCCCAATGTCAGAAGCAGTTCTGGGTCTGTCTAGTATTTGGACGGGTGACCTGGTTGCTGCAGACACGAGCTGAGCTGGAGCTCGCAGAGCTGTGAAGCAGGAGAGAACATGAACTGAAGGAGCGGAAAGATTCAACCACTCTTGGCCCATCTTGTCTGCAGAGCCCAGGGAGATAGGAAGTATTTTAATGAGCTTTAAAATAGCAACAGACCTTCCACTGGGTCAAGATTGTTCTTTGCTCACAATGTGCTAAAGCTGAGGAGCAATGGCCATGCTTTGGGAAGCACAGAGCAGCTCTGTCCCCAGGTGTCACAGACTTAAATACCGCTAATGGTGCATTGACAGTCCTGTTCTGCTGGGGACGTGACCGCTGAGGGCTGGACAGAGCCAGGAAACTTTTCTTAATACTCATCCAATAGCCATCACTTGTAATGGATTTGAACTACTGACCTATGGACTAAAATTTTTAAAAGCAAATCGGGGTCCTGAGCCCATGCCCTGATGAGACTTGCTGGGATACAGCCACTGTAATACTCAAGGGCCATTGTTTTAGAGGTGTGATGTCAGTACAAATCCAGCACGTAAAGGCGTGTAAAGGTCTGCCCTCACGTCAGCTTTGAAAGTGTAGAAGTGCTGGAGTGAATTATGTTGATACACTGAAAAGTAATGCAGCCTCCCTCCCATACCCACCCACATAATGAAGAGAGCCTTTAATTTTAATACTCTCCATCGTGAACTGTGGTCTCCTGGGAGTGGCTGCACGCTCATTTCCGTGGGGCAGAGGCAGCAGCAGGAGCTGCTGAGCAGTAAATCAGCACGAGCCCACAGCAGAACGTTGTTTTGGGGAAATGCTGAGCTTAAATAGACAGCACGGACTGTACGAGAACATGGGAGCTCTCCTATTGCATCCCGAAGCAGCCCGTTCTTTGGCTAATTCAGTTCTTGTGTATTTCCTCTTTTATTTTACTTTATTTTATTTTATTTTATTTTATTTTATTTTATTTTATTTTATTTTATTTCATTTCATTTCATTTCATTTTATTTCATTTTATTTATTTTTATATCCTGGCAGCTTCTGTCTTTCCCAAATTGGCATGCCATCGTTACTGTGATGTATTATAAAGACATGGGGAAAACACTCCAAAAGCTGTAGACTCTTTAATGAACGTTTGAAGTCATGTCTTGGTATAACTACAAGCAGAGCCAAAAAAATGTATTATAAAATACATTTTTTTCTCCAAGAGCTAATCCAGAAATGCATGATCATAATGGAATGACTAACTACTGTAATTGGGTATTGTATCGCATTGTATGGCTTTAATTTATGATGACAAGCAGCAATTCAATAGCACAGACACCACTGTTGCTTTTGAAACACTATGCCTGAAGGATAAGTGAATGTCTTAGAAGAGTTGTGGGTTATTTCTCTTGCAGCACCTATAACAAAAGAAGGAGCAGAGGAGGTGCTTGGTCAGGGGAGCATCAGGCGTCCCACACCAGCAGCCATGGTGTGATGCACGAGGTCACTGTTGTTCAATCCACTCTGGGTTCAGGTTTTATATAGGGTTAATATTTGCATTATGTAGGGAAGGAGTAAAGTAAAAATCAAACATTTTCAAATGGTTACTACATGCGTAAGACAGAGAGTAAGAAAGAAAGGGAAGGAGGGCCGTTATTTTTTATTTAAAGGAATCTGTATGAGCGAAGGGTAGCAGCAAGAGGAAATGGAGACTAAAGTTTGAAAAGGGACAGGTTGGCAGCACATCGGGGCAAGGTTCTCTAACAGATGTACCCCATGCCTGCTTGTGACACGCAGCCACGTCACTGTCAGTGCCCATTTCTGCTGCACTGCATCACCCCCTCGCCACGTCCATCATCCCCAAACTGCAGCGTGGGGGGATGCTCCTGTACTGCTCCCTCCCTGAGGCTGAGATGAGGGTGAGATGCTGGGAGGCTGTAAGGGATGTGCCGGGTGAACGGGGCTTCATATAAATAAATTAGCCTCTATGTTTCTTAAATTAATGATGCTGTTGATGATGACAAGCCAAGGTAAACCAGGAAGGCTCACCCTTGCTGAACGGGAGCTCGCATCATGCTTTTTAGGTCTATGAACTGGAAAATTAATATGAGGTTTTACAACCTCCTGTTGTGCTTGGAAGCGGAGGGCTGCGATGTGCTTCTCAGAAACACATAATTTCAAATTTATACTTTAAAAATATTGATTTCTTCAAAATAACTTTTTATGTCATATTAATGACTTTTGCCACGCGCTTTATATAAGACCATAAGTCATCTTTACAGAAGGATATGATATTTTAAAATGTCACATTTAGGCAAATACTCCCCCCAAACATCTCTAGAGCTGTGTGAAAACTGTTATTACCACATGAGCTATTCACTTGCACATATAAATCTACATTTCAAGTTGTTTTTTGGTACCCTGATGGGCTACTGCAGCATTTTATTTCTTTCTCAGTCTCAATGTAACATAATTTTAATTGAGGATAGTAAATTATCATGCTAATTTGAGATGTTCTCAGGTAGAGATTTACAAATAGCGGGAGGGGATCAACATCATTTGTTACTCACTGCTGGGAAAGAGGCCTGGGAAGATGATGGTATCAGGAAAAGTGAAGAAAAGCAAATTATATGCTGCGTGTGAATGAAAAATGTGAAAGCTGGGAAAATAAATGGAGAAAGACATCTGCTTTTTCTGAGGGAGAGGAATGCAGCGCAGGCACACAAAGCACAGAGGAAAATAGCCTGTCCAGACTTGTCTACATCCCCCACTGGTTACCAGTGCTTTCTCTAATATGTCGGCCTGTTGCATGATTTCATCTCTTCCACCAGTGATTATTTCAGCGACTATCCTGCCTGAAGCCAAAGATATTCTGTCTTATGTGAAAAGGAAAAGTGAGCTTTGGTCCCAGATGTGTCTGATGTGTGCTTCACTCTGGATTTCTAACATTATTAATATCTTTTACCCTGCAAAAATATCCACAGTTTATGGGTATGTTAAGAAATAAGAAGGCCCAGCAGCTGATTTTTAATGGCACGCAGTCTGTTATTCCGCTGCCTACCCAGCGGGTTCCTATCTTCGCCTGCCCCGATGTTCCTGTTTTTATTTCTTCTGCTGCTGGACCAGAAGGGGAATTAAACTTGTCAGCATTCTTCACTGGCTTTTGAATAACAGCGGTGTTGGGTTTGTTTGTCATTCTTAACGGTTGTGTGCATCCCATGCATATGAAAGGAATTGTTTTCTTTCGGCTCTCTTCAGTCCTCCCCTGTATCGTCAGCCTTTGGTGTCTGTTTCTCTCTCGCACGTGGAACGTGAGCAGGGTGCCTCGTTGTTTGCAAAATCCTGCCTTATTGGTGTCCTTCTTCCAACGATTTTCTAATGAAGAAATACACGATCAACAGAAACGCTTTGCTCAACCCCAGTTGCTATTGTGAGTCAGACACCCATCATGGTTTCTGTAAGGATTTGCTGCTCTTCTCACTGTCTCCTGCAATAATCCACATTTAGCCTTTATCTTCTGGAAGTGTCATTGCTTAGGCTATCAAAGACTTTTTCAGAGTCAGTAAAGTTAATGATGATGGGTGCACAATTCTCAGAAACCATCCTGTTTTTCTTTTAGCTGCTGCGCGTCTCTGATTTCCTCTGCGATAAAATTATCCTCTTACGAAGTTTTGTCTGATGCTGATAGCAAGTCTGCGCCGCGCCGGTTGTTACAATCTGTCAGACCACCATCATTCGGCAGTTTAGCAATTAAAGCCTTTTTCCAGTTGCTTGTTGCTTTCCTGCCTCTCCGGGATCGCTGGTGCTTGTTTAAGTCACGCAGCTGTTTTCTTGCATCCCGCCTTTAAGCGCAGTGTTCTCTGCTGATTTGTCCGCGTGCTTTCTGCTCCAACCTGCACATGGCTGGAGAAGCTTCCAGCCAACGGTGCCATGTTACGGTTGGGGTGTTTTGTGCACGCACCGTTGTCTGTACTTGTAGTCATAGATTTTGGCCTGTGGAGAAAACACTCTCCCTGTTTTGGATGTTCCTTATCCTGAGGTGTGGAGTCTGTCCTCTGGGTGGCTGTGCTGCGGCATTCTTTCTTTTCCCGTTAATCTGAGATTTACGTGAGTCCTTGTAGTCTTTCTCTTCAGGGTCTATCCTGTAGGTTCCTTTTGTGTGACTTCTTATTGATGTAAATAAGCCATTGGAAGTAGTACCCACTTTTATCTGTTCACCGACTGTAAAATGTTGGCTAGGATCTTATCTCGTTTTGTACAATCAGCACCTGCCTGATGCTTCACATGGTCATAAGCCACTCAGTTGGAATCTCCTTCCTACTTTAGGCCTCTGCTAATTGCTCCTTGATTGTTCTTCTGGGTGCCTGTGGATGCAAATGGGCAGTTAGACGTTTTGATGCTTATTAGCACACACTGGTCTACTAATTCCATGCAAATTGTTAAACCTGCTTGGGAAGATTAGGAAAAGAGTAGCAGATGTATTTTTATGTGCTGGGGTATGTGCCTGATTTAAAAAAAAGAAGAGATTATACCAAGTGTTAAGAACTGTGTTACTTTCCCCTTTCATCTGTTTTTGATTACTTGGGGAAGTTTTAGTACATCGCTCAGTAAATACCTCAGGGATGACCAAGCATCGCTGTTTGGAGGAAGTGCAGGTAGATTTCCATGGGAAACTCTATGGGATCCTCTCCTAAAAGACCCACAGAACACCTCTGTTCTGGAATGAAGAATGAAACATGGAGAAATGCCTCCAATAACTGCTTACGATGGTGGAGAGTGACATTTTGGAAATGGTAATGATGGGAATGAGATAGAAACATGTGAAGAACTGTGTAAAAAATTAAAGGAGGGAGAACGGAGTAGGATGTCCTGGTACAATGGAAGTGATTGTACTTTTGGGCCATCTTTTGCCCACATCACTTAATGTTTTGCTCATTTTTAAAATCTTTTTTTTTCTTTCTTTCTTTTTTTTTCCCCCCTCCTGTCATATCTTGATTTTGCATTAGTGAGATTACTTGGCTCTGGAGGAATTCCAAACTTTACAGATTTAAACAAGTTTCAAAGTGATAAATACACGTATGCTAACACATAAACATCATTTTTCCTCTGCTAATGCACGTCCTCAGAGTGAATTTCAGTACCTTTACAAAAATGCCAGTAGAAGTTGTTCAAAGGAAGTGAAAACATCATTATTCTTCTGAAAAATATGAAACATGCTGGTATCTAAGCAGATGCATCTTTTGTTTAAAATGATCCAACCAGCCAAAAAAATACAAAAGAAA
Organism: Numida meleagris; assembly: GCF_002078875.1. Classification (NCBI taxonomy): domain Eukaryota; kingdom Metazoa; phylum Chordata; class Aves; order Galliformes; family Numididae; genus Numida; species Numida meleagris. Next base: position 15,711,045 of record NC_034420.1, read on the forward strand.
GATCCTTAGAATATTTGAAGTCTTGGCTTGTGAATGTTGATCTGCAAGCAGGGAGGGAAGTTTTGTGTTTGTCTTTCAACGCAAGGTCTTTCTGCTGAAAGTGATGAGAGCTTGAATGTGGCCGAGGACGAGAATCTGTCCAAAATAGGTCAAGGGGAGAAGAGCTCTATTGTCTGCCCACATCCTGTCTCATTTCTGGAGTAGGAGACATCAATGAGAAACACCAGCTTGTGGCCCAACAAACACAATTATTGTGCACTGTGTCTTCATTTGGATGCCACGCTCAGTTAATAACCAGATCTCTGCCATGCTTCTTTATTGCTTAGGTTGAAGGAGAAAGTAATTAAACTTAATAGGTATTGCCCTTGCTTTAAGGCCACTATACATTTAAAGTTTCCAGCAAAAGTAATTAATATTAATAGAAGTCATGAGTCCTAAACAAAGACATTTGTAAGCCAAGTAATCCACAACGTGTACTTTTTTAAAAAATAAATTATTTCTGTTCCACATTATGTTCCACAAGAACATAAATTTCCTTCTTCACGGGGTTTGTTCTCCCAGGTTCAAACAAGTAGTGAGTTTTCTTTTCTTTTAAATCACGCATGTCCCTTCTCCCACAGTATTTCTCAAGCAAAGCTATAGGCTCACACGTGAATGTGCTCTTTTTTGGAATGCTCTTTTGCTCTTTTTTAATTTGAAGGCAAGCAAGAATTTGAACTACAAGTTCCTGAGCTGTAAGTAGTAATAATGCTGATCAAGCAGTGGGCACAGCTAGCTGGCCACATGACTCTCCGATATTCACAGAGCAGAGAGATTTATATTGTTATTAGAAATACGATGTCAACATCTTACCACTGCATCAGTATCAGCTCCGCAGTGGCATGAACACTGCTAGGTGGACTCCTCAAAAAAACCTATCAGTACTATGCTCAGACATAGCTGTAAGAGCTTTGAATCATTATAGACAAGGTTTTGATTAGAATTAGCGTCATGTTTTCCCTTTGTAAATCATTTTCCACTTACCTGCCAGTCAAGCTTGGCTTGGTTGGCCGCTGCATGGGAACAGATCAATTTCTGCATAGAATTGAGAGAGAAATTGCTTCTAATTGTTTTCTGGGGGAGCCATTAGATCACCTGCTGAAACCCAAGCCTGTACAGCAGCCTTGGTGCATTTCCATGAATAACCGGTTTCAATACTTTAGTGACCCAATTATTTTAGTTCTCGAAAAAACGAACAAGTAACTTCAACTCTCCTCAACTTCCCAAGGACAAAAAGCTAAGCACCGGCGTGTATGCTCTCTGTTGCCAGAATGATTGCAAAATACCAGTCTGTCAGGTGCAGAATTCCCTCCTCAGCCAGTCTGGCTCATGCTGAGCAGGAAGAGAAGCAGCATGAAGCCAAGTCGTGCAGCAAGAGGAGGGGGGAACTCTTCTCACAGCTTAAAAACTCAAAGTGGCAAAAGGTGAAACATCTGCCTTGGGCTACGAACTGTAGGCAGTGCCAGGAAGCTGTGCTCCTCCTTTTGAGGCTGAGTGTGTCCAACTTCCATCCACTAAATTGTCACTATGCCCTTCCCCTAATACCAAACGTCACCATCTGTGTTTGTTCTGCTGAGTGTCTGTCCTTAGCCCAACTCACTGAGCTCATCTCAATGAACTCTACCCAGAAATAAGGTGGGTTTTATTTTTCAGCTTTTAGATCCTTGTAATTTCTTCCCAGTGTTTCCACATTCTTCTTGAAGTGAGGATCCAGAGACTGAAGGTGACGTTTAGCAGTGGTTTTCCCGAGGTTGCCGCAGGCTGCAGTGTAACTAGCAGGTGGCCCTTCCTGCCTGTTGAGATTTTCAGGGAACTGGATAAGGGCAGTCCCCCACTGGAGAAAATGTAGTGACAAGTGCCCTTAATGTTATTTTAGGCAGTATGTTCTCTTTGTACAGATATTGACAAAAGGGCCATTAAAAATTACTAGCCATCAAGAAGGTTACTGAAGGAAAGCAAATATCTATTGATTTCTTGCTTTACAATTATGCTATTCGTCCTATTTAGCAATTGCAGTTTTGCTGTGGTATCTCTTGTGAGGGCAATTATCAAACTGGTAGAATGAATTATGTGGCCAGGAAAATTCAACAGAGGTTTAGATGAGGAGATGGACGGAGGGAAGGGACTCCATTGTCTGTCTTTGATGTTCAAGTGTCCCATGACCATGACCATGAAAGCCCCTACTCTTGGGCGTGCAACCAAATGTCCTCGTTTCTGGATGTGTGTGTGTGTGTATGAACATGCAGTGTGTACCAGAAGGAAGAACAAGACTTTCAAGACATATCCTGCAGAGCAAGAAAGGATAACATCTTTTTTTTTTTTTTTTTTCTGTTTTTCATCTGATGTTACCGCGGTGGAGTCTGTTCTCCTTTTCCTCTTTTTTCCCCGCGGTTTAACAACAAAGCTTGGTGTTCTAGGATCTTTGTATTGAATACTTTGTATTCTTTCTTCCTGTCATTTTGAAGCAGCTGGTGATCTCCTATACCAGCGGTTTTGCCTTCTGAACACCGAAATAGCCATGATCAAGATTTAGTATGACTTCTTATTTCTCTTCTTTTCTGGTATTGAGCAAGCAGATGGAATCAAAACAACGTCTCTAACGTCACAATTCAATGAAATATGTAATGGAAACTCCCAGAGGCTGCTGTAAGCACTGTGCTATGGAGAGCATTCTAGATCTGTTTCCGGAGATTACGGAACTTGCTAAAATGGTGACAGTGAGTTTGTATATAGAAATGATTTCCCTCCTGCTTCTCTCATTTTCCATCCTTCCAGACCAATGGAGATTAAAAGCGTTTTGAAGTCTCAGTTTCCAGAATGCTGGGATATATACAAGCCTTAAAGCAATGAAAATTCTCGGGCATGGTCTTGATTTGCTCAGGAATCAGAAGTTTTCAAGAGGAAATAAATGAAACATGAACCTCGCTGTGCTGGACGGTTCTGCTCCGCAGTCACCCTGCCCAGCTGCAGCTCCTACCATTCGCTTTCTCCTTCATATTGTAGTATTATCCTTTCATTTTGTAAAGTTTTGTCTCTTTATTAAGCTGCTAATTGGCCTTAATTGTTCAGACCTTTATTCCATCCCTATTCCTGATGTCTGACAGTGCCTCTTCTCCACTTTCATCCTCATCTGGGGCCTTCATCTCTCTGTTCTCCTCCTCTGCTTTTCCTCATAGCCCAGAAACCTTAACCCCACATTAATATCTCTGCTGGCATTTCTCTTAATGATCCTATTACACGCTCCTGATACCCTTTTCACTCAAGTTTCTCAGAGCTTTATCAGCAACAATTAGCTTCCAAACACCTCAGTTTTATCATGCAGATTTTACACACGGGTAAACTAGGGCATGGAGAAGTCAGGCACTTCGCTCAGCATCACAGACAGAAGTGGGACAGTTTAAAAAGCACTGTGATCTTTGGTGGTGGATTTAATGCCCTTGCACTCATCCATTTCCGATGCGTTGATGTGAATTAAGCGTTTCAGTTGGTCTGTGCATTTACAAAATGCCCAGCTGAAGTTAGCATGCTCCTGATCTGAGTGCATCAAAGATGAGCTAAAGAGTGCGAGATAATATTTAATCTCTTCAGATAAATATCAGTGTCCCAAGCATGCAGTGCCATAAACGTCAGGAAAGCCACTCGTATCATTTTGGCCTCTTCTGCTTCATCTTGTTCAAAGTTACTTGAACGCATTTATCGCAACTGAGTTGAAATTTGCCACTTCAGTACCAAATCCTTTAATGGCTTTTTCGTGTGACCAACACAGCAGGGGCCTTGTTTTGATGTTCGACAAGGATGCATAAATGTAAATGCCATGCTCCTGACTCTTACTTATCCTTTTGAATTGAATTCATGAGTTTTCATGTCAATACAAATTAGATAAATAGCTGGAAGAACTTGTTAGCCTTATTTCTGGTGTTTGCTCTTCTTTTTTAGTTCACTAGACTTGATTATGCATTTGTTGACAATGGGAAGGAAAAAAAAATCCATCGCAATTATGCACATTTTCTACAAGGCTTGAAAGGGCGATCCAGAAATCAGATGATAAACTAGTTAAGCAGATATATTAAGAAATTGCAAGGAAACAGAATTCCTGCTTTTAAACTGTCAGGTAACTGCTTTACACGCTTGCTCTGAGTATGCCATCCAATTAAACAGTGAAAGATTCTCCTTTGCCTGAAATGCCCAGCTGGTACTTGGAGATGACCATGTGAGATTTTCCTTTGGCTTCAATAGATGCTTGACCAGTCTGGGTGGAATGGGGCAAGTGGGTGACTGCAGGGAAGTCAGAGCTGTTCCCTCCCCCCCTGCTTCAAGGCAGTGACTTGCGGTGCCCAATTGTGGCAGGTCGGGACCACTAAGAAGACAATTGTTGAATGCCACATACAGCAGGGAACGAGGGGAGGAGGCAAGTGGTCTGTGGATCTGGATGCTGCAGAGAAGCAAGAAACAGGCACAGTTCATCCTTCTCAGTTAAAATACATGCGGCTAGCCAGCGTCGTTCTTACACTTACAGATAACTACTTATTTGCAAATAGTCAGCACTCGCCCATTAAAAAGTAATATGTGGCAAATCTTGTCCCAGTGTGGCACTCGGATAATGAGCTCGTTCACCAGAGGTTTCATGTTGTGGTCAGGGAAAATGCTCCTCAATTAGGTCTCTCATGCAGGAGGAGACAGGAGTTCATGAAAATTAATTTGTCTGTCTGATTGTTCCCCCTTCTGACCATTTATAGCGCATGACACTCTCCTGCCAACTGCAGATTTTTATCCTGAACTTTCTCCTGCTCCTTGTGTGGAACTTCTCCCCTCATTTCAAAGCGTGTTTTCAAGGTCTAACGAGGAGAGCAGCGCTGTCTGAGCCAGACCCTGTGCTTGGATTCACTCAATGGAAAAGACATGTGCTCATTCATGCATATTTGATACATCACTTCTAAAAATAAAAGGATGGTTTTATCTAAGAACAATGTGTTTCCCAGTGTAAGTCAGAAATTAATCAGCTGACTGCCATTCGGAGCAGTCATGCACCTTGGACTGCAGCATATTTTTCCTATGCAATACCCATTGGAAAGAAAGGAAAACTGGTTCTCAGCTTGTTGAGTTTTCTCAGTGGTAACTTAGGGTGCTGGGATGGTCCGAAGGGAACGATGGGAGTCCTAGGTCCTATGAAACAGCCCTGAAGGACCCAGGAGAGCCATGGAAAATAAGGCTTGTTTCCCACCCTTCAGGAACAGAGCAGTGGCATCCCCAAGCAATGGGGAAGGTACACAGCAATGGGTTGTGCTGTAATTAAAATAATTTATCTCCTCTTCCTGGGATCCTGCCCACCCTGGCAGAAAAACGTTCCTGCTGAAATGATCTGAATGAACTGGGAAGGAAAGGGAAAGCATTATGTGCTCTGTGTTATGCTGCAGAGGCAGACGTTGCCATTTTTCTGGGTGAAAGTGAGCTTTGCTGGGCTGAACATCAGAAGCTCAGGTTGAAACTCTGCATTAGAATGATTTCATAAAGCAGGATGTATTAGGGGCTGGATCCAGCCTTTTTGCTGTGCAGGACATGGTGTTATTTCTCGCTCTCTCTGCATGTATGTGTGCCTTTGTATATTTCTCGTAATCGCTGAGAGAGGCTTTCTCACTGTTTTCCTTTGGTTCTGGGATAACTTGTAATCCGTCTCAGCCCGCATAAAGGCACTTTCATGCTTGCTGTCCCTGTAATGATGCCTTCTGTTATGCAGGAGCTACTTTCTATCTGCTGTTGTATTCTACCCGTTGTGGAGGAATTTATATTGTTCATTTGTCTGCAGCACATTGCTGTTAGGAAATGCGATGGAGGGGCCTCATTTAAGAGACAAAACTCCTGCCTTCTTAATAATAGAGCAATAGATGCAAGGTCTTCTGTGCATTAAGAGAAGGGGAAGAAGCACAGAAGCAGCGTCCTTGCCCTCCATACCCTATATGTTAGCATGTTTGCTAGACCTGATTTCCCTCCACCTGCACAAAGGCAAAGGACTGATCTGTGCCTTTATGTGCACAATAAATGCTGATATTTCTAGTAAGTGTAGCTTTTATTCTATTTTATTGCTCTTTTTCCTTGTTTTTAAAACATTTGGCACATTTCTCCTCTGTCTGAAATCTTAGTTGAGCCTCTGGTCTTGATTATTTCACTGCAGTTTTGGGTAGCCCCAAAGCAAAAAAAAAAATAAAGAGTTTATTGGGGCTGGTTAGAGCAGCAGAGTTGAGAGAGTGCGGTGCTGGAATGAGTGGTGTGCGGTTTAGAAGGTTGCTAGACAGGCCTGTAAATTATGTCGTGTGTGGTTCATCAATTATATAGATAAAACTGTGAAGGAGAGTGGTTTGTCAGAAAAGATAAGAAAAGAGGGACTGAACCTAGATATATGTTCTGTGCTGATGATCTGGTCGTTTTTAGAAGTGAGAGGAGTCGCTTGTGGAAGCCACTTAATAAATTTAATGACTATTGGAAGGGACAGGATAAAAAAAGAGCTAAGATAAAATGTTAAGTGTGCTCCCAATTGCAAAATCAGTGCCACTTTGCTAAGTTTGCTAATGGGTGTAGGTGTGGTCTGGAGATAAGGAAAAGGTCAGGGTTACCTTGTTCTGAATGGAAGGGGCCCTGGCTGGGGTGAGGGCTGTGCTGTCACCCCACATCTCCCATGCTCCCATGCAGTGTGGTTTCTCAGGGGATTATGCTGCACGTGTGGCAAGGTCAAGCACACCTCTGGCATTAGATGTGCTTCCAGTTGTGAAGAGGCACAATGAAAACGTTTCTCTGTGCACTTTTAACATTTCATCTCTATTTCACGTGGAAGGAGGGAGGAATAAGGGAAAAACAAGTTGAGCATCCAAGAAGATACAAATAAATCTTCTTGGGTATTGAAATAAGCGTGGGCTGGATCCGCCAGCATTTCTTCTCTTCCCTTACCCAGGTGTTCACTTCTCTTTCTGCCCCTTTGCAGTGGGGAGGTGGCAGAGCCCCAGCCCCCCCTTCCCCAAAGGTGGCTGCGCAGAAAGCAAAAGACAAGTGCCCCCTTTGGCTGTGGCCCTGCTAACATTTTTCTAGAGCAGAAGATGAAATGGCTTCCTCTGTGTCAATGACAGAAAGTCCTCTGAGCTGTATTAGAGATGCGCCATGTGCAGGTGCTGATGACAAGGACAGTTTTTCTTCACTGCGTTCCTCTACAGCTTTCAGTGAAGGGAAGGTCCTTTGGGAAGGGGACAAAGGGGACCTAGCCTAAAAAAAGAAAATGGGGGTTGGGAGAGCAGGAAGAGTGAAATATGCAGTTGTCTTTTTTGTTTTAATAGCCTGCCCGTCCGGTCATCTTATAGTCTAATTTCTGTGTGCAAGAAACTGATGGATGGGATCAGTGGGGTGCTTCGTCAAGGCCCTAAACCAGTCCCTAGCACCAAAATAAAACCCCGCTCCAAAAGCAATCTTATGAAATCAGTGTTGTCAATAAGTGTTATCAGGTTTGGGTTTAACTGCCGTACTGGCAATATCCTAATATAAAGCCATTCCCCAAGGCTGGAAAGTCAGAGGTTGCAACCTCACTGCTACCAATACCACCTCCCCTCTGCCCTGCCCAGGGAACGCTCTCCTCACGCGGGGCTGGATGACATCCCCACCATCTCCTGATAACCGGTCGTTTTTAGAGCTCGTGATGCTGAGAGCTGAGCTCCTCCTGGTGGGGCACAGTGCCTTGTTCTGGGTCCCAGCTCGCTGTGCTGCCTGGGGGTGGCTTTGTGGCAGGGCCACCGAGGTGCTCCCCGAGGCCACCCAGCTCACAGAGCCGCAGGGAGCGATTCGAGGCGGGGGGGGGTTTCATTAAGAGAAAATACGTTGGACAAAATTCACCTCTGCGATACATCTGCACGACTGCTGGAATCCTACCAGGTTACATCCTCAGTCAATTTGGTCCATTATTTGATTTTTTAAATTGTATCAACAGTGCTTATTTATTTATTTATTTTTAATTAAACCAGATCGTTTCCCCTTTCCGTACCTTATTGCTGACAGAAAGCTCTCACACAGCAAAGTTTACCTTTCATTTGTTCCCATGTAATAACCCATTAGGTCTGCTGAGAAATACTGTGTTTCTTATGCAATGTCAACACCTACTTCCATTTACTCTTTCTCTTCAGAAAACACGGTGTGAATCCCAGATGTGGCAGTGTGCTGGTGTCCTTGACCCAGTGGAGTGCTACGAGAAAGTAATTAAAGGAAACACGCTGATGAGGATTTAGGGCACAGCTTTCCTGAAGGCTGGAGGTCTGAATAGCTTCTGGAATGCTTAATTTTATTTTTCAAATCTCCGTTTTATGGCTTGCATCAAGTATTGGTGGCCAATTACAAGCCAGCAGTAGGCACAACAGACCTCAGAGGTTTCCTCTGTTACTAATTTTCAATAGATTGTGTGGAGATGGCTGGGGATAATGGGAAGAGCTCATCCAACACTTTTCTCTGGAACGTTTACCAGCGGGATCTACCAGCAAGTTGTTTAAGTTGTTTCCATCTCTAAATCCTATCTTCAGATAAAAACGAACTTGTTTTGCACGGATTGTATTGCAGTCATGAGATGCATTTCAGACACTTGAATAATTCAGGTACTGACGTTCACTTGAGCTCCTATTTCCCTGATACGGTAACACAGACGTTCTCCTGTTAGTTTTAAATGATTTATTCCCATGTGTGAGTAAAGCAGTGACGCTGAAAGTCTCCCCTAGTTAAATGTGGAGTACTCTACCAAGTGTCTGCAGTAGCCCTACAAACAAATCCCATGCAAACACAGGCTGTTGCAGTTCCTTTACAAAATCCTATTGCTGAAGGGTGTCTTATCCAGCACGGCAGGTGATTGGTTCTGGATCACTTCCAGAAGCTGCAAAACGCAGTTTCTGCTAGAAATAGTGTTTATGATCTTTGGGGGTTTATAATGCTTTATTTTTGGTTAAATATGTAAATAGAGCAAAGGCTCACAGTCAAACAATCCTTTTGTGCTTTGAGATTGCTGCATGCGTATTCGCTGCATGAAATCTTGGAATCTTACAGGACCCGGGAAACACATGAAACCCCTGCAGCCCTTCGCCTTGGCAAGTTTACTCAAAACTTCTAGAAAAGTTCTGCCAGGTTTTCTCGTGTTCTGTGCTTTTCACACTCTGCCTCGCAGCTGGGCCCCCACGGCTGCTGCGCTGGCTGGATGCTGCTGGGTGCTGCAGTGAAGGGGACAGCGGCTGCTGCTGTGAAGGTTGTCAGGGAGCTGGGGAGGGCAGCATATGGGCCTCCTCTATAAGAGAAGGATCATAAAGGCAGGAGGGGGCTCAGGGACTCTGAACGGAACTGAAATCCATTACAGAAGTTGAGAATGAGAAGGGTGGATGTGACTTTGTCCTGAGCTGGAGCAGTTAGAAAGCTATAGAGAGCTGTGCTGGGGTGCTCAAGAAGCAGAGTAGGGGTGTGATTTTTGAAGGCGGAAGATCTAAGGCAAATTTTGGACTTTTTCTATAAAGAGAGTAGCTGCACAAATCCAGTGAGCCCTTAGAGCTCCTAAGCACCAGGTTTGAGTGAATCTGTGCAGTCAGAGATACCAAAATGGAAGGTAGGGGCTGCAGCTGGAAAGCAAAGCACTTTCTTTGTGAGTTGTCAGTGGAGCAGATGATGCTGTGCTCAGTGGTGGCAGGAGCTGTGGGCAGAGGTCACCTTTGGCTGTGCATCATATGTCCTTCTCAGGGCGAAGCCAGGATAGTGGTGAGTAGGGAGCTGGCTTAGCAGCACTCCTGCTGTGTGCGTGAGCTGTGCTTTCTGCTCTGTAATGAGCTGTTCAGCTGGGATGAAGTAGGTGAGACTTTGGAGATTGCTGGTGGACAGTCGAATCCATGCAGAACAGCTTCCTCTTCTGAGTTGGAGACTTCTTACAACTCCTTATTCTGCAGAAATGCAGATATCTGATCCTAACCGCCTGCCACGAGGGTCTCAGGAGTGGATGAGAACTTGGATAATGCCACGAGAGGTAATGGAAGAAGGATGGTGTAAATGGTTTGGGTAGGGAATAAATACTGCCTTCATCACTGTCTGTTATGAAAATGCTTTATTGCTACTAATAAGACTCAGAAGACACGTGAAGGAGCAATTATAGATAAATAGTAAGTGTTAGCTTTGTGTTTGTTGTTCCAAATGCTTTGATTTGTACTTTTGAGAGCACCAAGTGAAGCAGCTGACGTGTAGCATATGGGTAATGGTGTTTGTGCACCTTGATTCCAAGTGTCACGTCAGTGTCTGCTGTCAGTATTGAAGGAGGTGGCCTGGCAGCAGGGGAGGCAATTCAGAGCATGCCCCAGGAGTCTTCTCTACTTGGCCTGCACAATGTCATCTCCAGCCCAATTGGGACTAGTTCTACATTGTCTTAGAAATACTATATTTATAATGTGTAATTTATGTCTTTAATGTGATTTGAAAGCTGAAGTATTACTTGCACTGAAGCCTGGGTTTGAAAAGTCCCTCGAGCACTTAAGCAGTTAACTTTGAACAAAATGTATGTTGTGAAGAGGTACCAAATTGCGTCCGTTTAATTCCCACGTTGCTGGATTTCTCCTGCTTCAACCAAAGTAGCACAGAGTGTTTTTCAGAATCTTCTCCAGGTCTCTTCTTCATTAGTTTGTTTTGGATCTGAGACCACCAAAATCCCCACAGACTGTAAGCTGGGCTATGCAGCTGTTTATATTGAATTTCTGCCCTTTTTTTAGGGCAGGTGAAAAAGAGCCATTAGTCACATATCTTAAGACGCATCAGTAAATGTAATATTTAATACGCACGTATTTCCATGCAATTGCATGGAATATTATGTGTACTTACAAACCCTCGTGTGGTCAGTGGAGGAAGGAGTTGCTTGATGCCACCAGAGTCTATCAAGGCACAGATGCTTTGTGGTGAAGACTCAAACTGACCACTTAATTCACTGGAAGACCAGTGGCCATTCATCTGAATTGCAGACTTTGTTCTGCATTGCCCAGAGCCGTTGTATTAAGTGGGTGAGTGGACATCTTCCAGTTCAGAGGACTTGGTTGCTTTCTGTTGCCTGTGGCCGGAGCACTGGTCTGGCTGGTGGGGCTCTGAGCCCCAGGACATGGTTGCTGGGTCCCCCTGTGTGTGCGTGGTGTTGGCCAAGCGGAGCAGGATCTCTGCACGCTGATCTCCTCTTTCCATCTGACGCTGTATTCTGAAGTCTTCATCTGAATGGACCAAGGATAAAGAGGGATGTCTGCTTTAGAGACATGCTTTATTTTTAAGCACACTTTGATGATACTTGGGAATACTCAGGGAAGACTGAAGTTCATGGCATGGCTGCAGTGTGGATTGAGTCTTATAGACCACGTGCAGTGACTGGAGCCCACGGGAGGATCATATTTGATGGAGGAGACCTTGTATTAGGATTTGCAGATTAAATCTTTAGAACAGCCCAGTCAGTGTGTTCCCTGTTTGCTAAAATAGGATGGATGTTTCCATTTGTTGGGGTGGTATTAAGAGGAAAAAATCCAATAACTGTGAGTGTCTCAGGTGCTGGTGACACAAACTTATCCAGCGATTTGTGCAGAGAGCTGCAGTTCTCCTGGCTTTCTACAGCCAGGAAAATAGAAAAGTTGTCACGTCTTGCTGTTTGGTTTTCTTTCCTTTAATTTCACCACGTGCAAAGAGGAGGAGTGCTAAAACGATGCTCTGGACAGGAAAACAATGATGTTGCTTGTTCTTTTCACTCTTTAATTTTTTTAACTTTTATTTAGCTGGTTGGTTGTAAGTGTTTGTGCAAGACAGTCGATCATGTGGCAGGAAGGAGAAAAGTAGAAATTATTGAATGCTGAAGCTTCTAAAGAAATCTGTTGACTTTAGGACAGTTCTCTGCTGCTGTCGTGGTGATCCTCAATGAGGAGTATTTCACAAACGCATCCAGGTTTATACTGAGTAATTATCTCAATTCCTTCGCATAAATACAAGCTGTTGATTTTTAAAAACTACTTTAGAATGAGCACACCTGTTCTTCAGGAGATTTATCATTGCCACTGTTGGGAACAGCTCCAAAACAAGTAAACATGTAGTGATGTCTCTGAATCACAAGGACACATAACCCACAACTAAATATTTTAAGTCACACTTACGATTTTTGATCAAATCTGGTGGTTTAGGAACGGGGTGGAGAGAGAGCTGACTCAGAATGCTTTCACTTCTGGTGTTGTCATTATTGGCAGCCAAGGAGAGTATTTTCTCCTGGGCAGTAGCACTTGTCAGGGGTTCAAATCCAGCTGAGGTGCTGGCAGGCCGCGGGTTGGAAGGGCCCTCAGTGCTGAGACGAGGTCTGCTTGCAGCGGGCTTTGCTACGTCCATGGGTTGGGACCTTCTGAACAACCGCAGCCCTGGGAACACCCAATAGCAGTGCCCTTTTAGGGGGAAGTCCATGCAATCTGCCAAACATGGGATCCTGCTGGAGGGAAACCTGCTTCCCCTGGTGGCCCATGGGAGGAGAAGGTCCTTGGCTTCCCACCTCCTTCCTTGGGCACCACTGAACCGCTTCAAATGGTTCAGCTCCAGGAAAACAGTCAAAATAAATACACTTCCACTTAGACTAATGAAACCTCAGTGCTGCTGATCAGGGTTTAGCACGGTTGAAATGTCTCGTCTATATAGAGGACGCTGCTGTATTTTTTAGTGCTTGTGTATCTCCCCCTACAAGAGGTTCTCATTTGGTTTTTCTGTGATTCTCAGACCTTAAGTAACTCTTGTTAGATGCTCAACTTTGCTACCTTATTTTCCGTATGCTTCTGAAATTTGCACTGTTTGTTACAGTTCCCTAATCAAACTTTAAAACATCTGTGTATTTAATGAGTAGTACTGGCAGTCTTAACTATTCAGTATGGCTGGATGATGAAAACATTTAATTTTCTCGGTGAGAGATACACAAGACAAAGCTTCGCTTAACAATGGTGCAATTAAATTCAAGTGGTCTATAGTTTTCCCAGACAACAAGAAATTGTTTTTTAGTTTTTGAACGTACATCTTCAGCGGCAAAAGTTGAGGCGACCAAAAACTAAATCACAGCCTGGGAAATAGCTTTAGAATTCATGATCAGGCTTGTATACACAGCTTCTCACTATGGCAGGTAATTCAGGCTCTTATGTCTGCCCTTTAGTTCTTGAGTTTCTTGTGAATCATGGCATGAGCACTTGGGAAAGCATGCCCACTTTGTTGGCAGATGCCTGCATGGCTGTGAACAGAGCTTCTGTGTGGAGCCTCAGAGTCTGGGTTGCAATGCTTTGGTATCTTTTTAATTACAGTCAGAAGAAAACGGTCTGTGAGGGTTCTGCCTAATTTGGAAGCAGAAATAATTGTCCAGTGACTCGAATGCAGCAGCCCTTGGGTGCTCACATCTCACCTGCAGTTGTGAACCAGATGCTGGAGCCATTCTGCAGCCTGCTGCCCCAAGGCTTTGGGGTTCATTAAAGGACCTCAGAGCAGCACAGACCTGCTTAGGTTTTCCAAGGAGGTTGTTTCGTTGCTGTTGTTAAAGGGGCTGAGTAAATCAGTTGACAACCTCAGTGGTAGGTGCAAGTTGAAAATATTGTTTTAGGTATGTTGTTAGAGAGTGCTGGAGTCTCTCTCTGGTGGAGCTTCCACCAGGCTGATCTTGGAGGAAGAAATAGGGGCCTTGTGCAAATGCCGTGGTCTGATCCATTGCTGTCTTGTCCCTCTGGATGCTGAAATTTCCCGCTCGCCATAATGGCTCTGAGACATGAAAACTCACCAGAATGATAATGAAACTCCAAAGAAACCTGTAACAACTATTACTACTTTTGCTAATAAATGGGTTTGGTTTTGTTGGGGGCACTAAGGGAAAGCCCCTTACTTGTTACACTGGAACTTCCCAGATAACAGAGACACAATTTTTGTCCTGAAATGACCGAATTTCCCCAACACCTGTTGTGCTCCTCAAACATCCAAATGTTGTTTGATACCACCAACCACTGCTGCAAGGCAGGTTTTTGCCTCTGAGTATTCACTAGCAGCATGTTCTGGGTTTTTGGCTTTGATTTGATTATTTCCCTGTACTAACATGACATCAAAAAAAGAACAATTAGCAAATGTTGTTGCAAAAGAGGCAGTCCAAAGGGATGGAGGAGACCTTGCCAGCACAGCCCAAATCCACAGTTCATTATTAAGAGAAATGACGCTATTTCTTTTCTTATACGGACCAGCACTGCTGCCAACGTGAGTTAATTCCTGATGTGAAGGACTGTCCTAACGATACGAGATGGAAGATTACTGCAAAATGTCAATGGGTTTTAAATCAAGGAAGTTGTATTCGCAAGAAAATCTGTTTTAATGACTGGCATCCTGTAACATATGGTCTTGGACTGATCAATAAGAATAATATGAGCTCCTTTGGGGAATATCCTGAGAAGCTACTAAATTGTTGATAAGAAGTGGTAGGTCTTTGATTAAAGTGATTGAAGCAATCTGATAGAGTAATTGTCCGTTTGATACGGGTCCTTCAGACTTTGTCCCACGGCTGTGATTGCAGCATATCCAACTATTTGCTGTGCTAACGCGGGTTGGTGCTTAGACCAAGACCTCCTGTACCGCAGCAAATGCTGTAAGCATTGTTTCACAATGCAAATTTTCTCCTTTTTTTTTTTCTATTCTTCTTTCTCCTGCTTCTCTTGAAGTGTTTCGTTTTCATTATAATGCCAATTAAAAACCAATTCTGAGACCTTGAGATAATTTTACGAAGTGAACCTTTGTTTTCCAGGCAGTCTCGATCAAAACCTTCGCTAAAGCTGTGTGTGCTTGTTTTCTTTGCACCTGATTCTAGTCTCTAAGGCAACTTTCTGCCATTGTGAGGAGTCCTTAAAGAGTCAGGAGTTTCCAGCATTTGCCCTTGCTGGCAGACCAGAGCATTGGAAAGGCTTTTGCAGCTTTATCTAATCCTCCTGCTGTTGAATTATTTGTCCTTTATTTACAAGCATTTGCTACATTCCCTCACTAAAAAAAAAGCGCTTGGATTTTTTCTGGAGACTTCTTCCTAGGAGTACTTATAGTCTTGCACTACGGGATAGCTCCATATCTTCTCTTCTGTCTTTCAGTTCACATTTTACCTGCCATTATTCAAGTTTGTGTTGACGGCTGAGGTCACAGGTTTTTTCCAAGCTTAGAAAGACAGAGCAGCTCCCGCTCTGCAGTCCCACCACTTCCATCTGCAATTAAGCAGAGCTGGAAGTGGAAGATAGGTCTGAAAAGTTTGTCAGCAAACACGGCAGGAGGAGGGAGCCCCCTGGACCCTTCCAGGCACGGAGTGACAGCTTCAGCAGTGAACTTAATCCATGTTTAATCCAATCTTCCAAAGCTAAATATTTCTTTTGATGTTTAGAGAGGAAAATATGTCATTTCTCTAATTCTTTTTGTCAGGGGAATATATCATCTGGTGATGAGGCCTTTTCTGTGTCAGAAGGCCTCCGTCACCCATTCTCGGAGCCTTTCACGTCCTTCTGCCGCCACCTCTTTGCCTTTCCCCTGTGTCAGTGCCAGGCTGCCAGCGGTGCCACGGTTTGAGGTACAACTGGCAGCAGGATGGCACTTGTACAACCCTAAATAACCGTATTTCGAAAATATTTGTTTGCCTACGGCTTGGGGAAATTAACTGTTTATAACATCATCGGTGGCAGTTGTATTTCCCTGTCTAAAGAGGGCAGCTGGCCTCAGGAAAATCATTTCCATTTCCACTGAACTTTTGGGGGATTTGGTTCTGGGTGCTATCTGCAGCCACAAGCAGTGATGGTAGATGCTTAGTTGACAATTGCCACATTTTTTTTCTGGAACCACAGTTGGAGCATCTTTCTTTTACTGTTTCAGTTGATTTTTTCTGTTGGTGGCTTTGATATGTAACATGTTAGTTTTTTCAACCTGTCTCTGAAGTACTTTCACATTTTGCCTTTTCATTTCTGTAGCACTCCTGTTGGACAGAAAGGGAAGGACGTTTCCTGACGTCCCCAGTACATTGCAGTTGCTGATCTTGTTCTCAGGTTGGAATTTCACCAGGATTCTTAGCTCTCCTGTTGAGAGAGCCCAGAAGAAATGGCTGGAAGTGTAGTATGGAGGTACTGAGAGTTATGCATCATCAACTCTATTGTTTGCTATGGATGATGTGTTTTGGACCAGCAGCTGGGTGCTGATCACAGTGCTCCTGGACAGGCCACGCAGAGTTCTATGGAAATCATGCTAAGGTTGTTAGCTTCCTTTTGTTTTTTTTTTTCATTGTACTGAGAGCAGAGTAGCGCAGCTTTCAGGTAATGAGAGGTTAGGTTTTCTCCCAGAAGCTGAAGGAAAAAGCTTCCCAGCAGTCGCTAGTTCTGTTACAGGCTTAGAATTAAAAGTAAGCAGGAACCAGGGTAATGTTTTATTTACAGTCAAACCTTTTGTTTCTTTCTTCTTTTCTTTTTTTTTTAAAGAGAAAAAGATCCATAATATGATATTTAAGAGTTTGTGTGGACTTTCTCATGCAAAATCTCTTCTCCATTGGCTATATTTATATGTTTTTTTTTTTCTCATACAGTTGCACAGCTGAATATGATCCCCATATCTACCACAATTAGCTGAACCATTCGCGTATTGCTGGCACTAAAATGTTTTGACCTTAACTTGCAGCCTAACTTCAGTTATTTAGGGGCATGTCAGCACTGCGAGATTTAGAGTTGACTCACTTTGGTCACTTTTTGCTCTTTATTGATCAAACCTGCCATACAGTGGGTAGGTTAGTCTCCTCAGCTATATACTGCATTATTACTCACGGTAAGAGAGCATCTATTGGTGCTATTACTGATATTCATCTTTAGCCCATTAAAATGCAAATTTTTAGGTGTGCGGCAGATAGAAATCTCTGCACCTTAAAGCACTGAAAAGCCTGGCTAATTATGACTCCAACTATTTTTCAGATAAGTGAGCAGTAAGTCATTATAAAACTTGTAATGTGAATCCTTTTATTTCCCTTATCCTGTGACTGTTGAGCTGCAGATGGTCTCGTGAGGCAGTGTTTTGCTCCCAGAGTTAGTGCCCAGGAGTTTATTCATTACTGTAAAGGAGAAAGCAAACAAAGCTAAGAAAACCAGCCCAAAGGGCCTATTTCTTGTCCCATGCTACGTGAATATTTGCAGTCCAGTGATGCATAGCTTGTGTCGACAAGATGAAAGTTCAAGGTTCTTCTTGGTATGTGGCTATCAGATGGCTCTTTTGGTTGCAGATTTTTGGATAGTCCGACTTCTTGCATCCTCTCTCAAGGGTCAGTAAGACCCTAGAGACTCATGCCATTAAATATGACCCCAGGACAGGCTGGAGTTCTTCTCTAGCAGAGAGCTGCCCTCTGTGGACAGACTCCATCAGACACTGCCTGAAACCCCTCTGTGTACCAGCACACCATGCAAAGCTCCTCTACAGATTCCTGCCCTGAGCACATAACTCGGCTGTGCTATTATGCCAGTGTCTGTGAATATACCAGCAAAAGAATGTGGTTTTGCTAGAATTCAGTCTGAAGTGGCCAGGATCAGTTGGGCAATGGCATTTACGTATGGCTGAGCCTGAAAGTCAATTTCCGTACGTGTGAATGCTCAGTGGGCAGAGCATACTATAGATTTTATTCCATCTGAATTTACGCTTTTACTGAAGTGTCTCTTGATCTGGTTGGTCTGGTATTTTTATAGTTTTTCCTTTTCAAGTTTGGATGGGCCCTTTGTATTGTAGTCTACAGCATGAATACAGTCACTGATTAAATACACAGGAAAAATCTGATCTTCTACCTTGCGACTTCTGATCTTCTCATTTAATATGACACATTAATTTTTCTCTTTTCCCAGGATTCAACTCTTCAGCCAAGAAATTAACTAAGTACCTGTTAAGCAAGGAGTAAGCCGTAGGCGATATGGCAGAGTTGCTTTGAAATAGAGCAGGGCTCAATATTTGTTCCAAACAGCAGCAGAAACTTTTCTTTGAGTTAAAGTTGAGCTAACTTTCCCCATGTCGGTTTTTCCTTTGCCTCTATTTGAAGAGCTCACCCCCAACTGGCTTTGGAGGTGTAACCAACATCTTTGAAAGACCAACAGCCACATCAAAGGAAGAACAGAGACCAGTTCTGCTACCACAGGTTAAATATGAAAGCCTGCCAGGGGCTTTAATTACAAAAATGACGCTGTATGACTACCTCGATGTACCCTGTGCTACTTGCATGCAGAGATAGTGATGAGCTACAGAAAGGCTCACCAAATACCCATGGACAGGGTGCGAGGAGGGTGAGATTTATAATTGAAAAAACCATCTTGTACCACCTCTCACTAAATTTGTGATGCAGAAGGAAGCAGTCCTGAACCTCTCTTTCCACTGGGGAGTGGGTACCACCTGTCGGCAGTGTGTTTTTGGGGTGCTCTCCCCCAGAAATACTGCCTCTGCCTCAGCCACAAAATATTTGAACTCATCTGGTAAGGGTGAATTTGGCTCTGAAGACTTGAAAAGGCATTTCTTCCCTTATCTGAGGGAGGGAAAACTGGAGGGAGGAAGAAGAGCTTCCCTGTTGACGTCATGCTCATGTTTTGAGGCATTTTCTGAACGTAATTGAACAAGAGTGGCTGCCTCTGGGGCTGCTGCTGGAGATCTAGTGAGCAGAGGATGCGCTTCATGCAGGGTCCCCAGAACGAGCAGAGCTCCTGGCAGGGCTGCCTGTCCCACACACCACAACTCTGAAGTTATCTATCAAACAGTGGAACTGAAGTCTAGACAGGGAGGGGAAATAAATGCTTCTGTAGATTAAAAAATAGAGGAAGCTGGGGGAGAAATCCCAATCTCAACTCAAAAAAGAGGAAGAGAGGGGAGAGGTCCAACACCAAGACTCCATTTATGCATGGATGAACTGAGGGCTTGACTCATGTCTCTTCCAAAGTGGTCACCTGGGTGCTACCTGTAGCCCTGCGGGCAGTGTTGCTTTGGCTGGTGCTGTTCTGGGGTCTCTATCTCTGCTGCTGTTGGGAGCTACCCAGGGAGCAAAAGCTCCTGCTCAGCCCCACCAGCACAGCAGTATTTGTTGTGCAGCACTGAAGCATCTGCCTCGAATCTTCTGTTCCACGGCAAGCCTTTGGCATGGATCCACTCTGGGACGCGTCTGGCATTTCTCTTTGTGTTAAGCTGTAGTGGAAGAGAGACAGGATAATGCAGCCAAAATTGGCTTTTTCTGCCCCTAGCCACTTCAGATCAATGAGAAGATCTATGGAAACTCTCAGCCAGGAGAAAATAAAGAAAAACAAAGGGAAAAAGAAAACTCTTCTCTTGAGTGATCGCTTAAACCCCTCTGACAGCCCTGGAAATGGAATTTCACTTTCTCCTCTGCGATTCCAGCACAGATTGTTTACTTTTATCTGTGCACTTGTCTTCAATGGTTTTTCACCTTGAGTTAATTGATTGATTGCCACAAGGTAGCTAGTTAAGACCGCTGCAGACCTGGCTGGGTGCTCCCCGAACATTTATTGCAGCGCCGTTACCTGGGGCCATATCCCAAATTAACACTGGGAACAGATTTGAATAGAAACCTGTAGCATCTCTCTTACCTGTTGGTCTGAGTCACCGCAACAGATTCATGAATGGTTTTAGATATCACAAATGCTAAGGCAAAATTGATGGCAGGGGAATCAAAGGTGACCTTTCCTGGTAGATAACACCTCTGTCATTTTAGTAGCTCAGGAAGAACTTAGCAGGATGCAGATAAAGTTAAAATACTCCCCATAGCTGGGATTGCTTGAAAGCAGACAATAACTGTGTACAGCGCAGGCAAGAGACTGCAGAGGAGCATCTTTAAATTAAAACTAAGTTGAACTATGTCTTAGCAGAAAGCAATTACCCAGCCTGAAATTTGACCCAACCATCAGGATTAATACACCACTGTTCGTGAAGAAAATGCCTTTGGATATTTAGATTCCATAAGCAGATAGCGGGCTGCTTTTATATCTCAACAGAAGGAGACAAATAGCAAATAGCAGTAGCTCTAGCAGCTGGCTTATTACAGAGAACTATTAAAACATCATCCTCTGTATGGCCGGTGCCCTGGCTCCCATCTCCACTCTGGCAGCTCAGAGCTGGGCTGCAGATATGGTTAACACCTTTGGCCATAGAGCTATGATGTTTGCATGCGTAATATAAAACATCTTGCCTTTAGACCATTATTTTTTCACTTGAATAATTTGTTGTAGCTGCAAAATAATACATCTTTTTATTCAATCTTTTACATATAAATGAGTTTCATTGAATAAATGTTGCCATTGTCCATTCCCCACGCCATATTTCAGCTCTGTAACTCCAGCGAGTTTATGATTCCTCTTCGATTCTATTGCAGTAACAAGTTTGTTTATTGCTTTTTAAATCTCCTGCGCTGACACTGTGTAAAATTAAGGATGTGGTTAAAAGAGTGTTTCTAAAGTTTTGCATTTCCATAACCTTGAACGGGCAGCGTCACAAATCAAAGCTGGGATGGTGTGGCTAGTTGGCTGTAGCTCGTGGCGAGCTGCTGCAGTCTGCTGGCAAAGCCACTGCGGAGCTTTTGAGGTCCCCCATGCAAAGGCAGCACGGTGCTCTGCGTTAACGAGGGGGACTGAAATACTGCGTAAGTGTTTTCATCTATTTTTATTGTTTCTCCTTTTGTTTTATAAGTCTGCATAAATCCTAGCTGGGTAGCAGTGGAGGTGTGTGGCTGGCTCTGTCTGAAGATTGAATAAGCCAACTTTTTTTTTTTTTTCCCTGCTTGGGTAGCAGGATTTTGTGATTGCGTATGTATGAAACATTAAAACCAGAGCAGTGTGGGTTTGAACGGGCTTGTCAGCAACTGTTATTGACAGAAACTAATTACACAGCCAGTCTCAGTGCTAATGCATGCACAAATAATGTGACTATGGCAAGAGACCTCTGCAAACATCCAAAATAAAATGAAAAACCACAGGTCTTAATCCTCTTCTCCTGTAAGTCAACAGGAGTTTTGCCTTTCCGTGCAGTGGATCGTGCCGTTGCTGTTTGCTGTAACCCAGCGTCAGCTCTGGGGGCCGGGAGCACTTCATGGGCACAGCGGGAGAAGCAACAGGGGTTGCTTTGTTGCCTGGCTGGTGGGGCTCGTGGTGATGCTGGTGTAGGATGGGGCTGGGCAGAGTGCTCGTGTGCTGCCGAGGGGCAATGCAGTGCTGTGCTGGGCCAGTGCTGGTTGTTTTCTGGAGAAGATGAACATTGCATGAGCTTCTGGTGTCTGTGCTGGAGGATGACGGGCTTCGTAAACCACTTCCAGGCTCTTTGTGCAATCAAGTTTTAGTGTATACTTAATGGAAACGTGATTTACTGCAGATTTTCTGATACAGAAAGCTTTTAGAGTAACA
Source organism: Numida meleagris (assembly GCF_002078875.1). Classification (NCBI taxonomy): domain Eukaryota; kingdom Metazoa; phylum Chordata; class Aves; order Galliformes; family Numididae; genus Numida; species Numida meleagris. Next base: position 15,732,524 of record NC_034420.1, read on the forward strand.
CAACGGGGATGAAAGTTGTTCTGTGGTGCATGCACACGTCTGTGTTTGAATTGTGTGTAGTCCAGGCATTGTAATAACTAAAATGTTCAGTGGTGAAACGAAGCCAGAGACGTGGCCGAATGAAAGAATTTCGGTCGTTTTAGTAATATAACAAACACCATTTTCCTTTGCATGTTTGATCTGTTAACTGGGAATGTTCCAAGCCCTTTGTCCCCCACATGTGAAACTGGGGCTCCTGTTGGCTGGGCAAGGTCTTTGAGGCCGTTCAGCTCTCCTTGGTCCACGCACTCTTCCAAGCGCTGCTCCCTGTTTGTGCGGTCCCCGAGCTGAGCGCAGCGCTTTGTTACGAAGCAACGCGTCCTGGGGTCAGGAGAGGGGACATCAGATAACAAAACGAATCACCGCCCCACGATCTCAGGTAATTTAGTGTATTAAGGGAATGGAGGAACTTCCGTGGGAGCGAACGGCAACTGAATACCTGTTGTTACTAATGTCAGGACTCGCATCCCTGGAGGATGCCCATAACTCAGCCACAGCCAAATTACCGCTCCTGAATCAGAGAAGGTGACGGCGAGGTTAGTTTATTACAGGCGCAGTAATACGGAGCAATTTGGGGGAAGAAGATAAGCTTCAGGGTGAGATGGAACAGCAGAACGAGTCGGTGCCTCCCTCAGATGGGTAACACAAGGGCTGGGACCTGATTCCTGCAACTGGCAGAGAGGAAACCAAACTGTTCCAGCACTGAGGCACAGGAGAGGCTCTTCCTTGGCTCCTGCACGCGGGGCAGCCAGGAGCATCGCCCCTGCTCTGAGTGCTCATGTCACCAACGCAAGCTAAGAGGTTTTTTGGATGCTGAGCTTGTTCTCCTTTCTCGGTGTGCCAGTGGCAAATAATGGTTTTAACTTCAAAAGTGACGGTGCTACATTATACAGCGATAGATTGGAGTTAGGTCTTAAAAATAAACAAAACTGCAGCTAAAAGCTTTATTTTTTCTTCAAATGGAAAATATTGATGCTAGTCTGTTCCTCTTTTTTATCACTTTCTTTGCTGTATTATCTCTATCCCTTCCAGTAGTGCTTTGTGTCGTGATGAACATCTGAAAAGTTTCATTCTTCCTACTCTGTAGTATTAAAACAAAACAAAACAAAACAAAAAACCCACGAAAAAACAACCAACAGTAAATGATTTGCATAATGTATGGGATGCTTTTCTTGGAGGAAAATCCTGCTGTGCTTCAGGGAGCAGCCCTGCCTGCTGCTCAGTGATCCTGCCCTGTGTGCAATGCTCACTGCTGCTCCGTGACGGAGTGCTTTGCGTCTCTGAATGTGGCGATGTTTCATGTGACCCACGCTCAGCCTGTGATCCGAGCTATTCCTCTGCTGCTGCTTTTGGTGCCTTTCTGAGAGACAAAGGTGTGACTGAAGCCCTGCAGATGCATCCAGGCTGGCGGTGAGCACAGACAGGGGGAGTGTCCCTAGAAAACTCTGCTGGCCGCAGAATTAGGTGACCCGCCCAGGGTGAGTCACACACGGCTGTCTTGAGCCTAATTTAACTAATTAGGTTATCTTAAGTGAGTTTAACCACAGCTTTGGCCCTGACAGGGACACACCTGAGGTAGAGAGGTGAGGAGAGGGCGGGGGAGCTGCAGCTGGGGTCTGCAGGAGCATCCCAGGGATGTCTGCATCAGCTGCCGTAACAGAGCAACATGGACACGAGTCAAATACAGAGCCCACAGCTGCTGGGAGGACAGTTATTTGCGCTGTGGATGTAACCATATTTTGGAGCTGGCAAATGATGTTAAGTCAAATACTCCAGGGGTCAGGCCTAATTAAGATATCGGTACCAGATTCCAGACTCATTACGCGGGGAAAGTGAGCCCTGATTTGTTACGAGCAAGTGGTTGCGCACCAGATGAAGCGCACTGAGTCATGCAGGAAGGAGCTGTGTATGCGCTGTGCATCGCCAGACCCACGGCCCGGCCTGAGTGCAGCAGTGCTGGGCTGGAATAGGAGAAGCTAATTGAGGAGGGACTTCTTTTTGAGGAAACAGCGGTCTGCTGGAGGGCATTCTGCAAGCAAAGAACGAGGCTAGATTTGTCAGATGCCTCGTTCGTTGTAAATAATTCACGCTGCTCCAGTTGTGCGGTGCGGGCACTCTGCAGCTCCGCTTCCTCAGCTGAAACGGTGGCACTGCAAAATGCTCTCAAAGGTGCCCCTGCCAACAACCGGCCCCCGAAGTCATTTGTGGTTTGGTGATGCTGCTCTCATTGTAAAAACGTGCACGATACCCTGTGCTGAGCCGCAAAGGAAACATGGCCCTCCCTGTGCTGTGCATTTGAAGTCTTCAGGACTGGATGAATTGAACTCCTGGGGCTGCAGCTCAGCGACAGCCACGGATGCAGCTCCTCCTGCTCTCTGCTCTGCCTGTTCCACCCTCTTTGGCCTTAAATAAACTTCTCATGGGTCATCTTCTTAAATAAAAACGACCTGAGGGCAATGCATAAGGCCTAACTCCCAAGCTGAGCAACACATGATAAATCCTGATAAAAAACATGTTACCCAGAACTTTTCAAATCCTAACGACACTCCGTTACAGTCATATAACTTCTCAAACCAGCCAAAGTTTTGGAGTTATTCAGTAACTTATTTGAGCCCTCTGTCCTCCAGCCTTCCCCAGTAGAAGGGCGGCTATGAGCAAACGCAGAGCGGGACGCAGTGTCCTGGTTTCCCAGGCAGCCCGTGTCACTCCACGCGCTGTCCCAGTTGGTTTTCGTCAGGGCATTCAAATGACCCAATTTTCTCCTGCATTGCTGCTGCCATCCCTCTCTCTTCTAGGTATCGGTGATGTTCAAAGTCAGCTTTCCTTAGGAAACATCAGCTGCTGAGATGAGAGGACAGGGAGTGGGAGAACACACAAAAATGGCTTCTGGGCCGATGGGACGTGTGCTCCTGCAGGCAGGCTCTTGGCTCGGGGCTGTGCATGGCACACCGGGCTCGCTGCTCTGCTGGCAGATCGTGTGCACGGGCAGCAAAAGGCACGGGATGCTGGCAGCTGAGATGCAGATGTGGGTAATGGCAGCACTGTTATTGTCATCCCATCTTCGGACCTCATCCAAGGCAGGACAAGCCCTGATGGTAGTATAGCATAATAAATAGAATATAATCAGAACCCATTCTCATCTAGTTCTGCTTGAAATTCAAGTGGCTGGGACTGGAGTTGATTGTTATATGTGCCTCTAAAGTTGATGTGTTCCCTACTTCCCCCTTAGCCTACACTGTATGGTAATGAATTACAGCTTAATCACTCTGGTATCAAGATAGCCTTTTTACAGCTATGCCGATGTTCTTTGGAATATAATTTGTACATGTTTCACTCATCTATTATCATTGTTCTTTCTAAATGAGAAAATGCAAATGTTACACCAAGGGCCCCATCTTCGTAGCTTACTGAATATAATTCCTGACAGCAACATGAAGTTGTTTAGCATAATTTTCCTGTTAATAAACTGCCAATTACAGTAATTTGGTTCTTAGCTTTCAAAGACCAAAAGGTATACAGCGATTTCCAACCCCTTCCCAGTTATTGTTTCCATTTATTATTTTGGTGTATCTGAGAAAGCAGAAAAAATAGAACACTCGGTTGTTTAACACTACTGCAACTTCCTTTCACTGCTGCAGGAGGTTTTCTCATCTGAGAGCAGAATGCAGTTTTGCAGTGATGCACTCCCCATTGCATTTGCAGTTGTACGTGTCCACCGCTACGCGCAGCATGGGAGGTATCTGTACTACACGCCAATGTGAGTCAGCTTGAAAAAGTACCAAACTAAATTTTGTAAGAGCTGCTCAGAAACACCTGCCAGCAATGGACAGCTTTGTTTTTTTTTTTTTCTTTCCTCCCAGCGACTTCTGTTTGTTGTGCAAATGCTTCCCAAGCTCAGATGGTTACGCAGCACTTTGTTAAAGTCAGTGGAAAATGCAGCGAAAGGGAGAGGAAAAAAGAATGTTTCAGGAAATGTTTATAGTTGCTGGAAAGGATTCAGAAGTATTGTATCTAGAAGCAATTAGGTTTTGAGCAGCTCTTCATGCGCAATAGTTTCTGTTCAGATCTCTTCTCAACTTTTCTTATTAAAGGGAATTTGCATGAAAACAATCTTTTATTTCTTAAGAGTTTATCACACTTCCCTGCCTATTTCCAGCTCCCTGCTCCATCTGCTCCTGAAACGATCATTCCACGCAGTACAGCAGAATGACTTCTGGAGCAAGCTGGGCTGACTTTAATTGAGGAATAACGGAGAGAGGGTCTCAGGAATGAAAGGTTGGACTTGCAATGCAAGCATGACTGGTGGGAGAGACAGCCTGTAGATGTGGGGAGAAGCTGAGGAGCGTTACCAAGCTGGATGGAACCCTTCGGGTGCTTTGTTCAGGGTGCTGCATTTCCCTCCTATTTGCAGGTAGCTCCAAGCATTCATTCCTGTGTTTTGTGATCTATTCTTTGTTTCAACAATATACCCACAGACTGCAAACTGATTTTGTCTCAAATAATTTGCATCTCAATCAAATAAACGGAACAAAAGAAAAAAAACCACCTCCACAAAGCAAAACCAAAGAGAACTGAGAGAGATTGCATCCTTCCCACAACTGCATGCCGTCCTCTGCAAGTGTAAGATGCTCAGTCTCAGCTGAGCCTCCTGTTGCCTGCAGGAAGACAGAGGCAGGCTGCAGTGATTAGACTCCAACTGTAATATTTATTAGACCTTCAGGAGGCGGATTTGGCAAAATTTCCGTTGCTTGTATAAATCCTCACATGAAAGCCTGCTCTGGCTTTTCTAAGCACGTGGAGTGGGCTGTTTCAGAGGACTCAGCGTTGGTGTCACTGGTCTAGGTAACGAAAATAAATCGACTCCTGAGGAAGCATGGTTAGGTCAGCACTAAGCAGTTACTTACGTTCCACCTTCCTGCAAGCTGCGTTTAGAAATAAAGCATGAGTGCACGCTTGGTGCCGTCACCAAGTCTCATTTGCCCAGATGCCTCCCAGTGCTTGGGAATGTCTCAGCTGAGATCTCCAGAGCCCGAGCAGCCCTAGTGCCTAAATAGCCCTGCCTGCTTTTGTTAGCCAGCGAAGCAGCTGGTTTTGGTGCGAAGGGCTCCTTTCCTATGGCTGGATCTGGGGTCCTGCGCTGTGTGCCAGCGCTGCCATTGTCCTTGGAGGCAGTTTGGTGTGAGCCGTTCTACGCAGCGATGTAGGGTCTTTGCAGAGCAGTTGCAATTGCTTTGAGGAACAAACCCAGGCGACCACATCTGGGGATGCTATCGGAGCAGGGTGCATCCTGTTCAGCTGTTGGTGGGTCTTTGATGTTGCTGATGGCGTTGGCTCACTTGGCCAACTCCTACCTGCTGCCGTGCCTCAGGGAAAGGCTCAAGGAGAGTGCCTTGAAAGCTGACTTGAAACAGCGTTATTGAAGTTATTAAACTTTAAGAAGGTGCAAGTGTATGTGCCAGCTAGTTCCTTTTTGATAAGTGTAAGCTATTAATAGCAGTTTTAAAAACTCAACTCAAGATCAGCAGCCTAGGTGTTCTTCAAGACGCTCTTTGACTATTATGAGATTAATGGATATGGGGCAGTTTGGAACTGAAGCATTAATTTTAATCACATAGCTCAGTTTGTATTAATGAGGGAGAAGTGGGCGAATCCTATAGAAAGACACTAGAATATATACCTAAAGGGCATATGTGATGATTGTGCATTTTGATAGAAAATTATTACCAGCCCCTAAAATAACTAACAGCCAAATTTATTCGTTGAACTCCTTGAGACTATAAAGCAGTGCGGCAGTATATACAGCAGGATGGCAATGCTACTCATCTATTAGGTTAAACAAATCCTGAAATAAATCTGAAGAGTGAACTGATTGTGTTTCTTCCCTCTGGGGAGCATCATACGTTCGTATTGGGAGTCTGCTGGGGTACATTTGTCTGTGCTTGTACCGCCTATATGGGCTTATGACTGTTTTATGTTGGTTTTTTTTTATACACTTGAGCGTTCAGTTGGCGCTGAATGACTCCAATTAATCACATCAATTTTCAGCACCTCTGGTACCAGGTTTTTTCTTTACAGACTAGAAACTTAGGGCTCTGTGGTATTTCCTTGCTGGCCTGCAAGGTAACGCATGCTCTTCTGTTCCAGCCTGACCTCTCCCCTGTTCGTACTGTAAGCTCATTGCCACAGCCCAAGGCTGGAAAAGCCAGGGGCTGCCCTGGACCTATGTCAAGTTATTAAATGCAGCAAAGAAAGAGCTTTCTATGGGAGTGACACCCCCGGGAGCATTGCCTCTTGGCCTGTGTGCGTTACATCTATAGGGGAGCAGACTGAGGACCAGCAGCCCCGCTAACCTCGAACCTGGTGACAGGCAGGCTGATGTGCCGCTGACATCCCCTTGGGTTTGCTTTGTTCATCAGACAGCCCAGAGGTGATTTAACATGATGGGATGGGATGAGCTTTCATCAGTAGGAAGCCTACAAATGTTAGTAGTTATAATTAGGAAATGTGCGAACCCTCCTATTAGCCTGATTGATGGGAAGGCTTGATTAAGCAGAAAACTGATTTTTCCCAACTGGCTGTAACAGGAGATCCATTTAGTTTGAAATGGGAGTTAAAAGGAGTGCAAATTTTTGCTTATTCCTTTAACTGATGAGCAACTGGCCGGGTGCATCTTCAAAGGTTTATAGTGGGGAAAGAAACACCAAAATGAAGCTGTGTCCTAGGAGGGCAACATTTTCTAATCCTGTGGCTAGGGATGGGTGGTCTGTACATGACCACCACACTCTTTCCTGACATCAAGATAAGCTTGCTTATATTATACCATTCTCACCAGCTATCTAATCTAGGGCATGTCTGTCCTTCCAAAAGGACAAGGTCATTTTAAAACTGGAAGCAGAGGAACCACATAGAAAGCTGATTATACCCACACACCAATACAGGTATATAATTCGGGACCCGTGCTGGTATCTGCACAGGCTCGTGCTGTCTGTCCCACCTCAGGTCAATGCTATTTCCAACGTCTCTGTACTGTCATCCATGATGCTGTGAAGATGTGCCCTTACTGACCTAATGGATTGATAAAGAAATCTGCTCTCTTTTTAATGCAATTCTGGGAGAAAATTGTCGCTTTTCAAAAATAAAATGGTTTCTGCTGAAGGTTTACCACGGTACAAATGCAGTAGTGATGCAGCTGTAGCTCTGCTGAATGGCTCTTCACAATGCAAAGCTGACCTAAAGAAGAGCTTGTGTGCCCAAAAGCTTTTTTGTTCTCCAACTACATTCACTGGGTTAATAAAAGATCGCCGCTCTCCATGCAAACCTTGCTGTCTGTACCATGAATTAAACTCCTGTGTCCAGAAGGACTTGAAGTTGACCTTAAAAACCTTGAAAGCCTGTTAATATTAGGCAGCCTGGAAGTAATATATAGCTCCAAGGTGGATGGTTTTTTACTTGCACACAGGCAAACAAAGCTTTCTAATATAGTTGAAGGCCAAAAATTAACTGGAAGTAGATGCAATAGAGCTACAGTGACTCTATTATCGGACAGTTCTCTGTCTAATTATTATTTACCTATTACTTGAAGCCACAAACACGTTCAAGTCACCCTCAGTAAATAGCACTGTATTTTGACAGCAGTTCCTGAGCATTTACAAATTAAGCTGAAGTGAACATCACTCTAATACCAACCTTTCCTGAACCATCTTGCAAACAGAGATAAAGGCAATGAGAAGCGCGTTGTAGTTCAAGCACATAACAGCCTCATTGCCACCCAAGGTTTGGGGAAAAAATAAGCATGGACCTTTCATTTGCTGAGACCTATTAATGACATGTTTCCTGTTTCAGCTGGGACATCTGTTTTTCCTTTCCCTTCACAGTATTTGGTATGATGCTATGTTTTGGGCTTTGGGAGAAAGACAACGCTGGTAATGCTGATAACATAACAATGTTTTGGTTGTTGCTGAGTGTTGCTGTATAGAGACAAGGACTTTTCAACTTCTGATGCTGTCCTGCTGTGAGGGGGTGGGGGGGCACAAGCAGCTGGGAGGGGGCAGAGCCAGGACAGCTGACCTAAACTGGCCAAAGGGATATTCCAAACCATATGGCATCGTGTGAAAACAACTGTCCGCATGCAGGTGATGCAACCTCCAGGGAATACGTTTGTGTAAAAGTAAGTGCACGTTGGGAATCAACAGACATGGCGTGGGGTCGGTGGTGCAGGCATCCTGTGGGACTCCCTCATGCTGGGGCTGGCACTTTGCAGGCCCTGTTGTTTGTAGGGAGTCCTGACATTGCCACAGTTGTACTCACCTGAGTTTTTGACATGCAAAACTCAAATATTGCATTTATTATTATTATTATTTTTTGCTGAAGTTGCAAGAACTCGTGAATGCAGACTTAATTCCCCCAAATACGCAGACAAAATACTTGCTTACCATCTTAATGATCCCTCTGGGAGAGCTGGCCAAGTCAGACGGTAATGTTCAGTAAATCCTTGTTATCTATGCTTGCTTTGCTAATGAGCCTGAGTATCGTGTTTAAATCCCTGTAGTTGCATCTCATATATTGGCTGGCATGAAAATAAAATATTTTTGCTCAGTACTTGGCATATATCATGGGTAGTTCTGCTGTGCTCCAAAAGCACCTTTTCTGCTACTGGCGTGCTGCAGGACTTTGAAGGGTTACTGTGATGAATGGTGGAAAAAGGTGGAGGCTGTCTGATTTCAAACAGAAAATGTTACTGCTAGTGGAGGGTAATTGAGACACTGTCTATTTACACAGGGCTGTCTTGGAAATGCTCCTTTAGCGAAGGCCAAGTTTGATTAAGAGCTTTCCTCCTTGGTCTGGGGCAAAGACAAATTCAAGGAGCAAGAGGAAAGAAGGAGCAAGGGAGGTGGAAAATAAAGCAGGGCATTTCCAGCACAGCCCGGCCAGCAGGGAGCTGGGGACATTGGTCAAGGGCAGGAGGATGCACCACGGAAGGAGATTTCTTAGGACACCTTGTGATTTTATCACGACCCATTTTCTTTTGATTGAATTTGTGCTGCATTATGCAGAATATTTTAAACAGCATTTTCCTGACGGGTTATTTATAGCGGACTTAAACTTTGGGAATGGGCGTTTGTTGGGCGAAGCTCTCCATTGTTGGCACGATTTGCTGCTTTTTAAGCTGAGTTAGGATGAACTAATTACTTACAGGCTTACAGAAGTCTGTGTCCCCTTTGGGTCATTAGTAAAATCAAGAGTCTGATGCCGAAGTTGAGTTTTGGTTGATATATTTAACCCCTAGGCCTGAGCTTGAGCTGCAGTGGGGAAGGCAATAGGATTTTAGAGGAAAAACCGCCAGACAGCGTAGGGAATAATCACATTTTTTCCCTTCCGGCCTCTGGGAGTTTTCCTGAGCTGGACCAGAGCAAACAGCGCGAGCAGTGGCAAATCCCTGCTCCCCAGTGCTTGCAGGCAAGGTGTGCTGCCAACGAACCGCTGGTTCTGAAAGCAGGGCCTTCTCTTTGCATGCAGGAGTTTTTATGGCCTGCTGCCTCGTTATCTCTGTAACTTATTACGGCTTTATGTCTGTGTTGTGCTGCAAATGGACTGCCCATAATCCCCTTTTTATAGACTTAATCTGGCTGGTGATAAATGCTACAGCGTCAGGGATGCGTCTTCCTCTGGGTGCTGGGGCACGGCGCGAGCGGCTCCCAGCAGGCTGAGCCCCTCCTGCCCGTGGTTTGAAACACCCCTCTGCTCCAATCTGACTTTAAAGAGGTGTTGCTGTTGACATTTCTGCCTGAAATACAGCGCCGGGTTTTCCTCTGGAAGGATCAGAGCCAGCTCCCGGAGCTGCGGCCTTGTGCACGCGCACAGCGCCGGTCAAATTAACTCCCCCTTCGGTACCTGGAACTTTACGCCAGGTTGAGAGTCCAAAAACAGATCTTGGAGATTTTGGTAGCTTATGTACTTGCTGAGATAGACTGGATGAATATTAGAAATTGTCTCCTCCAGCGCCCTGTGAAATAGCTGTTACTGTTTTACATTGCCTGTACACACAAGCTGGTTAATTTGTTTTCAGTGAACATTTATATGAGTGAATTATTCACCCATCTGCAATATTTATCTTTACAATGATGAGACAATTCAGCCCTGTGTGGAGATGTGCCTCTGTGTGAATGCATAAATCCCTGATCGCTGGCAGGACATTTGCTTTGGGAGCTGAGGATCTATTTATTTTCCCTTTCCTCCTCTCCAAGGGTTAGCCCCAGCCCTCTTGCTTTGACATGAACTGCAAGCAAACAACTTGTATAATATTTTATTACTTTCTCATTGGAATATAAAGCTCCGATGATGCTCTCTGCAACTGCAGCTTGTCAGGTTTGCAGCTCTCGCTGATCTTAAGGCAGCAATTTTGTGTGTATTTTTCCTCGCACATAATGAGCAGAGAGCATTACAAGATGAGCTGAAATGGCCGAGGTACATGAGGAATTGCAAATGCAGAACTGGAGCCTTTGGTGCTATCAGTGGTCAGTTGGGAGCCTGCTTTTTTGGGGTGGGCTTTTTCTGTTCAGCGATGCTTGGAGCCCTGGGACAGCAGGGCAGCACAAAAAGGACACAGAGGGCCATAAAACTGCTGGTCTCAATACTGAAAATCTTCCTTAAGATCAGTGCAGATGAATGGAGCTGCACCCCACACCTTGGGACTGCCCTGGGCTGGGAAGCAGCTGAGGTTGCTCTCTGGTCCAATGGCCAGTGCTTTTCCTAAGGGACAACAGGAAGAGCACCGGGCATAATGCAGAGTTGCCTAAGCTAATGGGTCAGAAAATTGTTCCAACAGCTTCATCTTACAAGAGTTTATGTTTGAAAGAACAGCGAGGATGTTAATGAGCACAGAGGAATGCTATTTAACGGAGCCCCTCTCTGTCAGGGAAGACCCAGCAATGAGCAGCAGGGACTCCATCTCACTGGGAGCAGCTCTGGGGCTGGAGCTCAGCTTGAGTGAGGGAGAGCAGAGCTGGTCAACCAAGCGGTGATTTCCATCACCTTAGGAAGGAATCCTGAACATCCACATTTCTGAAGAGCAAATTTACTTAAGAAAATGCATTCTTTGCATAGATCAACATTTACTGAAGTGCTAAAGACTGGTAGTGCACTGGAAGGCAGTGTGAGTAATAGCTTTTACAAACAATTACTACATGTCTTGCTTTTGTCTGATGTCTAACATGTGGCATCCCAACAACTATCCCCGCGTTTCTCTCCTAAGAATCTCTCTCGTGATCTATTTCCTTCAGCCTTTCCCAGAAGAAAAACTGTGCTACTCTGCTACAAGAGAGCTTCCTTCATCCGCACAGGAAAGGCTGCATTTGCCCCGGCTTTAAATTATTTTGAAATGACTCACAAATCTTACCTTGAAAGTGAAGTGGTTCACTGCATTAAAGCCTTGGGAAGACAGAAGCTAAAATAATGTAACCTATTTCCACTCATTTTAGGATTTAAGTTCTGCTAATGCATCTGCTAATGCCTATGCGAAGAATAAAGTGCTTTCCTTTTGAACTTTAATACCTGAAAGTGAGAATAGTGGAGCTGCCGTTGCCGTCACAGCCACACAGCAGAAATGTTTGCACCCACCCAGGCTCTCGCTGCTGAGTACAGAAAATAAAGTGGTACGGGGTGGGTAAGGCTACTGCTGGTACCCGCGGGGTTTGCCCCAAAAGGGAACAATCTAAATGGAAGTTGCCTAAAATGAACTAAACAACAGCTCTCTAACCTGCATAATTTTGTTATCTGAGCTATTATCTGCAGTACGCTCCCATCCACGCTGTTCTAATTACAAGGATAACTAATGGAGTGCTGTGACACCGCTAACAGGGAGAGTGAAGTTTTAGGTGAACGCACAAATTAGCTTTGAAGTTTCCTGCCGTCTTAAAGATTTTATGGTAATTTTCCATTTCTGCTTAGGCATATTTGCATTTTGCACGACAGTGTAGTTCTAATCATTCGTCAGAGAGCGCCAATCTGCTGTCAGGAGGGTAGAGCCACCAACCTAGAGAGCTTTTAACATGACTGTGCCCATTGCCTTCCATGGGCCTCTGGGAGCTGGGTTTTGGGGACCAGACGTGGGTGTTGTAGGGCAGGAAAGGCACTGAGGCATCAGCTGGACCCAGAGAGCAGCCCAGGTTGAGTTGCTGCAGGCAACCGAGCCCACATATAGCATCAGACTGATAACTTATTGCAAGAGCGTGTTGCCTCCCACTCTTGTTTTCCCGTCTCCCTTTGCTGCACAGAAGCTGCTGATCTGCTCTGCAGGTGGGCTTGTGTAACCCCTGGGTTTGGGGCAGTTGGAGAAGCCTATTGGAATGTGCCAGCAGTACCAGTTACACCACCAGCTCTCCCTTTGGTGGCTGCTGTTGGAAAGTGGAGAATAAAACTGGGAATAACTTCAGAGCATAAATTGTCTGGATGTCCTTTCCTCAGCCAGGTGCGGTTTCATTATGGAGGTTGGCAGAAGGCTTTTGCTCCTTGGTTCTTCTGCAGCGTGGAAATCCAAGTTCCATTATCAAGCAATTAAAAACGTGACACCTCTGCGACCTCTCTCTTATTTATCTGTCAGACTGTTTTCTGGGGCCGTGCAATGTCCCTCCTCCCATGAGCTGTCCCCTGCTGCCATCAGGTCACAAATTTCCTTTGCTCTTCCAAACCTTCCTCTTCACTCTCAAACCTTCACTTTGACCTCTTCCACCTGTCTAAAGCTCACTCCTATTACTGCCCTTGAAAGCCTCTTCTTGCTAACTGGGTTTTGCCTTTCTGCCACGCACAAGTCTCCCCCAAGACCTTTGGTCACAGCCTGAGTCCCCCAGAGCACACATCACCCAGCTGTTCCCTGCCTTGCAATACCTCTTCTTTGTCCCTCCTCCTTTGCCTCCTCTCTGCTCCTGATCCCTTCTTGCCGGTGCAGCCCTATTTCCCACCTGCATGTTTTCCCACCTTGCTGTACGCTTTGTTTTCAGAGTATGACACAATTCACACCGGCTTACAGTTCCTCCTGCCTGCAACTCTAATTGAACCATAACCAGCTCTGTCACAGCCCGGGCCTCATTTGTTCGCCCTTTCCTTGTCCAATTGATTATTTTACTAGCCTTGTTGGTTTAACAGCCTCATTGAAGTTCATGTAAATCATATCTCCGATTTCACTCCTGTTCTCTCTTGCTGTCCCTTTCTCAGAGATATGAATCAAACATTAATATTGATCAGCATTTACTGCCAGACACAAAGGAAAATTTGCTTTCATGTAATACGAAATGTTAATAAAACATTAATGAGGGCAAAGGAGAAGGTTGCAAATATGATAGCCAGCTCATCTCCTTCCTCCAGCTCTAATGCAGCATTAAGGATGTCTGCACTATGCAGCGGCCTGGGCTTTCCGCCTGCATTAAAATTTGGGTTTGATTTCCGAGTCCAGATTTGGAAAAGTCAAGGGACTTAACACTCAAAAGGATCAAGCAAGGAACCTGAGGTGCTTTTGTTTTCTGCACCCTCAGGATGGCTCCTCAGTACTGTACTCTGAATTCTAATATCAGTCATTTTATCAGAGTTGGACTGTGTTATTCGCATCCAGATGCAGTGCTGCAGTTAACTGGGCACATGTTTTGGTATGTGTTCTGCATGAAGTCATGTTCCTGGTGGTGTGCACTGATGCTTAGAAAGCAGCAACCGAGCTCAAGTAGTCCAAGGGACTTCCACAGGTGAATCTCAGTTCTGATTTCAGATATTGGGCTCTCGGTTGTTCCTTGGGAAACTCTGAGGTAGAACTCGAGTGCAGTAAGTGCTCCTCATTACTCTCTTATTAGCTCAAGAGTGCAGCGAGGGGGAGAAAGTAATGAATCCAGGAGCAGAGGAAAGCAGAAAGTTAAATGCAGCTTCATCTGTTTGGGGAGTTCGAAAATAAGGATGCCAAAGCGATATGTAAAACTTCACTTGGGTCTGGTTTGTAACCATGGCAGGAGATCACGTCTGAGCTGCAATGAGACAGGCAGCGCCCGCTCTGCCAGGTAAAGGTCATCAGGGATACAGCAAGGGGAAAAGGGAAGGGTGGGAAAGGTGATCAGACTTGATGATCTTAGTGGTCTTTTCCAACCTTAATGATTCTGTGATTCTACGAAATAAAAAATAGGGGGGGAAGGTAGGATGAAAAGAACAGGGGACCCAGAGAAGGCTGAGAACACAAATGTATCTAAAAAGGAAAAAGACCTCAGAGTGCTGTGTCTGCTGTGAAATTGGTCTGTTCAGCACTGATTGCAGAGTGACTCCAACCGGGGGAATCCAGCTCCTCGGGCACACGCAGGCGTTGCTGAGTGCCTTCTGGTGCGCTGGGTTTGATGCTCTCCCACATTGTGCCTCACTTTGTTTAAGTGTGAGTTAAGTGAGAGTGAGGGAAGAAGCTGCAAGCTGAGAGCAATTGTCCACTAATAAGAGGATACAAGAAAAGTGAGGCTAAAAAGATTGAGAGCTGCCTAACCTGGAGATCTATCATTGTACTTCCAACATCAGAACTTGCTGGGGAAAAAAAAAAGCCATTCTTACCCCAGGTTGATTCTTTATAATGAACTTTGAAATTGTTCCAGAGTTTACCAGTGGCTGCTGATTGGTTGATCTCAAGATGAGTGTGGCCCCTGCTGGATTTATGAGCTGCTGGAAGAAGGAGAAGCACAGCTGTATTTCTACCATGCTATAGAGTCACTAGAGATGCTGCAGTCTTCTAAATCATCATTGCTTATTAGGAAAACTTTCATTTTCACTGCTGACGGTTCCTTTTAATTTTCCTTTCTAAGGATCCTCTCCATCAATGACCTTCAGCCTGTGTAAGTAGGAATATAAAGCAATTGACATGAAATCAATATTAATTCAGGAGTGTTTAGGGTTCTTTCCTCCCTTTGTAGCAGATTCTTATCAGGGGTTACAGCTTGGTAGTCTGAAGCTGTTGAGCTTCCCAGCCTGGGGCTCTGCAGCACTTGGAGTGAGCGCAGGCAGTGGCTGTGCTCTGTGCTCTGCCATGATCTGACATTAAATGCCAGTTGTCTCTTGCTGGCTCTTATAAAAAGAAACAACGATTGCAGTTATATCCAAGGCTCAGAAAAAGCCAGTGCAAAATTCACTGCAGTTTCACTCAGAAATGTGTTGAGGAAATGAGTTTGGTCGGCATTTGGGCAGGGTGGGTGTGACCTGGTTCTGTTTTGTTTCAGTGGAAGTGGTGTGGTTTGTTTGTTTATTATGTGGCTAAAGCAGAGTTTTTCACTTGTGAACCTCTCATCAAGACCAGAGTTTTCAGCCATTAGAGTTGACCGAATTTTAAAGGAAGATCAGGCCGATGTTGCTTTGATAATTTGAGATTTCTCCCCGTGTGTAAGAGGTTACCTGGAAGGAATACTGGGGGAATATGTGGGATCAGTTTGGCACCAGAGTCGTAGCAGGATGCTGCATCAGAAGGGACAGATGTGGCACTTGGGGGCATGGTTAATGGGCATGGAGGGATGGGCTGGGCTTGGACTTGGTGATCCTAGAGGTCTTTTCCAGTCCTTATGATTCTGTGATCAGCGGGCTATGCAGAAGATGAAGCTATGAACAGTCTCATATTTAAAGACAAGAATATGATATTTCATGTTCATTCGAAGCAGGTAACGCCGGAAGAACTGCAAGAGAAACTTGTTGAGCAAAGAGCAAAGAGCTAAGATGATTTTAGGGACAGCATCTTAAGAGACTGAAGGAAAGCAAGGCTGCAGCGCAGATGACAGTGGAAAGCCTTTCAGTCTCATATCAAGAACTAATCTAAACAGCGAGGCTTGACAACAAGCTTGGGCTCAGGAGATTTGGGCTTTATTTCTGCTATTGCAACTTACTTTTAACCTTGAGCACGTCATTTTATTGCTCAGCCTCAGTTTCCCCTACTTAAAAAAGGCATTTGTGGTATGACCTCCCTTTACGGCATGCTTTGCTACGTATTTCATAACGGAGTGCAATAAAAGGTTAGCACTGTAGCTTTATCTAACAATGAAAAAGGCCCATTGGGAGGGGAGGCCGGACCCTGAGGGCCTCTCCCAGTGCAAGAAGGGCAGCAAGCTGAAGCTGCAGCACAGCCCTGCCCTCTGCACGCCGTGCCTCTAAGAAGGATGGAGGATTTCAGTACCTTTAAGTGGATACCTATAAAAAGAGGGGAAAATGATGAATCATCATTCTCAGGTGCTTGTTAAGTGCTCTTGTTAGACACTATTTCCAATGGTCCGTAGCTTTACTCTGCTAAGAGTAATTCTGTTCATCCTCCTGGCTGCCCAGCAGATGAGCAAAATGACTGACAGCAGAAATATTCCAAACCAGGGGATATTAAGCAGGCACACTGATGACTGATGTCTGCTGTTCTCCCCGTGGAGTTATCACTCATGTGATTTACTTTGACTCTGGTGACACTTTCGCCCTTGAGGATTTCTCTCCTCCTTTGCAGAGCTGTGTGCATTTGAAGTTTTGCTAAAGGCTGCACAGGGATCTTCCCCCAACGTGGCTGCATTGCCATCAGAGTCACAGGGGGTGGTCGGACAGGGCAGTACCAGTGACATCAAGCACCCCGACTGCCCCAAGACCTGTGCTAGTTCCATACTGGCCATTTGGTCAGACCTGAAGTCCCCACACCAAGCTATCCTCAAGTCCATGCCATCATCTCACACTGAAAGAACAGCTTTGGCAAGGGACTGTCAGCCTGATTTCCCAGGTTATGGCAGTTGTAGAACCACAGAATGGCTTGTGTTGGAAGGGACCTCAAGGACCTCATCACATTCCAAACCCCCTGCCACAGGTAGGGTTGCCAACCACTAGTTAGTACAAAGTACTAGATCACATTGCCCAGGGCCCCATCCAACCTGGCCTTGAACACCTGCAGGGACTAGGAAGAACCTTCACCTCTGAAATGGGTTTCCCTCCAATATCTTATTGGCTTTTAGGACTTGTTAGCTGTTGTTTGCAAAGGTTACTTACAGGGCTACCCGTGGTGTATCAGCCACAGCGAAGAGTGAATGCATCTTCCTACACTGACGTACACATCACAGCTTATAAATAGGCGAGCAGGGTAAATTCATGCAGTATCAAACTAGAACGATGTGATGTAACAGCCTCATTACCATATTTATATCCTCCTAATTGCACTCCACTTAGATCACTTGCAAGGCTATGATGGATTTCCATGTAATAGGATCAAGTTTTATTTGATCTTAAGCCTTTTTCAAAAGGAAGCCAAAATGAAATGCGAGATTCAGAAAAGATCATGAAAATTATTGCCTAAATTTAATACCAGAAAGTATTTTCACTTAACAAAACTTTCTTCCAGTAGATGCCTGACCCATTTCCTAGAGTCTATCCATGTGTTTGATACGCTCTTTGTGAACACCAAGGATTCACAGGTCAGGCTGGCCATGTACAAAGCACAGAAGCAGTGATGTGTAGGTGCAAGAGGAAGAAAGATGCCTCTTGCATAGATTATGATATTGATTTCAGTCGTATTAGTATCTGGTCTCAGAGGTAGCCTTCAATTCTGGAGTACTTTTGGTTTCTGTGGTCAGTATTGGGTTTAGTTACTGGCTGCTTTGAGTGACAGTGATGAGAAAAAAATATGTAGGAAGCGTTCTTTAGAGATGATCAGCTTTTGTAGTAAATGGCCGAGGAAAAGCAACTGGTCTTTGTCATAACATGATAAACTCTGACATCGGTTTCTGGAAAGGATGGTTTTAAACTTTTCCTTGCCATTTTGTGCTTGCTGGAGACTGATGGGCAATTCTCATTGGTTCAGAGTGCTGCTGCATTGCACAGAACTGGAGACTGCTGCACGAGAAATAACATCCGCATTAACACTGTGTAACATCATCAACAAAACCAACCACTTGCTTTGTTCGGTAGTGAGGAACAGGAATCGGAGTAATTAATGTGGGTTTTGTTGTTGTTGTTCTTGTTTTTTTTTGCATATGTCCACATTATTCTTGTACCCTTTTCACAGATGCAGACTCTAAGTCCACAAAAACCGGCATCTCAAGAAATTCCATTTTCAGTTGTGTTCTTGTATTTGCGTTTGTGCTGAGGTCTCTCACAAGGGCAGAACCGTACACGGATGAGTCTCAGGCACTCAACCACCACTACAGGTGGACCGTTCCCTTTGTGAAGAGGAGACAAATTGGTTGTGCAGAGGGCTGGTACAGAGCCAAGTTGGAAGCACTTCACCTAGGTATGCCAGGTAGTTGCTCAAAGAGGTCCTTGCCGAAATGTTTGGTTGCTGGGAACCATGAAAGACTAAAAAACATTAACAGGAGAAGTCAGCAGAACCGTACTGAAGAGTCTTACTGAAAACCTTATTATTCAGTATTACTCTGGTTCGTATCTGCTGTAAGCATGATAATTGGCAGAAAGACAGGCAGGGCTTCTGGTTTGGGAACCGTCAGTCTTGGTGAACAGTCCGTTGGCTGAATCAGTTGCTGCTCCAGGGCTGCGTCTGCAGGGACCACTGGAGTTGCAAAGGGCTTTGGCCAGCTGAACCATGAGCCCTGCACTCAGCTCCTGAATGCACTTCCAGGGTGGCTAGCAAAGTTAAAAATGCCTTAGCATAAAACTGCCAAGCTTTATCCTTTCCATAAATTTGCCCAAGGACTGGGAGTGTTTTAAGGCGCATCAACCTAAAGAAGTTTTAGAGTGCGCCGGAAAAGAGCTATAGTGCTGCAATTTACAGCCGGGAACATTCACCTGGACAACAAGAAGCCTGGTGCACTGAGCTGAAAAATATGCTGCAGTGTATGGTATTGGCTTGTTTGTAATAAAACACTAGCCTAGTACATTTTATTGGTTTTACAGCCATTTATTGGTTTGTTTTCAGAAATACAGTATGTAAGCAAAACCAGTAAAATAGTTTATCGCACAGTGATTGTTCAAGAAGAAAAAGACCTATTGGAGGATGTATCCTGTGATCTCTGCAAAAGTACTAAGTGGGTCTCATGTCTTGAGAGACAGTATGGAGGAGATGGTTGAACACCATCCCGAGTCCCCCGCTGACTTTATTGGGGCTGGACAGAGGGTTTGCACAAGGTCTCAGACAATTCCCCATGTGCTTTATCAGCGGGAGCACAAATGAGCCAAGAATGCAAAGCAGAAGCACAATATTTACTGCTGGCCATTCATCAGCTTTTATTAAATGGGCTTAGCTATCAGGTGAGGGAGCAGGGAGAATACGAGGACACTTCTGAGGCTGGACAGCAATAAAGCACCAGTGTGACCAGCCGGCATCGCTTGGTTCAGGCGGCCAGCTGCAGCTCTCTGACTGCTTTTGGATTTTTCTCTCAAAATATTAGATGTGTTTGCTTAAATTCAAGTCTGGGCTCTGCAGAACCTTATCAGCCCATTGAAAGGAAATCACCAGAGTCGTGGTTATTTGGAACAGAGCTGAGCTTATTGTGATCTGTGATGGGAATTTTGCCATAAATCTGCAGAAATGAGCAAAATAAAATGACGAACTGCCTTGTCAAAACTGCTAGGGAGCAGATTGTTGTGGAACCTTTCTACCTGCTTCGTCCATGGGTAAGTAGTTTGTTTCAGTCATCAAGTCCTGTAGAGCAGCTTAGCACCAGTGCCTGGTGTGTGTGGGACAGCAAAGTCACCAGTTCTGTTCCTGCTCAGCTTCTGTGCACAGCAGCACCCAGAAAGCAGCAGCTCTTCCAGGGGACAGAGCGCTTTTATGGCATCGTATTTATCTTTCCAGCCCCACTGAACAAGAATCTCCTACTTTATATTTCCACGTAAAGTTAAAATTAAAAAAAAAAAAAAAAAGGAAAAACACATTTTCCTGACTTGTAAAGGCACAGGTGATTTCCTTTTCAAAAGTATAGAACAACTACGGACCAGATCCCTAGATTTCAGATTGGACAATGAGCCAGAGGATACTTTTGGGAAGCCACATCCCTTTGGTACACGTAAAGCATCCTAAATTCCACCCTTACCTGAGCGAGTAAGGAGTGTTCGTGCATGCTTAGCTCCACCTGCAGCCCTCCAGAGCCCCCCGTGCTGCTGCACCCCGTGCCCTGCTGAGCCTCAATGCAGCCCTTTCCAACACCCCCACTACAGCTCCATCCTCATCCTGCAGCAACCAACTCCAGGCTATTAGTGCACTGCTTAATGATCCTGTTCCGGCTGCTTGGAAGAGCAGTCCTTAGCTCCGTGTCTCACTCCAGGGATTTAAATTGGCTCGTATATCAAGGCCGAGCCTTGGTGACTCCTTTATTTCTGGTGTCATTTCACATCACGTGGAAGCCAGGAGCACCTTCTGAGCAGGAAAATGACTTCCTGCCATTGGGCAGCACCTACCAGCAGCCAAGAGCTCTCCCAAAATTTATATTCTTAACTCTGAGGCTTGCTCAGATCTGGTGAAGTTGGGCTGGGATAAACAAATAGCAGTTTCAAACGCTAAACTTCTCATCAAAGGATTTGCTTTTAAAGATGTTGTTTTTGCAACTGGGCTTTTTTTTCCTTTTGTTTTTAACTCAGTTTGTAAGCCCACGTGCAGTTCCTTATTGCTGCTTCGAACTGTGCCTCTGAGAGTGAGCGTGCTGGCTGCGTGTTTCCATGTTCTCTCCTCTGTGCCCACACACTCTGGTCTCTTTGTTCTGACATGAAATCTCTTCAGCCAATGAGGGACTGATAGTATGGAGGGAGCAAAACACCTTTAAATGTCTCCAATCAGCATGAAGTTAATAATCTGCACCGTAGCAATAATTCAGTCGTCATACTCCTGCTGTTTGTTTGGATGATGGGAGTTCACAGTTTTGAGAACTCCTTTATTTATCACTAAGATCGTGCCTCCAAAATGACAGATTTCCTGACCTTTCTCCTCTAAAGGCTTTTGACCCAGCAGCTGCTGGGAGCGCTCCTGAACTCCGGGCGCTCTCAGCTGAACCTCCAGCAGTGAGAAGTTCTTTATTTCCAGAACGTGAAACTCTCCTGACCCTGGTTGAGTGCTTTGAGAAATTATTATTGAAGGACTGCTTTGTAAATATTGTTGTTTAAATAGAAGTCTATTGGAAAGGCAGGAGAGAATGGTACAGTTCCTTCCTTGGAGACATCTTTATGGAACTGGGAGCTTTCCTAACGTGATTGTGCCCTGGGGCTAAAATTATCTTCCAAGCAAACCACAGGTGGAAAACAATAGGAAGAAGTAATAAGGCCCAATAATTCTGATTCAAACACAAAATAGAACCTAGATTCTATTGAAGGCGCAGCCAAGAGTTGACAACAGCCTAAGTACATCCTGAATTTTAACACGAGATTTGTTGTATGCCGCAAATATACTTACATATTCATTACTTAATACTATTCATGTAATTGGAACTTAATTCATTGATATAAGTTGTTTAGGAAAGTTTGTGGGAAGTGTTCAACATCTGAAATACATAATGTTGTGCTGTGTTGGTGAATGAAATGTCGATGTTTGTGCAGTGATTAAATTCTGTAATTCATGAACTCCATATCTGTTTGGATTTTGCTATTTCGAGGATGACCAAAAATACATATTTCCAAACTAGTTTATTTTAAACGTTTGAAGTCACAGTGGTCCCATGTTTTTTAAGCCAGTAAAATTCAAGGACTGGACATGCACCAGCAGCAGCTGTGACCCAGTTGCCTTACGAACGCTGGTGCAATGGGAGCAGCAAGGTACAGGGCTTACTCTGCTGAGAGCAGCACCACGTGGGGCTTTTGCAGCTCG
Organism: Numida meleagris; assembly: GCF_002078875.1. Lineage (NCBI taxonomy): Eukaryota > Metazoa > Chordata > Aves > Galliformes > Numididae > Numida > Numida meleagris. The sequence goes on from NC_034420.1 coordinate 15,754,326, forward strand.
TGATGTATATGGGGCCATCTAAACGCTCCGTGCACCTTTCTCCATCATTTTTTAAATGAAGTTCTCAAAGTACATCCTGCTGCCACACGGTCTTTGCCTGCAGCCCTGTCCTGCTGCCCACGCTCCCTCCATTCCACTGCTACCCCTGCCCAGCAAAGAGGTCAAAGTGGCTCCGTGTCCCTCTGGGTGTGTATCACACAGACATGCAGTGATGAACAATGCACTGCACTCCTTTGACTGTGCTTGCATTTCTGATGCTAGCCCTCGAATTTGAGTATATCTTTGATCTTTGTATTCAAGTTGATGGAGAGGGTTTAACCATATGCAATATTCAAATTACTTTTATGCATGAAGAGATTTTCAAGAAATCAATGTACTTTTTCAGTGAAATAATTAATGCATGAACTGGCTGCCCTTTAAAGACAGTAGTAATGCTCTTTACTAAGACCAATGCACTAATATTACATGCGGTAATGTACTTTTTAAAAGTTAAATTCTTCATCGTTGGTATTTGAGTAGGACACAGAATTAGGCGTGCAAGCTGTATTTATTAGCAGAAAACTGATTATTATTACTGGCCAATCTGCTTTTTAATGATTCAGCGAGCTCGTTGGATTTTTATAGTAATGAATACGGGGCTCTTAATCAGGTGATCTGACAAGTGCGCAATTTCCCTGGAAAATTATGCTGGGCTGAAAGTGTTTTTGTGAAGAATAAGGGAGTAAAAACCCCATAAAATGTTGACGTTTAGAGGAGAAAGAGACAAGAAAAGCGGAAGGAGGAACACTGCAGTGCTTTGTGTCTGTTGCCTCTCTGCAGGTCTTGGGCCAGAATTCCTGGCTGTGGTGCCCAGCTGAAGGCAAACTGAAGGTTTGTTTCCACTGGAGGTGGAAGGAGCAGGAGAGTGGTGCTTTGTAGAGCAGAAGGCAGTGCTGGAGCTGGGGAAGATCGGGACAGGATCAGGTGGTGCAGTCCCCTTGTGCTCTGGTGGCACGCATACCTTCCTTCTGCTGGTTCTGAAATGGAGCAAGCAGGCAATTTCAAGTCTAGTCTCATAAATACCCTCACTTTTTTTTCCTCCTAGGGTTGGTATTATTTCTGTATGTGCACTGACCTCACACAAAAAAGGGTGTGTGAGGCTGATAGAGAAAAAATGGCAGCGGTAAATCAATATCAGTGAGCTAACCTTCAAGAGTAAAAGTGCATGAGAGAGAAGCAATATTGCATTATTTCTGTATTATCTGCAACACCTGAGCCTTGACTATCATTTGGAAATATAGAAATGTCCTTTTATCTCCATTGTTTAACCGAAAGGATTCCCTATTTGCTCTTTGTCATCAAAAGCTGTTGTCAGTGATTGCGCAGTGTTTTGTATTGTCTTCTGTAAAACTCTAAAATGATTGTTTAGATTGAACGCCTGAAGTGAGCACTAGGTAAGTCAGAGTACATTGTGTATCCTTTCCAGACGTGGCAGACGGATGCATCACTCAATAACATCTTTTCTCTTTATTGCAATCACCAGAAGCTTTAGTGCTTTTGTTCCGCCACGATGAAAATTACTCTCTCTTTTTTTTTTTTTTAACCTGTCTTGAAAGCCACTTGGTGGTGTGCAATTTGGTGCAGAGCAATGTGAAGTTTAAGCTTATACTTTGGTATAACTTCGTCATGATGTCGCCTGCAGCTGACCCTCCCAACCAGTAAATAGCTTGGAAGTGTTCGCTGTCGTCTCCATCCCTCCCAGTCGAGGGTCGTGCTGCTGCTGGAGTATTCATTATTTTCATTATGGTAAAACTTGAGGAACTATCAAAAACTTGGCTGTGTTATACCAGGAAGGACATAAATTCCAAATGGTAGATGCTCTGTGCTCTGAGGAGCTCCCAGTCTGGAAGGACTGGGCTGGAGTTAGAAGTACGGCTGTGCTTTTTGATAATATCACATCAACCTATGGATTTTTTAAAGAGTGATGGAACGCACTTCTTCAAACGTTATGATTCCCTGTACAACTTAATATCTTCTTAGTCTTCAAAATAGGATCTCTGAAGCTCTGTTTTCTTGACAAAAATAGATCAGTGACGCAGAGAGCATTTTTACGCACGCAGCCTGGCCAGGGAACAAAACAACTCACCTGCTCGAAGCTTCCACAGCCCAACAGCACTGCCATTGCTGCTGGGGTAGCTGAAATGAGAAACTGCTGCTTTCTAAACACTGGTGCAAATCAAATCCCGAAGCACTGCCACGACTGACTGGCCCTTTCATGAAACTTTCCCCATATTTATGGTTGCAGCAGGTGTATACTGTTATTGCAGTATTTTTTTAGGTGTTATTAAGCTTGACCAGGATTTCATCAGGAACTCAGCTGGGGACGAGCTATGGGTGGATGTCAGACAAACTTGAATCTCTCCTTGATGCTGGTGCAGTCCCCTTGAACTCGAGGCGTTTCTGAGCATTCCTCACTCTAAAGCTGAGTCTGGGAGTTTAGTTCTCTATAAGTAATGAGAAGAATGGGGAGAACAAAACCAAACATCTGCCAGAACAACGTGCTCATGGAACAAGCTTAAATATCTGAAACTACTTTCAATACTATAAAACATTAAAAGAATGCATGCTGCCTAAAGTTAGGTCACTTTTAGCCTTGGGGTGGGAAAAAAATCAAAATTAATCGTCTAGAGTAGGCCCAAGGAGCTGATGCTGTACATGTCAATTATCTATCATGAAGATCAGATATCCTTCTTTCCAGTGTCACACTTTTTGGACATTCACTGTTTTGGCAAATGCTCAGCAGCGAAGTGTCCTAGTGGTGACAAATTGGGAACCAGTGGAGAGCATCACAAATGCGGGTTTCTCTTTTTTTAACATGAAGTTGATAATCCGGAAGTTTTGTAATAAACTAGTGAAGAATAGTAGGATCCACATCAAAATGGAACTGGAGATGTAGTAATTCTTGGTAACCAGGAGGATCATGGAAATGACTTCATTTTAGCAAGACGTCTGTATTGCTTTCACTGCGGGAGATATGGATGGCTAAGGGCAGCACATGCACCGTTCTTGGAGAAGCTAAGCAGCCGTCTCCTCTTCATTCCATGTTTCAGCTATACTTCGAAAACTTTCTTGTATGTTTGTCTTTGCAGTTAATGGTTTTATCACAAAGAACATCCGCGCTGTCTTTTGCCAACCTGACGACTTCTGTCTGAACCACAGGGGCTATTATGGCGTTTAAGAGTTGCTGGTAGCCATGGCAGTAATCACTTTTCTTGACCTAATGGTGTTCTTTTGCTCTCCTGCACAAATTGCATACCTCAGCTTTTTGGATAATTTAAATGTTTGCTGTTTAAATGATGCAATGTGGCTACTGCACTGTTGAAAATACAGGGCATAAATCAGTGAGAGAGGTTGCCTCATACAGAACAAAGCCTAGTCCTTGGATGCGCACATACATCACTCAGTGACTGAAAGCAATGCCAGTTTGCTCACCTAAGGACAGCCTTTGTCCCGTGCACTGTGTGGAAAAACGGAGCTGACAAAGAAAAGATGGAACATGCACAAAGAAGGAAAAAAGCTGATATCCTGTGCCATAAAAATCAAATGTGAAAAAGTTCAAAATTTAAAGCTGGCCCAGGTCGTAATAAATAATTCAGTCCTCAATTACATGCAGTTTCTCCTTAACATTGACCTATCTTTCCAGGATTTTGTAAAAAATCAGTCCACGGACTCTTACCATCTATACATGCATAGAGTTAGATAAATGCATGCATATAAAATCTCTTGTCATGGTGATAACTTGCTTGGATTCATCAAGATCTGCGTTTTGTCCGTGGATGGTTATCTTGATGGGTCCGTGGTGCTGCACAGCATTCCGTAGCCGAGCTGTAAGATTCAGGTTCTCAAGCATGGCGTCGTTGGATTCCTTCCCGTGTTCTGTATGTGCAGCAAAGACGCGTGGAGCGGTGCCAACGTGAGATGGGGCTAAAACAATAACGCTGAGTGTGTGTGCTTTGCCAGTAGCCTTAATTCACACTCACTTTCTCTTCCTAGGGTTGTCACTAATAGGCAATGACTAATCCTTAATTATTATTTAAGTTTAATAACGGATTATTACCGCTTAGTGATATGAATACTTTTAGCTGTGGTTGGTCAGAGAAATCGCTTGGCGTTTCAGGTTCCTGAGCGGAAACATTTGTAAATATTTTGCCTGGCACGTTTATTTGGGAAAAGTTTAAATCCACATTTCACAAACATTTTTCTCGGAGTCCTTTACATTCTTGCTCTGCAACACATCAATTACTCTGGGAAAGGCAGTGAACTTTTCTCACATACAAGGAAAAATAATTTAAAATTGGATGAATATACGCTTACTGCTTTGCTTCATTGCCTCTTCAGTTTTATTTGAAATAGAAAAATATATATTGAATCTGGTAATAGGAGCTGTACTGGAAAGTCTTTGTCATGCAGCAGATGCAGAAGTGCTTTGCGCCGAGTTAACGTGGCCTGACTCATCCCACCTCATTTTAGGTGATGCACACTACAGAGCCTCATTTTTGGCATTTGCCAGAACACATGCTCTGTGATGCCTGTCTCCCTCCTAGGACAGAAAAGGACATACTGTATCTGAGGAAACTCATCCCCTTCCTAAGCAGTTATGACCCGAAGTGCCCAAGGTCCCGGGGCTGTGGCACAATGCCGGTCACTGCGTGTACTCGGCTGGGGACTGGTTGGCAATCAGACGAGGTGATCTTAGTGGTTGCTTCCAACCTTAATGATTCCACAATCCTATCCTATTCTATACTTCTGGCTTCACCTTTTCAGTTGGGATTTTTCAGATTTTTCATCTCTCTTCGAACGGCCTTCCATATTGCTGGCCAACTATTTATTTTTATTCATTTATTTGTTAGTTTGTTTATTCTACAATAAAAACCCTGAAACTATAGCTTCCTTTCCCACAAGATGGAATACTCAGTTCCATGGAATAAAAATAACACATGAGCCAGCCGGCAGTGCTGTGTGAGGAAGTAGGTAAATTTTGCTCCTGCGGAGAGGCTCAAGCAATTAAATTCGTGAGATCTTCCCCAGAAGAGTTATAACACTCATAGATTTGCCTCTGTTTTTCTCCTTCCCACCTTGGCTTCCCTCGATCCAGGCAGGCAGGATTGACTCCCACCAGTCCACGGAGCCTCTGGGACTGCCAATGGACTTGTTAAATGGTGATAATAATTTTTAGGCTGTTGGCCACACATTTGTTACGAAACGAAGTAACTCTCTTCACATGAGCTGTCAGACAGAAATTACTTTTAGTCACAATCAATCTAAATTTCAACTGGAGACTTCAAGGTGAAGGCTGTGAGCTTTGCTACCTATTACAGGCCCTTGAAGCCATCCAAGCTTTTTCATTCTTAGCTAGAACCGTACTTCTATATTCCTGTGATGCAGAAAATATTGTTTATATGCTGTAACTCCATCACATTAAATGCAATAAATCATATATTTCAGGTAACTACCTCCATCAAAGTTGAGATTTAACTTCTTTGGGTCAAATTCTGACCTTGCCCCTTTCTATGGGGAAAGTTTCAGTCCCCTTAGGAGCAAAACCCAAACGTGAGCACAAATTCTGTATTTACAACATTTCTTTGGACTCAAAATTACCCCTGTTCTTCTCATGCAAACATTAAAGACTTATCAAGCAAATAGCGCTCTCATTATGCTCGTTATAAAATATTCAACCTTGGCATATTGAGCCCACAAACTGAGGCTTTATGATCTTTAAAGATGTCTTTTGGAAGGAGCTTGAATACGAGTCAGCGTCTGTAAGCACTGTGTAGTTGTGTACACGAGACTGTACAACTTATTTTGCATTTGAATCTTTCTTCCACGTACCTTTTGCTTACACTTTGTTTTTAATCTACTGAAGTGAACACAACCTAAACAAAGACCTTTCCCTAATGCTGAGTTTAATGACCCTTTTAATACCAGTAGTATTGGGCTGCATCTCGCTGGCTGCTGTTCTCTGCTATCTTTGGAGAATTAAACATGTTATAAAAATGACTTTTTGATATGACCCACAAATTAACTGGAAGGCACACAGAAGCTGTATACTCATGCAGCATGAAATCAAAAACTAATCAGTGCAGATTATGTTAGATTAGCTAAGCAAGTAAACAATTAGCCAAGTTAATGCCACCTACTCTGTCCTTCAGGTAAGGAATTTGTCTTCCCAGATGAGCTTAGTTCCCAGTTCCTGTTGGTGACATTGCAGGTTATTGGATGAATTTTTCAAACTTGTGAGTCTTGAAGCAAAATGAAGGAGATGTTGGTAGGAGGAAAGCTCAGCTCTCGGGAAATAACGGTGGATTTTGATGTGAAATGATGACACAGAGTTGGGAATTGTCCTCGAGACTGAGGGGTTGCACATGGCTTCTTGCTGGGCTGGGTTAAATGGCGGCACCCAATGACACCCAGTGACACGGGATTATGGTGACTGGGGTCTGGCTCTGGCCATGGGCATGGCGACTCTTACACCAACGTGATGGAAATGCAAAGTCCAGGCCCAAATTCACATTCTTTCCTGGAGTGGGCTGGGAACCAGTGCCCCATTCTCTCTAGGGAACAAAGGTGCTCTAAGCCTAATATTGGAGATTTGTGGTAAACATGGAAATTAAACAAGTAGCTGTTTTGGTTTGATTTCTTTGTTGTTCTGTTTGTTGCTTTGTTTGTTTGTGTTTAATTTTATTAATGGATTCATTCATCTGATTCCTCCCTCTGAGTGTCCCATGCTGTTGTTGGATGTTTTAGCCATTAAGGCCCCAGTGAAATTGAAATGAACCATCGGGCTTTTGAGACAGAACAGCCTGCTCCATCACTCTGCCCTTTGCTTCAGGTCTCATGACGTTGCTGCTCTGCTTGTGCAGGCTCTTGGAAATGCAGAGTGCGTGTGCACGGGTCTCTCTGCAGTGTGGCATTTCACGTTGGAGTTGTTTGTCCTTGCTTTGTGTTCCGTTTGGATCAGAACCAGCACTCCAACAAAAATAATAATTTAATGATACTAAACTAGTGTCAGAGCATCTGTTTGTTAATAGCACTGTTACCAAGCTACAGAAAAAAAGCACGAGTCTGGCTTTAAGGTTCTCGCAGTAATGCAGGAATTAAATTGTGTTTATTTGCACAGTTAATTCCCTGAAAACAAACACAATCCATTTCTAGCTGGGGTTTTTACGGAATGTCTGATGAAGTGGAATTCATCCAGTGGTCACATCTGATGTATGACGTTACCTCCTATCATCAACACAAGCTGCTTTAATTCTTTTCATTTTAAGTGCCTTGCCAACATGATATACCCAGTGATACTTCAGTGGTCTTCATTACGTGCAAAATTTGCGATGGCTTCATTTTTTTTCCTTGCTGTTATATCCTTTGCCACGGATTAAATGCCGTGTTAAACAAGGTTGTAGCCACTAGAAATGTAATTCACATCAAGTGCTGGTGTTTGGCTCTGACCCGGGCTTCCACTGCAGCGCAGCTCACGGCGTGGAGGGTGGGACGCTGAGCACCGGACCCATGGGATGTTTGCCACGGGGTCTGATGTTGCTTGGTTAAAGTGGCCCACACAGCTTTCCATGAATGCATGAATGGCTCAAAGTGGTTTTCTTTTCTTTTTTTTTTTTCCTTTTTCTTGTTAAGTTAAATTTAATGAGGGTGTGACTGCTTAGCAGCACCAGCATCCACTGATCCGATCCTGGCTTCCCGCAGAGCTCCCAGCAGCAGATTTGGCTCCACTGGGGTTTTGCTGTTTCTTTCCCATGTCGGCGGTGGGTGATGGGTGTCTGTGCTCTGCAGACGGGTGCACCCTCCTGATCCCCAAACACCCTCTGTTCCCAGCACCCGGAGCAAGGCCACCTTATTGCTGCCTCACCTGCATTTATGGTGCTGTTAGCACCTGTGCCGTTAAATGAGATTTGGTGAGCGAGGCAAGCATGGGTGTGTGTGCATCATCTTATCTAGTGCCGTGAAGAACCATCTCATAAAGGTGACGGTGTGGGGCTTTCGTCCCTCTCAGTCCAGAGGATCCTGTCTGCATCAAGTTAAATCTCTGTCTTCTCAGCAGAAAGATGCGGAAGGTCAAATATTCTTTGGTGATCAGGGATTTGGGGTATTTTTCCACTTCAATTAATTATATTTCTTTTTGGTCTTCAAAGGGTTTGCTGAATCGTTGCTTGTTCATTTTTTTTTTTGGCAAGGAAACCTGTTAGCAGTTCTGGTAAGCAAATGGCAAGTACTTTTGGACCTGAGGACAAAGCCCATTGGTAATCTGGGCACTATTATGGGGGAGGGACAAAATAACACCAACATCTGCAGAATACTTTTTTTTTTGTCTTTACTAAGACAGAGAGAGTGAAATGTGTACAGAAATTCAATACTAATTGAATAACTGACTTTATGAGGAAATTGTACTGTGGTTCATTGGGGAAATTCCATATTCCCAGTACTTTTTTTTTTTTTTTTTAAGGAAAATACTCAAGATTTTTGTGAAGTGTTTCAGCTGTAGAGCCGTAGAGTATTTAAATGGTTTTGATAATATGAAGATGTCTCCTTTAGAAAAAAAGAAGGAAATTAATTTCCTGGCCATTTTCCAAGATCTCACTCACGCATTTTATTGTTTTACTCTCAATGAAGAATCCTGATTGGGAGATCAGTTCAAATTTAACAAACGTTGAAGCCATGGAAGTGTTACTCAAAGAACGCAAATGTTTTGCTGGGCAAAAGGGAGATGGATTTGGAGTGAACTGCATTCTATTTTGGAATGGCCTTAGGCTTGGACGTTACAAATTAAACTCTATAAGTAATATTTTCATGTTTCTGCACTTCTGCAGCTTGATGCTGCTACTGCCGACTCATTCATGCTCGTTTCTTTTGATGGAGTCCATTCTGATTTATGTAGACGTTGATGTGGAATGATAAGCTACAAAAATTTGATGGGTTTGTGCATATATACAGGTTGTTCTGAAAGTAATGCCTCCTTTTTTTTTCCCGTGAAAATGACAACCAATACAAAGAGCACAGTAACACTATTTGACAGAGTGAGTTGTCAGCTACACTATTTTCAACAGAACCGCCACCATTAGCTATGAATTTTCACCGTCGATGAACAAGAGCTGCATGCCATGCATGGTTACATGCCATGCTGTTACTATCGCCACTGGTGAAATGCACCAGCACCCGTCACTGTGCTCACATCCACCGGTTGGTCTCCACAAACATTCAGCAAGTCTCAATGAATGTCAATGAGTGCCATTTTTTTTGCATGGAAGAATTCAGTTCCACCCCTTTGCTTCATCTGCACTCCCATGTCAAATGCCAGTCTGTCAGATGCCCCTCTGCTGCCATCTGTGACACGGCAACAAACTGTAATAAAATACTGGTGGGAAGGTTCAGCCTCCACGGCCATCCCACCAGCATCTGCTTCTGCTGTCATGGGCCAACATCATAAAACAGGAGGCATTACTTTCAGAGCAGCCCTGATATGTGGATTAATGGACAGAAGAGTAACCATCGCCTGAGACTTCCAGACACCTCTTTTCTTCATAACATTCTTACGATGTTTTCTGACAAATGTCACGGAATAAAAAGGATCAGATTATCTTCCAGTCTAGAGCAGAACATATGAAAAAATAAGAAGCAATTCAATTTGACTCAACCGAAAATGAAATCTGCTGCTGGAAGAGGGAGTCTGGCATTTTTTACAAAGCAAGGAGCTGAAAGATGCATCGGGTCAGGCATCCTAAACTGAGAGACCCCCAGTCAGTACTCTGCAGCCTCGGGTGTCTGTGTATTGATCTGAACCAAGTCATCTGGAATTCACCTGCTGCCAGCTGACACAGAAGGCTGTGACCACGTGCAGGGGGGGCTGCAAAACGGCACAACTCTGCACTCAGGGCAGAAAAACCTGTTGAAAGTGCCCAGAGGGAGAGTGATGGGAAGAAACGTCCGAGCGCCTCTTTGCGTCCTGTGCAGAATTGGATTCTGCCCGCAGGTTGCGGCGGCCTGGCCGAGCTCTGGTAAGTAATTGTGGGAGTTCGTGCACTCTGCTTCACTTCAAACAATGTGTCGTGCAATGACAGTGAAGAACAAAAGCCTATCAGTAATCAAAGGGTTATGGTTAAAAAAAATTAACGGCTCTTGGTGTAAAGTTGGATCTCCGGGTCTTCGCTCATCCACTTCAGAACCAGTTCGAAGCCATCCGAGGTAATAAAAGACCTTGCTAAAATAAAAGACCTATCCAAGCTAATAAAAAACTCGACAGAGTTACTGTGTGTCATTTTCCAGGGAGCTGTAACTACTGCGTTACAGGCAGTTCATTGAGAACTAAGTGCAGAGCCCAAACACTGACGAAGCTTTGGAAGAAAAATGGATCGAGGCTGGATCAGATACGGGCACAGAAGTGCTGTGTTAGAGGTTAAAACCATTCCAGGAGCTGAATGCTTTTGCTGCATAGAAAAGGATGTGACAATGAGTTTCATTTAAAGGCTGAATTCATTTGCCACAGGAACAATGAGGTTTTGCTTTTTTAATCAAAATGCAGACAAGTAATTTCTTAGGCGGGCAAAGCTCTGAATTATGGTAGGGACGATACAATGAGAGTAAACAGTCTTTTCTGTAATACAGCTATAAAATATTATAATATACGTATACATGAAATAAAGAAGTGATTGAACTTGTCACTTAATTGTATTATCAGATTTGTAGCTTGTGAAAATGTCAAGAGAAAATAACACAGTGCATAGGATGGGTCAATTTATTAATTGTGGATAATTTTTGAGCCAACTGCAGACTGTGCTATTGTATTTTTTATTTATAAGTGTTCATCACGTAGCTTGGACAAACAATTTCCAGCCAGCAGGTGAAGTCCTTCATGGCCTTCTCCTTCAGATTCCCTCCTGGGTGCTTGCTGGGATTGGAGGGAGGACCCTGGACTCTGAGCATCACTCCCGCCTTGATGCCTGTAACTTTTCCAGTAGGACACTGCTGTTTGGGTCAGTTCTGAAATGACCTAACATTTCAGAAACTCTGAATATTCAGAACCTCACAGGCAACACAAGAAAAGAGTTTTATTCGTGAATATCTGCGTAACTCTTGCCCACTTTCCCATTCTCCAAAGCAGCTCTATCATAGCCAGCTTCATTCACTTCTTAGAGCTGAATCACATAGAACCAGTTCTCCAGCTCGACCAGCCCCACTGGGACCAAGTCTCGGTCTGGTTATCCATTCTCACTCCAGCACTCGGGGGGTTTATCTGAACAAGAATGCAGGATTCGACCTTATTAACTAACAAAGGAAAATGCAGGTTAGAGGTGAAGTCTGGGGCTACTGAGATCGGAACGATCCACCAATATGTGCCTGAAGGAGAACGCCCTGCGGTTACTGCCAAGAAAACGCACAGAGATGTGAGGGTTTCCACCAGCCTGAGGAGGAACGCTCGCATCCCTGCTCCAGGACAGATGCAGGCCACACTTCTCTCTGTGCTGTGACTCTGTTTTTGGTTTGAAGTTGTACTTGCTTACTGAGACTTGTTTGTATGATGCTCAGGAAGCCTGGAAGGAAGGAATTATTGTTTTTTAGTTTTCATTTTGGGGTTTGGGGTTTGAAAGAATGTTTAAATTCAGAGATCTGATTGTACCCGCGTGCCCCCAGGGAGACGGGATTGCAAAACCTTCATTAAGGCCATGTGAGAGCTGAAAAAATGCAGAAGAAAAAAGGATTCATCTCCTCATATTATTCATAGACAAGAATACATTGTCTTGAATATTAGCTGCCGGTCTCATCCCCCGAGATCTGAACATGCTGACACAATGAGGAGTTTGGAACAGGTTCCCAGACATTGGGGAATTACACAATATGTGAAGAAGGTGAGATGAGAATAGGGACTAGAGATGTTCCCATTCTCTATTTCTTCCTGTTTAAAATGCATCAATATTAAAAATAAATAAAAAATAGTGGCACGTTTTGTAACCCTGCCAAAGAAAAAGGAGAAACAAGATAGATACAGCCTGCAATTGACACTAACTTTTTCCTTTCTTTTCCATCTGAACCTGAGCTAATAGTAATAATAACTATGCTGCCTGCCCACTGACCCAAATGATTTGTTATTGTGCTAATCCACCTCTACCGGTATTGACTGCTGGTCTCTAAGGGGTTGCCTTGCGGAGTCAGAAATAAATTACCCATCAGAATCAATGAAACTCGTGACTATGGCTTACACAGATGTAGCTCTGTCACTCATGCTTGCAAATGAGAAGTGCTTGACAACTACTTACGTACTTCATCTTTGGAGTGGGTAAGGGTGTGCGAGCTGCCCTGGGGAGAAACCCACTCATCGGTGTGCGGTCACTTTTTGGATCATTGCTATTGCTTCACAGTACCTTCGAGTCAGACAAATTAAAGTGTCTTAAAAAAAAAGACCATTGCTTTTGCTCGTTGGTATAGAAACAAAATATTAAGTGAATGGAGGGTCATGACATCAGTGTCTCAGTGATATTGAAGTTATTGCACTAAGATGAACTGATGAAGAAAACTTCCTTTTCTTCCTGTCCCAACAGCTCCACCAAAGCTCACATAAAATGGGGAGAGCACAAACACGTCGCTGCCCTTGTTGTACCTGGTGCCCCTTGGCTTCTAGTTAGCTTAGTTCTTCAGTTACAGGCTGCCAGATATAGGTCATTCAGTGATGCCGAATCAGTGTTGTAAGAACTAAGCCAGCTGATGGGCAGCTCCTTTGTGGCTTTGAGAGAGCCTCTGCTATCCTTGAAATCATAGGAAAGGGTCTTGTGTGCTGGGGGCATGCTGTGAAGTGGTGGAGTCAGGAAGAGGACGGCAGCACCAAATCAGCAGCAGCAAGACTTTTAGCCAAGCCAAATACCTTGGGCTGAAGAGAGCTGCGTGCCTGCAAAGAGAGAACTCTTGAAGCTGCTGAGCGGGTGCTGCTGCACCTCGAGCCTTGTGCTCTCACTGAGTGCCCCCAAGGAGCACACTGCTCCATCTCGATGCCCTCTGCAGCTGCAGGTGCGGTGAGGGCCTCCCCGCAGCCTTCCCTCGGTACGGCTGAACGGCCTCATTAGGATAATCCTTTATTCTTTCATTTGTGGAGTTACAGCTCAGGGAGTGTTGTTAGCGTAGCGTAACTATCCCAGAATCATGGAGTGGCTGAGGTGGGAAAGGACCTCTGGAGGTCATCTAGTCTGATTGTCCCCATCCATGTCTGCAAACAGCTACAAGCAGGAGCACTACTCCTGCAGCTCCCTTTCGTGCAGCGCTTCTGCTGCCCTCCGTGCAAGCTGTGAGCGTACAGCTAAGGTGCTCTGCCACATTTTGGCTTTGTCTACCACCCACGGCGCTTCCTTCACACGAGGGATGTTTGCAGTGTAGCACCACGTATCATTCTGCCGTGCCAACATCTGGTGCCACCAAACGCAGCAGAAACATTGCGATTGGTTCCAGTGGGGCTGGTGGCTCCTTGATTGATTTTGCATTTTTTTTTTTTTCTACAGAATCTGAAAGTCACTGCAGTGATTAAGGAACCTGTCTGAAGCCGTCAGAGCCCCAACTCAAAGCGTTCGTTGCTGTGAGCAATTACACGGCTGCCCTTGAGACTTGGGCAGACTTGATGCTTTCTTCCAGGTCAGTCTGTTATTTTCCGAATGGAAAATTTAAAGATCAGAAAGCACCTGATATGTTGAGAGGGACAATGCCTTTATAAAAATGTTATTGCTATTGACTTGGTGGGAGATTTGATTACAAGGAATTGGCAGGGAAATGATTTAATAGTAAACATTGACGTCTGCGGTATCCAGGAGTTATTCTGCCAATAAGAGATGAGAAAAAAAAAGCATTTTCTTTTACTGTGGGAGAGAGTGTTACTAAAAGGATAACAGAGTGATGACTAAGAGTGATTGCCTTCTAAAAGTGGTTTCAAATAACAAAAACCGTTACTAGAAATCTGGCCAAACAAGTAAAATGTGCATGAAGAAATAATCCCATTAGCAGCCAAAATGTAATATATATATATATATTATTACTTAAAATATTTTATCAAGTGCTGCTGCAGGAGAATGGCCATAAATAAGGGAAAACTGCCTAAAATCAATGTCTACCCGAGGTCTCAAGGCAGATTTGTTGAAGGCGTTCGACACGTTGCTTTCTTACTGGTGTATGTTTGAGCTTTAAACATGAGAAATTTCTCCTAGTGGCTCGAGCCACGGTCCCCCAAATTCTCTGTCAAGCGCGATTACTGCTCCGCTCTCTCTGCTTGCCCTTTCCACCTCCCCGTGCATCGTTCTAGCTCCAGTTTCGTACCTCGTTGTTTCGGTTCAGCTTGCGGTTGTGCCGCAGCCCAGGTGCTGTCCTCCAGGGCGTACAAATGGTAGCGCCCTTCCAGCTGGAGGCTCTTTATCTGTAAAATACGGCGTTGCAACGCCTAATGTCCTCCGGTTTTATGAGCTGTTCTTGAAGGGTGCTTAGCTGGCAAGTGCAGCATCTGGCGCTGCCTCGGCGCGGCTCGAGCACAGCCTTCCAGCCGCTGCACAAATAACCCCTGCTGGGTCATGAGGGCTGCTGGTGGCAGCGGGTTTTGCTGGCCCCGCTTTGCTGGCCCCTCCGGCATTGGGTTCTGCGGGAGGGTTTGGGGTGCAGGATGCGGGCCTCGCCCGAGCAGGGGGAAGAGGGGACCTGCAGGAAGCAGCAGCCGCGCTGAGAGCCGTGCAGCTTTCTGACTGTGCAGCAAACCATCCTGGTTTGCCCCCTTTTTTGTTCTCAAAGGAAAAGAAGGGTCCACAGCTGTGGTTTGAAGGCAGCTCCTCAAATGTGCCCAGTGTGCCCCAGCCCAGTGATGGAGCCACTGGTGTGGAGGGACCGTACAGAGCCAGCGACATTCATTTACCAGGAGGGGGAAATTCCAGCCTAAGTGGTCTCTACTGTGTGTAAAGCACTCAGTGCCAGTGACATTTGCCTCTCATCTTAGTGATAAAATATATTTATTTGTGAAGTAGATCTTAATCCATCTCTGAGAAGTGTTTTTAGTTTTTCACGGTAGCATTTATAATGATTGAAAGTGTAGCTGGAGAGGACATCTTTCTGTAGCAATGAACAAAAATAAGAATAACTTTTCAGCATTACTGTATATCAATAGCCAATTATTTTTGTATGGATGGGTTCTGGCTGGCTGCTAATGGACTGACAGTGAGATAAGTCTTCCAGGAGAGAAACCATCATTTTAAAGATGGAGTGGCTGGCCTTTTAATTTTAAGGTATTACCAAAATCACATCTTTCACCTTTAAAAGTTGTAAATGATCACAGTCCTATTCTAAATCATTTCATTGCTGTTTGAGCTGAGCCTGGCTAATGCTTTGCGAGGGTTTGTCTTTCTGTTTGCGTTGGTGCCATTTGCATTTCTTAATTTTTCTCGAAGAACATCATCCTCCTTGCTTGCCCTCTTCCTCACAGCCCATGCTCTGACCATCTGTCTGCAGAGGATTTTTAAGGAATCCGTGGCCGAGTCGCCTGTGCCCCAGTGTGTTCCTTGAACTTGATATACAGCGTTGCTACGCACTGGCATAAATTAAAACCTATTAAGTGATGAGCTTAAAACACGGAGATGCTTCAGAAAACTTTTTCAGATGTTTCAGATGAGGCAGACTCACACTTCTTGCTACTTTTTCTCCTGCTTTGGTGCTTATTCTTTCATCTCCGCGTGCTTCATTCATCGCCTTTCTCTTTGGCACAGGGAATTTGGGAGGTGGGTGGGTGAGCAGCCCCCCCCCTGACTGGCTGCTTGCTCACCTGCGTCCTTGCAGCTCTACAAAGCTCCTCATTTTAGCATTCCTCTCAAAAACAAGTTGAAAAAAACAGATCACCATATGCTTCAGAATACGCACCAGGACTTTGCTATGGCATGACTGCACTGCGAATTGCCAAGGAGCTTGGAAACAAAGCTAAACACCTTATTATCCACCATGCCTACGGATCAAAGTGCTTTCTTGTCTTCAGATAAACACTGTCCACTGGCTTTGATGATCTCTCCAGTGCATCTGGACGAGGAGAGCAACAAAATATTGAGACGGGAAAATAGAGGAAAGCATCATTCCCCAAGCTCTGAGCGCAGTCCCTGGCCCTGCTGCCAGCCTGCCGCCTTCCATCTCACAGGGCAGTGGGAACAGAGGAATTCTGAAGGTCCTACGTCAGCTTTAATCCGGGTATCTGAGGTTTTTTATTGGACCCATTCTCAAGTCCCATACGCGGCTGCACGGACAGCTCTGAAGAAGTCAGAACTGTGCCTCGAGCCCCTGCGACATTTCCTGTTCCAAACTTTGCCCGGTGGCTGATGGTTCTTCCCTCCAAGTGACACATTGATTGTGGGTACGCGTAGGGCGACTCTGATTGTGTTCAGTATTTGGAGCTCATCATCTGTTATCCCATTCCCATTGTCATCCCGGGCCCAGACAGTATCAAATTGGAAGCAGTAGTGTAGAAAATTACGAACAAATCAAAAAAGACTACAGCTGTGAAATGAATCAAACCGCTGTTTCTACGTTTAGTATTTCCTTTGGTATAAAACATCTTTTACGATTTATTTTTTTATTATTCTGGGCTGGCAGCTCCGACAGCAGTGACGAAGCACTGCGATTACCAGCGCTGCCAGCCAGCCAGGGCCACTGGCCCAGCAGGGCAGTCTCTTACTAGAGCATGGCCAAGGCAATGAAGAGCAGGTCACCGAGGGCAGCACCTCTGTAGGTCTGAGCCAAGACCCATTTTGGCCACCTGAAGGACGTGGCACTGGTGTGCATGCCCATCTGGAGCTATCCTGCTGGCAACGCAATGGGAGAATGATGCCCACAGACTCGTGCGCGTTTTCAGCTCTTCACCCCGGTCCTCGCCATCTGCTGCATCCTATGGGGTTGGAAAGGTTCACGTCTGAGCTCCACGTCAGCTTTTCAGAGCAGCCTCTGTGTGTGAATGCTGTACCATGAGTCTGTGTGTGTTTGTATGAAGATGGCCACATTAAATTCAAGCAGAAGCAAATGGTAATTTAACCGGCACAGATACAGGAAGCCGACTTAATCTCCAAAGGTTTGAGGCTGCTGTTAAATTTGTTCCTCACTATTAAGTTGTAACCAAGAAGATAATGAAAAACCAGCAACTCTGAAGTTGACATAAAAAGTAAGAGATATACAGTTGGCATGGAGAATTTTATGCGCTGTCAAGGCGAAAAGGCTTTGCTAAATGCATGTGGGCAAAGATACACACTGCCATCTTAATGAGCAATTAAAAGATGGACTCCTAATAATTGAATTGTGACTCTTGTCACATTTGTATTTGTTTAATATCCCTAGTTTGGGTTGAGTCTGGTGTTGAGTTCCTATTTTAATCAGGTCTGATTTAGGCTCTTGGTTCAAATAGCGGGGAGTGGTGAGCATGAATCTTGTTGTCCTATTACTTCCTCAGCTTCTTCTTTCCAGTGAATACAATGTTCTTTTGAAAACTCGCGTTTAATTACTGCATTTGAACGGCAGGACTGGACAAAGGGGGGGAGATGATTTGCGGTCATTCCAAGCTCGAATTTTCAAAGCAGTAATCGTATCTTCCTCCTCTGAAGCTCACGGAGTGGATTTTGGAATTACTTCAGATGGTTACCAGTTAATTCCTTTGCTGGTAGAAGCAAGCAGTCTTGGCTGTGCTCGTTGCTGCTTCTTTTTTTCTTTTTTTTCTTTTTTTTTTTTTTTTTCCTCTTTCTTTCATTTTGAAGTCCAATAAGAGAAGACCATCTGTTCTTGAAAACTGTTTCCCTTAAACTAACAGCCGTGGTCATTCCCGAACGCTATCGCATCGTCAGTGGCGCGGGGCTCTGCGCTGCCAATCTGCTGCTTCAAATTTCTCATCAACTTCGCGGAGCCGCAGCTGTCAGAGCTGACAACAGTTTGCACATTTCCAGCTCCTCTCGGCTCAGCGCTGAGCCCGGGCCCGGCCCAGCTCTCTCCTTTTCACAGCCCCTGGTTGTGCCACGTGGTATTGAACACCCCCAGCTTCAGCTCCCCTCACCTTCCAGAGTGCTTTTCTTTGATTTCTTCTCGTTTGGTTTAAACATATATACATATATATATATATATATATATTTAAACTGCGTGGGGGGGAGAATGCCTCATTCTCACTTCAGTGGGTTATCCCATTTTTTTAAATGAAAAAAGAATGGCAAACTCTTGTTTCTGCCCTTTCTCTGCGTGGGAGTCTTCCCCTCCTGAAGTCTGTCGTTAAAGTCATCTGTTTTTCTCATCCTCCCAGCTCTAATCACTGTTTTTTGAGCCTCTCCAATTCCCAGTTCAAAGGAAAATAACAATTATTTTGCTTTGAACTCGCACGGTTCCGAAGATGAGGAATGTATCCATGTTTCCTTTATTTCCTCAGCTCCATAACAGAGCAGTTGGCGTTGTGGCTGGGCGAAGCAGCGTGGGGGGACAGCAGCTCTCCCAGAGAGCCCCCCCAGCTCCTTTAGCAGAGGGGCTTCGGGAAGGTGCTGTTGGGAAGGCAATGACATCTCCCTTACCCAAGCGGTGGCTTCTGCAGCTTACTCTGCAGTGCAGACTGCACTGCAAGGAGGGATGGGGCCGACCAGAAGGCGAGGCTGTGAGGAAGGGCGCTTCTTTTTAGAAATGTTTTCAACAGGTTGAAAAAGCTGGAAACTATCAGAGAATTGCAAAGGAGCCCGGTGTGTAAGAGAAGAACCCAAATGGGTTCCGGTTCCTAACTGCATCTGTAACATGGGAAGGAGAAGCTGGGCACCGGAGATGCCTGGCGAGGAACAGTCACCACAGCAGATGGAGGAGCGGGCAGCACTTTCCATGGGCTGAATTGCCCATGAATGCTCCTCACTCAGCTGTCAGGACCCAGCGGGTGGGGTTGGGCCATGGGCATAGAACTGCAGGGCCCAGCCCTCTCTGGGATGCAGGGACCTGGAGGTGCTCTGGGCTGGGGACAGGTAGGGCATGCATGGCTGGATTTAGGGCTGTTTGCCCCACACCTCCCTGCTAACAGGAAGAGCTGGGTGGAATTCATCTCAGCACCCCCAGTCTGTGCCTTTCAAACTGCACCAAGTTATGCAAAGCGAGCACTGAGTGCCAGCTGCTACCAATGCGCCGTGCAGCATCGCAGGGTGCATGGGGAGGAGGTGCAGCTTCCTCCCGCTGCATGGAACAAATAGAGGCTGTGGGGATACCTCAGGTGTCTATGGGTACATCTCATGTTTGTGTCCATCTTTGAGAGGAGCAGAGAAATGGCTTGAATACTTCAAGCTGACAGTGCAGTCTGAGAGGTCCTTCCATGGAATAACTGGTGTTATTAAGCGACAAGACTTTTCTTTCTTTCCTCCAGGAAATGGGAAGGGGTTATCTTTGCTGATCTTACTTCCATTTTGTTTGGGTTTTTCTGTTCCCGGAGCAAGGCGGAGTCCCTGCAAGCTTTTACACCTCGTCTAGGCAGAATAAGCCCCACTATTGTTATTTCTTTACTTTGTAAATGCCGGGGGTATTTCGGAGGTGCAGCACCTCACTGGGCAGAACGAAACGTGAGCGCTGATCTGTCCGATCACTCGGCGTTCCTGCCCAACGACAACAGAAAACGCTGTGCTCATCAGAGAGCCTCTTGCTGCCATTTTGTGAGCTAATTTTTCGAAGCCATTTTTTAATAAGCGGATTTTCTTCCGGACGAGGGCTGCTTTCCTGGAGCGGTCTGTGTCTTCGCAGACAGCTGAGCGGGGGGTCCTGTCCCTTTCACACCAAAGCCAATGACAAATCCTATTTAATACGCTCGGATCCGGCTGTACGTTTCTATATGCAAAGGAACATCGAAATTACCATATTTTATCAGGTCATTTAGGCAGCTCATCTCCTTCTGCTGCTAATTGTGGGCATTCGCTGCTTTGCCATGCAGCTTGTGCCTTTGGAAGCAAACACCCCAAATCCTCTTTGCAGTCCGGTTGTGCACTCCTCTCCTGTAAACACTCAACGCTTTTTAAAAAACAAATGAGCAATGATTATATTGATTTTTTTTTATTTTTATTTTTTAAAACCAGATGCGACGGCCAGGAGGAGAATGAGTGAATGTTAATGTTCGGTTTCTGTGCGACCACGAAAATAAAAGGCACCCTTCGTGAAACAGCGTGCTGCTGTGCTGCGCGGTGCTGGTGGTGAGTTGCAGAGTCCCACTGGGAGAATTTGGTTCCCCCTTAAGGGCAACCCCATGGCGCAGAGACGCTGCCGGTGTGTTGGAGCGGAGCGGCTGTGATTGCGCTGCGCCGTTTTCCCCTTATCCCCGTGGATGCCCGCCCCACCGAGCAGCTGCACGCTGTGAGGCTGCACCAGCGGGGCGCTTGGGGCCAGCATGCAGGTTAGCCTGCAAATTTGGGGTGTGCGGAGGCTAAACCCGACAGCCCAACACCTTCCCGAGCCAGGACGTCCCCACGATCCCTAGGATGCCCCCGCGGCTTGGGGCTCCCTCCCCAGTCCCCGCAAACCCTCTCGCGTCCTGTCAGCTCCGGGCAGCGGCATCCCCGCGGGGGTGGGACCCCGGCCCCCCCGTACTCCAGGTGTGCCGCCCCGGGACGGCGCCGCGTTCCCCCCCGCACCCCGACGGGACGACCCCGCCGCCCGCTGCCGGTGCCCCCCGACGGGTCCCTCCCGTTCCACCATCCCCAGCCCCGCGTGCCCCGAGGGGGCGGTCCCGCCGTCCCGCACAGGTGCCGGCGATTGGGTGGAATATGCAAATGCGGCGCTGACGTCAGGCGGCTCCGGCCCAGAGAGCAGAAATAGGGCCGCCCCGGCCCGCGGCGCGTACACGGCCGCCGCCGCTCCCGCCCCGTCCCGCAGCCTCGCTCCGCGCCGTCCCGCAGGTGAGTGCGTTCCGCGCGGCCGTGCCCGCAGCGCCCTCGCTCCACGGGGGGTTCCGCGCTGCCCCTCCGCGGTGCGCGGCCCCGGAGCGCTGCCGCTGTCTGGGGAGCGCCCGCGGGGACCCTCCGCCGTGCGCTCGGCCGGGGATGCTGCGGGAGCGCTGCCGGCTCCATCGGCGCTCGGAGAGCGATTTTCCCTTTGCCTCGCGAGTCCTGCAGCGTGGGGAAGAAGGGGGGAAGATTCCTCCCGTGGGCTCGGGGCGCTCCCCTTCCCGGCGTAGAGCTGCGGTAGGGCCGCGCCGCCCCGCACCGAGGCGGGCGATGCCGCTGCGTGTCCGCGGTGCTGAGCGTCCCGCCGCGGTCGCGAGTGGGGATGGCGCTTCCCCCGGCGGCCTCCGGGTGGCGCTGTGGGGCCGGAGCGCCCCGTCGGGTCCGCGCCTGGAGCGCCCCGGGGGCGGCGCGGGGAGCGCGAGTGGACGCGGGCGGCGTTCGGGATTCGGCGCCTGTGCGCCGTTATCTCACCGCGGCGGAGCGGTGCGTGTCTTCCCGGTGGCAACCCCGGGCGGGCCGTGCTGTCCGCACCGTTTTCGTGCGTTGGGAATAAGCGGCTTTGCGGTGTTGCCGCCCGCTCGTCCCGGGGACGCGGGACTGCTGAGCGCCGCCTCGGAGCCAGCCCACAGCGGTGCGGCCGTGCCCGGGTTCCGGAGCTTCTTCGTGGTGCTTGGTCCCCACGGGGCTGATGTTCCCAGCGTTTCTTTTCTGGGAGCGCTGAAGTGTCTTGGAAGAATTTAAAGTGAAATTTTCTTTGAAATATTCATAAGTATGCTTTTGCTCGAAAGAAATGCCACAGCCGTGCAGCTGGTTCCAGCGAGTTCTTAATGCATCGAAACTTTGTCTGTCTCAGATGGCGCGGAGAGCTGGCTGGAATCACTGCCTTCCTTCTGCCGTGCTGAAAGGCTGTTCTGGAACGGCTCCTTCCTTAATCTTGTAACTTTCTCGCACTTGACAAGAAATTCTGGATGGCAGCGTTATTTGCGGACCCCAGAAATGCGGTTTAGATGAGGCTGATGAGCAGTTGGTGGCAGAGGAACTGGGGCTCAGCTTCTTATCTGGTGTCATCAGAGCCAATTTACAGAGGTAAAGCTCTGGTCCAGTGCTTTCCTTTCGCTATGGCAACAGCCATCGCTTCAGGTAATTAAGTTGATTCTCATTCTAATGTGCAGCTCATTGGAAGTTATTGAAAGCTGTTGCGAGCTATTAATTTTTTCAGCCCTTACAAAAGCCCAAAAAACCAAGCTGCCATTGAAGGAGCCCAGAAAAAGAAAACCCATGTCAGGTTTGGGCGAATGGCTCCATCTCCTTGTGCTCACCCAAACGGAATTCCAAATGCTTCTTCTGTGTTGGGGAGGAAAAAGTTGCGTGCTCCATGCCGTGGTCTGGCAGCTGGACGGCTCGCTGCGTGTCACCGAGTGCTCTGAGCAACCCGGGGGCTCTGCGCTCCATTGGCCCATGGATCAGTCCCTGTCTTTCCAAGGTGACCTGTTTTTTGCTTGAGCTCGCAGCTCTAGCTCAGAGCAAGGAGCCACGAGCTGCAGGTGAACTTAGCTTTTCTGTAGCACGAGTGCCTGAATGGTTTTGGAAGGAATTCCCCTGAAACCAAAGGAGATGTCACAAATGGATGTGGTGCTCACCTTTGCTGGAAATACTCTGGTTTAATTCTAGTGCCTGTGTTACACAGTAGGTTGGTTGTCTGTTTGCTCTCCTGTGTTGCAGAGAGCAGGTGGGTGGCACTCCCCCCTCCACCCCCAGTTCCTAGGGAGCTGCTCGTGTTCAGCTGCGAGCATTGTTCTTTTTTTCACGTGTACAGCAGCTCGTTTCATGCCGGATCTCTGCCTGTGAGCTTTGATTTCTCTGGGCAGTGGTGTCTGTACCAGCTCATCTTCTGCAGATCTGTGCCTTGCTCGAGTGAGGAAGCTGATAGTAAGCTTGGTGTGTTCCTAGTGGTGATCCATATCTATTCTGTTAGTATCTTTCTGTTGACTTTGGGGACTCCAGACTGCAATCCTGTGGCTGTGCTGCATGGTGCAGCTGCAGACCAGGCTTTGCAAGGAGGCTCTCTTGGCTCTGACACAGGTGTGTGGCTCAGTGGTGTTAATGGGAGGGATGCCAGGTGACACAATCACTGTGTGACTTCACTTAACTCTTGCTTGATATTTATGGTGCATACCTGTTGCTTGGTTTGGGCTATTCAGTGGCATAATATGTATGTTTTCCCCTTGTTAGGAGTGAGAGCAATTAACGTACTGTCAGTCGGTATGCAATGAAAATCAGTAATTTCTAAAGTGAGAGGATGTTCTCCCGATTCCATTTATAAAACCAGCATGCAGTTGCTGCCCTTTTGGATTCATTAGTGTTACCACCTCCTAATCCAAACACCATAGTGTTATCCAGCAGTTGTTTACTAAATACACATGAAAGTGGCCAGCTCTCTGTTTTGCTCTTGGACTGGGATTTCAAGCAGCATACGAATGAGAGGGCTCCAGAACTGCAAAGTGAGAGTATTTGCTGTGATGCTATCAACAGAGCATACCAAATACCTCCGTAAAACCTGAGGAATAGTACTGCTCTGCAAGAGCAATTCATAATGTTACAATGTACTTGTAGCTTATTGATATAGTGACTTTGGTTTATTAAACATTTATTTGTAGCCTCAGTAACATTACATCTGAGGCTTCTAATTGGAATTTAGAAAGCCTAATAAATTTTGATTTCATCCTGAGTGCTCTCAATTCAGGGTGTTTACATTAGCGCCAAGAAAAAGCGAAGCCTTAACTGCAAGGGTGAGCGGCGTGCAGCGACTGCTGGCTGTGCTGGCCTTGTTGGCAGCGTGTCTGAGCAGCAAACAGAGACCAAGGCAGCACTGGTGTGAATGGTCACGGCTCCAAAATTAACAGTGATGTACCAAGCCTTGGATATACCCTGCAGCAAATATGTGGTATGAAAGCGCTGTAAAATGAGCTCTGTCAAGACAAGGTATGTCACGGTGACTTAATACAGCTGGGCTCAATTTTGCCATTAGCAGGTAACATGTCTTGTTAATGCATATTGCTCAAACCAAGCAAGCAGCCTGTCACTTGCATGTTATAGAAATGCCATCTCCTGCTTCATTAAGCGGTCATTATGCTTCGTTATGGTCTGCATTAGCATATGCTGTAAAAGGTCAAAGCTTCCCTCAGCTCCTGTGGAGATGGAACCAGGGATGAGGAGTCCTTTGGTGTTTTCATTATGGGGCAATGTAATGGCGCAGTGTGGTGGAGCTGTCTGGCTGAGCTGTTCTCCTGGAGCTGAACTCTCCTTAGGATGCTCTTGGCTGCTCTTCCAGGTGCTATCTCAGGGTTATGCACATAGGCAAACTTGCAGCAATACTATGAGTAGCTTGCATTTGTATTCTTTCAATATTAAAAAAGCAGCCCACTTTGAAACCCACTTTTCACATCTTCTCATTCCCTGCCTGTGAGCAGGATGAGTGGAGAACCGGTCACAGCCCCCGGAGAGGCTGACATGAATGGGGGTGGGGGAAACATGTCGGACCTCTTAGGTTCAGAATTGCTGTAGGTCTTGCAGGTTTTGGGTGGGGTCAGGGACCACTGGCTGGGTGCTGTCACCTGGGGGCAGGATGGCAGCTCCTGTGTGCTGGGTGCCAGCTGGAGCCCCATGCTGGTGGCTGGTGGCTGGCCCTGCTGCTCTGAATGCAGTCTCTGCTCAGGACAGCGTCATCCTCTGAATGTGAGAGGAATAATGATCTTCAGTATCATCATCTTGTTTGCTGTGGTTTGCTGCTGGTCGCAGGTTTGGAAATCCCAGTGCTCCAGTTCCGCAGGGGCTTTGTGGGAGCGGGCTGGGAGCTGCATGCCTTGTGGGGAAATACTTCACAAAGCTGTATCCGTATGGGAATTCATTGCCTGCACACTGATGTGCAAAACAGAAAGTCTGTGTTTCACTGAATGTGCCACAGGAGCCTGCAAAGCCTCACCAGCAGTTACCAAGCAGGGGTGGGCTCTGTTGGCTCCTGCCATTTTCTTGAATTGGAGCTGGGTTTTGTTCTGAGACTGTTTCATGACTCTTCTCTTGTTTTCAACAGGCGTGAAATGATGAAGTCAAGAAGTTTTCTGTTGTCTCTCGTTTTGCTTGGGGCTTTCCTGTCGCTCACGAGGGGATGGATGGAGTTGGATGGCAGCAGAAGGCCGCACGCAGATGTGGGGAGGCTGCACCAAGAGGTACAGTGCATCGGCTGCTGCTCCTACCCGTGTTTGTGCTGTTCTGGGGTTTTCTGTACTGTGAAAACAAAAAAGTGGGGGCTTATATCCCTTCGTACAAAGCACTTGCTGAGGAGGTCAGTGGAGAAGCAGTGGTTGTGTAGAGACCGTGAAGCACACGTGTATTGCTGTAGTTCTGGGAGTAAAACTGTGCATCTGGTTGTTGTGGAGATGTGGTGTCAGCCTCAAAGGCTTCATGGTATGCTCTGTCCTGGGGCACTGGGACAACTGAACTAAATTTAACAAGCAAACCCTGACCTGGCTCTGTTTGGGTCACTGAGGCTTCAGGTGAAACCCGAAGAAGTCCTTTCCCTGCTTAGCCAAAGGGAAATGAGGCACGCATTGTTCTGAGGGACCAGCAAGCTTAAAAGGCCCGAGTTCCCTACTGCAGAGCTCAGAGCCACCAGGAAGGTTTTGAGGTGGTGGTGTGGCCTCAATGAGCGATGGTGATCTCAATCCAGCCTAAGGGGACCTGAATGTGTGGCCTGAAAGGGAGGTGGGTGCATCAATGCAGCGTGGCGATGCTCACCAGCATTCAAGCCCTGGCCTTGCGGTAGTGGTAAAGCAGCCGAACCCACTCTGTGCTGAAGGTGACACTGTTGTGTTTCCTCGTGGTGACGTTGCTTAGGAGTCTGCTCCCTGCTCTGTAATGTGTCCCATGTAGGCTGTCCTCACCAGAGCTTGCAGTGTGAGCTCGCTGCACAGATTTTCACTCTGCTGAAGCAGAGGCAAGACAACAGGGCCATAAAACTCCAGAAATGTGATCTTCATGAGAATAAAATGATAGATGCTGGAACAATTTTAGTTTTTTAATGAGTTTCTGATTACCATAGGTTTGTTAAATGATTGCTCAAATGGTTGAAAGTGAAAATCTGGTGGGGAGGCAAGGGGAAGGACACTTCAGTATTTTTTTGACTTCTGCTGCCTAGAACACTTGCGTGCTGGCAGATGCATTAGTCAGTGCCAAGCTAACGATGAGCCCGTGATGGATTCCTGCAGAGCCCAGATCTATTTAAGTCTCAGGATTTTTTGTTCTACTCGGAGAATCCCATTTCTTCTGGCCGCCTCCCAACTACAAATACCCATGTTTGTGTGCTTAATTTCAATACAGCAGCTTAAGGCAGTGAGAAAGACGCTTTTCCCTGTTTACCAGGACTTTGACAATCGTTTGGAGTTGGATATTGTGCAGTTCTGAGTTCTGCCACAGGTGCTTTTTCCTTGAGGTATCCCTCCTCCATACAGCAAGAGTGAAGGAAATGGTCACCCTCACCTCCCCTTGTATTTTCTTGCTCTCTAAAGTCGCCATATACAGGCACTCTGATGTTAAGCGTGTCCCTCTGTTGCCTTGGATCACTTTTCCCCTCTTGTTAAAGAAAAATAAATTTTTGACATATTTTTGCATCTAAAAATGAAGTCATCTTCACAAATGCATGTTTGTTACGATTTTTGAAAATGCTGCCCTGAATAATTAAATTCATTACTCAAATTATTTTTTTTAATATAAACTGTAGAACTATTACAAGACATGAAAGGCACTCATTCATTTGATCTTGCTCTAAAAACCATGAAGTTATTGCACCAATTACTTGATGTTGCTTGAGGTGAAAGGATCTAAGCTGGAAATGTATTTGTTCCGATTTGTACAGAATTTATAGCAGGTGTGAATATTAAAACTTTTAATGTACAAAGGATGCAGTTAAAATAGCTTCAAGGGGTGTGGGATAGAATGCAGATTTTTAATAAAGTAACTACATGAAAAGCTTGTTCCAGGAGATGATGTTTATATGGTGCAACACCAAACACCAGAATGAATCTGAACACTGACTGTAGCTTTAAGGTAGGGCAGTGAATGAGAACTGCTGTTTTCTCTCAAAATGCATTCATTATCTCTCAGAAAATGCAGTCTTAATAAATTTTGTAACAAAACAAACCACTTAATCTTTTTCTGGTGATGTCTGGCTTGGATCAGACAGGAGTGCATCTCCTGTGCTGGGTGATGGGGGCTGTTGTTTATCTGTGGCACCCATGGCGTCTCGCAGCTCGGAGGCTGCAGTCTGTGCCATCCTGCCATGCTGCTCTTTATTCATTAGGAGTGTTTGTTAGTTACCAAGTACGTGGCTGCTGATTAATATGTAATTCCATTAACATGCGTTTAGAAAGTCGAATCACAAATAGGAAAGCTCGTAGCGATTCGCTGAAATGGCTTTAGGAATATGGAAAGGGTTAATTTACAGGTCAAATAATTTGGAGTGTGCTCTGATCTAAAATTCCTACAAACTTCATCAAAGCGAATACTTGGCTGTGGGTCACTGACCTTCACTAATGCTTGTTCCTATGTAGATCAGAACAAGTTTACTGAATCAAAAACATTACTTAATTTATGTTCAGATTGCCAAATCGATTTCTTCATGGTCTGCTGTAGAATTATTGCGGTTGTGCTTTGCATTTATAAAGGAAAAAATAAGTCTTGAGGCCACAGACTGCAATATACAGCCCTTCTGCATGAGAAATTAACTTTCCAGCACAGCACTGATGTTTCCCTGATGCTCAGCCTTCCACCTCTCAGATTTATGGCTGTTCCTGAGAAGAGATTTGTTTTCTGAAATATTTTAGTCTTGATTGGAATAGCAGTAAACATGTGGATGCAGTCTGAACTTCCTCGGGTACATAATGAATTAAAATAGGAAACCTAATTAAAAAGGACAGCGTTAGTACTGCACTGAAAAGCATCAGCTTGCCTGGTCCGCATCAATTCTGGAGAATGTTGCCGTTGCTTTTGCGCTGTGAAACTTCTCAGGCTGGTTCCAGAGGGTGCTCAGACATTCCTGCAGCTCCTATGTGCTGCACGTGGAGCACCGTGGAGCTGGGATGTGCAGCTTTCTGGGGTGAACCACCATGAGCCAAGTCCTCTGAGCAGAGTACGTGTCAGAACTCCTCAATAGAGAGAGCTCACCAGCTCTGGGGTGAGAATTCTGGAGAAGGCTTTGCTCTGCATTTGGCAAAGTTGTTTTTGTGCTGAGGTTGATATTAGAGGTGGCCACGCTTCATGGACAGCTCTGTGCTGTCTTAGAAAGGCTTTGAGATGCCCCCGAGGCAGTGGATGGTACATTCTGGGATCACCATTCCCTTTTTCAGTGGGAAGGAGCCCTCAGAAAAGCAGTTTTGAGAGTCACTCACACTAGTAGCTCTGATTTTTTTTTTTTCAGCTATTGGGGTACTGTGCCAAAGTATCTTAGTTAACATTCATATTCTCCTCTTGTTCCTTGCAGTCAGTATGAGGCTGCTTTTCTGTCTGTGCTGAAGCCAAGCTGCTTGCCACGCTTCCTGGGGCAAGTTTCTCCTTTGAGAGGAGAAGGGCATGGTTCTCAGCTGGCGGTTCATCAGAGCACTGCTGCGGGTCGTCAGCAGGACTCCACCTGCTGAGGGGAGCTCAAACATGCTGCATCTTCCATGAAATCTTGTATTATTATGTTTTGCAGGGTGCAGCTGGCAGGTAGCCTAATTTGGTAGTGGCTGGGCGGCGTGAAAGTTGCGAATAATCCTGTGTTTGTACATGTACGCTTGGTGGGTGCTGATCTAAAGGCAGTATTTGGATGTCACTGATAGCTCCTAGGACACAGCCCAGGCTGGTGGGTATCTTGCCTCTTGTGGGCCACGGAACCAGAGCTGCTCTGATTTTGTAGAAATAATCTCATTCAGCTTGGGTTCCTTGGTGATTTTTGCCTATGATTGTTACCTTATGCCTTTGATTACATAATCAGCCTCAAAGTATCATGTGCAGCTTTGCCACGTCTTACTTATTTTCATGCTAATGGATGTTGAAAACATGCTCTTTTCTAAGGTGTCGTAGTCTTCTTACTGGCATCTGGAAGCTTTCAGCTGTGTAGATTATCTGTTGTTTGACTTGCTCATTAGTTATTACTTACACGGCACCTGAACTGCTTAAAATCTCCACATAATAAATGTCACCTTCACCTGCACTGTGACTGCAGCCAGCTGTGTGATGCCAGCCCTCCTGCACAGGGGAAGCCATCCCTCTGCAGCCCATGTGCAGCCGGAACCATGCTTCTCCAGGAGCATCAGTTACTCCTGAAACTTCTAATTACCTGCAGGTCCTTGCGTATTGTTCCACCTCATGCTGCAGCTGAAGACCTCAGTTGCTTAATCTGAGCAGCAGGGGAGTGATGGGGATGGTTTTGTGCTCCTTCCCCCAGCAAAGTTTTATTTCCAAATCTGACTGGGAAAGGAGCGCTTTGGGAAGTAACATACAAAACTGCAAAGGCTTTTGATAAAAGCTTTTGCTTATAATTCAAATAGAGGCGTAATTTCAGAGCGTGAGCTTCGAATAGGACAGGCGCAGTGTATCAATTTGATATGCAGTTGAAGATGTAATATCCTGCTATTTATTTTAGGAATTATTATTAGTGATGTATTCTGCTGTGTGCACGCTCTTCCTGCTTGTAAGTCAGAAAGGGAGGAAAGAAACAGCTGAATTAAAATCTATGCTGGGCTCCATTCTGTCCCTGCTTTAAACATTAATGAAGGTGAAGAGAGACAAACAAGGCCTACATGTATTTTTGTATCACTCCGCTGTCTACTGATAACTCACTCCTTGTTATGTGCTTCTGTGGCATCTCTACCAAGCTGTAATTGCTGCTTGCAGACCATTCCAAATCTTAACTGGTATATTACCCCTTTGGAGATGAGCAGCTTTTCTTCTGTGTGCTGGTTATCAGCGTATCTGCAGTGCAGGGTTCTGTGGAATATTTTCAAGGTGCTTGGATACACATTAGGGCCCTTCTTCTGGGGTTGGGCTGGGTTAGGGTTGGATGCAGCCTCCTGAAGAATGGAGGGGCCGTGGGGATGGGGTTCCTGGCTCTGCTGAGCAGTGACAGACTGACCAGCAGGAACCAGATGGGCGTAGGTTTCTAATGTCACAGTTAAGCAACTGTGAAAAATCGTATCTAGGTGGGGAAATGCTGATATATGCCTGAAGCAGAGAATAGCATCAGAGTAAAACTTATTCGGCAAATTGGGGGGAAAAAAACCAGCATCTACGGCAGTTTTAACTTGGGTATGATGTGCTGGAGGGCATGTTTTCTGATATTCTCTTCAAAAGCTAATTAACCTTAAAAAAAACTAAGTACTGACTTTTTTTTTCAAATGTAGTACGTCTTCCATTCACAAAAAGCTATAGCAGTGGCTTTTAAGGGAAAGCTGCATGACTTCAAGTACTTTCTAGCATCAACCAGGGCAGTTGGCTTTTTAGATTAGAAAGGATATATCTGCATACTTGGAATTCCTAAAACGGGCTTCCCATGAGCTTCCAGATCACAGTGTGGAGATTTATGGAGCTTTACCTGAGTTTCTAATCTGAAGTCCAAAAATAGTAAAATCAGAGGCAGTAATTATCTCAACTGGCTGCCATATGCATGAGCAGGTGATAACGTGTGGTGTGGCACATTAGAGATGTGCCACACCATAAATCTAAATTTCCAACTTCTGTACCAATTCCAAGCTTTCCCTAAACAGTAGTGTGTTTTTTCTCTTGTGCCTCATTTAAAAAAAGCAATGAGGTGGGTGTTCTGTCTCATTAGCATTGTTTTTTTAAAAATAAAGTATACTATGTTCCTCACTGTAAACAGAAAATCCTGGTTGTTAAAGCAAGCCATAAGTCGTAACAGCTGCATGTGCTGCAGTCCGTACAGAGAGTGGCTCACCCCCCTCCCCCCCCCTGCACTATTTGTCAGTGCAATTGTCTTGACTCCCCAACTTGAGATAAGGAAGAACATGCTCTGAAGGGGGGAAGGGGGGGGGGGGAAATGATCCCTGGCATAACACTGTGTTAATAGAACAGCTACTTCTTTATTAATTTGCTAAATGAGTTAGGGCTGTATATTTAGAAATCGTACAGCAGTTAGGCTGATCCTGGGAGCAGGTCCCTGGGGACCTGGTGTGTGCAGATGTAATGTCTAACTTTATGAAAGACCCAGCATGAGTGCAGCTGCACGTGCTGAACTTGCTTTATCTACGTGCAGGCGCTGCAGTCTCATCGTCAGAGTGCTCGGTAAGGGGGTTGCTGCAGTCCAGCAATAGCAGGACTGTGGATCTGAAGCGTTACCTACTCTTCTGCATCTCTTCCACACACTGCATTAGTTGGCTATGGCAAAGTGCCCTACACTCACATTTGCTTATGGTTATTTTAAGTAAATAACCTTATTAACTAGGTTATTTCATCAAGTGATGAAATTAACATCAGTATTAAAGGTCGAGACTGAAAACACTGCAAAATTATCCTATGAATTGCTGTAAATTGCCCCTTAAAGGGCAGTTTGTATCTACCAAACTTGGCACACATTAGACATATGCATGTGTGATGAGGGGCTGCTAATGAGAATAGGAAATGCACAACCATTTACAAATATCTCTAAATACTGGTGTGTAAAAGGGAGGGAATTAGGGAAAGAAATGGACAAGTACGAAGACACTGCATTGTAAAGATTCCCTCCTTTTAATATTACATTGGGCTGTTGCTCTGCTGCTTGTAATGTGCCTCTGTGTGTGTCTGGGTTATAAGAAACTGTCTTCTGGTTTTAGTCAAAGGAGCAGACAAAAACTTGTCTTTCCTGATTTCAGATGTGACTGTTTAATTACTAATGTTGTAGTGTTCTCACTTTTATTTTCAAATCAGAATGCCGGGATTTGCATGGGAGCACATGTGGATGTGCCAGGACAAAAAGGAAGAACAGTTACAGAAAGTTTTCCCCTCCCTCTTGATGGATTATGTACATACACTGCACATCAATTAGAAACCAAGTATGAAGTGCTATTACTTAATGTAATTCCCAAGAGTGCTGGACTCTGCATGCTTTTCAGCAGTGTTTCAGGATACAGAGCCTTGTTCTGCACTCCCTCTTATATCAATCACTGATGACTGCCAGTAAATACATTTCTAGCTCCTCGGCCACCAAGCAGTGTTTTACATTATGTATTCCTTATGTGTAGCTGCATTTAACTCTGTACAAATCTTTTCTACCTCCCCATGTTTGTCCTGAATGAAATGTGATTCTTATTCCAGAAGTACTCTGCGCGCCCATGATCCGGCATTAATCAGGAGCCTGTAACACAAACTGGCTATTATGTCTTGTCAGGACATCCCAGTGTTGCCTTCTGAAAGACTGCCATTCCATTTTTACAAAAGCAGAAAAGGACTTTGTGTGAAAAAGTCATTAAATTGCATGAGTGTCATGCACGAGTGTGTGTAACATTTCCATGCAGCAGCTACTGGGGGAGTGAAGCTGTAATAGAAGGCAGTGAACTGTTGCTCTTTTTTCTTGTTCCATCTAACCTAGATAGAATTAATAATTGTACTTAATGACACAGCAACTGCTCTGATTTGTAGATGCTGGTTTGGTTAGTCTTTCAGTGAGCAGTTTTCCAGTAGATAGTTGTCTTGTGAAAAGCAGTACTGGAACAAACATACTACATTGATTTCCACATAAACAATGATTAGGCACTTCAGATACGGAACAGAGGGGCCCTTTGTTCTGCATTCAATTAACTGACTTTAAAAAGGAAGAAAATAGGTGCTGAAATTGAGCCTTGACAAATAAAATTGATCTATTGCATTAATGCCGCAGTTCTCATGAAGTTTTATAGAAGGGACACATTTCTCACTTAAAACATACGATCTATGCTTTGATAAAATTAGATTTTTAGTTAAAGAAATTTGCAGTCACTAAAAGGTGGCTGTGAAATAAGTCTAATATATAACCATCTGCTATATGGCTTCTGCAGAAAAGTGTTCCTCAGGCAGTGCATCTGAGAACTTTAATGGCATTTTATCAAAATGGTTTGGTTCTCTACTAATGTTATTAAAACTTCTGTGTGATTTTTTTTTTTTACTTGAGAACAGCATCTTACACTTCAAAGAAAGGGAGACTGCTCCTTTTTGTGAAGATTGCCGCCGTCACAGCGTGCGTCACAGTGCTGTGCCTGTGGCCAGACGTACCGGCAGTGTGTCTTAGCGGTGTATTAGATCGTCAATAGAAAGGTTGTCTTGTGTTCAGCAGGCCCTCAAGGAGAAAAATTAGCATCTTATTTTCTGCACTACAAAAATGGAATGTTTAGGCTGGGGCAAACTAAGAACAAAATGTGTCCTTGCTGTAGCTCCACTTTACTTGGAGGGACAGCGTTGTTTCTACCTGGAGCTCATGCCTTTTTGTGGCCACTGCCATCCTGCCATAGCTGTCAGGTATTTTTTTTTTCCTTTGTAAGTTCTTGTCTACATTTCTGCAATACTGACTACTCTCAATACCATTGGCCTTTTCTCTGTGAAAGAGAGTGTACGAGGTGCTGATATTCTCCCAGGTAATGAAGTGATGCCTTGCAGCATGACCTCATGTTCTCCTGTTGAATTGCCATCAAGATTTTCCTCTGTATACTGTCTTCTTTTGGATAGTTTACATTCATTAGGGCTTATTACAAAGGGAAGCAGAGTAAAAGAAGGGGAACTTTGAAGACCAACCTTTGTTTTTTTTTTTGTAGTTCTTTCATGGAAATACCAAAAGGGTATTTAATACAAGAGAGTTGACACTTGAATTTTTTTATAGTGCATGATTGTCTTTTTTCTCTTTTGATCAATGTAATAGTCATAATTAGTTTTACTGTTTGTAAGCCTTTGAACTGTAGAGAATTCAAGCAGCTTGTTGCAGCGAGGGACTCCAGGGGAACTTTAGAAGTACTCTTCCCTTTTGCATATATTCCATGTACACAGGCTTAATGATAGCAGACTGTGTCTGGATTTTTTTCATCCTGTGCCCCACCTCTCAAACTAATATTTTGAAAAGCTTTGAGAGGTCCCTGGAGTATAACTGCCTACACAGCTTGGAGCTTTGCTGCCTAAAGAGGATAAATGCTTTGAAGTCTGTACTAATCCTGACTGCCATTTCACATTTCTCAAGATCACTGAGGTAGAATCCTTTGGGGAATAATGACTTCTTTTTTTTATAAGCAAATACCCCCTTTTGTTGTTTATCTCCCTCTGTTGGCACAGAGGGTTCCAAGGAGCCTATTTCTGCCTTTCTGATCTTCTTTTTGGTGAAAACTTTGTTTTCAAGGCAGTGTGTCTGTCCCTTGTAGGGGAGAGAATCTCCCCCTGTGGTGTGTGCACCAATAGTGATGGATGAACTACAAAGTGTCTCTGGGATGGAGCGGGCCTGGCCAAGGCACGTGGTGGGCTTTGTCCTCAGCCTGCAGTGAGGGCTGGGCTGGGCTGGGCCTGGCTGGGAGCCCTGACCTCACTGCTGGGGACTGTGGTGACAGGACAGAAAGGGAATTGGAGGCAGATAGCTGCAGCTGTGTAGTGTGCATTGTGTGTGAAATGGTGCATCCTGGAGTGAAACATCCCATATTGATGTGATCCTGCCTGGTGCCCCCAGGTTTGGGGGGGCAAGGCCTGCAGGAATTAGCAGAGCAGGTGCTGCTGTTACTCCATGAGCTTGTTTTGCTTCTGCTGGTTTCTACCTTCTGTCATTTTGAAAAGCTTTGTTTTTCTTCTCATTGTGTCCTCCAGTGGCAGTTTTCTGATTTCAGTTCCCCCATGGCAGGCACTGCACAAGTGGATAGATTTCATGACACGCAGCACTGTTTTACTTCCCTTTGTCTAAGTGTGGTCTGCAGGGAGTTATTTGTAAGTGCAAACAAAGCACAAATAAAACCGTAATAAGTGTCAGGTGGGTCAGAAGGCTCAGGTGGCTGGGAAGGCCTTGTGTGTTATTTTCCTATCAAAAGGAGTAAAGAAAACACCTTTTTATTTTATTCTCAGATAAACATCTGAGAGCAGTGAACACTAAGGGGGTGAAATGAAGTTAAATAAGGTATATCCACAAGACAGAAAGACTCCATAATGAGTGTTTGGTGCAAAGTGGGAAAGCTTGCTGCTGTTCCCTGTGTCTGTGCTGTAGGGGACGTGGATGGGAAAAGCAGCTTTTAAAAACTGGGAGCGGATTATCAAGAGGTAAGCTGTTAGTGAGGTTCATCCAATGCTGCAAGGGCAACCCTGGGTACCAGCATGGGGCTGGGTGTGAAGCAGCTGCTGGCACCGGTGCTGCCATCTGATGGGGCCCAAGCTCCTTTGGTGGAAACTGTGCTAGCATCCACCTGGGCATCTTTGGGATCTTCCATCTCTAGGATTGTGCTCAGTGGGGTTTATCATGTATCAGCAGTCTGTGTCCAGGTTAATGTGACACAGAGCAGGTAGTGGGAGGG
The DNA here is from genome assembly GCF_002078875.1 of Numida meleagris. Lineage (NCBI taxonomy): Eukaryota > Metazoa > Chordata > Aves > Galliformes > Numididae > Numida > Numida meleagris. The sequence continues at coordinate 15,789,823 of NC_034420.1, forward strand.
ATGGCCTTCTGGAGTCTTCTGACCCTGCTGTCTTCAATACTGGATACAAGAAATAACTTGAGTGATGGAAATTATGAGCATTTGTAATTAATTTGTGAGTTACTTTCCCACTTGGAATTAAATATTTATTCCTCTGGAGTCTCACCAGTAGTATAAGTAGATAGCGTTGTCTGGGAGTGCAGTACCCACTGAGTCTTTTAGAAATGTCTTTTTAAAAGTTCTGTGGTGGGAGGTGGTAGTGATGCTTTGCAAGAAACAGAGCAGATGCAGGTATGCAAATATTGAAGTGAGCATGAGTATCCTGGTTATTCTAAAATTATTCAGGTAGTTGAGACAGACTCTGCTAAAATTTCTAAAATTTCCTCCCCCCTTGATCCCCAGTTCTTACTACATTAAAAATAAATAATAATAAAAGCTTCCCTTTTAACAACTGAACAAAAATCAGTTTTAGGTAAGATATTGTGCTCTATCATGTAACCTACTGTGGAATGATAAATCACTTCAGGCGATGTATTAATCTATTAGAATATTTGTGAACAAACTGAAGTGTTTATTTGTAATTACTCAGTTATTGTGCAGAGCTTCATAGACGCATCTCTGTGACATTGACTAATGTTTTTAGGGATTTCTGTTCATGCTGCCTTTGAACAATTCTTGTAGTTTTCAAAAAACCACAAACAATTCTCTTTTTCCTTATAGGTATCCGGAAGGTTTGAAGTCACAAGAAGAAAAGGTAGGAAAGTTTTCTTTCAGTATGCTTGTTGGTATTGAGTGTTGCAGCGACTTCTTAAAACAAACATGAGTTTACACATTTGAAAGTGTACTGCTGCCAGATTTCAAAGGCTGCCTCCTAGCACTTGCCTGACAGATTTTTAGAGTAGTGACTTGTAGATTTTTTTAAATGCAAAGTTGTTCTTTCTGCACAGAATTGGAGGACAATCTTGGGGATGCAAGTCAAAGTTGGAGTGCTGGCAGAGGGTCTGAACTCTGGCCCAGGGATCATTTTGTGGGGGATGATGGGGGTGGGGGGGAAGGCCTGAACAAGGCTTTCAATGCATTAATGTGCTTCAAATCCACCCCAGGGTGCAAGAATGTTGAACGTGAGTTTGCTGGTGCCGTGAGCTCAGGTCCTACTCCTGTGAACTCATTTGTGTTGGTGTTAGTAACTGGTTGCTTGCTGGTGTGAGCAGCTCATTGGTGGTTCTTGGCAACTGGGTGAGAGTTGGCCATCAAAGGGCTCATTCTGGTTACTCATGTTTGATTTTGTTTAGAAGTTTTCTGCATCATGCAGTTATTTTCCTCATCTGTGTCGGTATAATGTGGAGTGGGTGGCACTCTCCTGTTGAACAAATGAAAGCCTTCCCTGTTTTTATTCAGTAACTATAATTGCTTCAGGCGTCCTGTATATCAGAAAGAGGTTGTAACTAGCACTGTTTTACTGTGTAAATGAAAAGGTCAGGTACAAGGGTAACCTGTCACCTGGGCTGTGATTGCATTTCCTGTGTTTTTCACTGTGGTCACGGGTCTCCAGGCAAGAGCTCTGGTGAGGCTGAGACAGCAGAGAGACTTGAACAATTTAAATAATAGCTGTTGCTGTAGAAGAAATTTGGTTAGATCAGATTTTTGCATGTGTATGTTTGGCCAAACTTCTGCCAGTTGAATTTGTACTATTTTTCTAATGAAGAAATCCTGTTTTATCAGACTTTGATCATTCTCAAACTGTGGAGGGCTCTTGGGTTGTTAGCGGATCTAAGATGCAGAGAAACACTTCTGCTTCCCAGATGTGGAGATACTGTTCTAACTGTAGAGTGTGTGGTGCATTTCATCATTGATGCAGAGATTGAGTCCAGTCTTGAGCTGGTGAAAATGGATTTAATGACACAAAATTTTGTCGAAGTACCACAATTCTGAGTTCAGATGTGATTTAGGTCTCCAAAGTCTACTTACCATTGAAAGTATCCAGAACATCTAAGAACTCAAATAGCAATCTTTGAAAGTAATTCTGAATTTACGGATTGTGCAGGTGCTTTGAAAATGTTCCTTGAGAGCAGTGATTGGATTTTGAGTTCAGTGGCTCTAAACACTGCATTTCCAGGCTCGGTTAGGCGGATTTCTTTGTCTTCACGGAGTGCATAAGGCTTGACTTCTGTTTGGAGAATTTAATGTAGCAATTTCTAAACAGAAAAACCTTTTTGGGGTGAAACAAAAGCTTACTATATGGAGTGAATTTCTGCCAAAGGATTTATCTGTCGGGAGGCTTAGACACAGGTGTGGAGGGGAGTGAAGAGGAGGGAATGGTAGCCAAGAAACTAAGACTCTGCCCTTCAATGCAGTCTCAAAATTCAGGTGTCTGAAGGACTGCAGGCACCTTGGAATTCAAGAAGAAAATGCTAACAAGGTAAGTACATGTTGGTCAGTGAAGCCTGTGGATTTGCTAAGCTGCCTGGGGATTTCTCAGCAATGATTAAGGTTTGTCATCTCTGGAGTCAGTCCTCAGTAGTTCCTGTAAAATAATCCAGCAAGTCTCCTTCAGGAACTTGATAGTATTTAATGTTTGCAGAGCAGATATACTTAGGCATAGAAAAAAATAAAAGGAGTGTAAAAAAAAAAAAGAAAAAAATATGCACATAAGAGTTTATTATAAATTTTGTTATATTATGTGATCTGATTTTAAAAATTAGGCATTTTTTTCTTTAGGATAGTAATCTTTGTCGATAGTGATTTTTTTTTTGTTACCTGAGGAAACTAGAGAGGATTGCAAGAGGTTTGAGGGCTGAGATTTCGTTTTGGAGAAGGTGAATGTTGTTCCTGGTCCCTGGTGGAATATTTGGTGTTGTGGTTGAGAGCTGAAAAAATGAAACTTAAAAATATCTAACAGAAATCACCGCAAATGAGAGCTGTAGCGAGCACGTTCTGTTTATTATCGCTTTTGTTACATAGGTATTGTGAATGTGCAAGGGCAACTTTAAAAGTTTTTGCTGAAGTGAGGGGCAGTCCTGGCTTACCCTTCCCTGATTTTTTTTTTCTCTTTTGGACAAAAGGTTTGATTTCTTTAGATTGAAGGAGTTTCCTTCTTTCAAAGGGAACAAAGCCTTGATTGTTGTGGAATGGTCCATGGGTAAACACCGACTCGCTGTACTTATTTCTTTCTACAAATAGTTCATTTAATAGGCACTTGATGGTCTGTTCTGCCTGGGCTGGTAGGGTTGTGTTTATCGGATGAAAGGAAGATGCGAAACCATTTCTTTTTTTTAGCTGCGGATAAACCTATTTAAACTGGGATGCTTTTGGTTTCCAGAGTCAAGACTGCACATGCTGGAGAAATTTTGAAGCAGCTCCAAAGCCCCTTACAATCGATGAATGACTTCCTTTGGCTTCTGTGGGCACTGGATCAAATATAATTAGATGAGCTCTTAATTGCTGTGGTACAGAGGGGAGATGCCTCCCTGGCTGCAGCTGGCAGCCACCTTCCTCTGTGATGTATGAAGATGTGTTTCTCTCTGAACTTAAGGGGCAGTGGCAGCAGATCTGTTTGGTTCCTGGGATGTCAGGCTGGTGTTTGGATATTATCCTTTTAGACTAAAAATGCTCTGTGAACTGAAAGAAACTCATTCTGGTACCCAATCAGAAGCTGCAACAATATTTTCAGACTTTCCGTTTAATCCCATCAAGCTGAAATTTTGCTCTCAGACATAACCCACTGCAGTTCGCATCTGCATTATACTTGTATAATGGAAAAAGAACATGACACGAGACACAGGATTTTGTGGTGCCTTCTTTAAAAAGAAAAACAAAACCCAGCATGTGGTTAATAAGCACAGGATTTGAATACCATTTTCTTGCTCTTATAAAAGTCAAATGGGGGAAGCAAGTTTGAGCAGACAGACCTTTTTTTTTTTCCTAACTATCCCATCTTCTCACATTTTCTATCTAAATACTTTCTGATTATTTACTCCATATATTGGAGTAAACTCCATATACATGTTTACCATATGTAAATAACACAACCAAGCCCCCGTGCTGTTCTTGCAGCAAAGATGCAGTATTGCCTCATAAAGCTCTTCCTTTCTGGATTATTCTCATCTCAATGCCTGCTGGCACCCTGGTGAGTGTTATGTTGAGCACATGAGCTCCCTGCACTGGGGAGGCGAGTGGGTTTTGATCTGCCCCTTGTGTCCGGGTGTAGATGTCTGATTTCAGGTGTTAGTGTTATTGCTGGTTTCCTGTCACGTTCAAGAAAGGGAAATTGAGTAAAACATGTCAATAACCTGCATTTCTATATCAGTTGCTGAGCATAGTGAAAAGGTGCAAGAGAACTGATGGGGCACAACGGAACTGGAACCAGGGTTGAAGGGGGAAAGGCAGCAGTTCATGCTGACCAGTGGATGATGCATGTGTTGAGTGAAAAGCAGTGAGAAAAGCATTCAGCAGAAAACTGGGAGGCTAAAAAATTTATAGCAAAGCAGAAGTGCTAGACTAAGCTCCAAAGGGTATACCTGCGAGCATTTGGCTTCGTGGTGGTGGGACTTAATTTTAAAGATTGAGATTTCACTGTGTAATGAGTAGATATGAGCATATGATACTCACCGATTCCTGTTAAAGAAAGATCTCATAAAAGCCATGTATTTTCATATCTAATTCTGTGCATCCCGTAGGAGGGGCATCTGGGTGGTTTTCCTGAATAATTAAGCATGTAAGGTCTAATTCTGTAACTTCTGGAGCTGGCAAATGCTCCTACTGCTATTGGTGGTGCAGGGCTGAAGGGTGCTCAGTGCCTAGAATAAATGGGAGGCAGGCTAGAACTGTATGACTGTGTGTGGATAGTCACATTAAGGAGAGAACTAGGTTTTCAGTAGACAGAAACATGCAAAGCCATGCTGAATTTAATGGACCTCTCTTGCTTTTTACTAGCAGAGGATCTAGTCCAAACACTTAAAAACTTTTAATTTGTTTTTATGTTGCTCACAATCATCCATTCAACAAATTAGTGTCAAAAGATGCTTTTTAAACCATTCAGCCAAGAAATGTGCAAGCAGATTGCTTCCACTCTGTTTGTCCATATAATCTTAAATGAGATGCAACTCCAGGCTTATGCAAACAGATGACATCAAGCTACCATAAAGATACAAACTTCAGCTATCTGTTCAGCATTAAAAGGATGAAGCCTTTTCTTTGAAGTATTCACAAGCTCTGTGTTGTGGAAGTCTTATTTGTATTTATTTGTATTTTTATATATTTAATGATACAGAATCCTCATTGCTGTAGTGAATTACTAGTCACCATGAAGAACTATGGAATAGAAAACGCCAAAGTTGCAGTAGTTTTATTGAGTGTTTCTAGGCATGCATCAGTTAGCAGTGGTGGAGGATCCAGCCAACAGCTTAAGGAATATTTCATTACTTGCCACTTACGGCCTAGATGAAAAACTTTGTTCTTTGAACTGTTCATGTCTCCGCCAATCTCTGCTCTTTTATTTTCATTAGAATTCTTATCTCTGGATTTTTTTAGGACGTGCTGTTAGTCAGTGGCAATCTCTTGCCTGGAGAAGGATATTTGTCGTGGTCAGAATATTAATGTAATGTTTAGCTCCCGTTTTTCTCAAAGTGCCATCCCTCAGCGTTTCTATACATTTTATGATGTTCTGGTGACTTGAGCGTTATTTTTCACATACATGATGCAGTGGGGGTACCTAGTTTTGCAGTTTTGTCAGGGGAAGAAGTAAAAACGATGAAGGCAAAAATCTTTCCGAGGAGCTGCCCAAGAAGCTTCTAATTGGATTTATTGTACAGGGAGACTAATCCCAATTGGGAGTGGAGGTTAGAGTTGTTCACTCCCACATATGTCAGCATCAGTGTTTAATCATTATTTGTTATATTTTATGGTTCTAGGTGATGTGAGTTAACAGAGAGAGTAAAACCATGTGGAGGGAGAAGGACCCAAAATAGTCAACTCAGTTGCTGGTATTAGTTGCAGTAGTTAATTAATCAGTAATGTGGGTGCTCCTAGGCAGCCTTATGGTAGCTGTTGGCATGATGCACACACACGGGGCTCTGCGCAAGGATGAGTGGATGTGGACACCATCAACGTTCTGAACAAAACCGAGCCCCTTCCAGTGCTCGACCACTCTCTTCATGAAGAAATTCTTCCTAATATCCAATTTAAACTTCCCCTGGTGCTACTTAAAACTGTTTCCTTGTCCTATCACTTGTCACCTGGAAAAGACTGGCAGCTTCCTTGCTGTGACCTCTCTTCAGTTAGCTCAATTTCAGCAGTCACTCCTTTCTGACTCCTGTTTCCTGGTTCCTTTACCGATGTTGTCACCCTTTTCTGTGCATGTTTAAGAAACTTGCTATCCTTCTTGCATCTGAGCGTGGCACGCCAATTCACTCAGTGACCTGTGCACCTGTCCAAGCCATGGGCAGACACTTTCTCTGGGAGAATCCTGTAGAAACAGTGTCAAATGCTTTACTGAAAACCAGGTAAACAGCATCTCCAGCCTTTCACTCGTCTACTAAGAGGGTCATCTTGTCATAGGAGACCAGGTTAGTCAGGCAGGGCTTGCCTTTCACGCCCACCCTGTGCTGGCTGCAGCTGATCACTCAGCTGTCATCCCACAGCGCAGAGAGGACAATTGAAATGATCTGCTCCATAATCTTCCCTGGTACTGAGGTTGGGCTGACAGCCTGTAATTCCCTGGATCCTCCTTCCTGCCCTTTTTGTGGATTGCAGTTACATTCCCTGATCTCCGTTCTCAGCCCTCCCCGTTAGTCAGGGCTGCTGGTAAATTACTGATGTCAAATACTGTTGTTTCACAGCCCAGTGCCTGATGTGGAAGTCTCTCTCCTATTGAGAGGGCTTGCACGCATTGTTGAAAGGTGCATATTTGCTGGAAACCCTGAGTTGCCAGACCACAGTACAATAAACTGTTTTGTGAGGGTTAAAGAAAAATGAGCAGATGTTTCTAGTAAAGGCAGCAGGGTGTAGTATGGAAATATTCCTGAAGTCTGTTTATCCAATGTGTCTCAAACCAGCAAAATAGCAGACTGCAGGCTTCCAGTCAGAAAGCCCAACATCAGGATCACTTTTGGTCTCAATGAGTTTAAGTTGTGATTTGAAATACGCTGCTGGGCCACTTAATGTGCAAGAGCATGGTGTATTTCCAGATAGACTTATTAGGTTTCGGCATGCCATTTCTCCCTAAACTGAGCTTTTATCATGAGGCAGAGCAATTAAGTTAATATCCCAGGGCTTCAACTCACTGCCCAAATATGAGGTGAATGAAGGCAGAAGTTGCCCTGTTTGTGCTCTCTCAGCTCAGGCAGCTGTAACCGTGTGGCTGTGGCCCTTACCTGCCATGGCAGCAGCATGCCAAGCATCACCCTGGTTAGCCGAGCTGAAGCAGCGAGGTGTGTGCTTGGAAGTGCTAATGCTGCCCTCCCATTTCCTCCTGGTGCCGCTGGACTCTGCCAGGGCTGTGGCTACGAGGTGAGCATTGGTGGCTTTTTCAGTATGTACTTGTGGGACCGTTGTCCTCTTCCACTGCATCAAATTCTCACCGAACCCCCCAGGAGTGTGGAGAATGAACCGGGCCAGGCTGGCTTGTGCTATAGTTAAGTCCTTGGGTGCTGCTGTAGGAAATACCCTGCTTAAATGAGTGGTTTATCAGGCCGCTGTGTTGTGTTGGTGAGTGTTCCTTTCAGATGTCACGTTTCCAAACCAGACTTTGGCTCAGTGATTAGTATGTCAGTATATTTTTAATGGGAAATTATGAGTCTGTAAAATGTTCCAGTTGTTCTTGGTATTTGGAAAAGAAAAATCTCGTATGCGTAAGGTGATGCAGTTACTTTTCTAAGAGGGTTTTCATTATGCACCTAACAACACATTTACTGTATTTGGTAGACCAAAATAGAGCTAGAATAGAATGAATAAGCCATTTTGGTCCGTTGGGTAAACTCTGAAAGTTAAAGCATTTGTAAATATGTATTTTGCCAGCAGAGCTGATTGGTGATTCTGAGTCTGCTCCAGTCTCTGAGACAAGTAATCAAGGTTTAATAGCCTTCCATAAATATTTCCTTGTTTGTCACAAGGCAGTAGTTATTTATCTATGCCATACTGCTTGTTTGCTGTTTGATGAGATCTGTAGGAGAATATGAGAGCAGTTGGTTGTTTTGCATACAGCTGTGAGGCATCATAACCACTGCTAGCCACTTTCCTTGTGGGATGAGGTAGAAGGGACAGGCATCATGTTTGATTAGAAAGTAGCTTGACCGTGATCCTCACATCCCATCCCCTTCTCCTCCCTCTTTTCACCCTTGCCTCTCTCCCAGAGGTACTGTGTCTTATGGTCACTCCTTATAATCTCAGTTTTGGTGAGGTTAAAAGATGTGTCTTCCTTCTGCTGAACTCCTGACTTCTGTCTGCCCCTAGGATGTGACATTCAGTAGGGCTGAATCTCAGCCCAGCTGCACTTCTAGTTACATAGAAAACTATTGGACACTTAAGAAATCAAGCTACATATTCAACCAGAATGAAATTAGTGTGTGAAAAGTGATTCTGGACCTATAGGACCTATAGATTCCAGATCCTGTTCCTCCAAAGGGGATGAGCTGGAGCCTGACTTCTAATTTTATTCAGTGTATAGGTTCAGCTCTGCTGGGTTATCAGTATCGGTTCCTGTAGTTTGTTGTATGAAATAGTTGGTGGAAAGACCACAGCTGAAATGCACCTTGTGCAGCCAGCAGATAATAGCATAAAGTTATGCTCTTGCTTGGAGAATAAAAAGTACAAGGAAAAAAAAGTGCCCTGTTCTCTATCTGCAGAATTGGAAGTTTTTCAAAGTGTCACTTCTTAACAAGATTTCAATTTAGCTTCTCACTGCAACTACAAAGTGAATGGCAGTAGTATGCAGTGACCCTTCATCTATTTGTTTTGCTTCTGCTGTTGAAAATCTGTGATGTGAACTGCCTATACTATGAATTTACTTTACATATTTGAATGATTTAAATGCGTTTTTCCCAGAATTACTTAAGTTGGATCTTTAATCTTCCTTTCTGAGTTTCCTATTTTGTTTTCCATAGTATTATTTATTATTTTCACCTGCTTATTTTTTTTCTAAAATTATTAGTTTTTCTTAAGTGATATCATAGTCCTATTTAGTTTCTAACTCTTCCTCGTACTCCATTAAATACATTAGTTCATCAACCACATCTAGCAGAATCAACATGGCAAAGTTTATTCTCTGGGAATAGAGTCAATGAAGCCAGAAATTGGAGGCAGCCCTGTGCAGCTGTTATCAGCACGTCCAGTTCTGCTGGCACCCCTGTCAATGAGGGATGATCCATTGCCAGAGACATTTGTGCAGAGAAACAACAGTTCATGAAGAACAGGATTGTTGCAATTAGCTCAGCTGTGCTGCCAGGCTGTGTGAGCTGGGCATTCCTGTGCCCCAAGCTGGGGAGGATGCTGATGGGATGTACCCAGCATGTAGGAGTGGGGATTTCAGCAATGTCTCAACTACAAGGGAAGTATTCAGCAATTAAATGGCTGTGTGGCACACAGAAAACACTAATAACTGGACTACATTACCCTTACTGCATAACTGTACAAAAATGCTTTATATCACTATAGCTGCTTCTTCCAGTGTGACAGGGGAAGCTGCCCATCATGGGCTGCAAAATGTTCAGTGGACAGTTCATAGTGGTCTGTTAGTCTCAAAAGCACTGAGAAGCCACTCCTTGCTGCTGCTGCTGCCAGCATGGGGCATAATCAAAGCCCGTGAGGGTACCCTGAATTATCCCTGAAGCCCTGACTGCTCTCAGTATGAAGCACCATCTTAGAGGGAAACTTCATATGGAGGTAGTAGTAAAGGAACATAGAAAGCAGAAAGTCCTCTCCTTCCTTTCTGGAAATGGAATAAATGCCTCCCGCAAAGCTTGAAGCTTTGTATTTGGACAGCATCTCTAAATGTATTCAAAACAGGTCACCTGGATTAGAGGCTTTGCTAAGTGAGCATTTCGTTAAGTCTGAGTTTGCAGTTGCCATTGGAATGTCCTAAAGCATCTCTGGGGAGTGTGGAAGTGCTGGGGAACTAATCCAGCTCTGGGTGAGCTTCAAAAAGATTTCTATTAGAATGCAATGCTGCTAAAAATGACTCTTTACCACTTTTTAATGTTCACCTAACATAAGTAGCATCATCAGAACAAATCCTTGCTGATCTGTGTAGCAGGGGCTGTAATTCACTCTTCAAAGGAAGCGTGCTCATCGGGGCATGTTTATCAGAGCTGAGCTGTACTGCAGCTGCTTAGATGACCCCATCATCTTTCAGACATCTCTAACTGAGCACCTCTAGTATTTTAAAACAGAAGCAGTAATTAAAGTCCCCTGCCTTCTCTCTCATCCCTCTCCCTTGCAGCAGGCAGGAGCTCTGTGATTATTTCACAAGATGTTTGTTCACCGGAGGGGAAGAGTCTGGTCTTGCTGTGAGAGCAGCTCTGCTTGCTGTCCTTGCTGAGTGTGCGCCCCGACATGGACTTCTGCCATGGTGGTTTTTTTTCCTGTTTATTTGGAAAGCCTGAAGCATTATTTTCAGCTGCAGGTATCACGATTAATGGAATGCATGACATAACAGAAACACATCTTATTGTATTCATTTAACAAAAGGAACACAGGGAAAAGCAATGAAAGTACCTGACTGACTTTCCTTTGTGTGGGGAAACCAATGTTGTCTCGGCGCTCTAATGACGCTCTGCCTTTTCAGAGCTTCCGTTTTACTTTTGTGGTTTTGCAGCAATAAGGTTCAGACTTTCTTTAAGCCAAACCTATTGTTCTTTCAGAGGAATTCCCATGGGACAACGGGATTCCTGTCAAAATAGCAATATTGTTCCTTTCAGGAGACTGACTTAGAGCAGAGGGGAGGGGAGCGAGGCTGGTTGCCAGTGGCATGGCATCTGGGGAGAGGCAGCTCTAATGGGACAGCTGTTAATGTCCCTCCTCTCCATCACAGGGAACTATGTCTATTGCACCTAGTTAATTTAGATGTTAACTCTTTTCTTTGCAGAAGCAAAATCTCCTCAGCCATGTGTAATTTGTAAAGCTACCTTATAGCTGCTGCAGCTTGTAGCTAAGCTCCTTGTAAGCAAGAATAAGATGGAATTAATAGAACTATTAGTTTTTAAAGCTGGGACCCATGCTGACTTACATACAATTAAGATCAATTTTTTAAATTAATTTCCAGCGAGAAGAGATGAGTTTAGATTTTGCTTCTTCATGTACAGAGACAAAGCTAAATGTAAACATAAAAGCTAAACACAGCGATAGGACTGGAGGGAATGGCCTGGCCTCAGGTCACACCAGGGGAGGTTTGGGTTTGGTGTTTGGAAAAAGGAAAAAAGAAAAAAAAGTGGTCAGGCACTGGAACAGGCTGCCCAGGGAGGTGGTTGTGTCACCGTCCCTGCAGGTGTTTGAGAAATGTTCAGATGTTGTAGGAAGGGATATGTTTTAGTGGGGAAGTATTGGTAGTAGGTGGATGGTTGGACTGGATGGTCTTGGGGATCTTTTCCAACCTTGGTGATGCTGTGATTCTATGATTTACTATATCTGTAGTGAGGCAAATTCCTCATTAACTGTTGCTGCGAATGCTGCTATGAAGATAAATGAGTCATTCTCCACAAATATCACCTTTGGCAGTATTTCCTTCTAACAACTGGAAAAATTCTTGATGCCACCAATGGCACCATCCATCTCCCTTGAGGCATTCCATATGGCAGAAAGATCTGAGGTTTCCATGAGTGTACCTTGGACTACTGGGAATGTTCTATAAAGCCAAAGGGTTGGGTTTCTTTTGATGGGATTTGTTAGTCCTTGCTGAGGACACACGTTTTCTTCTTAAGATAAAAATCTATATTCTCCGTGCCCATTACTTATCAGGTGCTAGGATGTGGAAGTCATTGATTGTAGAGGGAAAGCAATATCTTTTATTAGGCCAACTGAGATAGAAGGAAACCAGGGAAACCTGAGTACAGGAGTAGTCTGTCCGGTCTAGAACATCAATGGCAGTTGTCAGATATTGGATTCCAGCTCTTTATTGTTGAACAGAATATGCTGATTTAAAGTTACTGTAAACACATTCTGCTTTCTTTACTCGCTATCAAAATCTAATTGTGTGCTTGCCAGCTATTGTGATAAACATGACCTTCAGGTCTCCCTTCCTTATCTCCTTTGTGTTACTTTTAATCTTTTTTGGGTTAAAAAAAAAGGCAGTTTGGTCGGAGAATATTTAATGTGATGCCAGCTACATGTAGGACTTAAAAATTATTTATATATGTAAAAATACTCAGACCTGGCAGCCTAGGCTTTAGGGATGTTCTGTGGTGGTGGGACACATGACGACATGGCTTACTGGGATGTGAACATCACCAAAGCTGATGTGATTTCCAGGATAAAATCTACTTAAAACTAATTATAATATTTAACTTCATATCACTAGCAAAATGTCAATCCTCTGTAATCTCGTAGCCATGATATGCCTCTCCCTTGCAAGGCAGTAGCAAATCCTTCAGGTCCTGGTTGGTGTTCATCCTTAATGCATTGCAGCTTGTGGCTGCCTGCTGGGGCACTCTGTGCTCCTCGCTGATCCCATCCCAGTGACTCTGATAAGCTTCAAATAACTGTGTGCATATGTTAAAGAAGTAAAAAAAGGCAAGACGCTGAAGTTGCAGATAATCCTCCAGAACTGCAGAGTAGCTTTCAGTATTTTTCTCTGTGGTTGTTGCCTTTTCTGTCATTTTTGGCTAGTCTCTTTTTTTTTAATGTTGCTTTTAAGATTGAGAGCCCAGAAGCGTGGCTGGTGCCCTGAAGCTGCGAGCTGTGCCCCTGCCCCGATGCTCCCTGTCTGTCGGAGTCACGGTGCCTCTTTCTAAGGCCTTTGCAGAAGCACGCCCAAGTACTGCAGATCTGTCTCTGTTGATGCCTGAGAGACTCCATCTATTCTGGTACTTCCAGTAGCAGAGCAGAGATTTATGAGAGTGGTTAAAAATACTCCTATTGATTCCTGGAGCTATATTAGTCTGAGTGATTTGGTACGCTTTGCTTTCTGTGTGCAAACCTCATTCGGTTGCTGTGTTGTGCCTTTGTCATGATTTCAGTGAGGCAAGTTTAAAGGGAAAGTAATATCCATTGATCTGATACAAGTTGTAAGAGGAAAAACAGGAGACAGCAGCAAGGAAGTACTGGTGCTCTGATTCTTTGTCCCATATCAGCAGTGCTTGTGCTGAATGTATGGATGTAGTGGATTTATGTTATAGCTAACCCCTACCCCTCGATCTTCACTGGGTGGAAGACCCTGAGATGCATCTTGAGTGTTCAGAGCCTGATACCTCTAGCTGAGTCTCTGAGGTTCAGAAATAATTCAACTTCTATTCACACAATTTTGAGAATAGCAGGAATTAACAGGAATATCTTGTATGTTTGGCTGCGTACACGTTCTTGAATGAATTTCAGTCTTGTATTGAATTCATATTGAATATGGCCTTTTTATCCTAAAAGCCTGTGTATTATCTCAATTACAGCAAGTAACCTTTCTCTTTCTCATGTACGAAGCGAGGATAACACCAAATAAACTTAGAAACGTTGCGTGGGGTGGTGAAAGTATTTTGGTATCCTTAAAATAAAGCTGTTAGTGAAACTGTGCATGTGTGCCAGCAATACGCTCTGCAGTGGCAGGTGACAGCTCTCTGTCTGGGTGCAGGAGATGGCACTGAGTCAGCTACAGTAAGCTGCTAAAAATACCCCTGGGTTGGTGGCCTGGGCTCGGGGGCTGGACAAGGACAGTGGTTTGCTGAGCTCCTGCCCTTCACCCAGCAGAGCCCCTCTCCGTGGTGTGGTTCCACCTCTTGTAGGCTGAAGGGTGCCTGATGTTGTCTGATATTTGATGTACAATTATATGGAGGCATTAGGTTTTTGGGAACCTAATGAAAATTAAAAATGAGGCTGTTTATTTCTAGTCTCCTGTGGTACACAGCAGTGATGCTGGAGGAGGTTGGGTGTGACCCAGGCTGATGGTCCGTGGAGCAGAGCTGTCTGCCCTGCAGGTCTGCCCTTGGCTGTGCTTGCTTTCCTGCAGATCTCAGCTCTTCAGAAGTACTGGTTCCTGCCAGGCTTGCACTGCAATGTTGCATCTCGTGCGGGCAGGCAGGGAAAACAATTCTTCAAGTCTTTGTAGAAAGAGCTTTCAGGCTCTCTTATCTAGAAATAAATTTATTGGCTAAGGGCAAGTTGAATCAGATCCTCTTTGAAAGAAAAGCAGCAGAATGAAAAGGCTGCCTGAGAGCCTGCTTGATGCTGGGAAGGAAAACCCAACAGGAGGCGCAGGAGGGTCAGGAGGAGGCAATTTCTGTCCTGTGGCAATTAGAATGGGAGAGCAAGAGGATTGTTAAGAAGAAAAAGGAAAAAAAAAAAAAGAGCCCAGCACTTTGAAAGAAGAAAGCCTTGGGTCTGGACTGCCTTGCTGATCTAAATCTTGATCAAATTAGTCACTCTTGAAGGTGGGGCAGTGAGTGCAGGAGACCAGGAGCTGAAGAGATGGATTTGCTTGCTGGGGAAGTTATTTACTAGGCAGCTGCTAGTGCTTATTGGTGCTTTCTGCTATTTCTCCTAGGTATCTTTTCAGAGCAGGTGGTTTTTCCTGTTGAAGAACTCTGAATTTTGCAAAGGAATGAAACTTGACATCCTTAGGGACACTCATCAGAGCAAATCTAAAGGGATGCCCAGGGCATTTTGGCATCAGCGTGCTGCAGCAGTTGTTGGTGTCCCTTTAACACTGAAAGACTGCACTGTGCTCTAGTCTGTGGGGCTCTGAACCCTCACTTCTGCATGGACATCCTAGCCAGCCCCACAGTTCCCCCAGAAATCGGGTCTCCTCCTGCCCATCACTGCTGTATTGCTTTGGGCCAGACCTGCTCACGGGGCCTCTGCTCCCCCTCTGTTCTGCTCGCTGACAGGCGCACCCTGTTCTGGTTCCACTGGGAGCTGTGCACCTGGCTGTGTTTGCAAATTTGGCCTTTAGCTGCTTGGTCTCCCGTCTCATTGATGGCTAGAGAGATCATGCAGAACATACAAAAGGATGTGGTGGTGTGCAATGAATAATTATTAAGTGCGTGGTTTGTTGCATTGCTTGAGCCAAGTTTGAGAGGCAGCCTTCGTGGTGGTCGTGTTACAGCCTCTGTTGGAGCAAGGGCCCGTGCAAAGAAAAAAGGATGAAATTCAGTGTCTCAGTGGTGCCTCCAGGAGCAGCACCCTCCTGTCTGCTTTGCATCACTTTGCACCCCTCCAGCAGCAATTCCCACGTGGAGTGAATGGCACCAAATGTGCTCGAGGTGGAGTGTCGTTAGAGGAGAACTCAGCTGTCAAAGTCAGTCTGACTTCTCTTTTAGCTGTGCTGAATTAATTTTGATGGATGTTTCTGTGACGTGGCCGGCCTCAGATGACTTTGCACTGCACCTTGTTGCGATATACAACTGCGAAATAGCTTCGAACAGCCCTCTCTTGGGAAGGCTGTGCTTCTCAGCCAGTGAGAGATGAGACTGCAAGGTCTGCGCTTACCTACCTTAAAAAGGAGTAAAAAACATTTTAACAGCCCAAGGTAACTGTGATGCTGATATTTTGTAGGGCGTTTCTTAAGTACAGGGAGGTTTTGTTAATACTGTAGTACTAGGGCAGTACTCTACTCTGGCACGTGCGGGATCTCTTCAGTTTTGTATTGCATTATTTCTCACTCATTCCTGAAGGTTTTGGTTCAGGCTGAGGGGGAGAACGTGCGTACCTGTGATACCACGTCTTGAAAGAAGAAGCTGCACGTACGCGCTCCTGGTCGCCCACCTGTAGGAGACAGAGAGAAGTGGAGCCTTTACAGATGTGTCTGTGGTCATGGTGAGCGCTGGAAAGGGCAGGCAGAGGCATGAGCAGGAATAGATCACAAATACAGCTGCTTATCTAAAGCTTGTGAAGACTTCACCTCAAATAATCCATCCTCCTCTGTCCTTCCTATCTCTCGCTCAGCTTTGCAAAACGTATTTTACGTGGGCAGTGTCTCTCTGCTTGAGCCAGTTATCTGTCTCTCCGCAGCTACTTATTCTTTCAAAGTACTCTATTACTGCTTGGATTTGATTTTTTTTCTCGTATATACACAATCATTTTGCTATTGTGCTGGCTGAGTGCCTGCAGATACAGGAGCACCTCACCACCCTGCCTTCCTGTACGCCCCATCTCTCGCCGTGGTATTGATATTTCTGTACCTGGTGGTAAAATTAATTAAATTGTTCTCTATTTATGAACTCCTTTATTGCTTTAATTATTTATTGCGAGTGCGGCTAATTTGGTTTAGGCAATATTTAGTTCTGTTTCAGTAAGCTTTCATTTTATAAACAAACTGCTGGTGTGAATTCATTGGCATTAACAACCTGTTATTGATTAGTTTGGCCTCACACTGTGATGAGGAAGAGTGGCTGTGTGCTGTGTGAAACCTTAAGATCGTAGTGTTAACAGCAAGTTAAACCATAGCTTTCTGGGAGTCGTTCTTTGGAAAGTGCATAAAGGCTTCCTGGTGCTTCAGGAAGGTCAGAGCCCCTCTGCTATTTCTGTGGCTTGAGTTTGTATAGGAGGGAAGAAGGTGAAGGATGCAGTAGTCAGAAATTGCAATACCTCCCTCTACTTTCATACCTCAGTCTCAGCACCGAGATGGTTTTTGCTGCAGAGGTTATTTGTGATCAGTCGTAACATCTGTAGTGGTGAGATCCAGCCCTGCCAGGCTGCACATCCCTTACGGACTGCTCTCCGTTCTGAAGAGCTTAATTCCAAACCCATTAAAATCATACGGAGGTTATTTCTTTCCCTTGTACTCATTTCGTACAACATCTCCAGTAATGACTTGTGAGCCTTTCTCTGCAGCGTTGTATTCTGCTGACTGTTTGATTTTTTTTTTTTAAAAGCCTTGAGAACTCTGTCCTCATAACCAAGAGGTTAAATACCTTCTCTTCCAGCATCTCTGGGTACCTGCAGAAAGGCTCAAGGGCTACGCTTGAAAGTAGAAAATGAAGGGCTTGTTTGGAAATTACAGTTCAAGGGCAGTTTGAAGGGTGTTTTTTGAAGGACTGGGGCTGATCCTTCTCTTCTGTGTGTACCAAAGTGGCATAAATTGCATGTAATGCTTCTGACACCAGTGTGACTCCGGTTTTGGTGAGCTGTCGTGACCCAGGCTGTGCCCATGGGCAAAGGAACCAGCCTGCATTGAGAGGGCGGCGTGGAAACTGGTCCCAGTACAGTTCTGAGCCCAGAGGCTGGGGGGGAGGGCAGGGACTCCCTCCTTTGTCTTTAGGAGCTGCACACCTATCCTGTCTTTTTCTCTCCTTGTATGGAGATGTCAAGGGTTGTGGGAGTTCTTTCTGTGCACTCCTCCTTTCTGACAAATGTCCTCCATTTATTCCATGCTACGGTGCCTTGTTTGCAGCATGTGCAGCTGTATCAAACAGCTGCCACATCTCGAGCAGAGGTAGCTGCCATGATCCTGGAGTGCCTGCATAAGCTCACGTTGAATCCCTAGGGATGAAGGGCTTTATTAAAAATGTAGGATCATTATCACTAATCTTGAAAGTGGACCGATGCATTTAACGTATATAATTATAAACTTCCAAACAAGATGATTTCATCTGCTGGAGCATCTGGGAATTGTTTTTTCATTATCACATTTCGAAGAGTGAAAAATCTTTCTGTTCTCTCAGAGGATTTTGTGGGATTAGTTGCTGCTGTTTGCTGTTGTGTGTGTCTGCAAATGTTTGTATAACTACGCATGGCCTCTAATTTACTCTGCATCCTTTTGAGAGGATGTTGTGTTGCCTTCTGTGGTGCCGTGCTGGGATGGTCCCCTTCCAATGGCAAGGGAAACAGGAACAGGCTTTTCTCGTGATCGCTTTGAGAAATGGTCTGACAATGTGTGCAGGAGTTTACTGATGCGGCAGAGCATTTGCTGGCACAGTCAGTTTGGGAATAACCAAGGTGACTGAGAAAATCACTTGATAAAATGATTTGCATGAGTGATACTTTCAGCGTGAAATGCAGTGGTAAACATACTGATCTGTTTTCATCTAGGTTGTGTAAACACTCCTCAGCTCCTGGTACTGGGTCACGCTGTGGCTCTGGCCGCTCTTTCACAGGTGTAAGGAGAGGTCCCTGTGATGCTGCAGATTAAAATATTTTACTTCTGAGGGAAGTGCTTCCTCAGTAGGTTTTTAAGATAGATGGTACGGTCAAAAATCACTGTCCGTGTGTTTTTACCTGCTATGAACAGCTTGTCCCAGTTTAGATTTTCCAAGTAAGAAGCTATTAGCATGATGGTTGGTGACAATTGGTCTTAAACTTTTCTAATAAGGAAGGACAAAACCAAGGCATCTACATTTTAAGTTATGAAGAACTTAATTTCATCCATCACCTTAGTTCTCTCTCCCTGTGCCTAATCCTGACTTTCATAGGGAAGGTTCCCTGTTCTAGTAGTACTGGGGGAAGTTGGTTGCAGTGGCATGGGGATGTTACTACAGATGTTTAAAGTCCCATTCTTGGAGAAGAAACAAGGCAAACTGACATAAGAAAGGGGGAGAGGTGTTGTTTCTGTTGCTTAGGGGCCTGTAATCTGAAAAACATGGGTATTCTTGCAATGCGGCATCCTAATGGATGCTTGTGTTGGGTTTTCGAAGGTGGGATTTTTGATCTCTGTTAAAGAATGTTGGCAGTGTAGCAGCTAGAAATGCTGGTGAGTCAAGACAGGCTCTTAGCAGAAAGCAGAGGAGCAGGAAGGGGGAGGACGGGCTTGGGAAGGAGAGCAACTCGTGGGAAAAGGCTTGTTTCTGTTGCAGGTGGGATTTAGCCCACGTGGTTGGAGATGGCAGTGTTGGGAATACCCCATTTCATCAGCATGCTCTGGGCAAGGGAGTTTCCTGTCCCTCCTCCTGTTTCGTGGTTTCACTTGAGGAGGGGTGCAGACTGTGGGCTGGGCTGGAGATGGGGTATGGAGGTGATGTGGCCATAGCTGGGTGGCAGATGTCTGGGCTGGTGTCTGAGCCTCCAACAGGCAAATGCTGGAGGTAACTTGTCCTGAAAATTGCTCAGGCTCCTGTTGAGGAAGGATGTGCCACAAGTGATGCATTTCTGGTGAGCCAAGTGTGTTTAAATTAGATCTGTGCATAAGGCACTTAAATCACAATCTTTTATAGGATATTTTTAGAGTATTACAAGCTTCTTTTCCCTATGATATTGCTTTCTAGTTTCCAGAGGCTAAGATACGAACTACTGATGGAGGAGCAGGCAGAGCAGGTTTGCTTGGGAATAAGGATACTCCAGAGAGTCTTAAAAGATAGAAGCTAAATGGGAAACTTCTCCTTGTTGCTGGGGAGGGAAGATGCATTGCGGCTGCCTGCCAGGGGCACGGATGTGGCTCACCCAGCAGTCAGAGAAGCTGAGGGTTTATGGAAACCCATGTGCCCTTCTGTACAGTGTTAGGAGTCAAAGGGTTTTGCAACAAGACTGCAAAACATTTTCATTGGTGCAGGCATCTTGGAAAGCAGTTACAAGTTTGTCTCTTACCCTCTGGAAGGACCACGCTAAGGGGGATTTTCATTTGGAATAGTTGTTCTTCTTGGGAAGAAATGCTGCAGGACCGCAAGCTGAAGTATTGACAGAAAGACACTTGCACATAATTTGAGCAGTGTGAGCATGTGACACAGTTTTTTGCATGCACTGGAAAAATACTGAAGGTTTGCTGAATTTACAAGATCTCATCCAACGTGTGATCTTGATATCTGAAGTTCTAATGATCCTCCCACAAGCAATATAACGGCAAAATAGAACCTTTTCTGTGGACTTGTGAAACTTAATTGTTTTACAAGAGTGCGCTTAACTAATAGAATTAATTGACACCTGCAGCTGAACTGGCTAACATGTTCTCTTTCCTCAAATGTTTAACAGCTAATAATATTTTGCAGTCTTCTAAGGCATCGCTGACTTTGTTCAGTTCTGGAGAAGCTGTGGGTTTCTGTTGTAGGCGGTGACCTATAACAGTGATTCCAAATGCCAAGTCTCCACTTTTAGTTGGAAATTCCCAAGTCCCACTTTGTTTTTTTTTCATGTGCTAGCACAGTTGTTCAGCCTGAATGCATTGTGATCCCATCCTTGGGGGACATCTTCCTCTATGCCATCTGAGTTGGGCATCCAGCCCTGAGCCATTGGTGGCCCTGATGTCCCAGTGCCACCTTGCCTGGAAGAACTTCATGAGAGAGAGCTTCCTCCTTGCACAGAGCCCGGTCCTGCAGCTCCACACAGAGTCCCATCACTTATCCAGAAACCCTTTCAAATCATTTCAAAGTTGGAAATCTAGGAGTGCGTACAATGCGCAGAGTGTTTCCATGTTTTAACACCTCTTGAAGCAGAGGAACTCCTGTTATGCCTCTCTTTGCTTTTAAGCATTTCTATCAAGAGCATTTGAAATCATTGACTTACGCTCTTCTGTGCAGCTGTCTGGCTCATAGAAGGAGTGAGAATGTTGCTGAAAATTCAAATAATGACTTTGGAAACCAATAGCAACATGAAATGAGCACATCAGTCAGTCACTGCAGACTCTGTGCTCCATCAGAGGGCAAACAGGCTTTAAAATACACCTTGCAAGGATGCCCGTAGTGATGCTTCACAGGGTAAGGGTCAGCAGAGAACAAGGGAAGGGGAAGGAGCAGAGCACTGCAGTGCTCCACGAGGTGTTTTCCATGCTTTTTTCATCTGTGTTGGCCGGAGTTCTGCAGGGCCATCATCCTTGTGCTGCCCAGAGGGCAGCTCTTCCCTCCTCATTCTCATGGAGCCAAATGCATTCAGGCTGGAAGTGAATTTATGTTGTTATACATGCTCTACCTGTTCATCGCTGTGCATACAGACTTCTCGCTTAGATGCCTCTCTTGATAAAGATTTTTCTTCCTCAAGCACAAAACAAGTGATTAAAGTTAGATTGTTTTGCACTTGTACAGTGTCTTGATTATAACTTTAAAGCATGATGGTTGATTAAAAAAAAAGGATGAGAAATAAAAGGGGATATTAATTTTACTTGATCTATAATATTGCAGCAGTAATGTCCAATCATTTGTAAGACGGAAGGCTGTAAAATACATCCTGTGATGAGGCTATAGTAAAACTAAGCATCATCGTAAATAACAAAGCTCAGCTATTCAAATTAAGGTGTGATTGGAGCGAGTATGATGGGAGACATTTAATTAAAACTGAATGAAGGGGGTGTTGTAAACATCACAACATTGCCAGCAAAAACAGAAAATTAATGTGCTGGCAAACCAAACAGATAAGACTCTAAAATGCATCTATGGCGACGTCCTTTTGATAAATGCTTCTGTACCTCTGTGAATGCTTTCAGATTGATTCAAGGACATCCAAGTGCCATAATATCTTGTCCAGCCTCTCAGTCAAGGCTGTTGTCCTTACTTTTTCAGTCAAAACATTGCAGGAGTGTCTTCCGTAAAGAGAAAACTGGCTAATAACCACAACTCTATAAAAATGAGAATACAATTTGCATTTGAGGGATTGATGAGCGTGTTGTCACAGACGTCAAACTGTTCTGATCTTGGTAGCTCTAAATCTTTTTCTGTGGATTGTTTCTTTTCTCTCTTTGCTATTTTCAGTAAAAATGTCAAAACATGTTTTAATTGATCTCCTGCTATTGTTCTGCTCCTTTTTCCTGTTCTGTGTTGAAAATGCTACATCCTGAAAAGGGAGATGATTCAGCCTTCATCGTGGGGACAAAACCTTGTCTAGGATGCGATGCTTACTAAAGGCAAGACTTTGAGTAGCCAATAAAACTCAACCCAAGGCATCCTGCTTTGCTGCAGTGAAGATTTGTCTTGTCCCCACCACGCAAAATTGTTGTTCTGTTGCCTCCATTTAGATTCTCCCCGTTGTAAAATAATATTTTTACAACGGCAGTCTAGTCAGTTATGCTCAGATTCCAGTTTTCCAACAGGCAAGCTGTTTTTATCCCGTTGCTCGTAGTGTCACCATAGGGGGGCTGCTTGGGGTACAGCAGTAAGTCTGCCTCTCGAACGTATCTACTGTTCACAATGTGAACAGCAGCAGTATCTTTGTTTCTTTGCTGCTTTTCAAAGCAGGTGAGTGCCTGATTCAGAGGAAGCTTGTGTGTGGGCAGCAGATCCACACTGACACCATCAATAATCAACATTTCTTTTTGCATACTGAAGAGACAGGGGGAGTTAGCATTCACTGGAGGGATGTCAGATCCATGAACTTACTGAGTTGGTAAGTACTGACTTTGTGCTTCTGGAAGATGTCCTCCACAAAGTGAGGTGGAGAGGAGTGCAGGTTAGAACACCAAGTACGCAGCACAGACAGATGAAACCAGAGGCCATTAAGAGCCCTATCTATTGAAGTGTGCTTTGTGATAAAGTACATGAAAATCCTTCACTGCGGGTCCCTGTGTGTGATGACATAAATGGAGCTTTGAATAACACAGTGCAGCACTGATGGGTTCTCATGGTTTTGTCGTGCTTTTTCTACTATTTCTGTTTTATGTTCAGTGGGAACAAGTCTCATCCTCTTATTCTTTCTATTTTTTGGATGTGAAATGTGTAGTGCCCTGCCAGGGAGATGGCAGCACTGCACTGTACCAGAGTGGGTGTGTTGAATAGTCCTGTGCAGCTTTGTCTGCTGCATGGCACAGATTTGTGCCCAGCCATTTCTGTTTCTGCTCTCCCTTCTTGCTGCTGCCCCAGAACTGGGCTGAGGGCCACGTGCACCACTCGGACAGCAGGCAAATGGAGCTGCTTATGTTCTCCCTCCTTGTGTATTTAAATGAGCTGGGAGCAGAGTCCCTGTGCTTGACATTTTATCAATACTGCCTTCATTAGAAGTTAACTTCTGTTCATTAAAGTTCTTCTTTTAGATGCAATTTGTCACTTCAGTTCAAGTGAGAAGAAGGGGATCTGGAGGAGTGGGGTGGTTGTGCTGTTTCTTGGAGTTGTAGGTTCCTAAGGAAGTGGATGCTGTTGGCATGTTATCTGATTCTCCTAATGCTGGAATTGATTCAGGTCCAGATTAAAGTCCTGCAGGTTAAGAACTCTTCGTAGTTTTGGCTGGTACCCAGCAGATGAGTTTGTAACAGGGGTTTCATTGAGCCACAGCACTCTTCTGGGCTTTCTGCCCCTCCTGGCTGTGGCTTGGAGAAGGGAAGGGTCAGTCCATTGAGCAAGTTGCCCTCCCTTACTCTGATGAACATCCTAAATAAAAGTACTGTGTGATGTACCGGATGACTTTGCAATGGGCAACCTTCATTCAGTGTCAAGGAACCTGTTTGTTATCAGCTACTTAACTTGCATCTGGTATTTTTCCAAATATGCAGAAGAAAAATTTGGCTCACAAATTAATAAATATTTGTAGTGCTAGGTTTGCATAGAGGCAAGGGTGATTTTTTTTTTCTTGAACCCAGTGATTCCTGAAATGTTGTTTTTAATCTGAGCATGAATGTGATGACCCATATGCTACTGAACCATTAAGAAAAATTTCAGGAAGATATTCAGGCTTCATGAAGGTCTTCAGAAGTCTTCAAAATATTCTTTAGCTGTAAAGGAAGACCTAGTTGTTTTTTCCCTAAAACATACAACGCTCAAGCTGAATGTGGAAATTAGGATTGAAATATCTTACTAATTAAAACTCTCCTATCTGCGGTGTTGTAAGACTTAGCAATTCATGCCACAAGGGCATGCTGGTTGTGGGATCATAAGAAAACACGAAGCTTAAATACCAGAGTCAAGGTACTGGCCTGGCATGCTTGAAGGAAATGGTGTTGCTTTCTCTGCGTTCTGAAGTGATTGTGCCTTGACTCGTATTTACAGTGTTCTGATAGAAAGACTTGGTGGCTTCTTGGGAAACAGATGCAACGTTAATGTGGGCAATTAACCCAGTTGTTTCACCATGCAAAAAGGTGCAATTTTCCTCTTCATGAAAAATTAAGACCTGCTTTCATCATTTGGAAAGTGTAAAGTAGACTAATGAAGCAACGTTAGTACATGAATTCCAATGTTCTTGGTGGGTAAACACGCGGCATCACTCTGCTTAGGCCCAGAGGTTCTAAATACGATCTTAAAATTGAAAACCACAGAAGAATTTCCAATTAAATTTGCAAATGTGTGATGTTTGATATGCATTCAAAAAAACTGAAAACGAATCCCTGAAAATCTGTTGTTTATTCTCTTAATGCACCTCTTCTTCAGAGACAGCAACAGCTCTCCAAACAGAGAAGCTGACCCGGGGGATTTCTCCTTGCTCGTTAGTAAGGTCAGAGATTTGAGACCTGAGTCAAGGTATTGATAGAGTGGTCTACACTGCCTGCAGAATCACGTGTGGATGCGAGCTGCTGGAAGCACAGTGGTGGTGACAGGCTGCCAAAGAGCAAGTCCTGGCCAGCTGCACGGATCCGCCTGGTGAGAGCAAAGCTTGCTGGGCCCCCAGGGGCATCCCATGGGATGATGCGATATTGCGAGGAGGTGGCTGTAAAAGAAGTCAATGGTGCTTTTATTCTTCAAGTTCAACTCCTGATGTGGAGCTGATAAGCACCAGAACTGTCTATACCCATCAGCATTTGAGGACTTATCCCTCTTTAAAATCCTAATTAATGCTGGCCTGCACCTCGCAGTAGCTCCGTGAATACCTCTTTATTTTTTGTGCTCTAACAGTTGTGTCAAAATAGTGAGAATCACTGAGTGCCCTGTAGGGGTGTGCCTGCATAGCAGGAAGCCGTGTGGGCAGCTCCTGGTACCCACAGCCGCCTGCCTGCCCCCAGAGCAGCATGGACAGCCCAGCCAAGGAGTTTTCTGTTCTCCCATGTATGTATACATCAGTGTGTCTCACTGAAGGAGAAAACTATTAATGGCGTTCAGAGAAGAGCGCCAAGACGTGTTTTGAAAAGCGTGCAAATGTTTTGATAAGTTCTGGACGTCACCACTTCTCGTGGTGGTTTGTTTTTTTCGTAGTTTGGCTTGGATGAGGATGCTATTTCTGCCATGTGATACTGTATCTCGAAAAGGCATCTAAGCTTACGCTGATGCGACTGTCATTTTTGTGCTAAAAGGTTGTGAGTTAAACTGAAGCCATAATAGATAGGCACAAAACCTGTAGGGTCTGTTTAAGGCATTGTGAATACGAATATTGCTGTCTCTCACAGTCCTAGAACTCTATTGTTAAGTAAAAGAAAAAGCAAGATTACCATTTTTGCTTCTAAAGGCCTCGCTAAAAACCATGAGTATGTTGGTTTATTTCTTGCAATTTTACCTATTGAGTTTCTGTGCTCGGTAACATGATCACAGCCCCTGCATGGTGCTGGCTTCGCCCCAGGCTGCTGCTGTGGTTCTGGCTGCTGCAGGAGGGCGGCTGTGTGCTGGGCACAGGGACTCTGCAGCAGCAGCAGGGAGCTGTGCCTGCCTCGGGAGAGGCTTGGTGTGGCTGCCTTGCAGTGCCAGCACCCAGCAGTCAGGCTGTGACACCTTGCCAGCTGCCCTTGCTGGGCAGAGAGGAATTGGAAAGCAGGAAAACCTGTTTACATAGCCAAGTCTTAAAGAATGGAATAGGAAATGGGGTGTGGGGATCTGTTTCTCAGCTGGCCAGCATGGTGTTTCAGTTTATGAAGGGACAGTATTGTTTTTCTTGCTTCAGTGTGGAGAAAGAGTACAAAGTTACAGTAGTTTGGGATGGGGAGAAGCAATGCACATGCAGTGCTTCTGGTCCTCACGTCTGCCTTGTCAGCGTGCCCCCCTGCTGTTAAGCACTGCATTTTGATAAGGAGTTTGTGTACAAAGCCAGAGGGGTAAGGCCATTGCCTCAAAGGATGACAGCTCTTTGCTGCGCCAGCTTCTTCCTCCTCGCTTTTATACAGCACCATCCTATGGCAGCTTTGGGGGGTGTGACGGGAAAAAGTGAAGGGTTTAGGGGGATTTGCTCACTTGGGCTGCTTCTGGAAACTCCCTGCGTAAAGAATAACATTCATAATGCCTGCTGCACAGCAATTAAGCTTGTAAGGGCAGCTAATATTTATGTGGCATTTTGAAGGAGTGCAGTGATAAATTCCTTTATGATTTTCCAAAGATGAACCCAATATGGAAATCCTCGAACAAACAATAAATGCCACAGGTAAGAGAAGGAGGATGGGCATCTGCACCTTGCATCCTCAGCCCTGCTGCCCTCCATCCTTCTTGTTCCTGCCATGGTGCTCTGCAAAGGCAGTGGATGTTGGGATTCTCCATCGCAAGTTTCTCACTCTGTGCTCTCATTCCCCTTCTCTGTGCTGACTGCTCTGTCTTCTTGACTTTAGATCTATATTAATGGGTGTTTGTTCATTCTTCTGTAAATGGATCAGGTTAGGTAAGAAGTAGTTATTTCAGAGTGCAAGGCTACACTCTCAGCAGAGCTGCCTGCAACTGAGACTTGCCAGAAGCAAAATCAATTGGTTAAACTTTGAATATTTCAAAGTTCAGTACTGCATGTGAAGAGCAGAGATGAAAAATGCTTTAATGCACTCAAGCTTTTTTTTTTCCTGGCTAAAAAGAACGTGTCTGATGGGAGAAACAGCATCGCTCAAATTTGCAGAAGTAAACAATGCTACCAAAAATAAGTTAATTGCTAAAATGGCTGCTCTCAGTCCGCACTAATCCTGCTCAGAGGCAGAGCTTTGATATTCTGTAAACTGACCGTAATGTGTCTGTGCTGCAGAGCTTTGGAGAAGGCATTGATTGAAACATACCAGGTTCCCGGCTGCCTGGCATAGCAGGGCACTGGCAGCGAGTGAGGCTGTATTGATGCAGATGTTGCTGCCAGCACGGCTGCAGTCCAAGTCAGTGTGCATCTCCATGTGGGGCATGGGGAAAGGCATGTGGCTGGGTGCCTCAGCTTCACCTGCCTTGGGCTCTGAGGGGTGTCTGGGTGAGAGCAGAGCCCTGGTGGTCAGCTTGACATTGTCACACCTGGACCAGGCTCTGCTGTTGGGGATTCCCCTTAGCTCCCAGCCCAGGTGGCACAGTGAATGAGGACTGCTCTGGTGGGAGGACAGCAAATAAAGCCACCTGGACTTTTTATTCCTAGATTCTTGGAGGCCCTCTAGGTTTCTTTAAAGAAGGTATTGTGTTCTTGGTCGGTCTTTGAGGCTCATTAAATAGCAGCTTCTTTAAGGCCCATGATGTGCAAGGAAGAGCTGTGAGCTCTCCTATTCTTGAGCAAATACATTTCTTTTGTATTTAAAGGCATGGCCCTTTGTCTCTCCAAGGTCGATTGTGGTATGCCCTGGTTAGTGCTTTAGGAGAGCTAATGGGGAGAAAGCATTACGTGGGCTTGTATTTTAATCTAAGTATGACAGGTAGCCTTGGTCTGCAATGGTCTGCAAATCTCTACTGCCTTTTTATTGTCTTATGCAATGTTAAGTACTCTTTATGAACAGTGTGCAGTGTTTGCTAGGTGTTCTTAGCTGTGCCAACTTTGCATAGTAACATATACTTAAGTTTCCTCTTGAAAAAGGGATAAGGATTGTTTTCCTTCTCATTCTGTCACAGTCCTTCCAAATTTGGGGGGGGGAGAAGGTATGAAATAATGTTGTATGTCTCATCTCTGATGAGTACCAGTCCCCAAGTTTCAGAGCATCCTCCAGTGGGGACAGCAGTGGGCTGTGGGTGCGGCAGCGTGACTAACAGAGACAGCAGATTTGAGGGAGGGCTGAAGGGCAGCATCAGGGTTGTCACAGAAAATATTGTTGTGGGAGTGCCTGTTTCACCAACGTGGCATTAGGGATAATGCTCCTCAATCTGAAATCGTGCAGTGTGGCAGGGCGCTGCGGAGTGCTTGTCCCCATTGTGTCACGAGGCATTGATTTTGCTTTCAAGCAGCATTACGGGGAGGGATTACAGGGTTAGCCTGACAAGATTACCCCTCTCAAATGATAGGGATAGTTACATCTGCACGTGAAAACATGAAAAGACTTCTCTGAATTTCAGCGGGATAATGTTTGCTAACCAAAAGCGCTGGTTTTGGAGTCCTTCCATGCTGAACTCTCTTTACATATATAGCTATATATATTTTCTCCTGTTCTATATCGAGTTTGACTTGAAGCTTTCTGCTCACCCAGCTCTCTGGTTACTGTCTGCATTCTTGGCTGTGACTCTGCCCCATGCCTTTGGCTCGCAGGGTTCCTGGGGAGCCCCACATCAAGCAGTGTACAGCTGTACGGCACCTGGAATTAACAACAGTTTAAAATGCAACTGAGTGCATAAGGAAAACGAAGATCTGCGTAAAAACCTGTATGTTTTTGGAGTTTGCTTCTCAGTGCTATTGCAAACCTGTCTCACCTGTTAACCACACCTGGTTACGGAGCAGCAGACAAATTGCAGCTATCGGGGTGCTGCAGGCTGTGGGAAGGCGACTGCTGCACTTGTAAGAATGAGAATTGTATCTGACAGCACAGTGCTGAGTTCTGGCTTGATATTACTGCTTGCAAACTCCCTACTCTAGCAGGGGAAGCAGCCTCCCAGCTGGACCTTCAGGATCTTCTCAACTGATGGGGAAACCAGTTCTCCTTTCACGAGCTGCACAGTGAGGAAGCCTCTATTCTCAGCGGGCAGGTTGGCACAGTTCTTGTTTCTGGGGCAGGAGCTCCCAGCGCAGCACCATACGAACAGGCCGGGTGGGCAGGGCCATGGCGGGCATCACACTGCTGGCAGTGGGCAAGTTCAGCAGGAAAAGTGTCCTGGGAATTGAAGAAGTTTTCTCATCTCTTTTTCATTCAGAAAATGCTACAGTTCTGGCAAAGGCTGTGATGCCTCCTTTGATGCTGATGGTGTCTGACACGGCATTAATGGTGTAGTCAGACATGAAAAACAATGCAGGTAGCATTGATTTGTTATTTTCCAGGTTGGTTAAGCTCCTTCCTATTGAGGAAAGGGATTTAAATATAGCTTGGTAGACCAGAGGAAATAAATACAGGTAGGAGTTCTTGTTCTCACAGACATGAATAGCAAAGCTCCCACCTCACTCAGGGGATTCAGGATGGGACCCCGATTGTGCCTCTGGAAAAAAGAGGATTTTTAGTTTCTTTCATTGCTGTTAAGTGTGACACCTCCCATACACATGCAAAGCAGCACTTTGCGCTCATTAAATTTAGTGATGTTGTACATGGGGCGAAATGCTGCTGTAGATGAGCAGGAGTATTAAACGTGATTCTGAGTAATTAGAACTGCAGTTAGTGGGTGTGACATTCCCTCAGGCTGGATCTGGATGATTCTCCTGCACTTCGTCATGCTGCAGAACTTGGCTTTGTGAGCTCTGCTCCTTTCTGCTGCTGCATCCCTGTGTCCCAGGGCAGGGACTGTGCTGTGCCTCGTTGGGCACACATGGGGCAGCACTGAAGCTCTGTGCTCAGCAGCTGGAGAAAGTGGTTTAAATGCAGAAGTCCCTGCAAGGATTGGGAAGGGCAGGCTTTCACTGGGAGATTGTGCAGACAGCATGTGATGGGTATAATCTTTTTGTACTTAAAGTGGTTTGGATTTAAAAGCTTGAAACTTGACACTTCCAAAGTTTTGTATTTTGTGGGGTCTGTGCTTCATTTGAACTGGGAAATTGATTGCTCTGATGTGAGGTGGTACTGGTTTACACCTGGGGAGGTCGATCTCTTGACTGAGCATGATGGGACTCAGGTGTGGGTGGGAGCAGGTGGAGCAAGGTCGTCCTGTTAATGCATCACAGCTGGTGCTCATTTAGGGGCAGGAGGCCCCTTCTCTCCTGCTGATAAATCCAGGCTCCCTCCATTTACTGCCTTGCTGCTCCTCTGGGTGGTTGTACGGAGGCTGCGTGGAAGAGGATTGGGAAGAAGCAGTGGGAAGCACGGCACCAGGCAGAGGTGGGTGTCCCGGGTGAGCAGCCAGGAGCAGCAGCACAGCGATGGCTGACGGTTCATACAGTGCCATGTCCAGCAGGGCCTGGGGCTTCCTTCCTCCTGTTCCCTCATTTGGGGATTGTGGTTTCTGGGAGGAGCTGGGCAAGTCTTCAGAAGAGAAAAAGTTGAAGAATATTTTAAAGACTTTGTAAAGGTGTGTCCTTTGATGCAGAAAAGTGGCTGCAGAGGTCCTGCGTTTGGTTGTTAGATTGGAGTGAGGGGCTTGGGGTTTTTTTTGCTGCATGTTTTCATTATTCAGAAAGCTGGAGGGTATCTAGCCCAGAGGGAGAGATTTTACCAAGTTGCTCGTCTTATTAATTTGCTCAAAATGTTTGTTAGTTCCAGATGTGCCAGTAATTGTAACACTAAGTCGGTATGAAGTGGCAGCAGGGATGCCATATATTGTGTTTTGTGAGTTGAGGAATAACATAATCCGGAGGTTTCATTGAGCTTCCTGGATATATGTGTAGATTCGGATGTTCAAGGAAGTGCCTAATTTAAATTCTTCTCTGGCTAGTGGAAGAAAGAATATAAATCATAAACTTGAATTATGTTCTGCCTGCTTTGCAGATTTCTCTCCCCACCTCCTGGGTAGGGAGATGGGTGCTGTAAATCCCACGTGAAGCACTTTTCGCTGTCAGTTCACGTGGCGGTGTTAAAAGGGATGCTCGCTGCCATATTTCAGACGTGTGCCTTTTATTTTCCGTGTGCAACCGTGCTCCTGGGTACTGCTGCAGGAGCAGTTTGTCTAGATGATGTGCTCTGCATGCTCTGATAAGAATATTGGATCATGACCTAGAGGAAAGAAAAGAGTGGGAAAAAGCCCACGAGATGGCTGGGGGGCTTTTCCTTCAGGTGGTGTGGGACGTGGCTCAGCACAGCTGGGAGGGAGACCCATGGCCCTGGGAGCAGTAACATTGAGGAACGGAGGTGCTGCTCATGTCAGGAGCAGTAGGGGGAAAAGAGGAGCAGATTGAGACTCTGTGAAAGAAAGAGGGTAAGGCTTAGGTCTGTGTTACTGTCACTTGCTGTCACACTGCTTCTGGTCTTGTTTTGCTGCTTGGAAGTTAGCGAAATCAGATGGGGGAAGAAAGCCACCCTAAAAATGAACCAAACTCCCCTGGCCCCCCCTCCCCCCCCCATTTCCTGTTGCTATGTGCTCACCAAGTTTTGTGTTTCACGAAGAGGCTGGAAAGTGTCTCATCTTTATGTTGTGGAGATGCTGAATCTGCTCGTGGGAGGTAGAAGAGAGACTTCTTGAGCAAGTGCCCATGCTCTGTGCTGTTGGTGACTTCTTGTCTTCAACACAGCTTAGCTGGACTTCCCAGCTGTGCACAGATGAAGGAAGCAAAAAATCTGTTAGTCTGGTATTACAGCACTGACTGCAGAAAAGTGGTGCTTGGACTGATAACACAGTGATGGCATCCCAGTACGTGCAGGGTATGGTGAAACCAAGAGGAGGATGGCAGTTTTCATCAGCTCTCTGTCTTTAGGAAGCTCTCTCTTCATGTTTGCCTTATGGTTCTGCAAAAAGGCTTGGGTGAAGAGCAGGAGGTGTGGCTGGTCTGTAGGCTGTTGGTTTGAGCTTTCTGGGTTTGGCACTCATCACATTCAACTTGGTAATTGTGGATGGTATCAGTTACAGTCTGCCTCTTTAGTCATTCTGTAATAAATTGCAGTGGGAGTGAGGAGGTGGAGAACAAATTAGCTGAAGAAGCGAGTGTATGGGTGTGAGTTCTGGTGGCCCCGTTCCCTGCGCCTCGTCCCAACATTGCACTTGTGTAATTCTTCATTTCTGGGAAGTTTGGATTTTCTCCTGAAAGTACATGCTGTGGATCAACCTGAGGATGGTGGGAGGATGCGGCCACTGTTCCAGGTTTCTCTCGTTTTAGTGGAGCTTCAGTAGGCCATATTGACTAAAAGCTGGTTTAGATTGAACAATCAATTAATACCCTTCAGTGCACACACACACTGAATTAATTTGATATTCCCTTGTGTAAAGGCAGTGGGAGGAAGAATATTTTTTGTTAGTTTACAACAGGAAGAAAGTGTATCTTCTAAAGGTAAATGTCACCGTATCGATCAAAGCTCGGAGCGGCACCTCCACAGCTTGGTGCTGTCGCTGGAGGACAGGCTGCCTTGTCAGATGCCAGCGCTTCTTCCTTTCTCTCCTCCTTTAATCCTAAAGGTAGCACCTTTTGCAATCGATGGCGTCACAAAACTTTTCAAAGTGGGTTTTTTGTACTTTTTCATGCTGTAGTGTTTGGTTGTTCCCGAGGTTCTTGGGGAAATCCTGCCTGCAGCCTGTGCTTAGTGGGGCAGGGCCGGGTACTGAGTGAGGAAAGGGATAGCGCTGTGCCGTAATGGAGCTAATGGCACGATGCTCAGGACAGCTGTGGGTACATCTGGTGTTAAACTACTGTTATTTAAACTTTATGATGCAAGAGACTGCCAACTCTCCCACTCATAGCATATAAATTATGTCAATTGCTCATGCACTTTTTTTAACCCTGATTTCTCTTGAATTATGGATGATAGACAGGGCCAGAATTTGCTTTTAGTGTTCCCTTGTGAGCATCTGTATGCTGAGTGCACTGAGCAGTCATAATCTCAGTGTGTGCAGTCAGGGGGCGCGTAATATAATTTGTGCTGTGACCATATAGCTTGAATCCGAACCATGAAGGAAGCTCTGAAATGGGGAACTCAAGCTATTTTGGGGCAGGGTGTTTATTTCCTTGGGGGCAGGGGAATGCTTTGTTTCCATGTCTGGGCAGAAAGCTCTAGGGCTTGTAGACGTGAGCTACTTGTTCCAGACGTGTTTCTGAAAGGCAGCGTGATGTCCTTTTTCAGGAGAGCCCTCCATTGCGGAAGTCTTTTGACCTTCATTGTAGGGCAAAATAATAGCTTATATTGCTAGTGAAAATGCTATGATTGGCTTTCTGGGAGGTACGTGTGGTGGTGGAGTGTGTTTGCCAAGCTGTGAGTTAGTTGGCTGAGCATGTGCTCGTGTTGGTAGGTGGTGGGTCTGGTTGTATAGGGGTGTTGTGTTCCCGAAATTCCCCTTGATATTGAGCTTGCTTCCCCTTAAAGTAACGTGGGAAGGACCATGATGGGTATTGTGTCTGAATGCTCAGTGCTGGGATGTGCCAGGCACAGGATGGAGGGGCTCCTGTGGTGTGGGGTCTCCAGGTCTGGTGCCCCTCCATTCATTTCAATTGTAACAACTGGCAGCGCTGTTATCAACACGCTGAGCTGAAGCAGGTTACGTTTGCCATCTCAGCCCACAAAATAATTTAAATCAGTTTTATAAATACCTCACAAATCCTAGCTTTAGTGTATGGCACCTCTTTCCTTCCTTTCTTGGTGCAAATCCAAAAAGTGCCCTCAGAAGCTAATGGGGACCCAGCTGAAGTTGCTGGTCCTGCTGTGATTTCAGCTGCTGATACTGATGCTTGGAGGGAGAGTTCTAAGCCTTGTAAGGCATGTTAATGCAGTGTGCAGGTATCACACTGTTGTTGCAGGAGCAAGTCAAGGCGCTGCCACTTTCAAGTTAATTTCCACTGCATTTATTGAATGATGTGTGTTTTATGGTGTACCAACAGCAAGTGTTTGTAAATTATATAAACCAGACCCAAACCCCCAGCGGAAGTTTCTGCACTCCTGTTGCGTTTGAATTCTCTGTAAAATATGACTGTTTCTTTTTGCATGGCTGTTGCTATGGGGAGTTAGTGCAGAGATGCTCGCACCTGAGCATCCAGGGTTTGTGCAGGAAGGTTTCTGGGGGCAGCAGTGGGGCTTTAAGGATCATTAGGACTCCAGGATGAGGCCAGCTCCACACTGCACATATCAGTTTCACTGGCTTTAATCAAACAGCATGGAAGTTTTGCACTTGGTTAGCTGCTCTTTGGGAGTGGATTTCAAACAGATTCCAGTGGGCTGGTTGGGTGAAGTCTGTCATGCTGGTGGCATCTGAGCTGTCCAGTGTAGGAAGATCTTTAGATAAACCTTGTGCTTAGAGTGGAGGGAGCAAGGTTAGAACTGCATAAATGACTGGGGGGAAGGAATTGGGAAGATTGGGTACTGGGGCAAGAATTGCCAAGGTTAAGAACCCAAACCAGGGCTGCGAAGCTGTGGGAAAGCAAGCCTTTGGTTCTGAGGATGTGGGGATGGGGGCAAAAGCACTTCCATGTGGCTGGGTGAATCCTGCTGCTGGACCTTGTGTTGGGATGTGGCCTGGGAGCCCAGGCTGTGTGTGCCAGCTGTTGTTTGTGATGCTGGGGATCAGCTGTTGTCATGCCTCACTATGAGGGCTGGTAGATACTGAGTATTCAGGATCATTGGGTCCAGTTGTGAAACTGACCTACTGCATCTTGTCACTAAACCATGCTGCCAAAGCTTTATTTTCTTTGGTATTTTCTCTATTTTTCGCTGTTGTTTTTTCTACATTGCTATGTTTTGATTTTTTTTTTCTGGCATATCTAGATAGGCTAAAAATACTCAGAAAGCACTTCCAAAATGCTGAGCTAAATCACTTTGCAGCCTGCAGTCTGCCACACAGGAGCACGTACAGTGCTGTGTTACGAGATGCATTTGGTGGGTGCAAGTCATTAAAAGAATGCAGCGCGGTGGCTGCTCTCCACCACAAAGAGCCGCTCGGTCCCCAAGACGCTTTGCAAGCACAGCCCTCTCTGAAGGAAACCACTTAATCCTTGGGTGAGCAAATATGATGATAATGTTCTGTGCTTTGTTGTGTACTGTGATCTAATTGAGATTTAATGCATTCTGCCTTGTCCCTGCCGTGGACTCCCTTTGGACCATGCAGTACAAAGCTCGGTGTTAGCAGCTTTCTTTGCTGTTTCCCAATTTATGTCTGCAAAGACAGTCAGGCGTTTGTTATTTGGTTTGAGCGCATGAAACAGTTGTGCTGGGAAGGATACACGAGAAGGGAAGAAACCAGATCCTTTCTTGTTCTTTCGACTCAGAATATTTGCTTTAAGTGCAAATATTGGAGGAGGAATCTTTCACTCTCCTGTCTTCCTGTTTAATTACGGTGTATTTGCTACTGGTTGTGTTAAATGCATCTGCCCCTCTTGTGATGCTGTCTAATCCTGCAGCACCACTTCAGTATCAAATAGATTGAAGTTGCCAGCACAGACATGCACCCTGGCTGCAGTGGGAGAAGATATCCTGCAGCTGTGGGCCCCCCGCTGCAGCGCTGGGCTCCTGACTGGGATGCATGTTGGGTTTTCAGGGTGCAAACTGGAAGCAATGGCCTTATTTCTTCCCCCAGCAAACTGTTCCTGGGAAACCTAGCCCTGCTCCTGGTAGAAGGGCATCTATGCTCAAATAGGGCTTGTTTTTTTTTTTAAAAAACATTTTGCTTAAATGTGAACTTTTGGGAAGCTTAGTTTTGGTTCAGGATGACTCCTGCCATCACACTCTGACAACAGTGTGCTTTTCTTCCTTTCTCTGTGAGCCATTCTGCTTTTTTTCCAGCTGCTCATTCACTCCATTTCATGCTGGAACCTGGAGGGATTTCTTTCATTGACCGTTTCAGACCTTTTTTTCCTCCAGAACGAGCACTGTGCGTGTTCTTCCACCTGACTAAGCCGGAGGCAGCCGTGTAGTCCCTGTCGTGCTGGAGTCAGTGCATTGCCCCCAGGACCCCTACGGGAGCCTGCTCTGGAGCACAGCTCCTGTAGGTGTTGGTGAGGATTGTGAGTGCAAACAGAGGCAGGCAGCACTCTGTTCTGTGCTGTAGCTGCCAAAGAATATCTCTGTTGAGAAGTGTGTTGTTTTTTTCAAGTCAAAGTTATACTGTATTATTTAGTGCAGAAAAAGTCTTTAAATGATATACAACTTTTGTGTTTTTTATGTTTTTCTAAACATTTGCTCTATCTCTTGGATGATCCCAGCTTGTAGCAGCTCTGAAGTTGTTTAAATCTGCCCATGCTGGGTGTTAATGGGAACAGGAGCAGTCAAATACATGTGCATCAGTAGGAGACTCAGAAGCATAAAAATTGAATTCTCTCCCTGCCTTTTTCTTCCCTATAGAGAAAATAGGTCCCATTAGCACAGAAAGCTTTGGCAAGATGGTATTTGCAGTCCAAGGCTGGAAAGCAGCTGCCATCCCCAGTGTGTTGTTGAGCAGAGGACTTAACTTTTCACTGCTGCCAGTAATCCTATTTACCCTGGCCACATCATGCCCGCTGGATGGTGCCTTCTGGATGTGTTCACCCATTACTGATGGATTGAAGCAACATCTCTCCTTGTGGAGCAATGTGCAGGTACAGGAGGAGAGCTGCAGCCTTAGGCGATGGGTGTGATGGGATGAGCCATGCTGGTGGGGAAGGAGCAGGGCTCTTCTCTAATGCAAATGCTGTTTAGTGAACTAATCCCCAGACCTTTGCAGTCATCCTCTTGCTGCTCATGCATTTCTTTTGCAAGCTGTCAGCTGTGCCAAAGTGTAATTCATATCTAGTAAAGTAATTTTTTAAAGTTTATTGTAGCTTCTCAAACTTTTTTTCTCTCAAGGATAGAGTAGTAAGACTGCTTA
Source organism: Numida meleagris (assembly GCF_002078875.1). Classification (NCBI taxonomy): domain Eukaryota; kingdom Metazoa; phylum Chordata; class Aves; order Galliformes; family Numididae; genus Numida; species Numida meleagris. Next base: position 15,826,392 of record NC_034420.1, read on the forward strand.
TCTGCTGATGTAACTAAAAGGTAGCATGAGGGATGGCTGTAATTTCAGGTAGCTTGGTAAAAGCTGTTGTTTCCATGCACACATTCTCACTGTAGAGTCCAATCCAGTGCCTCTCATTTCTTTTTTCCTTTCTGGTCGGTATACTCAGGGGACTGTGCCAAATTTGCCTTTGATCCAGTTCCCCAAAGCTGCCTGAGAGCTGCATGTGCCCCATGCCAGGGGCAGCGATAGTGAAGGCAGACCAGTGAGTTCCTTCTTTTGTTCCTCAGTTTGAAAATGAATGTTTTTCTTTCTTTTTAAGGCAACGGGGAATGAATTTGAATATAAACTGATGGGAAAAGCCTAATCCCAGTCTCCAATCTGAAACACAGCACCTGTCCTTTTGTGCTTTGTGCTGGGCATCCTTTGCCTGTGGCTCAGCTGTAAGCGGGGCAGGTTGGATTCTTCCTACAACCAAGCTGTGGTCGGGTGTAACTGCAGCCTCAGCCTCGTGGGTGTCTGCACTCCTCGTCCTTCTCTACTTGTGGGATCAGGCCTGTATCATATTGGTGTGGATCAGCTTAAGGGCAGAGATAAGCCCTGCACTGAAATACATTTTATTCCATTATCTATCTTGAAAGAATAAAAAGCCCTGTAATGCTGCTTCAGCCCAATGCGCTCTGATGTTGATGACTGATGATTGTGGCTTATTCCTGCCTTTTATCCCAAGCTTTCTCTCTTCTGCTATTAAATGTGAACCTTTTGTTTCCATTGGGGGCCTTTGTATTCCAAGAGAAACCATGTTGTGTTGATTCCTATCAGTTGTGGTTGTTTTTATTCCTCGTACAGAGCACTTTCAAAGGGAAAGTAGTGCATGTGTGCTATTATTTTATACCTCCCCTTTCAGATTCAGTTCTCCACATGCTTTCCCGACACGAATGAATATTGCTCCTACACCGTGGGTACATGCTGCTGCCTTTGTCCATGGGCACAGCGTGGCCCAGGAGAGCCCTAGGGAAGCAGCTCAGGGAGGCTGGCAGCAGGGCAGTGCCCTGCAGGGACCCATGGCCGTGGGCCTCTCTTGTTGGTGGTGTTTGCATTAATACCATTTGCTTATGGCAAAGGGATGGAGGTGTAGACAGATGGGCACATCTCACATGGCCGAGCCCATCCCTTCCCTGGCTGTAATATCTACCAGTCCAAATCCCCTGCTGTGTAAATTAACAAAATTCAGATCATGCTATTTGAAGCAAGTGATGCTCACTGCAGAAACCCTTAATTTGTGGCGGGTATTTTTATCTATTTTCACCTCTTGTGGATTGTTTTCTGTTGTGACTCACAAGCGGAGAAGCTGGTGATTTTCCTGCTCCTCAGAATAAAAACAAAGTAGTTAATGTCAGCGTTTCGGTGCTAGTGTTCCATTTCTGCATTGATACCATCTGAGTCAGTTCTAACTGTATGTGAAATTTCAAGTCTTGTCGCTTTCAAGCAAACTTTTTAGTAGGTTTTTATTATGTTAATCTGTTCAGTAGGCTGTAGCTCTTCCATCAGGTAAATGCATTTCACGTTGCTTCCTCAACAAGGACCAAATGTAGGGGGAATAAAAGGTTTGCGATGCCTTAGAAATGGCTTTAATTCTTCTGTCCTTCTTTGTATAAGAAGCATGGAGAGAAGTAACTGCTGGAGGGTAAATGGGGATAAAATGGATGTCTCTTGTTTAATTTAGGAGCTTAAGATGTTGATGCATATGCTTCTAACCACTTGGTGCAGTGTATTTTTAAAACATTTAGTATCTGTCAGAACAAGGCTGAAATTACGGACAAATGATTGACAAATGAATATACAGAGAGTGCTGGAACATGACAAGGAGTTAGGAGAAAATTTTCCAGGAACTTAAAATTATCACCTGAAGTTTGCAGAGAAGAGGGATGAATAGCAATGTGGTTATAGCAATAGGGTTCTTGGGACTACAGGCTGCTTGCTCTGACACGTGTTTGCTGGTGCTGGCCAAAATGTCAAGGTTTGGTCCCATCAAACATTCATTCCTGTGAATGAACAGCTGCCCCAAATGGAGCAAGCAGTGAAACAAAATGGTCTGTATGCAAAATACAGGAGTGCTGGAATATAAGAAGGGTGTGGAAAGCAAATGGAAAAATAAACCAGTGGAGAGCTGCAAAAATTAGCATAGGGTGCAGAACAACTGGGTGGTGGTGCATGGGAAATAGCGTTTCTCCAGATTTCTTTGTCTTGGAAAATAACTTAATTAAAGGTAACAGAATGGGAAAGTGGAATGCAAATGGTTATTGATTTGTGTGGTGCTGTGGCAGTGTTTCAGCCTGGCTCCAAGCTCAGGGAGCGCTTGCTGCTCACTCAAGCTGACCAGCACTGAATTAAGGCTTAGGGGCAGGCTGTGCCCTGCACTTGAGGACAGGTTGTTGCTAGAGCAGCATCTATATATAGTTGGGGATTTTGGTGGATGTCATTTCTTTTTTTTTTGGCTGTTTTGGTGACATCCCAATTAAAACTGGCTCGTCTTCCTGGCAGTGCACGCATCTGAGTACAGCATTCCCTCTGAGAGCATCCTCAACTCACAGCCAGCCCAAGCTGGCTTAGCTGTGAGTTGCTAAGCCCATTGCTGGGCAGTAACATATCTATTTAAGATTTAGCTGCAATCTCAATGAAATGTGTATGTAAATGTGTATGTTTGTCTTTTGTGACTGTGCTGCCGGCAGATTTTGTTCTTGTTTTGATTTGCTGTCATGTGAAATCGAATGTATTTTATTCTTGGTAGCTTTTATAAACCTTATCTGCAAAATATCAGTAATTCATTAAAATATATACGTATAAGACATCATATTCTAATTGTAAAGACAGCCCTGTGTTCTCAGTTCCCCTCTTCCTGGCAGCTGGCTCACTCCAAGAGCTCCCCTCTGGGCTCAGCAGGCTGGCAGGGTTCTGAGCCACCAGGCTCTTGGCTTGAGCTGCTGTGCCACTGGCTCTGTCACACGCTGGCTCCTGGCCCAGCAGCCCCTCCTGGGTGCCCTTCGTGCCCTGCCCATGCTCATGATGATGTGCTCTGTGTGCTGCCATGCCCTCATCTCCCCTGCATCCCTCTTTGGTGTCGGGGCAGCGCTCCCATGGCTCCTGTTTCTGCAGCGAACTTAATTTCTCTCGGTGCAGTGTTTGGGCAGCGGGTAGGGTTAGGAGGAAAGATCTTGCTGCTCACTTGGAGGATGTGTAGGTGAGGATGGTGCTCTTTGAAGCTCAAGTTTTTCTTTGGTTTTGGAGCAGCTGAAAAAAAAACTTTGGCTGTGCGTGAGCCAGGGCTGGTGGAGGCAAGTTTGAGCTGGGAAATACTTTCCTTGCACCATGCTGCCCAGCTGTGCTCCTCCAGCTGGTGGTGCTCAGGGCTTCCCTTTTCCCTGTGTTGTTTTTCCTTGCAAAGCTGAAGGAGCAATGGGGAGGAAGGAGTCAGAGAGCGGCAGCTGAGGTGCAGCTGACCCCTGGCTGCAGGCTCCTCTTGTGGCTTTTGCCCCCTGAACCCACTTGCACGCCGCAGTTTTCTCATTAACCGAGATTACATGGCTCATTAAGAATGAAAGCGGGATGTGTGCAGACAAACAACCAACTTCCTCCTGTGGAACAGCTGGGTGGGTCCTTCCACAGGTATTCCTCTTCCTGAGGAGTGGCTCAAAACTGATATATAAAAATGTCCTCCTGCGTCCCGATGCAGATGTGATGCACGCTCATCGGGCTGCTGCGTGGCTGTATTTCTCCTCATAATGGCCCCATTTGGCTCCTGCATTGTGCTTCTGGTATACCGGCAAGCTCTTGCACTTGTAATGTATGAGGCTCGAAGGCATCGAGTCAGGAGAACATAAATGAAATGTCTTGGGGGAAAAAAAAATGTGAAAGTCACGGTGCAATCTCAGCGGTTTCCAGCAGGAAGGTGATGCTGATTTAGATGTGATGCAGGAATGCTGCTCATCCCGTTGCTGGGGCTGTCTCTTCAATCAGGTAAAGTAGTCATGAGTCAAACACAAATTATGCTTTACCAAGAAGTAAAGAACCGCCTGCACTAATACAAACTCCATTGCAACTGAATAGCTTTAATACTTTTTTCCTTTCCTCTCAATTTATATTCGGCAGATGTCAAGTTTTAAAGACCAACATCGATGCTCAGAAAAAGACTCTCTCAAAAGGTTTATCCAGCCCCTAATTTTCCCCTAGTTGTCCACCTTCCTGCGTGCACTGTACCGAATGACAGCAGTGCCTCAAGCTGTGCGTGCGGCTGGTGATGGGCTCACTCTGGAAACTGTTGGCCATGAAAAATCAGTGTGGGTTGGTAGGAGTGGGGCAGGAAAGGAGCCCCTGGATGTATTGCCTTAACGTAGCTGGGGTGTCCCTGGAAATGGATTTGCAGGCTCTCGCTTGCTTCCTTCTGAGGAGAAGAGCTTTCCGTGGTACAGGAGGGTGCCTGATTTGAGAACTCCATTTATGGCTCCTGTAGGAGAGGTGGCTCTGTTGTGGATCCATGTTTTGAGTGTTTGTCCTGCAGTGTTTGCACAGGTAAATGCTGCTCATGGTGGAGCAGCACGAAGCCCATTCTTCCAAGCCACAATGCACTTCCAAGTAACTCTAATAATGGGGTGGAATATGGAGGTTACTGAAAGAGCTGGAGTCTGATCATTGTATTTCAGGCAGTACCCAGGACTGCTCTCCATCCTTTCCTAGCTGTGGAAGTCTGCAGCCTTTCTGTTTGTCTTACATTTTTGAGGCGTACTTGAAAAATGTTTCTGAAGAACGAGGCTTCATTTCTGAGGTTCAGATGTGCTATGTGAGCCTCCTAAGGAAAGGGAACGTTAAGGGAAGTACTGACATCAGTATTGGTAACGTCTGTAATCAGTCACCCTGAAACCTTGAGCAGTGACAGTTGTATGGACTGGTGCAAGCCTGGTGATGCTTAGGAGCAGAACTCACGAGTTTTATAATAAGGGAGCTCAATGAGTGTTAACTGTAAAAGTTCTTTGTTCATCTCTCAACCAAAAATTATTAGCAAAATGTTATTTTCTGAGGCAAACGCAATGAGCTGTCCTTTTTTTCTCAGCCTGAGAAATGGATGCACTGAATGAGGAAAACAAATACTCAGGAAACTGGAAAAAAAAAATTCTATGGAGTGTGAAATAATGTTTGACTTTTGCATGTGTAAGGGAAAAATAAATATACAAAAAACAAAATAGTACTTTTCCAGTAAATAGTATTATTGCAAGGTAATGAGTCAAAAAAAAAAATAAAAAATAGATTTATGTGAGACTTCAGAGTGCCCCGTAGAGAGAAACATGGAATCTTTTGGTCTTTAACTGCTGCTAATGTTATTAGGTGTCTTGTGGCTTTCATGTTGGTGTGATGCCCATGTGCTTGTCCCCCTTCCGCGGCAGCGCTTGGTTTATGAATTTTGCCCTCTTCCAAATAGAAATGCATGGAGTGAGGGTCATATTTTTAAAGTTCTGTTACCAGATGTTGGGGGGAAGAAGCGGCAGTGGGAGAGGGATGCCTTGCAGCAAGGTGGTCTGGGGCCACGTGGTGGGAAGGCCCTTGGTTTGCAGAGCTGTGACTGCAGGGGGAGGAGGAGCCCTGGGAGTGAGCAATCCTGCAGTGGTGTGTCTGGGGGAAACTGGGGACAAACCGAAGGCAATGTGTGGGGTTGGGTTTCAAGCTTAATTACACAGGCTACTGGAAGCATCTTGTTTGTTCAGCTCGCCTCTGGCAGCTCTGTTGGTAATATAATTGGAGAAATCACCAGGAAAACACACGCGTCACCTGTAGTTATTCCATTATTGAATTTGACCCTCTTCACAGTCTCTGCCACAAGAACTTCATTGAAGGAATAGCAGAAAGATGCATGACACTGTTATTGATTTCTCATAGCTTTTATAGCAGCCCGCGGAGTGCTGGGGCTTGCTGTGCTGGTCAGAGGATGAAAGGGAACTGAAAGCAAGGAGAGCGAGGCAGGTCCTGAGAGGGGGAGCGAGGGGCTGGGGCAGGCAGGAGATTGATGAGAGAGATTAAAGGCAACAGGGCTGGTTTTGAGCAGTCGCCTGTGGGAATTTCATTGCCTTTCTTCAGAAGAGAGTATTCTTCTGACACAGAGTTTTGTCAAAGAAACCAAAGTACTAATATGATCTGTTCGCTCAGGCTCTGACACTGGAAAGTTTCTGGATTATTCACACTGAGCAGCATTGAGATAATTGAATGCGTGATCAAGTAAAACAGATCCGTGTGTTTGCTCGCACTGACCAGCTTTACCAGGCTGTTCCCAGCACACTAAATGCGGGTGCTGAAGAAGACACTCGACTGCATCCTTGTGATGAACCAGACAACATCTGCACGGACACCTACATAATGCATACAGCAGTGCAGGCTTGGGCCCAGCTCTAGGCTTGCTGCACGGCAGCGATGGGATAAACTTGCCTTCAGTGTGAAGTACCTATCACAGATAACTTTAGATAAACACTGAATAAAGAGCAATTTTATGAATCGCCGTTTTAGTGGTTCTTTCAAGAGCAGAACAGTCGGGCAAATTGTGCGTGGTAGAGTTTCATGGCAAGGACCTAACTGTGGATGGTCTTGTGTCGGTCGACGTTTCTTCCTCAGTAACCTGTGCGAATGCTTCGCATCGTTTTGGATCTTTGGGTTTTTTTCACCGGCTATTTTTCATGTTAGCACCCTCATAAACCACAATGCCGTCCAAAAATGTAGCTTAATTAAGCTCTTGGTCTCATCATGATTAAATGGATTTGCAAGTAGGGAGAAATTAGTCTAATTACTCTAGGATTAGCATATTTACTCGAAATTTTCAAATGCGTTTTTGTGTTGTTGCTTCTACTGGGCTTCATAGACCTGATAGATATGGAAAATAACAACCTTATTTTCAGATCTAACCATCGGTAGAGGAGGTTATTCTATGATTTTGAGCATTTCTTCATGCTATTTGCACAATAACTGCATCTCATTGATGAACCTGGAGCAGCTGCAGTGTCTGTGGTATTAAACAGCGGGCACAGATGACACAGCTCCCTTGGTGTTGGTGTCAGCACCATAACTACTGCACGTGGGACCCCTGCCTGGAACTTCCCTTTCCTTTAGGTGCTTGGCTGTCTTCTTTTAAAACTCTGCAAGAATTCTCAGTAGGGAACCTGAAATAATGTGACTGTGAAGTTTTGCTAATTTTTGTTTGCAGGAGAGTTTGTATGTCATCCTGTGTTTTGTTCCCTGTCGAACATCCAAATGAGTGTGACTGATCTGCTCACCAGCAGAGGCTGATGCGTCCCTCCCCTCCTGCTCAAAGATGTCTCCCCCAGTTATCTCCTGAGCCTTGAAAGGAAATAGTTTGCATCCTTAGAAAAACATGTACTTGAAGACATCTCATTTTCTGTATTTTCCTCCAGGACAAGTTGCTGGTTTTGCTTTGTAGAAATAAATAAGTTATAGCACCAGGGGCTAGTAACAGAGCTAATGGCCGTGCCGCTGCGGTGCCCCGCACCGGGAGTTTCACTGTGACTTCTGCTTCGCCATTTCCATAACAGGCATACAGTGAAAAATGGAGAAGCTCGTAGAGCGGTTCATTATGAAATTCTTGCTTTGTTTCCCTTCTTATTCTATTGCAGTAGTAACAACGTGTGCAGCACTTGCGTTTGCTAACAGAACAGCAGCCGGGGCAATAGTCACGCATCTGAACTTTTGTTACTTTAAGGCACGTGTTAAAGATGTGCTGGGAAGGGAAGGTTTGAGGCCCCATGCTGCTGCATCAGATGCCATGTTGCCAGCAGAGAGTGAAGCTGTGGCAGATCACTCTTACATGTCCGTGCATCTGTGTTTGTGAACAGACAGCAGAGTAATGCTCAAGCACACATGGCTACGTATTCAGTTGATGTGTGGACATCTGCGTGTACCAGCAGTGTATACTTTTCAGCAGTAAGAAGTGCTTGCAGGTGTGATGCTTTAGACTAGCAGATTATTTGATGTAGCAAAGGAAGATGTTGGAACTCAGTGTCGAGGTGTGGGAGGAGGAGCTGCTCACCTGTGAGCTCGCTGCGTTCCTTCTTGGAAGCAACAAATAAGGTTTGGAGATGGAATGTTTTTACAATGTTATAGAATATTTTGTTTTGTTCTACAACTTCTGCGAAGTGCAGCACTGCCTTGGAAGCAGTTGGAGTGGGAGCTTCCAGTTGTAGTTATACCCATCTCCAGTCCCTCGTAATTAAAGCTTCCAGTTCTGGCTCCGGTCCTGATGTGAAGCCTCAGCTCTTTCCTTCAGCAACGACTTTGAGTGTCCAGCTGCCTGCAGCAGCACGCTGTTACTTGAGAGCAAACCAGCTTCTTAAATGTAAATGTAGTAATTTACATTTCTGCGGCATATAAGCTACTTTTTAGGAGCAGCAATATGATAGAACTGTTTGGTTTTTTGGCTTTGCTCCGTGTATGATGGGTTTGTCAGTTTGGTCTTAATTGAAGTCAGTGCTTGTCACCATCCCAGCCTTTCCTTGAGCTCTTTGGGAGCTTTGCTGGAGTGAGGAATAGGATTGGATTTGGAAGTGAAAAACAGTGAATGACCTGATAGCTCAAGTCTGATCTGTAACGTATTTACTGACATGTAATAGGCAGATGTGGCATCAGTCATTGTAAATTAACGAGCAGCCAAAGGATGCGTATCCTCCAGTGTCTAAGCAGAGCAACAACATCCTAATTTCCTTAAGTCTTGCTTGAGATGAAGGCAGCTGTTACCATCCTTCCAGAATTCCCAAACTGTTATTGTACTGCCTGCACCGGGACTTTGTTGGGTTTTGACTGGAATCCCAAATTTCTCATGGGCAGCTGGAAGCTGATTTCAGGAAGCAGAGGGGTTTTGTGGGTGTACACAAATGGGCTTCCTCTGTCCATGAAGCTGACTTGAATGTAATGCCACAATTCAGTCAGAAGCCATGTTGGGTGAACTCCAGTTAGCGTTGAAAAGTGACTTGTTTTGCAAGATGACCAATTTTTAACCTAAGTGTATGACTTTGTTTGCAAGTAATAAATTAAATAAATTATATTTTTCTTGTGCAGTGCAGTGAGGCTCATGAATATTGCACGTGCTTACTTGGTGGTTTCACTTGATTACCTTTCCCGTTTCTGTTTTTAATAATCCTTGTAAGATTGAGGAATGCAGTCACTTCTAATAACACGGCAGAGCTAACGATGGCTGTTCACTGCTCTCCTGCCTGCTTGGCACTGGGTTCTGCTGCGTGGTGCTGCTGGGGATTCGTTCTTCACCTGAGTAGGCAGCGGTGCTTTTGCAGTTGGAAACCTTCCTTCCTCTGTCTTTCCACTAACTCAGCTGTGTTTTGTGTCCTGTGTTGGTTGCTCTTCCCCAGTGCAGGACCTGTCTGTGTGGCTGAGCGTGCACGTGGGGAGCTTTAGTTCCTCTGAGGAATATTCAGGGAGTAGTTCAATTAAGGGACTATGAGCAATGTTATTAGATTCTAGCAAAGACATCCCATGTTAACACTCTGCTTGCTCATGTGCTGCTATCACTGGATTTGGGCATCAGGATCACTGAATACACAGCTCTTGCCTTCCATGTGGTTTGCAGGATGTCCAGCCCACCTCCCTTATTGAGTGTTCAAACAGGAGTTCTCTGTCTGGGAGCACAAAATAAACCAAACTGAACAAAATGAGCAAGGCATGAAAGCACACAGGCTTTATGAGGCTTCTCCATAGTAACCAGGTGGTGATAGGAAAGCCAGAGTGCTTTGCTGGATAAGCTGATGTTAAACAAATCTTTGCTGTGGTGTTTAAAAAAAAAAAAAACCAAAAGCTTGCCATTGCAATAGGAATAGCTTTTTGTTTTCAGTAATGCCAAGTGGATATTAAAAATCATGATACTGGAGGCTCCAAGAGGACTTTGTGCTGGTGTTGCGTGCGATGGCCATTGGGGCAGGGTGTAGCCAGCAGGAGGAGGAGTAACCCTTGGTGAGGTGCACGGTGCAGTGCTCAGCTGGTAATGGGTCTGGGGGAAGGGCTGTGCTGTAGTTGTATCTGAATTACATGTATCTAGGCAATAACGCCTGAGTCTTGGCTTCAAGTATCACTGCGTGCAGAGCGTGTCTCAATGAGGTCTCTAGTGGTGGATGAGCCCAGTGCCTGTGCAGTGTGGATCCCAGCGCCAAGAGGAGAGGGAAGGAAGGGGTGCTTTGTGGTACTAAGGAACAAGGTTTAGTGGGCAGCATTGATGGTAGGTGGACAGTTGAACTAGCTGATCTTACAGGTCTTTTCCAGCCTGAATGGTTCTGTGATGCTTGAGCAGAGCTGACCCGAGCCTTTGTGCTGCTCTGAAATGCAGCAGGGGCCGAGTGCAGGTGCCCTTGGCAGTGAGCTCACCTGGAGGTCACACAGTGTGTATTCTTGAGGATGCTTTTCAGAAACTCTGGGACAATTCGTAAATAAAGAATATTCAGATATGCTTTCCAGGGACTGTGCTTTTCACAGTGCTCAGAGATGCTCTGACCTTCTAGTTTATTATGAGTCAGGAAAAGTCAATATTTCTGAGCTTGCCAAGGTTGGAAGAATTTTAATGAGTTATTGAGTCAAATAGTTAATCCTCCAGCAGCAGATATTCTCCCCCTTTCAGATAAAACAAAGACTTAATGGGGACCAAACCAAATGGGGTTTGTAGCAACTTTTGCTTTTCTTTATGAATATGCTTTAACCCTTTCTTGCTTGTAGGTGAAAAGTGGGCTTAACAGTGGGATGTTTCATGTGTCGTGAAATGATTGGGCAAGCAAGGACTGTGTGGTTGTTAGCAAGGAATTTAGCATTTAAAAAAAAAAAAAGACCAGTAAATTGAAGTAGCTATTGCTGATGCTTCTCACGTCTCCATTATGTGTGCCAGGGAGGTCTTGAGGTGAGAAGTTGGAACACACCAAAACGTCACCGAGAGCCAATCCTACACGTGTTGAATGGGGACAGCTGGGATTTGTTGGGCCAGACTGAGTCACGGCACAGGGGCTGCTGCAGTCCAAGGCTGTGCAGAGCAGGCAGCAGGCTGTGCACTGCAAAATGTTTGTTCTTCCTTTAATCATGCCCTTTTGCAGCATCCCTTTACAATTTGCTACTTTGTGTGCTCCAATTAGCATAGAATAATCTAATTTCCTGCAACTCTCTTAGCTGAGTATAATGCTAATCATTGCTCTGAGTAGTGGCTTGTTTGGGAGTATCCTGTCCTGTATGAATTATAATGATGTTCTGCTGCGAGCCTTCTGACTTCAGAAGCAGAAAATGTTACAGCACCAGGGCAGCTCAGTTTGCCTTTTAATGGTATCAAACAGCAGAGAGTTATAGTAATGTTCAGAGCATTATATCCAATGTGTCTGCCAGATTGTAAGCTTTCAGAATCCAAGTCATGCCCAAATTTTGGACGCTGGAATACTCCCTCTAGTTTTTATTCTCGGGTCTAATTTTGCAAAAGCCTAAAAGAATGAGTGGCCCCGTGTCCACCACTTTTCAGGGAAGCACTTTCAGCATATACTTGAGATTTTGATGACCCGGAGCCTGAGGTCTGGGTGCACAGAAGTGGAGATGCTCTGCAAATTGCTGTTGTGCTGCTGTTCAGAGAAGTGTACTTTTAGCCTTGGAAACCTTTTAACTTCTGGGCTTGTAATTGTTCTGCCACTCACTGCAGCAGACGAGATGGTCTCTTAAGTAAATATTGCTAACGCTGATTTTTTTCCTCTCTGTCCAGTACTTTATGGCGAGGATGGCCTGCATGCATCATGTGAGAAGAAGTACTGCGGCCGGGGGAGTAGGTGTGTGGTGAACAAGGACACCAACCAGCCCGAGTGCAGGTGTGTAGAAGACTGCAAGTCCAGCTACATGCCAGTGTGTGGATCTGATGGCAAATTTTATGAAAATCACTGTCAGCTACATCGAGCCTCATGTCTTCAGAGGAAAAAAATCTACATTATCCACAGCAAGGACTGTTTCTTCAAAGGTAGGACATCATTAAAAATGAATACTTCTGTATAACTTCCATCACTCATCTTACTGTAATCCTGATTAATGACTGAATAATGTGCTTTATTTCTAAGAGATGAATTTATAAAGGATGATTTATTCTGGGACCTCTGTAGAACGTAACGCAATGTTTTATGCAGTTATCCAAGCCCCTGGGTGTCGTCACCCAAAATGTAATCAAACTGTGATCTAATAAATAATTAACATCGGTGCATGTTTTGTGTGCACTGCAGTTATACTATTCAGTACTTACAGCTTCCAGTGTGATAACCTTTTTCAAGCTGATTCATTGGGTAAGGCTTTGACGAGGACTAAGACTTCATGAAAACAGTATTAACAAAAATTTGTTGCACACGTGAGGAAAAAAATAATTTTCTCCTAATGCTGAATGTAGAAGCTGAATGTCTCCCAGCTGAGCAGTATGGCTCACTGACTGCTCTACGTGCCCTGGCAATGGGGGTCAGACAGATTTGGTCGTGTGGTCATGCTGGGAACATTTAGGGATCCATCATCTCTGTGGGGTCAGTGTTTCCCCAAGAGCACCACAGCTGGTAATTGCATTTCAGCCCAGTTAGGCAAACGGCACCGGCAAAGGAGAAAAGCTGTTGAGATGAAGTGAGAGCACCAGGAAACATACCATCAGAACAAAAGAACCAAGTATTGGAGATGTATTCCTGCAGAAAAGAAGTGGCGGGTCAGTTGGTTGCAGAAATATCTGTGCCCAGAAATGAAACATGTGAAATGTCTTTCTGAGGCTGGGTATTTGCACAGAAAGAAAAAGACTCTGATGCAAGGCTTACACACAGCTGTTCCAAATGTTTGCTAATTTGTGACACTTTTTCCAGATCTTTGATCTAGTTGATCTTTGGATCAGCTTTATAGCTGAATAAATATGTATGTATGTACTGTAGAAGGGAAAAAATAGATGTTCCTTTACTATGCCAAATTCATTGGCTTACTACTGAGATTTAGCTCATGGCAGTATGGGCTCTGGGAAATAATGAACTTGAAATTTCTATCTAAGACTTGAAGCCTTGTTTTGGACTTGGTGGTTCTGCTGTTCTGATCTTGAGAAGGAATAAATTTCCTAAGAAAGTGCATGGAGAGCATGTGCAACAGGAGGTACATGAACAGGAACTTCATGGGGCAGAGAAGCCTCGTGCTCCTGCATTACCTCTGCCCTTGTGCCATGAGACCCGAGTCCGATGGGCATTCAGCTGTGATGATGTTAAAGACAGTTCTCATTTACCGGTAGGTTGCAGTCATCTTCTGCTGTTGGACAGGTACAGTAGTAAATTTCATTATCATCATTGCACCAAAGTACTGTTGGGATGGAGTCCTGTGTCTTTTTCTGTTAATAACTTGTAGGCTGTGCTCATCCTGTCACAAATCAAGTGAGGCTGCAGTAGTGGGAGCATGTGATATAATGCTAGGGAGTGGAAGGAGTCGTAAATTATTTTACTTCTAATGAGAGGTCATATAAAGGCCTCACTGGAGTATATCTTGAAAACTCATTGTCAAATACGCCTCTATCTACCTACAGGAAGATTAGAGTGGGCTGTTGCAAATATCTCCAGTGACATTTATGTGATCAAATATGAAAATAATTCTTTTATCTTCAGCTCAGTGGGCACTTGAGGCCCCAAGGAGTTTGACTGTGTGCACAGCTATCCATCAGAAGCACTCATTTACTAACACTTGCAAGTGCGTGATGGTAGAAGAGCCTACTTAAGAAAGAGGGGCCCATTTAAAGAAGATTTCTATAAAGAGACTTTTAAACTTATCCTCGTGATACCCTTGGTAGATAGGAATGCCTTGCAGTTCTTGTGCTTTGGAGGAAGTCCTAAGGCACCAGCCCCAAAATTCAAGACTTGACTAGACTCCGCTTTGCTCAACATTGCAAAGTCTCATTTACTCTGAGGGCCTTTCTGGGTCATAGAGTCCTACAGTGGTTATGGCTGGAAACCTTAAACCCATCCAGTTCCAATCCTTGGGGGGGAAATGCAGATCTTCATTTCCAGGGTGCTCAGCATCCCCCAGATCCCACTCGGTGCTGCAGGTTTTCTTTTTCCAGCTCCCCAAAAGAGGCCTACAGACAGGTTTTCCATTCTTGTATGTAGCCTGCCTTTTTACAGTGATGTTTCTGGCCCGGGTTTTTATTCATTCCTTATCGCACTTACTGTTAAAGAAGATGAGTTCTCATTGCAGTAATCAGTGCCTCTGGAATGGCTGTATTATACCTAATGATACAATGTCACGCTTGAATGCTTTCCTGAACACACCGTGAAATGATGTCAGAAGGTAGTAGTTTCGTGTCCCAGTTTAAAGTAACCCTTAAACTCTGGCGATGGGGCACTACTTAAATCTGCTTTCCAGCGAAATGAAAGCTTTATGGAAGGAAAGAAAGAAACAAACTCTCTTCCTTCGTGAGTAATAAAAAAAAGAAGTAGTTTTCATGACTGTCTGCAGAGATAAAATGTAGGAAAAAAGAGTTTACCTCGCGGGAGAATAAACAGGCAGAGGAGGACTGAGGGATATTTGGTTATGACTCTTGTTTCTGATATGTGGCTCCTGGGTAACCGTCCGTGTATCCTTTCATTTCTTTATCATTCTTGATTTACACACAGGAGACTGAAGTACAACTTCTTTATATCAATAAATTTATATTAAGCTGTTAATCTACAGATGTGTATAGTAGAATTTTAAATGTAATGTAAGGTGTGTGACTGGAGAAGTATCTTAAAGGTGCCAGATGCATTGTTTCACTTGGATGTTAGGTATGTATCAATGGGCACGTGCTTTCTGTTTGTTTTCTCTCAAGTAAACAGTTGGCTTACTTGAGTCTAATTAGGCTGCTGAGTGGGCTTCCTCATGTTTTTTGTCCCAGTTGGCTTCTTCAGTTAGGATTGAAAGCCCTGCCCAGAAGTACGCAGATAGCATCTGTGTGCTCTGCTGGTTTGCCCAGTTGTCAGCGACAAACTGGAGGGCTGTCAAGTGCATCAGATAAAAAATAATCTCCATTCCCTTTTCAGGACTGACCTCAGTTTATCCACAGTAGACTGATAACAAAGCCAACAAGAAAGAGCTCTGTTTCTTTCGTGCGTTGGTATGTTGGGAAACAACTGAGGTCTTCCAGCATGTTCTTCACGGTGTGACTAGAAGCCTTGCTTATTTGTTTATTAGCATATGGAGGTGGATTGCATCATTGGTTTTGAAAGATTTCCCTGAGGGCACCAGGACCAAGTCTGCAGACTTGGAGCTGGCCCTGCTGGGTGAGGCTGGTGAGATCCAGGAGTTGAAAGAAGCAGAAAAATACCAACGTTTCCCCTTCTGGTCAGTTGACAGAACAGCCCATAAATAGGTAGGAAACCTTCCTTAGGGGTTGAAACCCAAAGGGGAGTGCCACAAAGCAGAAGTCCTGCATCCAAAGGTCACTGGGGAAGTGTCCCTCCTGCACAGAGCTGCTAAACCCCTCCCTGGTCTGGTCTTCATCAGTATGAAACGGTTTGGTTCTCTCATAGAATAAGGCCCTGTTTGAGATTTCTTGACTTCATGCTTTGTGATTTATTTGTTTTTTTAAGTGAATTTTTACCGCTTTTCTGGTTTTTGTTGTCATTGAAGCGCTTGGAGATTATTTTGACTCTGTAACAAAATACATAAGGAAAAAATGATTTTGCTCCTTGCCAAAGAGGAGAAGAAAGAAGTTTCTCTTTCCCAAAAGCACTCCAGTAGCTGAAAACCAGAAAGATATCTGTGCTCGTAATGACAGTTGTCCCACAGATGTTCAAAATGAGCAGTTGCCCTTGGAATGTTCCTGTCTGAATAAATGCCTCACATAATGCAGCTATATCACAGTGATTTGGACTATACTTTGCTCTTCCATAGCAGCAGCTCCTTTATTCCCACTCAGTTCATTTTTCTTTCCTTTTGAGTTCTTACACCCACTCAGTCTCTTCACTTATTTTTTTCTCTCGTTATTTTTGGCCAGCAAAAGCTGTGCATACACCACTCAATACAGATTTTCTTACCTCTTCCCTTTCTCCTCAAACACGGGAACAATTTACTTCTCTAGCAGAGAACATACACTAGGAAAAAAAAACAACAACAAAAACAACTCTTCTGTTTAGTGCTGTGCTTTTCCATTTTCAGGATTTAGTAATGTTCTTCCACTCTCCCCCTTCTTCCCTCTCCCCACTTGCTGTGTGATCAGCAATGCTAAAGTGCTCGGCATCAGCTCAGCCTCTGTTAGAGGAAGGGCAGCTGGGTTATTGCTCAAGCTCACTCCTTGTTTTCCTTGGCTCTGCCATGCTCTGTTTATCCAGGTGTATTATTATCTTTAATGAGAAGCTCAGCTTTTCTTGCTGGGCTGTGTAGTGGCTCTGTAGTGCTGCTGGTCAGATTTAGTTGGAGCTCTCACGTGGATTCAGTACAACACAGTTGACCACGTTCTTGAACTTTACATTATGTAAATGTGCTGTACCTGTTCTGATTACCTTGTTCTTTTATTTTTTTAACTCAGTCTACTATATGTCTAATTTTATGAGATCTGACAGAGTTTATGTGGAAAAATGGGGCATTATAAAAGCCCATTCGTGCTCTGGTATTCCAGTCCTGTTCTTTTTCATTCTCTACCCTCTCCCGAAATGTCAGCAGTAATTTTTTCAATAATTTGCTGTTATTACTTAAAATATTTTTTCCTATTAGGGAAAAACTTCTAGTTTTTCTTCTCACCCAAGGACAATTTTTGCCCCATAATAAATCCTACTTTTGTACTGATTCGGGATGAAAAATGGAAAGAAATCAGTGTAGAAAAGCACCTGCCTGCCTTCTCTACATCCTGCTTGCAGTCCTGCTGCTGAGTTGGAGCTTTGCAGAGCTGCTCAGAGTGCATTTCATACCACGAGCCCTGCATGCAGCCTTCCAATGTGGGCATTGCCTGTATGCCGATGCCTGAGGCTGTGCCACCCCAGAATTGGGAGCAGCTCTGAGCATCCTGCTCGGAGCGGGAGGTGGCACTGGAGGTCTCGGTGCTGAGGCCTCTTCCAGCCTTGGGTCATCCATGGTTTCACCGCTTCATGGTCTAAATGGAATCTTTCATTTTAAACTTCGTGTATATCCTTCCTCCTATTTTCAAAGTAGCTTTTTGTTTGTTCTTTCTATATTATGGGAAATTATAATCGTCTGCATGCTGACGGAGAACTTTCAATGCTTAAATGTTAAAAAGAATTGCGAACCCAGGCTGATAACTCATGCAAAGTACCACTGCAGCAATCTTCAGTGGTTATGAATTCAGCCTCAGGTGGTGGTGGTTTGTGTCCTCGCTACTTTATTTATTGTCTATGTGTTAGTTCTGTGTTTTGTTACTCGCAGAAGTAATTTGTTCTAGAAAAGAGCATTTCAAAACATCTTGGGGAATATACTGGGTGTTTTTCTCATTTAGTGGTGGCAAAACAGACCCGTTCAGTCGGCTGGATTGCAGGCTGCAGGGAAATCTGCTCCATTTAGCACTGCAGCTTTCCAGGTGGAAAAATCAGAGTGTGAGCTAATGGCGTGTTTTCCAGACCACAATTAATATTTGCCAATTTGAACCTGCAATGTTGCTGCCAGGCTGGTGGCAGTGAGATGGGCTTGGAGAGTTGGGAGGCGTGTAATTAATGCCTCTGGGGAGAAGACCAGGGTCTCAAGTTTGCAGGATTGGCCTTTAATGATCTTTTTGGTGCCCACTGTAAGCATACTAGAGCCTTCAAATGTTAGAGGGATAAGCGCTTCATATAATAGAGGTGTCTGTTTCATTTCGCTAGAGCTTATGCAGTTCTTAATACAGCAAATACTTCAGGATTCTGAATATCCAAAGGGTTACTTGTTATTCCCATGCTGTTTTATCAGCTTTTTCCACTGAGACTTTTGAGGAATGATCAATTTTACCTGGATTGTCAGACTGATTCCTTTAAAATGTGATTGACACCTTAATTCCTATATAAACCGACTGCATCTGTCTTTGGGGTAAGCTGTGGAAGTTCCATTGATTTATGTAAGGATGCAAACATGAGGTGGTTTGTTCCTGGCTTTGCTAATAGGGATCTTGTAGGAGCATGTCTGAGATTTGTAAGACTTCCCATCCATTGTTATGCATGCAAAATTTCACCTGCTTTTTATCCCAAATGTTAATTGGGCAAAAGATGCTTCCTTTCCCTGTAAATTCAGTGTTTCTGATGCCAAACAGCTTGCTTAGATTTCCTCTTGTACCTAGTATGGTTGCAGGCACCTATTAATTTTCAGTGGAAGGAGATTTTAATTCATTCTTGTTACTGAAACCAGTACATTTAATGATAGGGATAATACCCCATAGAGCATATTGCTGCTGCCAGAAGAACGGTGAACGGCCTGACAGCCTTCCAAAAGCAGCTGCTGGTTGTCCTGCTTCATTGGAAGAAGTGCAGGGTGACTTCTGTTGGCTTTTGCATTCCAGCACTTTCCCTAGAATCCAATGCGAAGTAAATGAACGCCTTCATTGTATGGAAAGCTCTTGGTCTGGAGGTGGAGTTACAGTGAGCAGCAGTTACTGACAAAGGTTGTGCTTCTGGTTTTGGAGGCTGGAAGTGGATGATCTTTAAGGCCTCAAAAAAAAAAAAAACACCAACTCATGATTGAGATAGACCAGGAAATCACTTTAAAAAGAAAATTGAAAAGGTTGAAAGGTTGAGATGAGCATTAAAGATTGAGGTGATTAGATTGTAATAAAGGCTGCTGGAAACTAAGTCAAGGAATGTGAATGTATCAAATGTATTTTAGAATTAAGAGAGACTCAGGAGAGGAGATTTAGGAGTACCTTAAAGATAAAAAGGACTGACATTTGGGCATGGTTGATTAAAAGGTGTTGAGCCCAAATGCTGGTTTTGCTAGGTGCTCAGTGTAAAAATCCTTGGAACAAATTGGGATTCTGAGTGCTGGGGAATACTGCCAGACTCAACGCTGTAGATTCAATTAAGTGACCACAAGGAAAACCCTTCTTTTGCTCATTCAGTTAAAAATTCAGAGGTGGGAAGAACTGCACCGTGTGGAGCAAGAAACACACTTAAATGTAACCTGCATAGTGAAAAGGTTATGGAGTGAGGAGTCCAAACAGAAGGAAGGTGGTTGTTTTCCTTTGGAGTGGAGGTTCTTTTCACTGCAAACAGCCTGATGGGTAGACATGGTTCACCTGCAGAGGGTCACCCTGTAAAACCCATGGCGTTTTCTTTCTTCTCATGATGACTGCAGTCTCCTTTCAGGGTCTGTCTCGGGGTTTTCCTCTTCCCTGTGTGCTTGCTTTGCCTCTGCTGCATGGGCAGTGTAACTGAAGAGAATTTAGCGAGTGCACCTGTTGTTCAGGGATAACGCGAGGAATTTTACTTTTGAAACAATTTTAGGGGAGTAACTGAAGTGTTAGTGGGGTTTTATCCGTTTATCCTGCTCAGAGGGATTATGATCAAGGTGTAGAGAAGCCTCAAGGCACAGAATTGGTTTGCATCCAAAATAAATGCGGGGCTTTTGCCTTGCAGTTGTAGCTCAGGAAGTGCTTGGCTGGGCAGCGGTGTTGTCTCTCTGCCATCCCGGCCCAGCAGCCCCAGCCCTGGTTCCTCCCGTGGGGTTAGGGTCACTGTGATGCCCTGCTCTTATGGCACAGCTTCCTCCATCCCAGCTGCTTCTTCCACTGAGGTTTTTTGGCATTACTGTGATTTTGTGACTTTCTTTTTTCCCCTTCTCAGTAAATCTGGAGGAAATGCTGCAAAAACATTTGCGGTGAATATTTTATTTTAATTTTGTCTATAATCGCTTTGGCTGAATCCGTGGCCCTTTAGTTTGCTGTTCATGAATATTTTAGCAAATTGGTTTATCAACAGGCGTGTTGCCAGTGAGCAAATGTTCCTGGCTATTTGTGGAAAACGGGGTTTAGCTTTGTGTTTGCTGCGGGAGCTCTATCTTGGCTCCTCTGGGAGGAGCCGTGTGGCCAATTAGAGCAAGTCTCATTAGGAATTGTGATTCTCAAGCCTTGGGTGGCAGGACCAGCTGCATGAAGTGGTCCCCAGCATAGCAGCTGGGTGCCTTGCAGGTAAACTGCCATAGCAAAGTGCTTGTGGGCTCTCAGGAACCTCTGGTATTTTGCCTCTGTTCTGGATCAGAGCTGTGGTCGGGCTGTAACGAGGGAAGGATTTATAAGTAAGAAGAGTTCTTTGTTTTGAGTGTCCCTTGCCATGTGATGGGTTTTTCTGGGCTTGGTCTTCTCCTGCACTCCTCTGGCCCAAGCTGTGAGGGAAGAGTCTGAAAGAAAACCACTGCGGTGCTGCCTTGGGGGTTGGGGAGGTCGCAGCGCTGCGCATTTCTGTCTGTGAGTTCCTCTGACTTCCTCACTTGTTCCATACGCTGATTACCATCAGACTTCATCCTTGGCCCTGCTGTAGGCAGGAGGGAGATGGGGCTGTTGTCTGGAGAACGTAATGGATAAGAAGCAGGAGCGCTGGGATCTGGGATGCTCCAGGTAGCACCAGGCCGGAGCCCTGTGCCCAGCACTCACATATGAGGTGATGGCACACCTGGCAGACATCTGCCTTGCACTCGTAATTGGGCATCACAGTAACACAGGGCTTCATGGAAAATACTTAATTCTCCCAGACACATTTTGTTTTGTTTTAATGGTAAAATTGCTTGTTAGAGCCAAACAGAGCAGCAGAAAATCTTGCTGAAGCTGTGTGGAGTCGAGGAGGTAAAAGGCTGTTAGGGCAGAAACCCCGGCCCCGCTGGGCCCAGGAGGTTTTGGCTGCACTGTTGCTGGAACATTACCGAGAGGTAATTGAAGGCATTTTGCGGCCCCACACCGGCGTTCAGCTAGGTTTTATTTTACATAATGAGTCGGTGCAGATCGGAGCACGGTTACTTTGGGGTCACTTTAGAAATGTGGACAGGTTGCAGTTCTGGGCTCATCAGTTCCTGCCAGTTCCTCGGGCTCTTTTACACCTGAACAGCTCGGTTCTGCCAGGCTCTTCCAGCTGGGCCTGTGTTTCAGGGTAGATTTGGTCAATTTCTTAGGCTGACAGCATCTTCCTATTGGGCAGAAATTACTGAATGTAGTTTTTGGGAATGCCATTTTCTTATCTTTTTTTGCACTGGGCTACGGTGTCTTTCCTTGTGTTACATGGGCATATGGCTTGTTTTTTTCCCTTTCAATCTTGCTGCAGAGCACCTGCTCTGAATGAGCAGAGGTCACGTGTGTCTCCTTTACACTTTATTGCACTCACCTTTGTTCTGGAGGCTTCAAAACAGAGAAAGAATTGGAGAAATATTTAAGAACTGCTGCTTACCCTGTTAGCTACTGTTAGGGTCATAAGAGTGGTTCTTGTTTGTAATGGCATCTGACCTGTGCTGCTTTATCTCTGGTAGTTTAAGCTCTGCAAATGGAGCGATACAACTTATTTTTCCTGACAATAGCACATGTAAAATACCACCAGTTATCTGAAAGTGCATCCAGCGGACACGTAGCTGCCTGGAATCCCTCAGCCTTGTCTCCTTGCTCCTCAGAAAGGCTCCAGGAAAAGCTGTCATCCTCTACAAGGAGCTGGGGGAACTCTGACATTTCAAAGCAATCAGACAGAATTACCGCATCTCTAAATATATCTTTAACCTATTTACTGATATTTTGTTAACGTCGTCTCGTGATGTTCATTGGATCAGAAAGCAGCTGAAAGCTGCACCTGCCGGAATGCTTTAAGAGATGTTTCAATCTGGGAGCACGAAATCTCTTCTTATTTTAAATGGGCATGTTTTTTTCCCACTTATTTAAACTTCCCATTTTCTCCTACTTTTGGTCACCCAGCAAGTGCTCACGTGCTCCTGGTGCCAGGCAGTGGGCTGCTCTGTTCCTTTTCCTTGGGGAAAGCCAAAAAGCTGCAGACATAAGCTGGGATAAGAAGGAGACCTACAGTGCAGGGGAGCACCCTAAGCATCAGATGGGTCAGCATCCTGCAGTGCTTCTGAATCGTGGAGATGAACATCTGAAAACTCTTGCTCTGATCAATGGGAAAAAACAGCGAGCTTAGTGTGTGGAAGAAAATACTTTAAGCTCTTACAGAAATAATGTTTCAACTCAGTCTCAGGCTGAGTTACGTTGTGAGTGAGCAGATATTGTTTAAAGCAGAGCCTAAGTGAGTTTTGTCCCTATTGAGAAATTCCAAATGTTGAGAAAGTAGGCAAGATTGATCACAAAGTGTTTCTTGCTAAGTCCTGCCTCTCTGTGCCCTGTGCGGCTGTGCATGCTCGTGGGACGCATGCTAGCACCTGCCTTAATCCTTGACGTTTAAGGGCTTTAAAAATCACCTAACATTGATGCAAATCTTCTGCTCTGAGGTCAGTGGTAAATAACGCAGAGTGAGGAAAGTTCTGAGCACTTCCAAAAGCGCTGCTCTTAGTTTTTCTGTTATTACTTCGTTTGGCTTCATATTTGCGACGGAAGGGAAGAAACCTGCATGTTCCATCACAAAAAGGACAGAATAAGGTATTAGCTAGTTGTTTATTGCAATTATATTTCTGCTGACGGCTTACAGTTATCTTTGATCTGCAAAGCATGAACTCAATAAATATTGTTTATAATGACTGTGGAGCTGTACATAGGAATGCTACGTAGGTAGCAGCTGCAGCAGGTGATAGTTGTGTGACTTCTCTGCAGACCTCAGCAGCACTGAGGAGCGGTGGGAGTGATGGTCACTGCTCACACCGATGCCACTGCTCTACAGAGTGTCCCTTTGCCACAGTCCTTGCTCTGTGCTGCTCGTCAGTGCCACAAGGCGTGCAGGGAGGAGAACTGATGTGTTCTTTTGTGATTTTTTTTTTGGTAAAGGAGACGCATCCCATATGGGCATTGTCCCCTTTGCAGGTTCTTGGCCTCCTCCATAAGTCTCCTCAGCCTCTGCTTACTACAGGGGATTCCATCGTAGGGTTGGTTTGGATTAACTCAGTCTGTCTTCCTGGACTGTCCTCCTCGCTTCTAATAATTGTTTAATGAAAATACCAAACATTGCATTCTGGACATTAGCATACAAATGACTAACATAGCCTGGCACTGATCGATCAGAGCTGACGTAGGGTCTTCATCAGCATGCTGTCCTTACTCTTATTACTGCAAGAAAAGTTTTTAATCCTTAACTACACAGGGAACGTTTACAGGAATTTACGGCTGGGAAACTATTCAGGTGAAGTATTGACACTCAGAATTTCAGTAAAGTATTAAATCCCTCTTAAGCTATAGAAAATGGAAAAGTTTATGAAGGAAAGTAACTCATGCCTTCTGATTTTATTTTTATGAAGTAATTTCCCCTCAGAACATCGCTGTAAATTAATACCTCGGTAATCGAGTCTGTCATTTTAAAACAAAATAAAATGTTTAAAGAGCATAAAACGAAATTGAGAATTTGAGGGAAAACGCTGTCTGTATATATTTAAAAAAAAAAAAATGCTTTGCTGAAGGGCTTTGAGCTGTGATGCAAGAAGGGATTCTCAGCATGAACGAACTGTAATAATTTCCAAATAATTGCAGCTCACACGTTTGGTGAGCGCCGAGGTGCGGCGCGGCATATGGCGCGTCAGTGTGAAGCGCTGATTGAGCGTTGGATGTTGTGCGCCGCTTTTTCGAGCTGTTGGAAGCATGAAGGAGCTGGGTGTAAGCGGGCAGGTGGCTCGTGCTCAGCAGCTTGGCAGGCAGCTGGGTGCTGCGGGTGCTGCTCGCCGTGCAGAGCTCGTGCTCTTTCGGTGCCCTCAGTGCCCGCTCCTCCTCGCCTCCGTGTCTCGTCACCCGCCTTGCTGCTGGCGTTTCCCCCAGCGCAGTCTTTGGCTGGCAGCTCTGGGTTAACTTTGGTGTTAACGCTGTTCTCAGGGCAGAAGGAATTTCCTCTTTAGTGGGGAGGAGGAGGGCAGGCGCCCTTTATACCAATGAGAACGGAAGTGCTCGCATCAGACTAACCCTGCAAAAATTGCTGCTCAACATGGCTTATTAATTGTCTTAACTAAGCACTTTGCTCCATGAGTTAAAAAGTGTACTGGCTTGGGTAGCACCTTTACCTACCCCCTTCTGTAGTTTCCTTATGCAGCAGTTGCGCGTGAAGATGCTAATAGCTATTTTCCAAAGCTTTGCTCTCCAGCTTCTGAAAATACTGGCAGTTTTCCCACACTTCTGCCATCTGTTGGGGACATCCTTGCACACTAGAACCTCACAGCTGCTCTCTGCAAACTTTTCAGGTAGGAAATGATGGTAACGTAGGGGATGCGTGCAAGGAAATGCAACACGCATCCCGTGATTCTGTGAGCGGGGGTCAGTTGGTGGTTGTGCTTGATGATCTTAGAGGTCTATTCCAGCCTTAATGATTCTGTGATGTAATGCTGGTTTTCTTTGCCAGTCATCGACTGCATGCAAAAACTGATGGCACCCAATGTTTTATGTAGAACCTTTGTAGGTTTTGCAGGTGCTGGTTATGATCATGAAGTTTAAGTGTACCTTGGAGTAAATGGAGAGTAAGGCAATGTGAATGAGTATGTTTTTATGTACTATAACGATGAAGGATTTTCATGGTGCTTGGGCTTTTGGGGCTTGTTACAACTTTTGTTGAAGTCAGGATTTAATTCTTTGCTTTTTATATAAATGCTTTTGCGTTTTATTATGGCTGGATGAAGCCTTAATTGTCAATGCTTTCACAAATCGCGCTGCAATAAATACACAAAAAAAGTGGATGCAAACATAACTTGTGGAATGAAATGCAAATATGTGCATTTGTGTAAAATGTGCTTGGATCTTGTACTCAAATTTACATTTTTAAGTAGCTGCTTTTAACCGTTATGGCTGCAGAAATCCCTTAATATTAAATAGATAAATCTTTATCTTCCAACCAGGTTCACATGTAGAAATAGCCAAATACATTTCTAATACAAAGTAACTTTACAGGGTCGTGCACTCTATCTAATGCCTTGTCATTTTAATGGGTTCTGGTTTAATTGCTCACATCCCAGAGCTGAAAGCAGTTTTTCTCATTCTTCTCAGATCCAGTTGTTACCGTAAAATAGTGTCCATGGGTCATAGCCTGAGCTAAAGCAATTGGCTGAGTGTTCTCCCTGTGTTTGGGGTGGGAGTAGAGGTGCTGAGGCCGGCAGCAGAGCTATAGTGAGACCGAGTGCACTTGGTGCTGCGAGGGGAGGAGCGGAGGAGCCTCCATGGATGCGCGATGCAATCGATGTAACCCACACTGCAAGCTCAGGCAGGTGGTGATAATTCCTCTGTAAGCCTCAGCATGACAACGAAGCTTTGCCAGTTGATGGTGGAGGCTTATCCCAAAGCAGCCTCTGTAGAAATGGAATTATTTGGCAGGGGCCCAGGCATCTCAGGGGAGTTTGGTCAAAAGGCACTCACAGTCCTCATAGTGATTCCCAAATTCTGCAGGTGCATTAATGCTTTCTCAGCTTGAACTGGTGTATGTTTTACCCTCGCATGCATACTCTAGGCATGCAGGAGAAGCAAAGCAAGGGGCCACATGTAGAAAAGGGGCAGCTGAGGATCCCAATTGGAGCCATGGCTGCTCTCACTGTGGGCACTGGGAGTGGGAGTCGGTGGGGATGAAGAGTGCATCGGTGCTGTGTGCTTCTTACAATGCTGGTAGCTTGTAGTAAAATCTTTCCATCAATTCCGTTCACACCGCGCCTTAAACTGCTTGTAAAATAAATATAACTGACAGATCTGCAAGTAGCAATACACAGGTTGTGCACAGAATATTTTTCTTTCGAAGCAACCCAGAGGTAAAAAGTAGATTAGATGCTCAGAGCACCGGGTTGCATACCTGTGTGTGAAGGATGAGAGAGATACGGCCTAATATATTTTGGATGACAGTCATTCAGACACTTCGCTCTGCTGATAACGAGAACAAAGTGACCAAATTTGATTTGAGATAGATTCTGCTGAAAGCAGGGAAAGCATTATGGCAACTTTAGTGTATCATTTACCTTGGGAAGTCTCCTTGATTGAATTTGCCTGTGGAAATTAGGAATAGAAACTACCCCCGATCTGCTGCCTGGCAGAGACCAGTTCAGCCTCCGGTGATGGGAGAGCTGCGGGTTTCTCTGGGGCTGCAGAGCTCAGCACATGTGGGAGGTTTGCAGGGCAGAGCCCTTAGCTGGATGCTGCCATCCCAGGGAAATCCCCCTGGTGAAACGCACAGCTCTGGGTGGCAAGCTTGTTTGTCGTTGGTTTTTGACCCTACTGTTAGACTTTCCTTTAAAAGAGAGGTGGAGGTGCATGGCCCCATTCCAGCTGCCGTTCTGCTTTGCTGCCTTGAAACGTGGCAGCACGAGGACTGCTGGGTTTGGCTGCCAGGGGCTGTGCCATGCTGAGTGCCAGCCCTGGGCTGGGCCTCTCTTGGAGGCTGGAGTGAAATATGGTTTCTGTTCACAGGGGCTTGTTGTTAGTGTAGACACGATTAGAATGCATCGTTCATATTGCAGTAGGTGTGTCTTAAATAATAGAGAAAGGGATAATACACTGCAACTGAAAATACTCAGGAATGGTGTGTTTGAATCTCTTGTTGCACTTCAGCTGTTGGTGGTAGGGGATTTTTGCTGGAAGAATGTTCTTTCTGTTGTATGCTTATGAAGAATCAGTGACATCTGGTGATCACTTATAATGAGCTGTCTCAAGACAGCCAACGAAAATAAACCTTTTGGTAACAAGGATTTGTCTTGCTGTGTGTCTATGAGAGAAACTGCAATTAAGACGTAATTCCTACCTGCTGCTCTGCTTAGAAGAACATTCGAACCGCATCAGATCAAATGTTCTGATTTCAGCATATTACAAAATGAAAAAGGTTGTTCTGTGGCTCGTGGGTCTAATTGAATAAAGGTCTATCCAAATGAAAAGGGCACAGATGATGCTCTGCTCCCTGCGAGACGAGTGTAGAGCTCCTGCTAATGTCAGAGAGAAAGCTGCTGCGGGATCAATACAAACTATGTCTTTAAGTTAAACGTATTTATGTTGGTAGGCAGGACGTGCAGGCCGCTTTACTTGAGTTTTGTCATCTTGTCTTTGAAGTGTAATAACCCCAAAGTGGCAGGATTAGCAAGGTAGCTCTCAGTGCCAGCAAGCAAAGCAGCCCCGGCGGGCAGGGATGTTGGCAGCGGCGTGTGGGCTTCTGCACGGACTGTCTGTGCCGAGTGTCCCCGTTGTGGTCTTTTATCACCATCCCAACTGCTAATACTTGAACGTTCTTGATTTTATTTAGCCAGATGGAAGGCATGGCTTTTATTCGCTGGCTCCAAAAAGAATTCCGTTCTAATGCAACTCTGAATATGTTTTGGATCAAAGAATCATGGGGCCCAGAACTATTTGTGCTGCTTAGTGCCGGACCTGTGCTTGGGGAAGGTTGGCTCGCCACGGTTTGTTGTGGGAACTGGAATGGGAAGGTGTCTCAGAAGTGCCTTGCACTGGTTTATAAGAAGAAAAGAGCATCTTGCCTTGTAGAGCTTTGCCTCTTTGTATTGACACATGAAGGGTAAGGTTTCAGTGTTGCCTTTATTTGCAAAACAAAGGAATGTCTCAAAAAGGTTTTATTTCAGAGCGCTTGGCGTGGCCTTGACTTTGTAAGAAGTTTTGTGACAGCTGGAGAATTGGACAATTTTTTTCCTTTCAGACATGGTTTTATTTGATGAAATTCATACATAATGTCAGAAGTCTGTTGATGTTTTTATTTGTAACGTAATAAGCTTGTTAATAAACAGCTATCGTTCTATTTTTTAAAACCTTAAACAGAATTACTATTCATATATTAATTAAAATACTGCATTGAAAATTCAGAGTATGCTCTGAATGGCTCCTTATCTCTAGCTGTGTGCTGCCTTAGAGCTGCCTTAGATGTTTAAACCAACAAACACAAAATTAGCATTCAGAAAAGGGGGAAATACCCCTCAAGTAAATATCACCCATTTTGCACTATGCTGGTTTTATTAAAGAAGTCTGGATTCTTGGAATACAAGTGCTGAAGTTGAGTAAAGTTAGAGCTTTCTGGATGCTCTGTGTGCTGGAAGATACACTAGTACAGGGATGCTAGGTAGAACACCCTAATTTGTCCTTGCAACGCTGCACCGTTAGCATGTGTCCAGCGTGCCTCCCAACCCAGCAGTGCCAATATCTTCATTAATGGCAAAGTGCTGCTTCCTTGAGCAAAGCAGTGCTGACCTGTGGATGCATTTGGTGAATGTGAAGCTCTGGGAAGATCTTCAATCTGATCGATTTTTGAGAAAGATACCTCCCGAGTATCCCAAATTTTGCAAATCTAAAGCCTACATGTGCGATCCCCGCAGAAATGGTAGGCTGTTTGAATGAATTGAGATCTGAAATACAGAACTAATGGCTGTGGTAGTGCTGCTTTTGGTTCTTTGACCAGTAAGGTTTGCTCGTGCCTCTCGGTGTTGTAGCCATTTTGAAAATAGCAGCTTTCTAACCAAACTGCAGACGTGCTTTTTCTTCTCCATCCGCATGGCTTTCCCTTTCAAATCCCATGAATAGATCAATCAATGGGAGATTCAAATCCCATGAATAGATTAATCAATGGGAGAGGCGCAGTGCTGGCCCCGGCCGACCCTCCTGGTGCTGCAGATAGATCGAGCTATTGATGGCAGCTCTGGATTAAATGAAAAACAAAGCAATAGCTGGCTCCTTGTGCACACGGGGTAATGACACACCGATATGGAAACTAAACACAAGCCTGTCCTTCGGGCTCCTCGTCTTAATGCTTTGCCAAGGGAGAAACCAGCTCAAGCAGCAGCTTTGAGGCAGTAGTGTCTGTGCTGACTCAGGTGGGACTCAGAGCGTTGAGACCTCATGGTGGAGTTTCTTAATAGTCAGAGGTACGGTAGTCCTAAACATCTTTCTAATATTGTGTGTAATTTAAACACGGTTTGCAAAAACTGGATGCCTTTGTAGAGTGGTATTGGTAATTGCCTGTCCTCTGTAGTACATTTGGATCCATCGTGCATAATTTCAGCCAAATTTAACAGTGGAGGCAGAGACCATGGGTAGAGCTATCTGTATGAAATCCAAGAACTTGTAGCAGGTTCCCAGGAGTCTGAGGCTGTTTGGTGAGAGACACTGAAGAACTGATACCAGAGGGAGCTGTTATGTGTGAAAATATTTGGAAATGTGCTCAGTACATCCCAGTGCCACAGGAATAACTTCGTGCAGCTGTACAGGAGGAGCCACACTGCTTTCATGTCAGGGCTCAAGAAGACAGAGATGGAGGGGCTCAGCATCTCTTTGAAGGCCCCAGAGGAGGACGGCGTCCAGGACATGCTGTCCCCAGATCCCATTTCCACTGTGGCTGCTGCTCCAAATTTGCTCGGGTGGGTTGGGCATGTTGGAGTAGAGGGGCAGGACCACCTCCCCCACCCTGCTGGCCATGCTTCTGTTGGTGCAGCCCAGGGTGCATTTGTCTTTCCGCGCTGCAAAGGCACGTATCTCTGCCTCTGTCAGTGAAGATATCATCTTCACTTTTTTAATGAAGAAATTGCCCATCCATAAGGAGGATATCACCTGCTTCATTCATGTTTGAATGGTGTGGGCCCTGGAGTAACATTTATTTCATCCTATTGTAGTTATTTATATTGCTTCTTCCTCCTTGCACTCTTCCCGTGACAGTCTTTGTTTCTGCCTGTGTCATCAGCCTCCTGCCAGAGGGTTGGGTTGGTTCAGAGCTGCTGGCTGCAGGCTGTTTGCCTTCTGGTTGCTCAGCCCCCCACCTGCCAGCCAGCACACTGGAAGAAAGCACCTGATTTCCTCTAATGGCTGCTTTGCTTCGGAGGTCAGAAAGGGCAGCTCTGAATTGTTGCATTGCTCCTTCTTCATTGCCCAGATGAAAGGAATGCTGTTGATTTTGGAATAATGGTGGAAGAATGTTAGACTTTCCTGAAGATTTCTTCACAGGTGGATTAGATGCTCCTGGTCTTGCTTTAACTAAAAACTCTGCTGCTGCTGCTGCTATCAGCTGCTTCTCTTGTACTTGTTACTGTGGTCTCAGCTCCAAACCAAGTGCTCAGAGGGATGCATGGAGTTGCAGTCCCACTGGGAAATCACAGAAGGAGCAGGCTGGCATTACTAAAAAATGCTCATTACACAAGCATGACGGTAGGTCCCAGTGCCACGCTGTGGTACCGATCACATCCTCAGCACTCAAGCCTGCACTGTGATGTTGGGGAGGGTGGGAAGGGAAAGTTAGTCTGCTGTGGAGCAATGCTAAGGGGCACGGTAACACTGACAGGGCTTGCCCTGTTGAGCTGGAACTTCTGTGCTGCCCTCAGGATCAGATAAATGACAGTTCTGTGCACCTGTGAAGCTCGAGGAAGAGATAAATAGAGTATAGCCTGCAATCACAGATACAGCTTGATGAACTGTTTGCATTGGGTAGATATTACAAGCTAACATGTTTATGTCTGAATAATTGCGCTGAAGAGGAATCAATAACCAATAAATTTTCCAGAAAAGCAGTACGTTGTCCATCTGGTCCAAGCAGGCATGCCTGGGCTGGGTGTCAAAGCATTCCTCTTACTGGCATTGCTGTCTGGCTGCTGGGTAGTTATTCACTGAAATGCTTTGCCTTTTTATTTACTTATAATTTAGGTCTAAATTTGCGATCCAAATCATAAATGTAGCTCCATTAAGTTATTGAAGGTTTCTAATCACAGCTATTTTGGTAGGGATAGACAGCCAGTAAGCATGATATGAGTAAGGCTGCTTCTCATTTTTCTATCAAATTTAATGTGCTGATATTATCTTTTCAAGACCCAGATTTGAATTTAGTACTGTTTAGAAAACAAAAACCTGTCCAAACTGGTTCTAGATGCGATTCATTTCATTTTGTGTTTCACAGTATATTTTTAACAGCTGATATATGAGTGTGCTGGGAAGTTGCCAAAGGAGAGACTTTTTGATCCAAGTCAAAGAGGCAAAACCTCTGACTCCAAAATCTGATTTTCTTTTTCCCAATGTTTAAAAAGAGCTCCTAGTTACTTATTTTAATGAAAGGAAAATTTTGCCTGTTCTACATTAACATAATGAGAGTTGCATGTAAACAGTCATTCTGCCAAGGTGCAGTCATGGCTGGTATTGCAGGCTTTAAGGCCAGAAGGGTGATGGCGTGACCAGCTCTCCCTCACTGAGCACAGTGACAGGCTTGGGTGAGCTGGGAAGAGACTCCTCCACTGAAGAACACTGTGTGTAGATTGCAAAGAAAAGGAAAAAAAATTAAGCAAATACGCCCAAAACAAGTGCAGAGGACATCTTGAGAACTCTGGGCTTCGACTCCTTAGGTGCCTTCTTTGCTGTAGCAAATACTGGTATTTCCTTTCCTGGTTCCCTTGGAGCTAGGTGGTCTTTAAAGTCCCTCCAAACCCGAAGAATTCAATGATGATGGGAGGACAAACTTTTTCTGAGGTTTAAGCTTCCACGTGCAGAGGATGTTTGCTGCAGATGCAAGGGGTGTATCTGAAGCTTTGCACCTGTTAGGGACGCAGCAGCCAGCTACTGCGGTGTAGGGCACAATTTATAGCAACAAGGATGCCAGCACTGAATGAGGCAGCAAACAGCTCCTCTGTGCACGAGCAGCTCAGAGCCACGTTGTTGCTGCTCTGTTTCCATGCAGTCATCTAAAGCTGTTAGCACAGTGTGCGTGCCCTGCTGAGCTGGCGGAGCTCTGAGCAGTGCGCTGCCCCTGGAGAGTTGAGGCTGAAACGTTTCTGAGTTCGTAGGTTGTAAATTGGTGCTCCCCTGTGCTCCTGGCCCTTAATGGGCACGAAGAATTCTGTCATCAAATGTCCTTGTCTGAGTCGCAGTATGCATTTGAGGGCCTTTGAATTCAGCTCCATGTCTAAAGTTGGAAGGAGTAGAGGTAATCCTACCAATGCAGATCAGGGTATTTTCGAGGTTCGCAACAGATGCAGCTGTTTATTTAATTTTCATAAGTTTAGTACTCATCAAAACATTTAACTAAAGTCTCATAAAGGCGGTTCTTACAGTGTTTTCCAATCTGCGTAATTTGAGGCGGGCTGAGAGGATTTTGTATGCAGATGAGGACGTGCTCGTAATGTCTGCTCCCCAGGGGAAGAGTGACTTTCCTACAGACGCAGGCGGTGGGGTTTTTGAGCAGCAGTATTCATGGCCATGATTGTGTAATTAGGAAGAGTTTTAGCAGCAGCTTGTAAAATGTACAATTAAAAGTTGGCCCCAACCCCTCCTCCCCTCTCTGCCTCCCAAAAGCCCTTGGTATGAGTTGCAGATAATTTCAAGCTCATTTCTGCTCGATGACTGTGAGGCTGGGGTGGAGATATGCAGTAGCTGCTGAACTTGGTGCTCGGAGATTAGCTTTGTTAATAACATCTGATGATATCATTAACAAAACCACAAAAAGGATGGCAGTGTTAGGGAGTTTGCCTTGATGTTGTGGATGGTTCCCGTTCTATTTTTACTAGTGCAGTCTCTATAAGCTTTGAGGCTCTGTTACGGCAGAGCCATCGTGGTGGGGATGATGGAGGAGGCTGCTGGTGGCATCCTTCCTTAGCAATAGCTGTAATCTGTCAGCATTCTTCTCTCCAAGGCTTCTGCAATTGTGGTTTTTCAGCATCTCACTCCTTGAAGGAAACACTATAGCTGCAGTCATGCCTTTTATGGCCTAAAGGTTCCCCTTTTGCGAATACTTCTTCCAGGTGCTCTCTTAAATGTGCTGTTACCATCACTTTCAGCTGTGCTATTCATGTCTCATCTCAGGTTCTTCTCTGGTCTTCATTGCATCCTTTCCTGGCAGCTACACAGAGGGTGAGCTTGTGGGAAGTGAAGTACCTGGGAATTTGGCAACAGCCAGAAGCCCTTGTACTGATATTTTCCTTTCTTCACACCCCTCACTTCATGGACATGTATCCCTGGAAAGCAAATGCTCTTGAAGCATTCCCCCCTCCAGTAAGGCTTAATAAATTAAACCTGGGCAAATAATTAGATTTCTGGTTCCCCCTGTCCTCTAACACTTTTCATAAATTTCAGGCTTTGCTTTCTGGGTTAAAAGACATTTTAAGAAAACTGTGGAGATCTTCTACCTGACATGAGCATTTAATTTTTTTTTTTAAACTTAATGAATAGAAGCAGGGGAACTGTTTTGACATTTGAATATCTCTAGGAAAGCAGTTATGACAGTATGCCACAAAGCTCACAAGACAAAAAAATCCTGGTAACGTGTGGCAGAGCGAGGCTGTACCCAGGCAGGATCAGACTGTGCGCAGCTTTCCCGGGTGAGGGAACATCCCATAAAACTTCTGGGCTGGTTTCCTGCAGAGTTCGAGTCTCAAGGCTTTCTATAGCAGCTTCCTACAAACGGAAAGTGTTGGACAGAAAGGGAAGAGAGTCAGGTGGAAGGGAAATAGGGGAAAGGATGTGGTTCCCATGGAGCTGTATCAGCAAGGCCATTAACACTGCACAGATTGGCCGTGGGGACCAGTATTGCTTAATGCTTCCTCAGCGACCCACGTGCAAAACACAGACCTGAGCTGGGATCCAAAGAGTAGGGTTCATTTTGTCTAGTGAGAAGTGTGTTTGAAAGCTTCCAATGCTTACACCATTCATCCTGCTGTTTGGACACCTCATCTCTCCCTGAGACCAAAGGAAGGAGCACCGTGGCATCCCCCTAGCACAGAGAGCTCAGGGACCAGTTTTACCCTTCTGTTGTATGATACGTTCATAATGCAATAGCTTGCAAGGCTGCAGTGGCCATCCATGGTTGTGTTTCTTGACCTGTTCGGCACAGACCACAGCATTTTACTCCATAGCGGGATGAATCATTCTTCCTCTTTATGTAAATGGTTGCTATTAAATGTGGTCATGTGTGGATGACCTTGAACTGTTGGGCAGTAATCTAATTGTGATTACGAGCAGATAAGTTTCAGTGAGTGAACTGGAAGCCAAAGGCAGTAAATAACAGGTTTTAGGATGGTGACCTAGGGAGTGGGGAAGTTAGCCAAAGAGCAGTCTTTGTGTGTAGCAGGAAAGGATGATCAAAATTTAATGAGCATCATAAAAAATGTTGCCCTGCTGATGTTTGCTGGTTTGTGCAGGGCCTTGACATATGTTGCTTGTTTTCTCCAGGAAGATAGAGGAGATCAGCAACGCTGGGCACAGTGATTTGCAAAGAACCAACTGTGTGAAAATGCTTTTCTGTCGTTCCTCTGAATGCCTGCGCAATACAGACGTTTCAGACTGCACAGGCTGAGTGGCTGCTGACCTTCTGTTCCCTTTAACAGAGCTTCGGATATGCAATCTTTCTAGATTTCATTTTTTTAAATGTGACAGGGTTACACTGTTGCTACAGATGTACTGAGGAATGGCACCGTCACGTTTTCTATATGGGTCACTTGCAGTATCTCAGAAATAAGAGCTGGGCCAATGGGCTCTGGGCTGGTATCATCAGGATGACAGGATGCTACCTTACGTTAGATAGCAATGTGATGTTTTTTTTTGCAGCTCAAAATAGATTTATCTGACAGTCGTAGATGCGTTTTCTGCTTGACTGACCGCAAATCAAAACATTTTGTGATATTACATATCCTAGCATCTGAAGCATAAAAATTTAGAATATTAGTTCTGAAAGTTTTTGAATGTTCGGCTGCTGTTATGTTTAAAATATAAAATATCCTCTCGGGTTTTGATTTTTTTCTTAGAGAAGCTGGAGCTGGGAGCTCACTGCCATCGCTGTGGCTGCCCACTGCTTGTCAGAGATGGCATCAGCCGGCAGTGGGAGAGGTTAATTTACTGTTGTTAAGTTGAAGTGGGTGCAGACAAAGCTATCCAGTAGTGGGCTGAATCTTCTGCTTTCTTTCATGGGAGAAAAATGCCATCGCCCTGAAACTGCAGCATTAATAGAGCTGCCTTTAATTTGTTTTTAAAGTGAAGCGATGAAGATATGTCAGACTACAAATGTTGTGCAGTTTTAACGTGCCCGGCCGTGGTTTGGAGACGCTTCTAAGGCAGGCAGTAGCTGTGGGAGGATCAGGGCTGGCAGCGCAACTTGTGCCCATTGCCCGCTGCGTGCTTTGGCTACATTCTTAATTAGAGCTTGAGCATTGAATCCCCTTTTTTACTTTTGCTCATTTTGCAAGTGGTTTAACTGAAATCTATAATGATCCATCTTGGTTTGAGCATCGCAAAACCACACGGTGTGTCAGAGCGACCTGACGAGACTGAGGGCCTGACCCTGCTGCTGCTAAATGATGCTACGCTCCTGGCGTACCTGCTAGAGCAGAAACCTTCACCTGTTTTCTGTAGCTGCTGTATTTTGTGCACTGCTGAAGATGTGGGGAAAAGTATCAGTGCAAGGCTTCACATAAACTGTTTTGACTTTTCATTAATGTACAGTCTTTGTACACTTGCGGGTGAGTTTAGCGAAATACTGAGACGTTTAGAAACAGTTTTCACTGGGGAAGTAGGTGTGTTATCAGTGTGTCTTAATATCTTACGGAACATGCTGCAGTGGAAGAACTTTCTTGCATCCAACTCAATGATAGCGCATTTTCAGCGAGCGTTGCTCACCTTGCAGTGCCCCAGCAGCCACTCCACGGTGCAGCACAGCGAGGCAGCAGCACCCCGAGGGAACGAGCAGCGTCCTGGTGGGCACAGCAGGGCAGAGCTGTGCCTGGTGCTGCTCGGACACAGCTGCGAGGGTGCTGAGGATCTCTGTGGGTATTGGGGCTGGTGTGGACAAACCCAAGCCCTGGTGGTACTTCTCCTTTCCTGTGAGCGTCAGGACCTGGAGGTGTGGGGGTTCATAGGGCGGCAGGTCCCCTGGGAGCTAATGGGTACGTGTCCTGTATCTGTCACTTGTGTTGTATTTCGTGTGCCTCAAATTCTGAGTGGTAGGAATATGGAACAGAGATTGAATTAAAAAAATTCATGGTGTACGGAAAAATTCCATGACTGTGGCCAGGTCTGTTTGTTGTAGTGCCATTTGGGCAGGAAGGTATTAAGATGGCAATTACATCTGGAAGCAACTGCATTTGGAATAGTCTTCTGTACCTGGCTCAGGCTCTTCCTTTTGGCAGGGTGTGGCACTGTGCTTTCCTTCTGCTCCCTTTCCTTTCTTGCCCTGGGATGCCATGTACCATTGGGGTGCCCACGTCCTCTGCAACAGGCAGGGTGGGTTTGCCATGCGAGAGGAAATCCTTATCCAAATCCTGAAGGGAAATCTAGGGAGCCCCTTTCTTTGGTGGGCCTTGGAGAGCAGAGCGCAAGCTGAGGCTGTGTGGGACAAGGACAGAAACGCCGGCCCCAGACTGCTGCCAACTGGCAGGCAGCTCCCTGGAAGCCATCACTGCCGGCATCCCAGCCCTAAAACTGCGCTGATTCCCTCCCATTACGGGCTCAGTGCAGCGCTTTTGCAGATCACAACACAGCGATTTGTCATCCGTGCTTTACCCCAGAATATCTGTCACTCTAAGGTGTTGAAAATCTTCAGGACAAACATGTTTTCATCCTCTTATTTTTACAGTAAGAAGCTTCCCTCTGTACTTTGGTGACATACATAATGAAAAATCCCGCTGCCGACGGTTCGGAGCAGGGATGTTGTTATCTTGACAGGCCTCCAGCAGATCTACTCCACAATTGGTACCCTGGATCGCAGAAGGGTTATTTGTGTTGTCAGCAGCAGAGCACTTCCAGTGCTCAGATGCTGTCCCATTCATCATCCATCATTGCAGCGCTTAAGAGAAAAAATAAAAAGTCCCACATAGAAACAGGAGTGTTCATCCCCGAAATTCAGCCTGTTGTATTTGTGAGCTGTTATTTATTCATTCTGGCTCTTGGTCTGCTGTATTTACTCCTCGTGCCTGTGTTTTAAGTAGAAATAAGAATCTAATTGTTTCTGTTGTCTGGGCTCTGGGAGAGGGCAGGAGGAGCAGCGTGGCGTTGAGTTGGAAATAGTAACTTAAAATACATAGATTTGTATTCTTCTCTTTACAGCTCTCAGGTTGTCATGCCATGCTGCAGCTGCTTTGGCATGGCCAGGTCATGGTGTGCCTGTGTGAAGCTGGTTGAGTGCTCTAGTCAATGGGCCAAGCTGGTGTGCTGGGAATCAGAGTCTTCCTCGCGCTGTTTGCCACGTGGAGAGGATCCGAGTTAATACTTGGCTGAGTCAGGAGCTCCTGTAACGAAGCAGTGAGCCATGACCGTCCATCACAGGAGGCTCTGCTGAGTTCTTGATTTCTGGAGTGGTGTGTGATTGTGCTAGCAGAAATCTAACTTGAATTTTGGAAACCCTTATAACTACTGCAGTGGAGTAGTTTTGACCTCATATAACTCTGACGAAGTGTGCTCTTGCACATACATGTACATGCTATAAATGTTGCCCTTTAATCCGTTGTTGCTGGGATCATTTAAGAGCTTTATCTGAAACTTCTTACTCTTTATTTTTTCGTTTGTACTCTAGAAGTACTTTCTCCCTCCTTGTGAGAGTTTTCCTCCTTGGAAGTTAGTGTTTTGTAATTGCCATGATGCCCTTTAGGAGGGTGTACATTACGATCTACTAATGAGTTGCCTTAGAGGTCTCCTAATGACAAGCTGAACAACAGCCACAGCACATCATTATCAGACCATTACACACATCCTTAACAATAATAAATACTCTGCTTCCTGTAATCGTGCTGTCCTCCATTACTTAGCAAGAGGAACTCGGGGACTTCACGGTTCAAGTGCAGAGTGGGGAAGCGTATCCCACCAGCAGCTGTTCTGTGGCTGCCTCTCCAAAAGCTGTCGGTATGGGGCAAGAAAGTCCCCTGCAAGGGAGTGGGGAAAGCTGCTGCTTAAATATCCAGTGTGAAAAAAACAAAAAACTAGTGCGTCTTCCCAAGTTGCTGGCTCCACACCTCGCCAGGGACGGCCTGAAGTCACCCAGGCCACTCGTCCTGTGCACGGATCAGGCACTGCCATGGCTGTAGGGGGAGACTCAGCCAGAGTTGTGGGTCCCTAACACAGAGCGATGGGGAGTTCTGGGTGGAGAAGCCGGTGAGCTGGTTCGAAAGGTAAATGTTTCAGAGCACAGCAGCGTCGGTAAAATTTACATTAGTGCCAGAGGGTTTTAAGGGTTTATTAGAGCTTCAGAATAACACATTCGCGATCTGGAAATATTTGATAGATGTGCCAGTGAGCCATGAAGAAGGGAGCGTTGGTTACATCCCAGAGGAATCCGGCCAATTTTGCTTTCTCTGATAGGAATAAGGTAGAGGACTATAAATGTCAAGCAGCAGGTTGTGGAGCATCAGCAGCTGAAGTGGCCATTTATTTAACAAAACCCCACTCGGTTCATTTGAATTTTGGGATATCTGGGATTTTCCATATGGGAATTCAGGGCTGCAGCAGGAAAGTGGCCGAGGGACCGAGCTGCTGGAGGGGGAGCAGCTGATCCCTGCAGCAGCAGCTGACCTGCCCTAGCTCAATGGCACAAGTGGCTGTGCTGTAGATTTTGCCTCCAGGTGTTTCAAATGGCTGCGGGTAATTTTTCTTTTTACAATCCTTATTAATGATTATTTTTTAATTGCTCAAGAAGATTTGGCTTCTCCAGTAATAAAGGAATGCTCCCCAAACGTTAGCGTCCTACCAGATCAATTCCCTCCATTTAAAAAACAGCATTCTCCAGCGCAGGAATTAAAACTAAAGCACAGCAGCAGGTGCAAACTGCTGTCTGTAAACAGATGCGTTGCAACAAGATTTTATTGCAAGTCTTCCTCTGTTTTTCCCTGCTGTTTTTCTTCCCTTCCAGCTTTTTGTCCATCTCCTGCTTTAGTTTCCTCTGTCCGTGGAGCCTCAGTCCTTTGCTGATAACCGCATCCCATGTTACTGATCTTCACAACGCAGTGTTCTCTAGGCTCATTTTCCTGTGACTAACACCGTTGTGTGGCACTCTGCCTCTCCCACTCCCCATGCAGCACGCAGCTCAGGGTGCCACGTAGCTAATGGAGCCTAGTAGTTTTCACAAGGGAGAGCAATACAGTCTGAAGGCAATGTGACATGGGAGAGCACCGGACAGGCGCAGAGCAGTGCGTGTGTGTGCCTGGCTCAGCTGGTGTGACAGGCACGTAGCAGAGCGGGCTGTGCTGTGGGTGAATCCATCACTGGGCAGCACCAGCTTTCTGCTTCTTCCTGGTTGTGAATCGTGGCTAACGTGCTCCTGTGTCCTGTTACTGTGCTGTGCTCCGTGCACGGTTGGGATGAGTGGTGCAGGGCTTGCTTTGAGCTGTTTTTCTTTATGCTGTGTTCCTACACGTGTGTGCTTTCGTATTGGTGGCATTGTTGCTTCTCTAAGGCTTGACAAACATTCTTAATTTTTAACACAAAACAACAGCCGATGCTCAGCGGGCGGTGAACAATAAAAACAGCAGCAGGAATAGCCTGGATTGCTTGTGGCAGCGCAGTGAAAACTTTCCCAGCCTGGGCTCTGCTGTTAGTTACACTGCTGTGCTGAGTGAGTCTTTGGGAATGCTGCCCGAGTGCCTCTTCGGGAGCGGTGTCCTGGTGGAGGAGAGCACATCCCCACCAAAATGACTCAAAATCCCTGGGTGGAGCGGGACCTGCGGTGCCGTGGAGCACTGAGTGGGCTCAGGTGGGACACGGGGTGTGGGGAATCCAGCTCACTGGCCCAGGCTGATCTCAGTGACCCCAGTGATAGAACTCCTGGAAAGGAGGAGAACATGGATGGGGAAGGCAGGAGCTGAGCCACGCATTGTTTCTAGTGCAGAAAGGTGTGTGGGACTGAGACTTCTAGTTTGATCTACCAGATAACTGCGCAGCAAAATTCAGTAGGTGGAAACTGGGGGCTAAACAAATTAAAATGTTTGCCCACTGAGACTACGTGATCATTTGAAAAAAATTGCTCTTACATGCTTAAATCAGTGCTGGATGCCTTCCTAGGAGGTGTGCTCCGGAGGAAATGGGAATTAAGGAGCTGCTGCAGGGAAAATCGTGTTGAATTCGGTGCTTGTTTAATGGAGGAGCTTAGAGTATGCACACAGTCCTGGCTCTGAGAATCTATAAATCTGTGGCACACTGCTAAGCAGCAATAGGCACTTGATAAATCGCATTTACTGGGCACTTTCCAGCCCTCGGGCACCCACCTGCCTCCCACCCCGCACACCTGGGGCTGCTTCCTGCACTGCAGCCTCTGCCCAGTGGCACCGTGGGTGCAGAGCATGCTGTGGGGCTGGGGAGGTGAGCCCTGGCTCCTGGGCTTCCGAGATCACTGCTGTGCGTTTGGGGGCGAGGTGTGTGTTCATGTAGGCTTGTGCCATCTGGGAGGGAGTTGGGGTACGGTTGGAATAGTTCTTGCTTATGGAGCGGTGAATTCGTATTCTGATCCTGCGAGTTCTGAGTACGTTTTAAAAGCTCACTGAGCAATAGATGGGTGCTTTCTCTTGTTGTAAAATGAGATGCTGAAATAAATACTTGCTGAGGCGAGTTTTAGCTCTCCCGGGTCATAAATGTCTAATTCTTAATGCTATCACTTTGTAGTATATCCCATCCCATTTTCTGTGATTATATTCCGTGAGCTCTCAGTTGCTATTAAATTATATACGGATATCTGATAAATGTATATCTGACTAACTGAAACGTATCCCTAAGATAAGCAGTAAGTTTCGGCTTTTATTGTTAATTGATTTTTTTCAGCAGTAGCAGCCGAAGGATCGCTAGCGTTCATGAATTTGCATGATGTTCAACATCTGCTCCTCCTGGTGGGAACTTCTGCAGAGTTTCACTTAACTGGTAAATTCACATCAGGAATAGAGGAGGTGCTGGGGCTTGGAGGGTGCAGCCACAAGCAGAGCAGATGGGCAGGTAGCGCGGCGGTGGGAGCGCGGTGCCGTGAGCCAGCTTTGCCTGCAAGTCACTTGTACAGCTTTCAGCTCGGTGCTAATCAAGATCACAGTCACTGGCACTCTTTGGAGGCAGCAGGATGCTGTTGTGTCATTATCAGACATTAGGGGGATGTTGCGGCGTAGCTACCTGCAGTATGATTGCTGCAGAGCCCTGCTTGCTATTTTGTACAGAGCATCCTCTGAACAAGCAGAAGTCAAATGGCTGATGTGACTGCTCAGGTTAAAATTGGGTTAATTTTTATTCATCTGCAATGGCTCCACTCAAACCCAGTGCTTCCAGCCCATGAAAAGCAGTGTGTGAGTGGGGGAGTCACAAATGTGTCTATGTTGCGGGCATTCATTGCATCTCACCCAGCTTTTTCAGGACGCTTCTCAGCGCAGGGAGCTGCTCATTAGCAGGCAGCGTGCTCAGAAGGGGATCTGTCCATGCACCTTCACAAGAAGAGCAGAGCAAAGGGTTTTCTTTCCTTCCAGATGTTGAGGAGGAGCAAGAAGAAAGTCCATCTGATGTCTCCATGCATGTGCAAAACAGAGCAAGTAAAGGGAGAGGAAAATAGGGACAGAAACTTCACCTGGGGGAACAGGGATTTACAAGAACTGAAGTCACCTTTAATTTTCCTGTCTCTTTATGCATCTGCTCTGCCAGGTCAGATGGGCCACGGGGCTGTGGGTGCCAAGAGTTCCCGTACTCATCGTTCTCAGATCCAGCAGTCTGATGTCTGGGGACCGTGTTTTCTCAGTTTAGGCATGCAGACACTTTCATTTGGTATGCATGAAAATGGGTCATTGCTGGTAGGCAATTTACCTGCAAACAGCACAAGAATTAAGGAGCTATGCTCATAAATAAATTTGTATCCCATTACAGTTTAGTCTTTTTCTGACGCTTCTAACAACACCACGCAGAGCTTGAATAAAGCACACAGGAGGATGGACTGCTTGGGGGAGAAAAAGGCCTTTCTCAAATCCCTTTAATTTTGCTCAGGAATGGTATTTTTGGTAACCAGCTCTTTTTGTCGCATGGAAGCACATGAGAAAACAAAGCTCAGTGCCCCCCTATCCTGCGCTGAATTTCTTCCCAGTGCTAGCAAACTGCCTCAGGAACAGCCAAAAACAGGCAGCGTGGTCGAAGAGGAGCTGTCAAACACAATGACCCCTGCGATGCCTCCTGCTGCCAGCAGCTCTTTGTGGCAGTGAAGTGTGGCTTTGAGAACTGGTGCTGCTGGAGGCCACTTTGGTGGGAGATGGTCCTGAGTGGTGGTGGAGGTCTGGAGGGGAACCCCCTTTGGGGATGGTGGGTCAGAGGAGGTTTGATAGAGCTACATGTGTGGGTCATCACCTGCTTGGTGCTTAGCCTGGATCTGAACAACCGCTCTGCTTTTGTGTTGGGTTCTATGGAGCGCTGCGGGCACCGGCTGCAGTCATGGTTGTACTCAAGTGCAGCTCCTGTGGGGCTCACGTCCTCCAAAGAGTGCTGGAGGAGTGAGGTTCGCTCAATGCCAGGGACTGTGGGATTGCTGCTCTGTGTGCATGTTATTTTTTGTTTTTATTTAAGGAAATACTGCTATTTCTAGCAATCATCGCATTGTAAAGCACCTTGCAAAATGTTATTTTACAGCAAGAGAAGTTTGCCCATCAGGGGAAGCTCTGCATGTCATCACCTGATTTTTGTTTTTATTCAATTTTAACCGCATTCCTGTGAAGGACAGCTAATCCCCAGCCTTGCTGCTTCTGTTATCTGCCTCGGCTCAGGTCGGGCAGGGATCCTCCTGTAAATCCTGCTGCAATTCACAGAAACCAGCAGTAAAATTCTTAAAGAGGGCAATTATTGAGGGAACTGGATTAATGATCTGTCATCACAGTTTAGCCACATTCACCACTGACCTTTCACAGAGGGGATGGTCTTGATAAATGCAGTTCATTACGAAGTTCTGACATGAAAACAGAATGGCACTCTGTGTTTCTTGGCAGGCTGATCAATATTTTATCTGCCAAAGCATACAGAAGCGCTAAACAGGATGAATTACGTAGCTGCAGCAAAACAGAGCAAGAAACAGAATTGCTCGGAGTGAGCAGAGCATGTAAATGTGACAGTTATTGGCCGCACTTTGGCAATCAGACCCTAATACGCTGGATTTTTCTATTCTTTTCTTCTGTCTTACTGTTTTTCTTTGCCTGTCATTCTTTTCTTTTCCAATACAA
This sequence comes from Numida meleagris, assembly GCF_002078875.1. Taxonomy (NCBI): domain Eukaryota; kingdom Metazoa; phylum Chordata; class Aves; order Galliformes; family Numididae; genus Numida; species Numida meleagris. The sequence continues at coordinate 15,869,571 of NC_034420.1, forward strand.
ACAGTGCCAGGCTTCAGTGGTTCTGGAAGCGCTGTAAACAGATAAAAAGGGTTTGTTTCTACAGAGGGCTCCCAGCACGGCCGGGGACCCGCTGAGCTCCCTGCCCATGGGCACCGCGGCGCTGCCAGCTCCCTGAGCCAGGCGTGGGGATGGCAGCGGGCTGCTTCGGGAGGATGTGGTTCATGGTCTATCTCTATTTAAAAAAAAAAAAAAAAAAGTCAGAAATCCTTGTCTTTTGAGCTTGGCAAGCGTATTGAAGTTTTATCCCAAGAGCGCAGGAGGGAGCTGCACCTTGTGCGAGGCTCGTTTGAAAGTCACCAGCGTTTTCTTTTTAGGGCTACAAAGGAGGATGTCGGGCTCGCAGAAGGGATGCGGGCTGACCTCCAGCAGAGTGCTGGGAACAAAGGCAGCGCTGCCCAGGGCTTCCTATGGCTGGACAAAAGCACGCGGCTCTTCCCGGGGAAGGCTCGTGTTTGTTGTACAAAGCGTTGCTGTCAAATTAGGTTCTTGTTCAAAGAGTGGAGGGGCCATCAAAAAGCAGTGATGCAGTCTCTTGGAATGGGGAAGGTAGCCTTTTTTTTTTTTCCCCCTTTCAATTTAAAATAAATTCCAAAGCTGGGATCCAAAGACACGGTATTACACGTTGTTAATAGAGTTAACTTTCAAAAAAACCACCCTGTGCTAGCAGATCGACGTCTTAGTTTTGATACCAAATGTCTACAGCGTGCCTTGAGCTCTCTTCCTCAGCAGTCAGCAGAATAAATCCTATTGGGATCACGCTTACAGATGGAAAAAACAACTTGAGTGACTTTTTATTTTTTTTTCCCTAAGCAATCCTTATATAAAGTAGTGGAAAAAGATGATCGACTATGTGGAGACCCGGGTTAGGGCATGGAAGCAGAAAAGCAGTTGTCAGCTTATCCCAGAGCTGTGCAGTCGGCTGGTTCCCCGCCTGGAGGTGGTACAGATCTGGGCAGTGGGCGCTTGGGCTGCACACAGAGACATCTCCAGCGCTCAGAAACAGAGCAGGGAAGAAGTGCCTCAAAACTCTTCTCAGAAAGCAGAGGAGGCAGCTCCTGGTGTGCAGGCTGGGAATATGGGCTCCAAACAAGACAGCTCTGGGGTCTGTGGAGCAGCGATTGCAAACAGAGCCCAAGTGCCCGGGGTGTGCTAACAAGGAAACCCCACCGAGAGATACCTAGCAGGGAGAGCAGTCTGCGGCTAGCGCTGAGCTCATGCTGCAAAGGAAACTGCTGGAGGCACTTAGCAAAGCACAGACAAGAATGGGAATAAGTGAGAGGGCATGAAGATGATTTTTCTGTGATTCAAGCAACAGCTGTGGTTACAATACCTGAAAGAACAGCAAACATAGAAGAGACAGCAGTGCTGCCAGAAACCTAAAGAGAGTATTTAGCAGATAAAACTGGTGGATCCTGGGCACGGTGTAAGAAGATTACAAGTGTCACTGACAGCAGGAGATGGAAGCGGGAGGGAGAGAAAGCACAGAGCCATGCTTTGCAGGACATGTGCAACAGCCCCGAAGGACATGAGCTGACTCCATGGGGAAAGTGGTTGGGTTAAGGATAAAAGAGCAATGGCTAGTAAGGAAGGGGAAGGATCTTTACAATTACAGTTGACCTTGGTATTGGCTTGCCAAAGGATCCAAGTTGCTCATATATGTCCTTGGTGGAGGGCGGAGGCAAGGAAACTTCTGCAGTGCTTTCCCATTGCTATTGGAAGAGCATCGGGTCCAGGTTGTGAAGCATGGGTCCCAGGCAAGGGTGGTTATGAAACCAGTGCTTTGGCCAGGTGTATGGTGAAGTTAGGTCAGGCAGAATATGTTCTTTGACTTGGAGTGTTTTTCCCATTTTTTTTGTTGTTTTTTTTTGCCTTAATGAGATTGTATATAAATTATTTAAATATTTATATACACTTATATGCATGAACCTTAGTGTATTTGATCAATCTTTTAATTCCCCCGAACAAGCACAAGTGATGAATCTCTCACCTCTAGGGCAGAACTTTATTTATTGCTTTTTCTCGTTATTTTGCACGTTGTGTGCCTCTGAGTGCCAGTCCGTGCCTTGTCCTGAAGCAACTGCTTCTGCATCACTGCCAGGCTCAGGTGTCAGGGGAAGATGGCCAGGGGTGGGAGAGCTGGGCAGTCTGTCACCTCTGTGCTGTGAAGAAGTGCTGAGGGAGCGGCTTCCAGCAGGGCTGAGGAGCACGGTTTTCTCCAGGGGAAAGGGAAGGTGACGAGGTTTTGGAGCAGTCTGAGCAGGGGCAGAGCTGTGATCTGCATTAAAAACGTGAAACAAGTGATTTGTTAAATAGAAGGCATAACTGTGTTATTGCTGACTTCCCTTGCTCTGTGTGAGGTGTGGTCTGGCATTACCCTGCTGCTGGGCTGGGCTGGGTGCTTGGTTCCTGGCAGTGGCCATTGCAGTTACGGGGAATAATGTCTTTTGATGTTTTGATGTGAGCACAGAGCAGGGCTTGGGGTGTGCTGCTGCAGCTGCCACCAGCTCTGTCCTCCCTTCAGTTTCCTTTATTTCACTCTTTGTGTGCATCACATCTGCCTGGAGGTGACAGCACGGCCGCATCCCTCTGGAAGTCCCCACGTTGGCACCTTGGGCTGTCCTGCAGCCAGCTGAGCCTGTGCGTTTTTGGGAAGAGCAGTTTGGGGGCATCTTTGTTGTCAGAGTGAGGATAGAGCATGGGGAGTTGTAAGGAGGTGAAGGAGATCACCACCTCCCCCCTCTTGGTGATGCTGCCAAGAGCCCGTGGGCATCATGGTGCGCCCAGCAAATGGGAACCACAATGCAGGAACTGGGTGGGAAGCTAATTAAATAGTGTTCCCAGTCTTTGTTAGCCTAAGATACGTCTCTAGGATTAAGATTTGTCTGGAAAGAAAGGAAAACTTCATCTCAGAGAAAAGCAATTATTGAAGTAGCTAAATCTGTATTTATGACAAGGCTGCAAAATTGTGTGATTGCACTGGAGAAGGCAATCAAGTTTTCTTTTAAATAAACACATGATTGTAAGGAAGACATTTCTTCTTGGTGCACTGAGAATAGCTATCAAATGGGGGGAAGGGGGGGAAGGCAAAACAAATAAACAAGGCTGATAGCAACTGAGCTGCAGAGGAGCCTCGTTCTTCCATGAGATTGATCCCCCTTTTTAGGACCAAGAGCTTTATGGTGGTTGTTTAAGAGAGAAGGAAACATGTTACTCAGTATTGCTGGGCAGTGAGGAGCTCTCCTCTAGAAGGGTCTGAGTTCAGGATGGGAAGTGAGCTTTGCTGTGTGGTTATTGCTGGCAGAGCAGCACGGCGCTGACCCGAATGCCGGGTGCACGTCCGGCCCCTCTGTCCTCTTCCACCTTCTGAAGTCCTGATGTTTTTGAAGTCATGAGCATTTGATAGGAAAGGGGAAAAAATCTTGCCGGTACATGGGTTTGCTATCAGAGAAATGCCTCCCACCTGGAATTTTAATTGGGTTTCAGTTGGAGTGGGACAAGAGGTCCAAAAATGATGCAGCTCAGCAACAAAAGGACAGGAAGGCTGGCGGTCAGTATGACAACCTGCTGTTATTGTTCAGAGGAACAATGTTTGAAGTCTTCGGGGAACTGATCTGCAAGAACATTGTCCCTTAAAGCGTGAAGACACCCCTCAGCTTTAGTGCAGCAGGGTCGGCCATGGGAGCTGGGATAGAATTGTTTCAGAACTGCCAATGCAGAGAAGGAGGGCGCACAGAAAAGGGCGCCTGGCGGGAGCAGGCGGCTGTGCGGGCGCTGCTGGTGAGCACTGGCTGCTGTGCTGGGCACGAAAGCAAACAGATTTTGCACCAACAGGAAAGCGGCCACGCTTCATTCTGCTAAGCTTTGCCAGACAGCAGTAGAGCAGAAAAGGGCAATAACGCTTTCACCGCTCCGGGCACGTGGGTCAGCTTCTTCTCTAAGAGGATGCCTTTAAATCAGAGCGGAGCGCTGCTCGGGGGATTGCTGGCGGCCGCGAGCTCAGCGGGAGCTTTCAGGGTCACGAAGGTTGGGTCTCGTTGCTCCAGCTGAGCTGGTGTCACTTCAGAGCGAGCGGCTCGAGGGCTTCTCACTGATCATGACGTTTTTCCCTGGTCAGGGGTCGAGGGAGGTGCCTGTGGCAGCGTGCAGTGTCACTGCAGGCAGCAGGCTGCTCCTCGCCGTCTTCCCCCGCCAGCCTAGCGCCTTGTGCTGTGTCTGAGCTTCCTCGTCCTCTGATGCCCTGAGAATGAGATGTATCTGGTGTCCCTGTGGGCTTTGTGCCTCGTTTGCCCCAAAAGGGTTGGTCCCATGTGTTGCATGGGGTGACACTCAGGTGTTTGTGCTCATGGAGCTATCATCTCAGATCAGCCTCCCATGATTTTGTGATCACTGGACAGATGAATTTAGTTGATCTTTAAACAAACATGGAGCAAATTGAATATGGGTGGGGATTACAAAGCCAAGTACGGAAGTCTGTAAGCAAAGCCCCCTAATCTGCAAAGCACCGTGCTGGAGATAGCCCCAACAGCAGGGCTGAGGCAAACTGCCAGCTCCCACAAAGGATGACCGCTGCAGTAGCCGCAAAGCACAGCCCTGCGTGGTGCCCTGTGTGCAGGCAGCCCGCCTTTGGCTGGGCCTTATTTATCGTTGCTTCAGAAGCGGAGTCCTTTGAAGGGTCACCGTGCAGTAACGCAGCCCTCCCTCCCTCCCTCCCTCTCTTCCAGGCAACACGTGCACCATGGCCAGCTACAGGCGGCTGAAGGGCGTCGTGCTGGAGCTGCAGGCTCAGCGCCCGGCCCCCCCGCGCCGCCCGCCCGCCGACAGGGCCGCCCAGAAGCGCGCGTTGGTGGAGGAGCTCTTCCAGCACCTGGATGCGAACGGGGACGGGCACCTCAGCAGCTCGGAGCTGGCGCAGGTGGGTGTCGTGTTGGGTGCAAATGGAGCGACGGGGCGGGCTGTGTTTCTCATTGGAAAGGAGAGGTTGGTTGTTCCTGACTGTCCGGCAGCGGGTGGAGCGGTGAAAGCTGCTGCAGCCCCCACGTCTGCCTCTGCATCTCCCGGTTGGTGTCAAACGCTTGGTGATCCTCCACGGCATCGTGGCAGCTTTCCAGCCTCATCCTTGCTCCTGAGAATGGCTGATCATCCTCACTGCTAGCAGTCATCTCAAACGTTTCCGGGTAGCTCTTGATTCTGTGTAAGTTCAGAAGAAATCCTTTCCTTCTTCCTCCTCCCTTCTGGACCATGCGGTGACATGACAGTAAAGTCAGAATATTTTTAAGAGGTTTATTTTGCTGGGGTGCCGAGGCAGATACTGAAACGTTGATTAGCTGCTCCTAATAATGTTTGAAAAGGTGAGAGCTTGAAGAAACTGTTATTTCTAATTATGGGCCTGCTGTGCTGTTGGAATTCATCTAATTGATAGAGTGAACCAGCGCAGGCACTTGGTGCTGATTACTTTGTGTCCTGAACTTGCTTTCTTAGCGTGAAAATCTGACAAAACAGCTTTATCAATATGAGCAGCAGCACTGTAACAGATGCAGGGAAGTGTCCCCATGTTGACATTGTGGTTCTGAATGTTCTGTGAGCAAGCAGGGCAGGGCAGGCTCGCTGCTCCCCGAGCAGGACCACTTGCAATGGATTTGCACTGAATTTTAATCCTCACGCTGTTGACATGATGCACAGTCCTGCCCGCACAGTGCAGAGTGTCAGCGAAAATTCCCTTAGATCCGAGCTATGAATATATACAATACTTCATCTGAATTCAGTGATTTCTTATAAAGGCGTGGCAGAGATAAGAAAGCTCTTCTCTCTGAATTCAAATCCAGCTTTTGCACAGTTACATCTCAGTGTCTGTTAGTGTCTGTTCTACTCTCCATTTTTCCCCCTTTTTACAAGAAATTTATTTTGTCAGGGTATTAAACTCGGCTTGCGTGGAAATAAAGGTTTGGCATCCTGCAAGCTGTTGCCATTAGGAAGAAGGAATGACCTGCATTTTAAAAGAGCCAAATTCAGAGCTTCAAGGTCTGCAGCAAAGATACTATGGGCTTCACCTGCTGATGTGAGAGAGAGCTGGGCTCCAGGCACAACAGCGAGCGTAGGAATTGACTACTGTGTTGTTTTTTTTTTTAGCTCTTCTAACGGTATCATCAAAGTAAGTCAGTAAACACATTTGCACCTCTGTAGCTTTCTGCAACGTGATGAACTGACACAAGTCCAGCCCTCAGCTGGAGCCTGCTCAGCCACGCGTCCTCTGTGCGCACACGAAGGCTTGCATCAGGGTCAGCACCTCTCAATAGACAAAACGACACCATGTAATGCCAAGTGCAGAGGGGCTGTGGATGCTGTTAATCCCGAGCTGAGCTGCAGTGCTCTGGGCCCTGCTGGAGCAGCGTGGGCAGGTTGGGGTGTGCTGGGGACCACCTGGTCCCTGGGGCTCTTGCACCATCTGTATTTCTTCTTGTTAGCCCCAAGGCAGGATGACTTCCATCTGCTTTTACATGTATGGTTTATTCACTCTGTTTCCAAGGGATTTTTTTTAGGCAATGAGACATTTTTAATTTTCGATGTTATAGTCTTAAGAGAAAGTTTCTTGCCTTGAGAGGCAGATCTCTGAGTGATTTGTGTTGGCTCTTTTAATCTGAAGCTCACTGCAACTTTAAAGTTCCTTCGAAGATGGGAGTTTTATTGCCCATGGGTAGAGGCAGATAAAATGAGCGTGGTGCGGAGGGAGGCATGTGATCTCATTCTCTCTGGCCGCTGGATGAGCTGTTGCTGTGCATTTTCTTTGTTTTATTTAAAAGAAAAATAGTCTCTTGAGCACCATAACCTTGTCTGCAAGAAACAACTCGAGGCAGGTAACACACACTGCTGCAGGAAAAAAAAAAACAACAAGAAAAACCAAGAAACAAAACAGAGTCATTTTTAAAGCCTGAAAGGGGTCTGTAGGAAGCTCAGTGCAGAGGGGTTTGTCCCAAAGGAGAACCTGGAAGCAGATTCCCTGCGGCAAGGACAGTCCAGCGCCAGGGCAGCCTCAAGCACCGGGACACAGTGAGGGTCTTTGCTTATTTGTTGATTTTCCATTACGCTACTGCTTTGAGCAAAAGAGTGGCAGCAGATGATCCATCCCCTCTGTGTAGAGCCCTCTTTGCTTCCTTGCTGCCAACAGACTCCATTGCACCGTTTCCCTCTGGACCCAGCAGTGGGAAGCACCCATGTAGTCCTGCAGCCATGAGTATACAGAGCTATTCACAAAGGTGGTAATTGGAATGTTATTTCCATTTAAAACTTGAATGTATCTTCCAGTCAGATTCGTAAATCTAGTGAACGCATTGCAGCTGAATGTCTTGTGTGTTTTTTTGGTCTCCTGACATTAAATCAAAAGGACGAGTAAAGAACTTGTAGTCTGATGAAAAGCTGATCAATTTTCAATACAAAGATAGACAAGGGGAAATTTCCATCTTTAGAAGATTGATCCTGAATGTTATGGTTGATCTCACTTTTATTGAACATTTTTACTGGCTGGGTGAAGGGTCATTTTTTTAGCATTATTACTTTAGATTCCTTCAATATAATGGGCCAAGACTAGAAGAGTAAATAAGAGAGTCTCTGGACTGCAGCAAAAGCCTTCCTGCCTGGGAGATGCAATATTTCAGGAGTTTTCTTCATGTTCCACAATAAATTTGGAGAGGCCATTGTTTTCATTATGCTTAGGTCTGAGTTTAGCTATTTGCTAACTTGGATGTACGACTTTCAAAGCTCCCTTCATTTTTTGTGCGGAATGTGTGAAATCCATAGAATACAGAAGAAACAAACTGTCGAGAACTGAAAAAGCACATTCATTTTGAATGTACCATCATCTCTTGCCTGTTCTAGACCTAAAGGGGAAGGCAAAATGTGCTTGTGGAGTGTTATTTTTTTCTCTTTGCCCTATAAACCTGGTCCTGATCTGCTGACTTACGAATGTGGCTGTTTTCCAAAGCCTCTGCTGCTCAGAGACGTTCAGAGTATTCTCGTGAGCCAGTGCCGGCAGCTGGCACCCTAAGTCAAGTTTGTGCCAAGTCTGAGCTCCAGCTTGGAGAGTTCATGGTACTGGAGACCAAGTTGTTACCATCCTCTGTGCCCCTCTGCAGAGGTGGAGGGGGGTACATACCCAAGGGTCATTTAATGGCAAATCTGCTGGGTGAGCCAGAGCCACCATCTGTGGCTTTACATTGAGATAGTGTGTTTCCTTTCCTGCAGGTAATGAAGAAGGAGGATCTGGAAGATGATTTGTTGGATTGTACACTGGAAGACCTCCTCCGGTTTGATGATTATAACAACGATGGGCGCTTAACCCTGCAAGAGCTCTACACGGCTTTCCGTAAGTCCTGATGCTTCTGTCCGTCCTCAGTGCTGAAAGCATGTGAATATCTGAGATGGCAGTGCTGTCTGCCCAGATGTGGTCAGCAAAGGTGATCCATTTTTGTATTTAATGTCATGCAAATTACTATGAAAGGCTTGTTTCTAAAGATTGCTGTGCTCCAAAGGATGGGCAAGAACTAGGAGGCTGGTAAAAGCGTGTGGGACGCGGTGTTATTGTGGGTTTTCTCATGGTTCTTGCTGATGGCATCTTGTTGGTGGCTGTGGAGACATGTTGGGGAAGTGGCCCGGTCTGCAGCTGTGAGTATGTGGCTCCTGAGGAGCTCTGAGGAAACAATATGTACAAACTCTGTTTTTGCCAAGCGTCCTCTTTTCTAAAGAGAATGTTTTCTTGACTTTCATTAAGAAAAAAGCAACTGTGGATAATGACATTTAATGTGCTTTAAAACCAGTTATCACCTTGCACCTATTTGAACCAGATATGTATTTAATTCCACACAGCACACTCAAACCAGCAGATATACAGTGAAGCATAAAACTTCACCCGTTAAGAAGGTGATAAAGTGAGTTACCCCAGCTATAAAGGTTTGACATGCAGTTATTTGGGAGCGTATTTGGATCAACGCCTTCTCAAAGTCACAGGAACTTGAAGCTAAATTCCACAAGTCATCTATATGAGTTCTTGGTTCAGTGAATTTTAAGCAGGCAATGAATATATGCCAGGTACGAAATATTAGCCAAGGAATGGAGGAAGTAATCGATAAACTGCGAAAAATATTGTCGCAAAATGCATGGCATATTGAGTATTTATCAAAAGGATTTTGAATATTAAAAGAAACTAAAGTTCAGATTTCTCTATTTTCAATTTCCCAGAACACCTGCTTTTATAAAGAGCATTTACTGGTCATTGATTTTTAATTTAAAAACAAAGCACGTTGCTTGCAACTTTAGAAACTTTACAGGACTCAGCGAGTGAACTTTAGTGCCTGGTTAAAGTATGTCATCTTTTGCTTTATTACACTGTCTGGGAAAAACTTCTAAAAAATATGTTTATGAGCCTTGTGCTTCCTTATGAGGCAGGCTTGGCCCCTAACAGTAGTTTTGTAGTACAACATCAGCCACATTTTTCACATTTTGTTGCTTAAAATTCAGCCAAGTCACTTACTGCTGCATGCCAGCAGCGGGGATGGCTGCTCGGCGAATTGAGGAACCTGACTTCCAGAATTCAGTGACATCAGGAAGTCTCAATCTGATTTATCCTCTCAGAAACTCCGTTACGTTTGTCTCAGCGTACCGCGCCCCAGTGCAGTGCTGCAGTTTGGAAAGCTTTGAAGATGACCTTGATAAAGTAAAGAGCTTTCCAGTTTGTCGTTCTTGCCATACTTTGGAACTTGCGGTTCGTTTTATCGACTCTCCTGGCCTTTCTGCAGCTTGCAGAGCCACAAAATGGTACCTCCTCGCTCCACGACTTGCTCTTGCCTTCTCTTGACCCATCTTCTCCCTCCGGGGCCCATAGAGGTCCATAGGGCATCCTTGGTCCTGTGCCCCTTGGTCAGCTGTGAGTGAATGAAAACTGCGTGGGTGAGAAAAAATGCAGTGCCTTGCCTTTTTGAAGCCTGGTCTCACCATTACCACTCCCACGTGTAATAGGTGCTGTTTTTAATAATCATTTCTAATCACGCTAATCAATTATATACACATCTCAACGCACAGTACCAGATTGTGGATAGAAATAGCATCCCTTCTACAAACCCTCTCTAATGTATCATCTTCGTTATTTTTTTTCTGAAAGTTCTTTTATCCCCGAATACCAAGAATACAATTTTTGGAAATTGGCCTTTGTGTATGAGGATGAATGGAAATATCTATTAGCAGAAGATTAAAGTATCACTTTTGAAATCATCCTAATCACACATACACGATGAGTAACATCTGAGACAGTTTAAATGTTCTCCTAGCAGCTCTGGAAAGAACAAATTTTAGGTGTCTTGTAATTTCTCATTAGTAAATTTTATTAGATAAGCAGGATTAGGGCCATAATGAAAAGAAATTCATCTCTAAGGTGATGAACTCAAAGATTTTCACATTCTGGAAATAGGGAGTGTAGTATTAAGTATACTTGTCTGTTTTCTTCTTGATATTTTCAAAAAAGATTCTATAGATGAGTAATAAATAAGAAGCTTAGTTCATATCAGTACTGAAGCTGAGCGTGCACCTAATTAATCAGCATGGAGATGGCCTAGGAAATTGGCAAGCACGTCACCCAGCTGAGTCAAGCTTTAAGTACGCTCAGATGAGTGATTTTTTGGATACAACTTCTGGAACAGTATCTGACTGGAGGTCATTAGAATTAGGCATGTCACTTTTGGCTTTCCTGTTGTCTTCCCTAATGGGAAAGTAGCAGGTTGGCAGATGTGAAAGCCTAGCTGAGAAAATCAGTGTAATCTTCTGGATCTATATTAGCATCAATGTGGACAGGTCCATTTGTAACACGAATATGTTGAAGAGAGGGAAAACATGCATTCCATCAAAATGGCTTTATCTTGTCAACATTGTTTAGCTAATAAGAAGCTATTAACCCTATGATAAAATCCCCTTAAATTCCAGCTCGCTGCCAACTGGAGCGCTCTCCTAAGCAGCGTGCCCTTCTGACAGCTTGCCTGTGCATTTTGCTCTACCTCAGAAAGCACGAAAAGGCCTTTTGCAGGCATCTGTCCTAGCCCATGGCTGTTGCTCTGACAGCAGGGAAATGCTGCTGGCTACAAGATGTGCCGTTATCTAGGGAACACAAACACAGTTTAAACAGAGCACGTTTAGTGCAGGAGTGAGTGCAGAAGAGGCTGCAGGGTCAGTGTGCTCTTTCCGCTCCTAAACTTGCTGGTGCTGGCCGTGACGGTGCTGTTATGTTCTTTGTGAGAAGCTTGAGTTCATCCCTGATGCTGCTTGAATTCAGATTGCCCTTGTTTGACTGTCCTTAATACTTAGTGAAAAACGTGCTGTGGGTGAATTTGAGCAAATGAAGGAATGAGGAGCCAGGGCTGGGCATGGCTGTTGGATAAATCAGTGCCTGCGCAGAGGAGCAGCAGTGGGTCCAGCTCCAGGCTTCCCACAGCAGCCCTAAAACTCCTGCAGCTCTGCTCCCCCTCAGGCTGTGAGTAAGGCACATGGGGCCGTTCCTTCCCAACTCCTCTGGGCGTCCTCCTGAGCCCCATCTGCACAGCAGAGTATGAAGCAGATTTAATTTTTGAGGGGTGATTCACTGGGAGTGACTTGAAGACAGAGCTATGGAGCTGTCACCCCAGCACTGAGCTTGTGCCTGCCAGGACAGGCAGAGGTGTGCCTGGGGGGGAGCAGAGCCTGACCAGGGACTGCGGGGCTCATGGGGAGAGCTTCTATTCCCAGCAGAAGTCTTATCGTAAGGAAAGATAGAAGTAACTTGTGGTTGAGGAAAGCTAACACGTGTATTTGGAAATATGTCTGCAGTCAATGTATTCCAGGTCCACCTGGCAGCCCAGGTGTTCAGCAGGAATTGCAGCTGTGAGTTCCACTCCAGGTCTGTGTGTTACAGCCCCGTCCTCCCCGTCGGTGTGGCACGTTGGGTTGGACACGTGTTGCTGCAATCTCCCAGCCAGGTTGGTCAAGTCTGGTTAATTATATCGGACAACTGTATTGTGAGATAAAATGTTTTGCTTGAGGTGTTCTCTTTAGCAATGTTGTAGCATCAGTTATCTGCAGGATCAAATCATAGCCCTAAAATATTGACAATTTGTGCACCGTGCTCGGCCTCTTCAGCTGTAATCTCCTTGGGATGTGATTTTTCTTTCATGTTGCCGCAGATATTGCTGCGGAGTTGGAAATAATTCATTAGCTTACCAACATTGATTTGTTTCTCCTGTGAGCCATGTGATATCCAGACTTCAAACACACCTCAGCAAGCAGAGCAGCGCGGCAGGGCTTTGGGTTGGCGGCAGTGTTCGGGGTGGTGCGGTGCTCGGGAGCAGAATGAGATTTCCTTCACTGGCCAAGGCGAGCGGGTCCAGCCTGCCTTGAGGGACCCCATGCAGCCGTGTTGCTGAGGATAAGAAAGGCAATGCCGGGGGGGATTTCTGGAATAATGAATGTCATAGTGCGTTCTTACAGCAAAAATAAGCTAAAAGCTAAACACGGAGCAAAAAGCATAGTTTGTAAACTGTTTAGCTAGATGTCTGCAACTCGGTGTCCAGAGTGAACATTTTTGGCAAGTGTAGGCATGGTAGAAATGATTTTGTGTTTTTTTTGGTCAAGAATTGCTGTCCAGTTCAGGTGGAGAGCATCTGCTCCTGGTTGTGCACTCGGTAGGAATTGCCAATCTCCAGTAGTTTTTCAAATACCTCTCATTTCAAAAGATACCATCTGGAAAATGTCAACGGGCTTAATATATAATGACTGAATAAGAGAAAATGAACTAATTACAAGTTGTTATTGGAAATCCATTCTCGACGAATTGCAAGGAAAACTCACTAGAATGCAGCGTACTGGTGATTTTAAACTGCTCCTCGGGGTGCATTGATTTGTTAATCTGGGTTTTAAATGCGAGAATTTGCAACGTGGCGTGGTGCTTCGGAGGGGATGTAGTGCAAACCGTACCAAACGTCTGCGCACGCTCTTGCAGGAGCAGAATACCTAAATATTTATAAGCGCTTAGGAGTGACTCACTGGCGCATAAAACCAGGCAAATGCCATTCCTCAAAAAATGATTTGATCCGTACCAGCAATGTTCACCGAAGCAATCTCGTACACCCAAATAACACTGCTCTCAGTTGCTTGCAGACGCAAAATTACGTCAGTGAGCAGCAAATACAAATGTTGGTGGGATCATGAAGTGACTGACGGCCCTTCAGCGTGGCACCCACACCTTCAGATCACGCAGGTAGAGATCTAGACGTGATAATTGGCATTTTCAATTAGCTGGGGATGTGGAATTGCAGGCTTTCCTAGGGCTTTGTTCTGTTCTTGCAGTAGCAGAGCTGGTTTCTGAAAGTCAGACCTTAGACTTCCCGCATTGGCGCTCCTTTTATTTTTTTCAGTAAATGTCTTTCTAAGGAATTTGGGAGACAAATGAAGCAAAGTTGTGAAGCACAAATATGTTTTGTTTTTTTTCTAAAAATGAGGGAAATTATGGGCAGCAAGTGCTAGAGCTGTTGGTCTCGTGAAATGTGCGTTCATCTGAGCAAGGCTGCCGTGTGTTGTGTTCGCCCTTTCAGGCATCTCATGGATGCTTTGCATTACTCCTCCATCTACATTTTCTTCCTATTTTTTTCCTCAGCTGCTTCAGCGTACCCATCAGTTTTGAGGCCAAAACTGTTCCTTAATATTCCATAAGTGTACCTAACACCTGCCTCGGATGTGTTGGCTGCCACTACTGCTCCTCAGTTCGCGCTGTATTTGTTTTCAGGAGTTGATGGTGCCTTTTAGGTTCAGCTCCATGTGATGCCACTGAAACAGCCCCATTAGAGCAGACCCCAGTGGGAGCTGCTCCTTGAGATCTGTCCATCAGGCAGTTCCTGGTTCATTTAGCACATGCTTCATTGATTCTGCATAGCGCTACAGAGCTGCAGTGCTAATTTTATAATCAAAATGCCAGAGCAGCCATCAGGAAATTACTGAGTACAGTACGTATCCCCAGTGCAATGATACGATTTATGTAGAGCCACAGCTGAGATGTTTTTATTTCATGTTCTTCACAGGAGAAAATCTCCTTGACAAATCCAGAATGTCCTGATAGGAACTGAAAAAAATAGCAGTAGGAAATTGAATAGGCTGAACTGAAGGGATGGTTCTGTTTTAATACTTAAATAAAACAAAAAGTGCTAACCTATCAGGAAAAGTAGAAAAGCTTTGAAAGTGCTGCAGTGGCATCAGGATTGGGGTGAAGCTCAGCTGTTGCTGGTGTCTGTCTTTAGCACCATCACAAGAAGCTCATTCTCAAGGCTGTGGATGGTCAGAGCTTTGGGAAGACGTGGAGCTCAGCTGCACCTCCAGGCCCTGTTCCTGCTGCAGCACATGCAATACGACTGCAGAATTTTTGTTTCTCATTCTGCACATCAGTGTGCACAGCCCTACTGTCCTCGTGCTTTACGCCACGCTCAGGCCTTACGTCTTCGGTAGGGCATCCCAGCAGTGCTGTGGGGAACTTGCTGCCTGCAGAGGGGATCTGTGGCTGTGATTTACAAGAAGAAAAAAAGAAACGTGCTAAGTATATGCCAGTCTGGGGCTTTTCTTTTTGACTGACATTCTGTTCACCATGCAAAGCTGACTGCAGAAAACCGTGGTGGGTGCCCACCGACGCTGACCCAGCTGAAACACAGCAGCACTTTGCAGCACGGTTTATCACAGCCCCAAGGAACTGCTGGAGTGCTGATGGAATCATTAAGGTTGGAAAAGACCTCTAAGATCATCTAGTCCGACTGTCCACCCACCACCAATATTGCCCACTACCCGTGTCCCTAAGTACCACATCTGTCCTTCCTTAAATGCATCCCGGGCTGGGGACTCCCCCACTCCCTGGGCAGCCCGTGCCAATACTTCACTGCTCTTTCCGAGAAGAAATCCTTTCTAATATCCAACCTGAGCCTCCCCTGGCGTGTAGAGGGGGACAGATGGGAGCACATAAGGGTGTGGGAATAACATTAATTCCAAAGCAAAGTGCCAAAAAAGGAGCAGGGTGAAAAGGGGGAGTAAAAATATCCTCGCGCTGTGATTGCAAAAGCTATAGGTGCTTTTGAAGTAACAAAATGAAATGGAACATTTGAGAGCTTGAAAGACTTTGGTAACTTTCAAAACATGGATTCAGGATGTATTTCAGCACCAGCTGTATCTCACAGGGTTTTCCCAGAGTTTGTGTATTTTCAGTGCAGGGCTCTGATGGAGCTGCTGCTCAAACTGCATTCAGGCAGAGGCTGCTTTTGAAGTTTTCCTACAAGACACTGCCCAGCCTGGCTTTCCCTGGGTGGCTGTTGTCCTGTCTGGCTCTGTGACCTGATTCTCCATGTCAAGCATGCTTCATTTTAATGGTGGGGAAACCACAGCTTTCTGCCGTGCTCCATCGTACCACGAGGTCGTCCATCAAACCCCGCCTCGCCAAAACTGGATCTGCAGCCCAAGCCTGGATTGCCCTGTTCACCCAGGGAAGCAAAAAAAGA
This sequence comes from Numida meleagris, assembly GCF_002078875.1. Taxonomy (NCBI): domain Eukaryota; kingdom Metazoa; phylum Chordata; class Aves; order Galliformes; family Numididae; genus Numida; species Numida meleagris. Next base: position 15,885,128 of record NC_034420.1, read on the forward strand.
AAGGAAAAAAAAGAAAAAAAGGAGAAGTGGGGGCGAGGGGGGAGCATGTTAGTTTGTCTCTGGCCTGTGAAGGCCCAGGATCCATTACCAGTCGTGGCATGTATCAGCTGGGCTCAGGCAGTGCCGCTGCCACCCCCGCGTTTCTCTTTACAACAAAGGGTGTCATATGCATATGTTAAATATACAGTCACACGGCTGCTGTTTGATAGCTCTCGCAGGTAGAATCCTAAAAATTTTGCTGCACGAATGTCTCCCTTTTATATTCCGCTCACCTCCCTAAGGCTATTGATCTAAGGAGCCCTTTGCCTGGGGAGAAACAAATCATTTCTGCCATGAAATTTCGGGAGCTGTATTCTGAGCCTGTAGCAATCCGATGAGAGAAAACGCAGCGCTACTGCTGCCTGTCCGGGCTTAATGTTGTTCTGGTTGTCTAATCTATCTCCATTAGCACAGACCTCTTGAATACTCTTAATAAAATTGAGGGCTGGAAGGAAAACTTTTGCTAATGCTTATATGATGGAGCAGGAGAATGCCATGCTGCGTCGCCTGCTAGAAAGCAGCTTCCCAAAAAACTCAGGGGGGGGCTGCTCTCGAGGATGATCTTCTCATTTGTGAGTATAAGTCCACGTGTAAAATCATCATGTCCTGCTGTTTATAACAATTAAGTTCAAAATGAGCCATCCTGCGGGGCCTGGTTGCTGGGAAGAAAGCAGTGTTCCCAGGCTGATGGCTGCCAACTCCAAACTTACACCGAGAAGTCCTGCTGCATCAGAAACGACAAATCTCATTTCTTAGGCATCCCCTTTCTGTCGTGTTGTAGAGAAGGCTGGCATGTTCTTCTGCAGCGTGCAAGTCCTGCACAGAATGGCTGCGACTGCATGCTGAGGGCATCTCTGCTGGGGATGCACGGACCTTCCCGTCAGTAGCTGATATGCAGGCATCCCAAAATTGGGTGTACGCTCCTCTGGAATGAAAAAACAAGGTAGTTTCAGTAGTGATGATAGTATCTGGTTGCGTTTGGTCATCACTGGTATCAGGGGCTGTTGCGCTTTATTATAGTAAGAAAAAGAGCACTGTGCCAGAGTCTGCTGTAGCAGAATTCTGCACTGTCTGTCTCCAGCCCCAGAGACAAGCCCAGATGGTAATTTACGGGCTTCAGAAGATATAAAAATGGCATGAGTACTGATTGTTTGAGGGAGCACATCCCTCCTTGTTTTGGTACTAATTACTGCTGGTTTTGTTTCACCGTTAGCCCACGTAAGTGCATGATGAACTACCAAGCATACGTGTGTTTCTCTCAGGTGGAGTGGTTTGGAGCCTGCTGGGAAGCGTAATGCACCTTCTGGCAGGGCTAATAGACTTGTTTAGCTTTTAAATGCAATTTACTAACCAATCATCTGCTAAAATATAGCATGCGCAGGTCTCAATTTATTACAGAATTGCTATTTTCCTCCTTATTTGGTTTAAGGATGTGTTTTTATGAATCCATTCGCTCCAAGTCAGGCAAGATATGTTCATGGAAAGGCTCCAATATGTTAATTGGTGTTTATTGAATACTTCAGCGTAATGTGATGAACAGGCATTGTGGATTGTAATTAATGCATTGACATCCAACTTCTATAGCTGAATGGAAGATGAAAGCAACTTATAACGGCCATAACACTCATTCATCTTGTGGTGATGCATGGACACCTACCGAGTCAGATAGCTTTTGGAGAGAGCAGAAATGCATTTTCTTTGTCTGACACGAGGGTTTGTGGCCATGGCTGGAGAGGGCTGCTAATGCACCGCCTCTTCCAGCAAGCAGCGCTTCCCTCCGGCGTTATGGAGCTCCCAGGATGGAGGCAGGCACTTAGGAAATGAGAAAACAAAGTGGGCTGCTGGCATGTAGGTGAGCACTGTGAGGGCTGCTGGTGTCCCCTCCTCACTGTGTGCCCCTCGCAGCCCCCGGCCTCTTCCCCAGTTCCCTTCCTCTGCTTCCTCGCTGACTTGAATTTGGTGGGAGCTGAGTGCATTGACAGGAGGGATTTGGCTCAGAAAGTCGGTTTTTTCCTTTCTTAAATGCAGTGAGAGTAACCCGCTTACTCCTTTGATGCATTAGCACGGGTGGCCTCTTGAACGCAGTGCATTAAACAAATTATATGAACTGCAAATAACGTGGTTTGTATTCTAGTACACAAACAGGACTCCCACAAATAAATAAACCAATGGCAAAAAGCAGCTTTTCAGATTTCCCTTTTCAAGCCCTGCAACTGGGCACTAATACAATTATGTCAAAAGTATGTTGAGCAGATAGAAGTAATGAACTGTTGGATTCCTTTTCTGTGAAAGCTCTTTAACAGAGGATGTTGGGGAATAAAAGATTTTCCCTGCAATAGGCATCACGGGTACAAGAGCTTTAAAAAAAATAAAGAGTGGCAGGGTAGCTTCCTTATTTTGACTCATGGGAGAAGACCAGCAGCTCCAAGCACTCGCAGATTAGCTTTCCTTTTGTTAAATGTGAGGCAAGGGAGGACTTGACAGGTGTAATTTCTGTCAAGGGGAAAACTTAGGGGCTTGGTGCCATGTTGTGCCGAACCATCGCTGCAGTGTTCCCATGTGGCAGCCGAGTCGCAGTTCTTCCATCAGGCTTTCAGAGAATCATTCAGGTTGGAAATGATCTCTAGGATCCCCAACCCCAGCCCACCCCACCGTGCCCACTGACCATGTCCCCAGGTGCCACATCCCCACGGCTCTGGAACACCTCCAGGGACGGTGACTCCCCGCTCCCTGTGCATCCTGTGCCCCTCCATCACCGCTCTTTTGGAGAACAAATTTTTCTGACTATTCACCTTGACCCTCCCCCGGTGCAAGGTAAGGCTATTACCTCTCATCCCAGTGCTTTGCAAGCATTCTTCTGCCCACAAAATAGAAAGTGCTTCAATAAGTGTTAATTGATCCACAATTTACTGTAACAAAAGAAACTTTGGAAGAAACATCAGGGCCTGTGGCAAAGCAATTTCATTGTTTTTCTGTCAGCGTTCTGGATAATTTACTTTGAGGACTAGGTACAAGTAGCTCATAGAAAAGGTTAAAATATCTGAGGCGGTTATGCTTCTTGTGGGGATTTTTGGTTTCCTACAGTTATTATAACGATTGTTGTAGTTATTAGTTTTTGTGGATGATGCCCCATAGGAATTGGATGGAGACGCCCAACCAATTTCACATTGGCTTCACAAGATGTCAGATGATAACCATTTTAAGTGGCTTGAAAAGCAGATTTGGTTCAGGTTTTTTTTGTGAATCTGTCACTTGTACCAAGTTTAGATATGAAGTGCAGATTCTGCATACACCCATCTGCTTTGTCTATTCCAGGTTTGAGCTGGTAAGACCTCTGGCTGTCTAATTCCACTGGCACATGCCTATAACTACTTCATAGTGAATAAATGAACTAATGACAGCCTAAAGGGATAGCGGCACAAGGAGCAACAGAAACTGCTTTTTTCTTATTTTTATCCTCTTTTTCATCAATACATTTATTTCATTATTTTGTTAGCAGCATTACTGCTGCCTCCAGCAGACGAGTAGTGCCCAGCAGTGCAGAGAGCAGGAGCAGCTTCCTCCCACCCTGCCTCTGTTGCCATCTCCTTGCCTTTCCCTGGCTTTGCCTGGCTGCCTTTCTCTCCTCAGTTAACTTGCATTTTTTCATACCTGTCTCTTTGTGCTCTGGATATGAAGAGGAGGGTTTTCAAATGGTGGCACAAGAGGAACGTGTGCAATTCCCATTTTAGCAAATGAAAGGATTTCTAAGCCTCCTCCTTGCATATCTCTTGAAAAAAATTGACCATAAATACCTTGGAGATGTTTTGAAAACGTCTTTCGTACATGGAAATTATCCTGTGTCAATAGGAGATGGGTCTCAGCTGTCAGGGGCTATAGCATCTCTCTACAATTCACAGCCAATGAAAACCTGGGAAGTTCTAGGGTAATTTATGTCTCATGTCTCACGGATCTCTTGCTAGTCAGAGTGAGAATGAAACTGCTTCACCATTGAAATCCCTTGTAACCATACCTGCTCCAGGACTTGTCACGGCCTCCTGTGGTTGTGGGCACTCTCCACTGTCCCTTCCCTGTCCAGAACAGAAAGGGATGTGCTGGTGTTTAAATAAGAAAGGCAGGAAGATTCCTGTGCTGCAAGCTCAACCTAGGCGGTTCCATAACAGCATTAGCTCCTTGTGTCACAGCAGGTGGAGATCTGGAAATAACACTTCTGGAGTTCTTCGCTCATTACGGTGGGCAGGAAATTGAGATCTGCACACAGAGTTCACATGGTGTAATTTTCTCATAACTGCTTTTTTGCAGCTTTTCACTGCATCGTCATGTGTCCGGCGCTGGCTGGAGGCTGTCAGTGGTCCCATGGAAGTGCCTGCTGCCAAGTGATGTGTCTTTGTTACAGCGTGTTAATTTGGGTTGGCTGTACTGTGGGAGAGGCGTTTCTTGGCAGAGAACAAGGCAGTGGGAAGAATCATCCCTAATGGAGAAAAAATATTCACCATTTCATATGCTCAAGTGAAGTTACAGTGTCAACATCACAATCTGGTCACGTCGCAGGGTTTTAGTTAAATGGAAGTGACAGGAAATTTCCTCGGATTTTGCCCATCATCTGAAGAAATTGGCTTGAGCCTGAGTTTGTAGAGCAAACACATCAAAATGAGTTTGAAGAAGTGCTGGAAATAGTCAGACAGAAGTAACTTTCCTGCCATTTCTTCTTAGTACTAATTCCTAAAATTGCCCGCAGGTTATTACTGGGAATCTTATTGCACTGCTTGAGAAATCTGTTGATCCTTGTCCTTTTGTTAATATGAAAAGCAAATACAAAACCAAGCTGATAAAACAGAAGGAAATTGGTGGATTCTGGAGCACAGGAGCAAAGTCCAGCAACTGAGTTCTTCCTCCACGCTCTCCCCCTGGTTTGCTTTGAGTTGCAGGGCAGCTGCTGTCTGAAGGAAAGGGTTCTGTGCCATGTGTAAGCTGTTGTTTTTCAGGAAAGTGTTTCTCTTTTTAGTCCTGTTTAACTTCTTTTTGCTTTTCCCACCCTCCAGAGGTGCTTGGCTCTTGGCAGTTATGCGGAGAGAAACCACCTGCAGCATTCCCACTGGGTTTAAAGATCCGCAGTGTCATCCTTTGTCCTTCAGAGAGGTGCAGAGCTTGTCCTCAGCCAGCGCTGCAGGGCTCTCCAGGGCTCTCCCATCAGCTCTGTAGCCTTGTCTGGGTGCTCCTTTGCAGTGACAGATCCTGAAAGCTGAAGTGTCTGTAATAGCGAGAGCGACCTAGAGGCTGAAGGACAGGGCTGTGAGGTTTTCAGCCCCCTTTGGCTACCAAGAAACCGTCGGACCAAGGTGCCAAATTTTGCTGTGATTGAAATGCCGAAGTTTTATTGCAGTATGTAAACATAACCTAAGCGTGGTCGTAAAAGTTAGAGGCTTTTAACCCTGCACCATGAGAGAACGGTTTGCCAAAAGAACGCGTCGTTTCATTGCTGTAGGAGGAAGCTGTGTTAGGCTCTTCTGTAGCTAATGACGGCAGGAGAAGATGAAGAAATCAGACAGAAAAGACTCTTCCAAAAAACAGCCTCTGAGGCGGCCTTCAGCCCGTGGGCCCTGCAGCACGTGGGGAGGCCGGCCTGCCTCCAGAGACAGCAGTGTACCTCACAGTAACAATAAGCAAGGGAACGCGGCGCTGTCTGTGCTCCGGGGCTGTGTCCTTAAATCAGTGAACCTGAATCTATGGGAGCGAACCACCTGTCAGTTCCCTCGGAGGGGATTTTTTAAAAAGCAGCAATGGTCCCTTAAATCACCAACCTTGTCACGGGAGGAAAAAGAATGGCTCTTTCCCTGTCGCTTTACCTGGATGGAAACAGTAAATAGGAAGAACAAAAAGATGTTTTTGTGAGCAAGCATTCCTGCAGGAGGGCAGGGAGGGGCCCACGTCTCAGTGTAACTCTGCTGAGCTTCCCACAGCACCTGGGAGCATCCCTGGGAGCAAACATCTCCTTGGGCACCAACGCCGACCCTCCCAGCACCAGTACTGACAAAGCAGTGTTACCTAGTGCTGATGGAGATGCTCCTTTGTGAGTGTAAGCAGATGCTCAGGTGTCCTTGTTAACTGCTGCCTTGTTATGTTCCTTTGTAATAACACTAACAGCAGTGACCGAGCTGTGAACGATGCTTTGCTTTCTGTGGTAGGACATTCTTGTTAATCACAGAATAGACGCTGCTCATCTGCTTTTATTTCATGAAAGATTTTAAAGAATAATAGTCCAAGCAATTCACCCAGTGCAGTTTCAGCATGTCTCACCGTGACTGTTTCAAATCTTTTGTCCCTGCTTCGCTCATCATTAAGATTCAGAGGTTCAGTCAGAGTATAGGAGATGAGGAGCAGCTGGATTGATCTGCCTTTAAGCTGTCTGTTCCCTTACAGAAGCCAAAAGCCTCCTCAGCTTCTTCCTGACCCAACCCAGAGAAAATGCCACTTCATTTGTTTGCTCTCCTTGCATCCAGACATCATAATGCGAACTAATTAATCCTGATGCAGCTCACGTGGCAGGATGCAGCCCTTGCTGGATTGCTCTGTCGCTCCAAGCAGAAGGAACTTGCATGGATGCTTAACAAATTGGCTGCTCAGCTTTGTGTGGAGTACTCATTTTTCTTTCAGACTTTTTTTTCTTGGAGGGATGAAAAGCTTTCAATTGGCTTCTTCTTACTGCGTCTGTGGACAAGTGGAAATATATTAAGAGAGGACACAGAATTTATCTTTACTTTATTTGCATAAAAATACAGTTCAAGCCAGTTTCTTTCTCCGGAGAGGTTTTCCATAGTTTAATTCTCCCCAGGGACAGCAGTACCATTACCAAAACAAGCAGAGCTACGTTAAACTGGTGCATCTCGTAGCATGGCAGGGGCTTTCCCTGCACGTGTTCTATTGGTCTCTGCCAAAGTTTTGGTAAAAGATGCACACCGTGGGCATGTGAGGTACAGGAAGCTCTGTCCAGCACTGAAATAGGAAAGCATTTGCCCTATTCCTTAATTACGTTACTTAGAGGAATATCCAACAGTAGTAGATTCTAAATTTATGTTTCCTCTCTTGCTTGTTTGCCTTTGCCAATTATCCCTTTTAAAAATGTAGCTGCTTTCCTGTCTTTATTACGTGGTGCTTACTCATTACCTAAGAAGTACAGAAATCTGCAGTTTTCTTTGGGAGTTTTGACTTTTTAATTAGGTTTTGTTGGTGCTTCTGTCAGAGAACAGCTCCACTGGAGATCTGCCTGGAGACCAGGGGGAATGAACACATCCAGCTGTTCTAACAGCCGTGCTCTGAGAATGCAGCGAGGCAATTCTGCCATTGTTACCACTTTATATGTACTTATTGTGTGTCTGTCAGCTCTTTTAAAAGGCTCAGTTCTTCACAGCTTCATTAAGTCCTGCCATCTCCTCCCACCCCTCCCCCCCCATCTCTATTTAGATAGATTGGGCAGATCTTGTTAGCTTTCTCATGGTGATGATGGGGACCAAAAAGTCATTTAAACATATTTGGCAGGCCATACATCTTAATGCTATCTAGTAATAATTCAGCATAAAAAGAAGTCTCGTGCCTGTGAGCTAAATGAAATGAATTTCGGGCTCTGTGCTCCCTGCGGGCCAGGCTCCCCTTATCTCACTTCTCGTAAATGAGGTGTGCAGTTGAGCTGTGTAACCGAGATGGAGAAATGATGTTCAGGACTCTTTGCTGGGGAGCCATGGGATGCCCTTAGGAGTGCACGGGCTGCTCATTGACTCTGTGGGGACATGCCGCCTGCTTCATGGACTTCTTCACACATGCTGTGAACTCAAAGTGAGCACTGTGCACCAGGACTGAACCCAAACACAGCCCCAGAGCTCCTGCAGCGGGATCATCCAAGGGTCAGTGCCTGCAGGGCGTCCCTTGCTTGGTCCTTTGTTCTTCTTGCTCCATGTTGGGATGCTCTGCCTGGAGGGGTGGTCCGAGAGTAGAGCTAGGATGCGGGGTCTCATCCTTGGCCAGACGGGGTGACTTTGCCTTTTTTGCCCCGTACTCTGTCGTTTCACAGTGCTGCCTGCGTGTTGAGGTTCAGTTACTAGTGCTAGGTCCTTGGCAGCAGTGCATCCCTGACCTCTACCTCTGCATTAATTGCTATCGGTGCAAGAGGAAAGGTTGTTCCATGCCAGTCAAAGTAGTTTTCCAATGGCTTTGACCTTTTGAGAAAGAGTTCTGTTGGAAAGGGGGAACATCCCGCAGTGTGCCAGCATCCTTCCTCATCTTCCTCAGTCGGCAAGTCTGGCACTGAGGTACCCACATCAGTTTGAAGCCCGGATTTCTGGCTTTTCCAGGATTATTGACGCTCAGAAGAATTGCAAAAAAAAAAAAAAAAAAAAAAACCCACATCATTATGATGTTCTCTTCAGAACTGCTGTCCATTTCCCTCTTAAAAGGCCGAGCACATCCATTGCAGATGCAGCGGGAAAAATACTTCTCTATGATGTAATGTTGAGCTGGGGCCAAAGTCGATCTGTTCCAGGGGGCAAAAGAAAGCCAAAACTAATGGTGGGAGTTGCTGTCGTGATTGGATCAGCCGTGTTGCAGCGAGGTTTGTTCCCGGTGGAGCTGGTGTGGCTGAACACTAAACAGTCCTCATCAGCCATTGCTTCCGTGGAGGCGATGAGCTGGTGCTGGTGTGCAGACCCTCTGGAAGATGCTGCTGTACCCAAATCTGATTTTCCAATGAAAGAAAGTAATAAACAGGATGTGAGCAGCCACGAGCCGGCAGGGATGGCAGCCAGGGTGCTTCTGTGCTCAGAGAGTCTGACGCGCTGTTCATCACCTCTGCTGCAGGAGTAGGAGCTGAGGTATAAACAGGGCACAGACATTTTTATTACTGCGCCATCAAACCCTGCCCAGGGAGATTTAAGGCATTATTGCTGGAAGTAGCACTTGGTGTAGTCAAAGAAGCGCCTAACCTCAGTGAGGAAATTATCCAAGCTTCTTGTTACAATGAAATTTATTTTCCCAGCATTAAATAAAAAGGGAGGACGTGTGTGTGGGGTGGGAGATGTGCCACTCCCAGCACATGGTGTGCTGCTCCCCACTGTCACGCAGCTTTCATTCCAGCTGCATCCTCCTCCCGGGAGTTACGTTACTGTCTGGGGCAGCAGCTCCTTCTGGGTTGCACTTATTTATATGAGCCACACAAATCCTGGAGTTTTATTACGGCTCACGGGCAGTGCCATGGTGGCAAGGAGCAGAAATGCCCCATGCTGCCAGGTGCTAAATTATAATACCCCCATGTGTGTTAAGATTGCACTTTGGTTTGGTGTGTTAAACGCATGAAATGTGTTAAACATTGCCCAGCAGCCAGCTGGAAGTCAGGGTGTGGGCTGTGATGGGGCTCTGGCTGCTGGGCTCACCCTTACAAATGGATGGGAAACCATCCCCAGCCACCAAACAGCCGTGACAGGCAATGAGGACATGTTGCCTGCTCTAGGGTTTAGTTTTTGCTGCCCTGATTTTCAGTGTTGTTTCATCAATATTTATTCTCCTCCTTCCTTTCAACTCCATTTCGCCATCAGCCTCCATTCTCAGTCTTGCAGCTTTCAGCAGTGATTTGGATGTTGCTGCAGGATTTGGTCCACTTGTAAAAAAAAAAAAGTTGCGAGGCCAAAAATCCTGGCGTATTCCAAGTGTCAAGTCTGATGCCAGATTGCACGTGTTCTCCTGCGAGTGTTGCATGGCTGTAAAAGCCAACCACCCAAAAAAGAAAAAAAAACCTCACACTGAAAACTGCACACAACCAAAACCCTGAGATTAATATGGCAACATAAGAGAATAGAGGCGCGAGAGAAAGGATTTTGGCTCTATTCTCCTTTTGGAAACTTCATTATCAAGTTATGGGGCTTTGATTTTTGTATTGATTTCACATAGAAGACACTCGGATACGACAGTGCTGCCAATCATATTAAACCCTAGGATGGATGACTGCAAAAATGTAATAAGGTGATGGTTACAGCTTACATTTCTAATGAAAACTTCCACTAATACATAGAAATCCATAATGAAATTGCTTCTTAAATGAATTGTTATTCAGGAATTTTCTGATTAGTATAAATCCCCTGTTATGTCATACCCCAATTAAATTAGACAGGATATTATTTTATGTAAGATGGTAATTAAGTAAGCTGGAATTTGGCCAAGTAGCCATAGTCTATACCTGGACTGCCAAGAGATATATGAGACTTCTAGTATTTGCAGTCAGTTGAGAACTGCCTGAGTTTTCCATTCATCCGGAAGACGATGCATGACCTCCGCTTTCATTCCATCCGATGAACTGGGAACGTTGTCACCACTCTGTAAAAACTGAAGACACTGGGAAAAACCTGAATCAATACCTCTAAGAGGAACTGTGGCCGACACAAGGTCAGTGTCAGCATCCATGCTCCTCGTTAACATGGGAGAGCCGACCGAGGGCTCCTCGGTGGCTCCCACCTTTTAGGTTTACTTCCTTCAAACTCTGCTCTGGCTGTGAAACATCACCTGCGCTTTTGTGGTGTTGCATCCAGGTTTGTGGTTTTTTTCCGGTTGTAAAAGGAAAAAGGTGATGGTGAGATGTGGTGAGGTACAATGTGGTGAGGTGTGATGAGGTGTAGTGCGGTGTGGTGAGATGTGAGGTGAGATGTGAGGTGCGATGTGATGAGATATGGTGCGGTGTGGTGAGGTGAGATGAGATGTGTTGCGCGTGAGCTCGTGCCACGTGTAGGCCGGGGCGGTGCCGCAGCCAGGAGGGCTTGGAGTCAGGAAGATAAAAAGGTGTCTGGAATCAATACTTTCTGAATTAGATTTCTTTTTTTATAGGATTAAAAATGTCTCATGAGTGACCCAGAGGAAAAATGTAGACTGGAGGCGAAGTAGAAATGATTACTGTATCTAATAACTTCCAGGTGTCCGGCGGTGTTGGCAGTGAAAGGGGAAAGCGCCGGTGCCTGAGCGTGACGCGTTATTAGCTTCAGAGCGGTGGTTTTGTCTTTGTTTGGTTTGCTTCCTCTGTAATTGGTGCAAAAGCAATTTTTGCCAGAGAACTGTTGTATTTTTTTGGAGAATAATTTTATGAACGTTACGATTTTTATTAGTTACTAAACAGGAGGAAGGTAGCGTGTTTTCGAATGCAGCTGTAAGTCCTTCGAGTTGTGGGCTTTGCACTGAAAGAAACCACATCATTTACACAGCGGTGTAAACGAGCACACCAGGTTGCTGGGCCACGGTGTGCTGTTACAGGGCGGGATGGCAAGCCTGGTGTGGATCTTTACGGAGTTAATAGATTTGCTACAAGCGTACTTTGATACCAGCATCATCTAGCTCCGAGTTGCCCAACGTCACAGTATTCCATTCCGTCATTCAGCATTAAATATGACAGGTCTGTGTCCTGCCCCATACCCAAAGTCACGGGATCTGTTGTGTGCAGCAGCTCGTTGCTGTCAACAGCTGAGATGTTTTATAACCTTGCAGAAAATAAAAAGTTAGACTCAAATGTTATCAAAAAGCACCCAAAATGTTGAACTTGTCAGCATGTATTTGCTTAGATCCCTGTGAATACAAACCTTTTGGTTCTTTCTCTGTCTTTAATAAAACCAAATCCCCTTTCTCACCTGGCAGCTGTCAGCAACAGGGAACTTTACCCTTCAGATTATCGCTTATTGAATCTTCAAGAAATTGAATTGTTCATTATATGTGTCAGCTGTAGTTTACCAGAACGCTTCTGTCCCTCCAGGAAGGAGCTGACTGCTCTAATCGTATAAGTCAGTCTAAAATTTTGGAAATCCATATGCAGCCCTACAGCATGTCTATGCCTTTTCATGTTATTGTAGGAAATGTATTGAGTGTACATCACTGCCCATCACCCATAAAGTGCAGGCTCAATTTAGAAGCTGAAAATATATTTTTAATGAGAAGAAAGGCTTTCTTTTTATGAATGCCTTGCATTAACCTTTGCCTTTTCTCTTCTGATGCCCATCTCTCTTAATCTAGACTTACAATTCACACGCCCTCATTTGTATCCCAAACAACCAACCTTCCATTAATCTGAATTTGCTGGACCTGACTCTCTCTTCCACATAATTTTGGGAAACTCCATGAGGACCATCCTCTTCATTGTGTGAGCAGAGTATGCAGTCAGCAGCCGATGCTCGCAGCATGCCCTGCTTTATTCCCAGCTCAGGTTGGCTGACGCTGGTTTTCCCAGTGCAAAGACTCTCCCAGCTCAGGTCAGACTCCGGACCATCAAAGAAAGCACTGCAGTACTTAACTGGTAATATTTCAAAACAAATTACCTGATTTGCGGCGGGATTGTTAGTTCTCGCTGTGCACGACATCAATGGAAACTATTTCAGAGTTGAGTGATCACATACACTGCACAATACACACCGCTTGGCTTATTATAATGCCTTGATTCAGTGGAAGATAGTATTTCGTGAGCAGCGTGTGGGTTCTTTAGCAAATATTTTATATGAAAGAATGTAACTATGGAGCTACAGAAAAGGAAACTTAGAAGGATTCGTATATCAGGCCTGAAAATCAGATAAAGATTCAAATCCGAGCTCATTCAACATGACAAAATCCTTTTTTACTTTTTAGTGATTATGGAAAATAAGTGTCGTGGCAGTAGCTTCCATAGCACGAGAAACCCTGTAAGAATAGAGAAGGTGGTTAGCGGAGGTCCTAGCAGGAGCATATTCTTCACAAATTGAAGAGGGATTTATGAGAGTGAGTGGAAGGAGCGAAGTGGGAAGCTCTGCACATCAATTAAAGGACTCAGCCATCCGCCTGTGTGCATCGCTGGGACCTGCCAAGGGAGCCACGTGGCGCTTTGCCATGCATTTTGCAGAACGCTTCTTTGTTGGGAAATGAGGACATTGGTATGGCAGAACTTTGGTTGCTTTGGGAGACCTTTGAGCTTTCTGCTGGTGGGAAGCAATGGGAAGTGTGTCAGCAAGTGGGGTGCATGTGAGCCCGTAATTATTGGTGTTAGCATTGCAGGTAACCAGCACCACTGGCACTGGGCTAATGAAGACGTTCCCACTCTGAGGGAACTAGCAAGATCTCAGCTCTTCTCAGATTCCTTTTTCTGCGTCCCGGCCTTGTTTATCCTCCTGACCTGCTTTGGATACCAAAAATAGTTCCTGTCATGGAAGAAAAAAAATGGTTTAAGGTTCTTTTCCATTGAATCAGCAAACAGATGGAGTGCATTGCGTTGAGAGCTCAGCAACAGAAGTGGAAAACGATGGGTTCCCAGGGGCCGGAATTAACACTTAGGACTCTTTATAGCCAGCTGCAGCAGAATGATCTGAGCCTCATACACATACGTGTCTGTGTGTATATATATATATATATATTTGACTTGTTGAAACATTCATAATGCTAACTGTGATCTCCCATGCTGTTTCGAGATGTTCTCTTGAAACCTTCTGCACAATTGTGGACACGTTTATTTTGCAACTCTCCGTGTAATACGGAGTCGGTTAAAAATGTGTGGTGCTGTAGAAGCAAGAGCTGTGCAAGTGAAACAGCTGCTGTGAGCGATGCCATGGCTGTTCGGAGGCATTATCATCTCCTAAAGTCAGTGCTGGAGAACTTGTAGTAAAACTTGTTGTTTTATCTGGCAAGAATTATGTGCCTGATATGGACTACGAGCTCTGATGGTGAAGTCCTACGACATGACCCACAGCTGTTTTCTCACTCCTTATTCATTCTAGGCCAGTAGAACTGCTGTAGGACTCTGTGTATTTTTCTTATCTCATGAGAAACGTTGCCATTTGGAGTAAATATTATTCTGTTTCTAATGGGCTTGAAATTCACTTCAAGTTTTCCAATTACGTATTTCATTTATTTCATGAATGTGAAATGACACTGCAGAGAGCAAAGTTGTGAGCTGGCCTGCGCCGAGCTGGAAAAGGGCTCACTTCTGCGTTTTGAATTTAAACACGTGGAAATTAATTAATGAAATGGAAGCTGTTCGCCATGAGATGCCTTGCATTTCTCTGGCTAAGAACCAGGTGCACCAGGAAAAGAAAAAGTTGGTCCGCAATGGCTTGGTCTAGGAGGTGTTGTAGTGACCTTAGCAGTGGCTGGTGGTGTGCTTGGCCCCACTGTGGGGACAGGAGGAACACACAGAGCTGGTTTGTGCTGCTCGCTGTTGTGCAGCCGGCATGAGGATCCGACCCAATAAATATTTTAGGACTGTAATAATTACTGATGGAGCATATGGAGCTCCGCAAAGCCCGAGACGGTCTGTAGACTCCTACAGATTGTATTGTAATACATATGTTAGAGCTGTGATATTAAAAACAAGCTTTTCACAGATGAGCTTGTAGTGTTGCTTCTCTACTTGAATTGGACTCAGTGCTGCTTGTGCTGTGCAATTCAGTTCAAGAAAAGGATTAAGGAGGGTTACTGAGAGTTACTGCAGCCTGGGTGCCTTTGCACTCGGTACAGAAATACTTGTTGTGTTGTTCCTAACCTACTTCGTCCTCAATGTTTACTTGCCAGGATGTCTGGCTTTGATTCTCAGGTCTCTTTTTCCTCTGTTTGCTCCTCAAGATCTATGTCCATTTTTAATTGTATCTGCATGGTTCCGCCTGCCAAGCTGCTCTTTAGTGCAGTTATTGAATTAATTACACAGTTTTGAAAAGCAAAATGTCTTGCTGTTCCCGTCTTCAATCCAGGGAGTGGTACAGGAGAGCACCAGGTGATGCTGGCCATGCTGTCACCTGCGTTTCAATGTCCACGGGGTGGCCAAGCACAGGGCCACGAGGTGGGAGGTCAGGAGCACGAGAGCAGATTTTCTGTGCTGCTTATCCTCGCATCGTGCTGATGTCAGTGCTGGGCATTGCCTGGCGGCCCTGAAGTTGATGGGAAGTGTTAGTCCAAATCCTTAAAAATCTGTGTGAGAGAACAAATAACCAAATCTAGAACAGCAGAAAGATTAGACCGTGCTGGTTTAAAATTCTGCATGGAGGCACATGAGCATGTTCCACCAGCTGAACTGCACGTCTCTGTGCAGGTAGAGGCTCCGTGACATCATTCACCCATCTGCTGCTGCGTGCTGGTTGCAGACAGACCTGCAGGTGTGCGTGTACGAGTGCTGCTCACTGTCTGAATTTGCAAATCCAACACAGATCTGGGGAGGATGAACCTGGAGATGGGCTGCCGTGGTCCCACTGCACAGTAAGGAGCAGCGCTGCCTTTGAACGCAGAACCTGAGTGTTGGGAGGGTTTGTTCTGCAGAATGAAAAGAGAAATTAGAGCTCTTTGTTCGGTGATCACAAAGGAAAAATGCCCGTGTCAGAAAAATGCATTCACATCTTTGTTTTTCATTTGTGCATGAAAAAGATCAATGAAAACAAATGCTCGGTGGAAGCATTACGGGTGATGAATTATTTCAGATATCTCTTTCACAAAGCATAGGAAGCAGTCGGGTGAGACCCAGCAGCCAACTGTCCCCGTGGTTCAGGTCCTAATAAAATCTTAAATCCATGGTTCTTCCCCAATCTCGCATGCACAGAAAGAAAGAAAATTTATTTCATTTCAAGCTGGGAATTTTATCTTTTAAAACATGGCGAACTGATTTACAAGGTTTCTCCTGTAAGTCCCTTACAGTAAATTACCTGTCACAAGGGTCGTGGATCCCTGTCTGCATGTTTGAATAAAATGAGTAACAGATTTACAGCATTAATAATGGGACTGTCTTTGGAAAGCTCTCAATTTGCAACAGTGAGAGTGGGAAGATGGCAGCCGGGTTATTTAGCACCCTGCCCATCCTTCTCCTGATGTTGAGAGCACAGTGCAGTTGCTGATAGCTGAAGGTGTGCTCAGGTGCATCGACCTTTACTGGAAAACCTAAAAATCCTCTTCCCTGAAGGGAGTGTCAGCACTGGCAAAGCTTGGGGACAGCTGGAAATGCAGAACCTTTGGCTGGGAGAGGAGGGCAGTGTGTGGCAAACAGAGTGAGTCCATAAGGCTGTGCCCATCTTTATTTTTATTAGTTATCCTGCAACCAGAGAAAATGTGCTGGCAAAGCCCCCGTTGTGCCTCTCATCTCTATTGTCTGAACAGAATCATGTTAACAAAGGAGCACAGGAGGAGCTGTTTTTTGACATCCCCTTCTTTCCAATTGGAAGAAGAGACCGTTGTCCAGTGTAGAGGTTGTACCTCTGTCAAGCCCTACGCTGGAACATTAACGTGCCATAAATTAACCAAATATTGGAAGAGCATAGGAGCAGTCTTGTCATTGTCCCCAGTGACTTCTCTGAATTCAGAGTTCTGTTCTTCGTCCCAGCCATGAAGCTGGGACCCTGCCCAGCACAGAGCCTGGTGCGGAGCAGCAGGGCGTGATGCTCAGCACGTGAGCCCAGGAGCCATGTTCTCATTTTTTTTCACCCAATTCTTCAGCTGACAAAAAGCCCCAAATCAACCGACTGATTCCAGCCAAGGAGATGGAATTTGTTACCGTTCCTGCAGAAATGGAAATAACGAAATTGCTATTTTAGAGCCTCTCTTTAATAAAATACACTATCATTGGGCTAACATTATATCTCTGCAGAAATTCATATACTCGTGTGTACATCTCTGAAATTAGACTGGTGCACTTGAAATAAAATCCTGCACTTTATGAACAATTCCAGCTGGGGCCTGCTGTAATGATACTTCTATATCAGGCGGGGATAAGTGTCACCGCCAAATAGAAATAGCTGCTCTTCCATGCATACGCGGGCCATTGTTTTATATAAATGTGTGCTGCGGAGCCCTGGTGACATGGCCTGTATATCTTACTCATCTGAAGGGAGTTTACATTTCATTCTCGTTTATCTGTAAACAATCTACACAGCTCCACGGCAAGTGAAAGATGGATAGAGTCACTGATGGGAAATTTAATGCACATCTGAAACGCGAGCCAACATTCAGATGTACATCCACTCGTTTCTTGCCAAATCAGCTTGCTAGAGGTTCAGAAAAAGCTTGGTTCCTCGAGACAGAGCAGTGGCTTGGGCAGGGTGCCTGCAGGAAGGGGCACAGGGGGTCCAGGGCTGGGCACGGCCGCCTCTGTCTGTACCTGTGTCGTTCCTCCAGGCCATCTAGGGGCAACGCACTGCGTGGCTGGGGGAGCTGGACCCTTCCATCCTGCAGGAGTGAGCATCTTTCTGCCCACCTGGGGCATTTCTCTCTGTTGAACTTCATGGAGCTCCTGGTAACCGACTTCTGCAGCCCATCGAGATCCCTTTATGGAGTTCACGAAAGCTCTTCTGATCCCCTCGTTGGGTCACCAGGTACAATACGGCTGATAGCAGCTGAGCTGGTTAGATGACATCTTGACCTTTTTTTTTTTCTCTTGCTATTTCTGTTGTGCCCTAATGAACCTCTGGGATGCAAGTCCCATCTGTAATGCGCAGTGGTCTGTTCTGTCCTGTCCTGCCTCTTGGCTGTGTGCAGTGGGCAGCTCTGGGAAGGAGAAACCCATTGGAAGCCCTGAGGCTTCCCTTGGAGCTTTCCCTGGTCCTTCACTGATATCGCTTCTCAGTACCAGTAGCATTTAGGGCGTAACTGTGAAACGTTCAACAACAGTGTAATAGAACAGGAGGCATTTGCTGAAATTGGTAATTAATCTTTGATGCACTGATTGGGAAAGCTTTCCTGTGTTCCTGTGAGGTGGGATGGGAGGTGCTGGAAATGCCTCCAACATAACAACCAGGGAAGAAATTCCTGGGCTACAGTGATCACCCTTCAGACTGGAACTTCCTTCACAGGTCAATGAATTCACGATATCAGAGGCACACACACAAACAAGAAAGAGGGAAGGAAAGCAGAAGAGACCTGCATTATGAAAAATAGGAAAAAAAATGTCTGAACAATTGCTTTAATAACTTTGAAATTATTGATTTTGGAAGCCTATCTTTGATGGAGAGCACAGCAGATTCCCTTTGTGTCATTTCACCAGAAGCTGGCTGCATCCATATTTATTTAAAAAATCTACAAAAACAGCAGTGGGGGAACTGCACCTAGAGCTTCCCCTGCTAGGTGCCATTAATTTCTGAAGAGCGGAGCCAGTGGAAAGTAAAGCAACATAAGCATCTTTGCAGAGTGGGATGGTTGCGTATCATTCACTGCTTGCACTTTGTTGTGCAGTTTGAATACAGGCATGTTGGCACCTGGCTTGGACATGTTTTCTTGGAGGTGTACGTAGCCGTGTGCCTAGTGCAGGGGGAAGGACAAGAGGAGCAGGCTGGGAGGGACATAGGTGCCTGGCGAACATAGGAGAACCATTGCAGAGATGGGCAGGGTGACCTTTCCAGCATCTCTTGGCTGCATCGGGGCTGGAGGATCTGTCCCTGCACGGCTGCTCCTGCAAAGGGGAATGGCTGCACGAGCCAGAGAGCAGAGTGCCCTCCTGTGCTCATCGCTGCGTGCTCCAGCAGCGCTTCTCTGGGAGGTGGTGTCCTTCTCTGACAGGTCACTGGCGGGGGGGTTTGCACAAAGGGTTTGTGTTTCACGCTTCTGAATGGAGAGAAAATAAAGAAGGATTGGAAGATTTTGCCTGCAGACAGAACTCATGTACTTTGCACTTTGTTTGCATGTGCTGGAAGGTTTTGCTGCTTTCTGTATCTGGGCATATCTGAAGTAAATGACATAGTTGCACTGGGATACAAGAATCATATGGATGCGAGTTAGTCAGGTTTGAGACAAAGCAAGTTGGAGCAATATCAGTCATCTTTAAACCAGGATAGGCAGTATGGATGTGAGAGAGCTTCTGCCGGGATAGGGGACTGCATAAAGAACGACCGCCACGCTGAGAAAGTCCCGAGCAGCCTCAGGCTGCCCCTGTGCCCTCCTGCTGCTTTGTGGGGCAGCTCCGTCCTGAACGACCTCTGCAGCGTCTGTCCACGCTCAGCATCCATGTCGCAGACTCGTGCGTGTGCAGTCTGCCTTGTGACAGAGCTGGAGGTAACGACAAAGGAAGAGAAACCCTCAGACAACGCTGCAGTAGTTGATGCCATCCAGAAAATTGTCATGGAATACCAACATTAATGCCACACTTTCAGTGCTGTTAGCAGTCCCAGAGTGGTCTTTCTGTATCGTGCTAGTTGATGAAATACCCGCACCGAGTGTTTTGGCGTATTTGCAAACCTCCTGCCACCTGGATCTGAATCAAAATAACTCTGCTTTCAGTGGAGTAAGGAATTAGGCGTGCCTAAAATATTAAATTTCCCCAACAATTTATATTGCATTATTTTTAATTACATTAGAGTTCCTGCCACGTAATTACCCTGCAAATGTGTTCCTGAGTTAAAGATGTGCAGATTTGTTTTGCACTGCAGTCTGCTATTCCCAAAGCCAAACGCTACTTTCTGGTAGGTTTTATATGCAGATGATTTAGGTGGGAAGTTGGTTAGACCCTTCCATACACGCTGTGACTCTGACAGTGGTGCGGGCCCCGGTGAGGTGGTGCCTTCCCCTGGAGCCGCTGCGTTGCTTGGCTCACACCGAGTGCTGCAGGGTTTGGGTGGGCTGGAGCACAGCCACAGGGGAAGCACTGCTTTTGTTTTTTGTTTTCCCAGGAAAGAGGCAAATGGGGCTTGAACAGGAGTGTGCTGGGAAGGTCACCTCCATGGCTGTCGCTAAGGTGGAACGATAATGTACCACAATTAAAAATAGAAAAGCATAGAGGAAGATAGAGCTGGTTCCTGACTTGGCCAAGGGCAGGATCCATCCCTTGGTTTATTTTCACGGCCACACCAAGTTCCAGTCTGTGTTGCTGCTTCAGTGTGTTTCTGTACACATTATGTGTAGCACCCAGGCAGCAGCTCTCCATGGTGCCCTGCGGTAGATAAAGATGAAGCGATGCCTATAAAATGTGATGTTTGCTTGCTTGGTTGTCTTCTGGATTAAATGATCATAACTTAAAATTAGGCTATTCCAATCTATTACACGCGGAGCTGTTAATTTAATTTCATTACGTTATTGCTTGTCCATTCAAGTAGCATGCACGGTCCTTTCCGAGAAGTGTGACACTAATAACGTAACTACAGTGAGAAAGGAAATTAGCATTAAGATGTTATGTGATTTTTCTATTGATCCTTCATTAGAGCTTCTCAGGGGTCTGCTGCTGACACAGGGGGACGTCGTGGGCACAGGAAATGAGCTGCTCGGGGTCTGAGGAAGCAAAATTGCCTTCAGCATTGGCAGAGGCTGAGGAGATTCTGAGCAAACTTCCCTCTGCTCCCAGCGGTCTGATGCATGGCTGTCGATTGCAGGGAAGGAGGTAAATTGTTCCCTTGGTACTCAGGTGTGATTTAATGATTCTGCTAGAAAAGTGGGCATTTAGGACAATTAAGTGTGAGGGTCTGACCTGGGAATGTCACACGGTGAGAGGTGTTGGACGCCTGCAAGAGTGGCATTGCCCAGAGTTAGAGGCAAACCTTCCCTTTATTAATTCAGTGTTACTCTCCAATGCTGTGGGATTGTGGATCCCTTTTTGTTCTCAAACCGTTTTATTTAAGGCTGTGCGATGAGAAAAAAAAAAAAAAAAACACTCCAGAATCTTTCATTTACCTACTAAGAAATGTGCGCTTCATTCCTGGATTTGGGGTTTCCCTGCACTCATGCAAATTTAATGAAAACAAAGCGGTAACATCCAGCGGGGCCTTCGTGCTGAATTGCTGCTTCCATATATTGCTGGGATTTAAACACTCTGCAAGAGCCGTAACCGGAAAGTTAGACGAGCGCTTTGCTTGAGCAGCAGTCTGCTAATGAGATCTCCAGGCCTTGAAGTAACCTTGTCTGGGGTGTGCATAGGTTTCTACAAGGAAATTCTTTAAAACCTTCCTTCATAATCTCGGTCTGGAATTTGCTTCAGAGGGCTTTGACACAGCAGTAAGAACCACGCTGTAATATTTGTAATATTAAATGTGCTGTGCCCAATAACATTTATCACTGTCACAGTGATGATCTGCCTCTAATTAGGAAAAAGCAGAGGAATCTATCAGCGCTCAGTCCCCCTGCAGAGGTGGGGTCCGTTAACCTCACATCCGAACCCCCCCCCAGCAGAAGCGGCGCGTTGTGATCAATCCGTGCAGCTCTCTCTTGACACCTGCAAGGTGCCAGCGCGGGGAAACTCATTAAAATGTGTTTTTTCAATTTCTGATGCAAATTGCCATGCAGTGCGCTCCAGCAGTTAAGGATGGCGCGGGCATTCACCTGGGCTCGCACCCAGGCTGCCAGCACGGCTCTCCTGCACCCATCCACCTCTGGCTCTGAGCGCAGAGCACCGAGCTGCGCTCCGATGGCAAAGAGTCACAGGGGCACGTGTGGTTGTAAAGATTTCCAGAGATTTATGGAGCGGGGTTAGATTTGTTTGCTGATTTATTTCAGGCTCAAAAACCACGGATAAACAAAGCACCCATGACTGCGCTAGAACAAATTGAACCTGAGCTGCAGCGAAGGGCTCAGCCGTGCTGGAGCTGAGCCAGGCGGGTGCTCCTCTTGGTCCCATTTGCTGCTTGAGGAGAGCAGGGCAAAGAATTGGCAGAACAACATCCACCGGGGCCGGGGGCGAAGTTAACCCCTGCAGTATCCCTGCTGCGGGTGTGGTGGGTCGGCACGCCGCTGCTTTGCTGGGACAGGTATTTCAGTGCAGGTTCCATAGGCTGTACAGCAAAGCTTGCTTCCTTCCCTATAGATGGCACACGGAGCAGGCAGACGTGCTGCCCGTCTGCGTGGGGCCGGAGCAGCAGGAGCCAGCCTCCAAGTTGGACTCCATCTGAGCCCTGCGCCTACCCAGAACCCTTTTGAAAATGTGGGAACAGCTTGCTGAAGGCTCTGCTTGCGAGCGTTTAATATTTAAATACCTTTTAATCATCCTCATATCCTTGTTATCGCCTACACATGCTGCCAGTCTTTGTGGACACAAGGGGACCGAGGAGGCTCAGCTGCAGGCTGCTGCTCCTGCGCGGATGTGTGCAGTGGGAACATCACCCGGCACAGCGACGCCAGCAGGAGCAGAGCAGTGCTCACAGCCACCCCCAGCACAGGGCGGGGAGAATGCAAAGCAAGACCTTTGCAAAAGCAGGCCTTCCACCGGCTGATAAGGGGTAAAATGTAATTTGATGTTTTTCTGAAGTAACACAGTGAGTTGCATTACTGTCTGAAAAAGGCAACGAGGCTACAGTATTCCATTAATAACGAGCGGGGAATAAATTACCTGCAGATGACATTTTGTAATTGAATCACAATCTAATATCCCGGTAATATATTACAATAATAAGAATATTATGATGATTAAAAGATATTTAAAACTTCAGCCAACAGAAATGCTGAGACCCAGCGCTGGGTAAAAGACAGATGATGTGTATGTGTTTCGCTGATTCTCAAAACCAGGCAGGTAATTTGATGGGTTTTGGCTCTGCGGTGTCATAAAGTTCCTCTCTGATGTGTGCTTGAAGCCTGTTTGTTGTCAGTTCTAAATGTTTCTTCACAACAACAGCGGCACCGGGGGCGACCTTAAGTGCAAGCATAAGATGTAATATCTTCTGCATACATCTAGCACGGTGCGTAAGAAAAGCTCACGTGGGGAACCGTCGCTTAGTCCCCAGTTCTTCTGGGAGAAGACTGGGTGCTCAGCACCAGAGCCGGAATCATTGGACCGAGAGAGGGGGGTTCTGCTGGTGTCGGTGATTTCATGGAGCTTGTTAATCTGTTACACCGCTGACTTGCCCTGGCAGAGCAGCCGCGGGTCCGTGACGCTGTGCTGAGATCCGTGAGGCCCAGCACGGCTGCGTAGTTGGGGAGTGCTCGTGCTCTCTCAGTGTGATGGAAACATCTTGTGTTTGCCCTGGGGATTTGGTGAATCACTCCAGCAGAGCCGTCCTACGCGTCCGTCTGTCTCACGCGCTTCCATCACCCGTCACGTTAATGAATGGCAGGTAATTGTGTGAGGGCTGCAGGTGGAAGGAGCAGGAGACCCTCCTGAGCGCTGCTTGGTGTTAGTGAGCTTGGCGGTTCGCTCGTTAGCAGGAATGCAGCAGTCTGCGAAATCAAATGCGTATAAAATCAATGTTTTGTATTGAAGCCCTGAAGCGGACCTTCCTGCCTGGCTTCGATAAGGGGCACAGCGGCATCCCTTTGGAAGCTCCCTGCCAGGAACATGGCACAGCGACATCCAGCCCCTTCCCACCCCACACCCTTCAGGTTTAACACTAGGAGAAGTTTCTGCTCCAGAAGAGTGGTCGGGAACTGGCACAGGCTGCCCAGGGAGTGGGGGAGTCCCCGTCCCTGGGGCTGCTCCAGAACCACGGGGAGGTGGCACTGGGGGACAGGGTCAGTGGGCATGGTGGGCTGGGGTTGGACTTGAGGATCTGAGAGGTCTTTTCCAACCTGATCGATTCTGTGATTCTGCAGTTCTCTATCTTCCTTCCTACCTTTTCCCTCCACCCTGTACCTACATAGATCAGCCTCCACCAGCTGACACAGGGGAGCCAGGAAAATGGTTCCTTTTTTCAGCTTTGCCAGTGCTGAGATGTGCAGTCCCGGGCAGAGAGGCACAACAATATTCTATTGCCACAATCTATTCTAAAATTTATTCTGCTTTAATTGATCTTTAATCAGCCCGGCTTGGTTAGTGCTTATTTATTACCGAGTAACACATACTCCAGAACCCACTGAAATAAAAACCCATTCCAGGAAGGAAACTGCTGACTGAAGGCTCCGGCTACCAGTCATGGGGGAAACGAGTACAGACAGAATGACATTAGATAAATGCCTATAAAGAAAAAGCCAGCCTTCTGTGAACGGGAAGATAAAGTGCGGCCATAATTTAAACTGTTTGATATAGTAAACAGTTAGAATATGCTTTGCAAATTCCTTACTGTAGGGGTGAATCACTCCCAATTCACTCGCTGCACAAATATCAGGCTTGTCAAAGAAAAAGCATTCCCTGTGCATTTCTGTTGGAAAATTAAATGGGTTTGGGGGATGTCTGTGGAAGTGCATATACTGAAGCGTGCTTTGGGGGTGTATGACTCTGTGTGTGTGTATGTACATGCGTTCTCACATTCACATGCTCGGAATATCTGAAAGACACCAACAGAGGCTGCCAATTTAACTTGAAAACATACGTCAGTTAGGAAGAATTAAAGTAAACTGCATCGCAAGCAGCTGTAACAGCCCCAGCCCTCGGTCACCAGCAGCCTTGGAAGCCCAGGTTTTGTCGTTGCAGGCAGTGCTGATGCCCGAACCTGTTGGAAATGACTTTGTTTTTTTTATTTGCTTTCTGGAAGCTGTGGTTCGAGCTGCTCAGCAGCTCTCTGTGGCAGGGCTGGAGACAACTCCCTGTTTTAGCCCACGCTACAGAAAAAAAGAAGAAACCGAAACAACTCATTACCACTGCAACGAGAGGCTCTAACGCTGCGTATTCTGCAGTACTGGATTTAAACCTGGCAGTTGGGCTGCACCTGGAGTCAGGAATGTTGGGATTTAAAACTGCACCGAGATGATTTCTGCACCACCTGCAGCGGGTTCAGAAGGTTTAGTTTTAGTTTTCTCGAGGAGCTGCGAATAATGAGGAGGTTTAGTTGTGCTTTGGGGGCACTGTGTGGGAATTTCTGCCCCTCAGCAGACCCACTCGCACAGAATCACGGAGTCATTCAGGTTGGAAAAGACTTTCAAGATCCCCCGGCCCAACCCAGCCCACCCCACCATGCCCGCTGACCCCACGGCTCTGCAGCACTCCCAGAACGGTGCCTGCCCCCCACCCTGGGCAGACATTCCCCTCCCCCTTCTTCCCAGGATCTAATCAATAGGTGCTGCTATTCTCCAGGTGCTCACGCATTGCAGTACAAGGAGTTTGCTAGGTAGAAATAGATTTACTGAGTTCGCCACGTGTTTGAGTCAGTGACTTTGCTCTCCCTCAGTGTTTTTGGTACAGAAATCCGTGGGTGGCAGCAGGTTTCAGTCGGAGCCAGGGTGAGTCCTTGAGCCTCACATAATGGGAATGTCTGATGGCATCGTGCCCTCCAAGTGCCACCTGCTCGTCTCTAGGAAATTGTTAGGAATTATTGCTCTTTTTAATTATAGCTCCACTCAGAGCCTCACATAGGCCCTCAAACAGTACTAAAAATCCTTGACATCGTGCACGGGAAGTTTCTGTGCCTCGTGGTGATTTCAGGGGATTTAACTCGGTCTGTAATCTCCGTTCAGTTTAAAGCTCGAGGGTTAGAGCTCAGCTGAGGGGAGCCGCTGTTGTGCTGTGTTCCATAGCAAAGTGCCCTCGGTCCGCACTGCGTGAGCACTCGGACAAACCCTGCCAAGTGGGGAAGCAGAGACCCCGACCTTTCAGGGTTCCAATTAACTCCCTTGCCACCGTCAGTCTTATTTCAGCCTCTCTGGTGGGCAAAAACTTTCAGCGCTGTAATTTGCGGAGGGCCTGGGAGCCAGGGAACGCAGCAGAGAAGAAAAGAAGCAATCATGGCTTTGTCATCTGAGGAGGAGGCTGACCCTCGTGTCCTATCAAATTTAGTCCTAAATATATTTTGCCGTTGCTGTGGAATGCCCTTCAGCTGGCACCGGCGTCCCTCGCACGCTGAGCTAATGCATTCAACAGCACAGACTCTTTAAGGTGAGAATTGAATCTTGTTGCCCCTTGACAGAGATGGAATAATAGTGTAATGCAACAGAACATTGTTGAAATGCTAATACTTGCCACCTGCAACTTAATTTTATTTTTTTTCTTATTGCCTCTTTTATGGCATTTCACAGTCCCATGGTCTCAATAGATGGATCTGCATCATAAAAATGACACGCTGATGATTTAGGGAGGATAGTCAGTCTGAGCGAAACGGATGGAGTGCTTTAAGAGTGTCAGTTTAGCACCTATTACATAGGGTCAATGTTCATTTTCAATACATCATTAAAGCATCCTGCTAAATCACTCAGAAAATGTTCATGTTCTCCTCTTTGAGCCACCATGTTAGATTACAGGGATAATGAAGTGTAACTGCACATAAATGGCAGTTTTACACAAGCATATTTTATTGTTTTCAGGGCCACTGTTTGAGGTTATTCTGAATATGAAACATTAAAATATCCCCAATGAAATACTGAGTACCTCTTTAGGTGATAGTTCCCATACTTACGTTGGCAGTCAGCTACCAGCTCCATCAAATTTGATATCTCCTGAAGTCATTTTCCCACTCTATCAGTTTTACAATATGCGGTGTTCACTAAACTAATATCAATAAAATCAAAACTGCCCTCAGCCCAGTAGCTAGTTCTGAAATTGCATTACAGAAGATGTATTTCTATTATTTTGAGCAGAACCTTGGAAACTCAGTTATGTCAATAGAAGTCCCTTTGCCAAGGTCAGTTCAAGTGCAGGATGGTTTTTGCTGGCGTCAGATGTTATTAACAGTGCAGAGTCTCAGAGACACCTCTGTCATGATTACAGTTTTTATGACCAAGGTGATGTTGAAAATCAGAACTTGGAAGACAGGAATCAGGAGTTACCAACATAAAATGTTAAATATTTAAACAAGTCGTCGTCGTCGGTCCCTAAAATTGGCTATTCCCACAGTACGCGTGGTGCTGGGAGACACTTGGTATGAAACTGGATTTATGGACAGTGCATAATACCGAAAATGTTAACTTCTATTGTTGTGAAACAGAGAGCTAACGCTGCCTTCGCCCTGCTAAGGAGAGAAAACTGTCAGGTTCCCTCAGGCTTATAAAATATTAATCTGCTTTTATTGCATTTTGTAATGAGAAACGTGGCTTTTATTTACAGAAAGGTGATGCAAGTGTGTCACAGTGGGCACCCAGCCCTCCCAAGGCATCCGTTCTTCATCCCGCCCAGCCAGGACTTCTCATTAACTTCATGTTTGGTTTCCTTTGGCTTTCACTGCATTCACTAACCAGGTACCAACAGGCATCCTGACTTTCTCTCCGTTCTTTAAGAAAGAGCTCTCTATTAATTGTGATGGGACCGTCCTGTTTCAAGGTTCAGACTTGCAGATCACATCTGTCAGGTGCCAGCTACTCTCTTTGGTTGGATCGTGCCATTTTGGTGTGTTACAAATAACACTATATGAAGGCAGAACAATCTGAGTCATGGGAACAGAGAGCTTCCAGGATGTCATTACCATTCTCTTTATCTGCAGTGCAGGAAGAAGGGACCAGCACGTGGCAGAGCCATGGCAGGCTTTGCAGAGAGCAGGAAGCACGTGGGGAGAGGCTTCAGGGTGCAGGTGCACAGTGCAGAGCAGAACTTGGCCCTGGCACTGTGACGTGGGGTTGAGGACAGCAGAGAAGCTTTCAGAGGCAGCTAATGATGCAGGGCACTGCAGATTTTTTTAATGCTTCAGCTGGGAAATTCCTGCCATTAACAAGAAGTTTGTCTTAATGACAGGCTTGTTTTAGGAAGCGTTCGAAGCTAATAACTATACTCAATAATGATAGTGAACATTATTGAGTTTTCCCTGTTCACCTGTAAAGGGTTGTAAAAGGCTTCTGCTCTGCTGCCAATGCCACCTTCTGCAGGCTGCGTGCTCTGCAGCTCAGCTGCTGTAGACCCAGCTTCTTCCTGGGGCTCACAGGGAAGTGCTGCTGGAGAAGGTTCACGAAAGCGATTCACAAAATAGGGAGGAATTATGGAAAGAAAGGATACTTAATAAAGGTATTTCCCTTTACAAACAAAACAGACCTGCTCTTCAATGGGAAACTGTTATGTGAAGGGCAGAGGGTCATATTCCTCATTTCTCTTTCCAAGAGCAGTGGGTATCTAAGCACACAGTATCCCTTCTCCAGGACAGATCTATGGGGTGTTGAGCATCCTCCCAGGAATAAGCCCATGGTTCTGCTGCCCTTTCCCTAGGATGAGCTCCCAGCCTTGAGTAAGGGCTGGCATGAGTGCTACATTTGCCTTAATTTATCTGATCTATTCAACAGAGAAGGAACAGTGTGGACCCTTAACAGATAACACACGGCATTCTTTGAGATGCATTGCATGAGTGAAATTATTATCATTCATTACCAGCAGATGAGTTGGTGAAACATAACCTGGATATGGATGTGCAGCGGTGGTTTGTTTAGCACAGAATCCTCCAGTTTTAAATTCTGAATGTACTTCACGTGCCTGGACCCAGCAGTCCCCTGCATGCAATGATCCCTCAGCACAGGCTGCTGCCCAGGGAGGGGAACTTCCATTAGGTTCTGGAGAAGGACATTTTCCTTTGTATTTTTAGAGCAGCGTCAATGGAAATGGTGCCATGAGCTGTGGAATTTAGCCCAGATTCCTACAGAGAAAATAATTTCCTTGTCGTTTCAATTCATTTTCTAGCTTTCCCTTCAGAAACCAGCCAGTGCTCACTCCATATTCTTGACTTTACTTAATTGGGAGAAAAAAATATTTTGGAATATCTGCTTGTTTTATTTTATGAAGTTATTCCGAGTTCTCCACTCCACTCGTATTTCCTTATTATAGCACTCTCTTAGTCTTCCTAAGTGTGGCAATATATCAGTATTATCAGCTCTCCAATCCTTTAACATCTTGAAAGCTTCCATGGGTAATCCTGGTACTGTCCCCTCGTGTGACTGAGGCGTTATTTGTGCCCTGCCCTCAGCCTTGGGCTGGTTCTGGGTTGGTCTCATGGGGCAGTGACACTTAGCTCCTTGCCAAAGCCACCTGGGTACAGGGAGCAAGAAGAGAAGGCACGGTGTTTTGCTTGTTTTCTCACGCCATAATAGCTTCAGTTTGATTTTCTTACTGAAAATGAAAGGTTTCTGGTCAGCATGAATAAATTAATAAATCAATGCTCACGTCCCATTAAGTGTTGTACATGACTGCAGCAATTAACAGCTGCTCCCTCTGTAGATTCTCTGCATGTGGGATAATTATTTCATATTTATCCACACTGATCAACAGCCGATTTCTGCAGTTGCAGTGTCTCGTGTCGTGCAGGACTTCTGGAAGATAGTTCTAGCCTTCCTCATGGTTTGCTTTGCCTCTGAACTTGGGGAAGCCACCTGTCCTGTGTGGTTTTCTGTTGCATGAAGCAGAATCTGAACATAACCTTGTTCAGGATAGGACAAGGAGGATGGCTGCACCATCTGATTTATTCTTCTGGCATTTTACTGGCAGGTCAAGGACAAAAGTGTTCTGTGCACTTGGACAGCAGTGCTGCAGCTGAAGCTTTTTAAAGGATTGTTACTGAATCTGTTGCATGCAGTGCTGTGCAGCCATGCTGTCCTCCTGCAGCTAACCTTCAAAAACCTTCTCCAGAACTTGGAGCCGATGATTTGTGTGACATGTCGTTTCTGTGGCAAGCCTCATTCCACAAATGACCTTAGCACAAATTAGTCAGAAGAAAGCATTGTTCCTTGTTTAGTACAAGCAGATGATCCTGAGCATGGGCACGGTTTGTTTGTCGGGGCTTGAACAGGGTCTGATGGGTCATAGAAAAATGATGGTGCTTGTGTTTTTATCAGCATAACTCCTGCAGTGAAACCCGACTGAAGGGAACCACTTTGGCCTGATTCATATACATCCCTGCATCTGAATGTTATGCCACTGTAAAACAAGATACTAGGGGATAAAACTTTAAAGGTTGGTAATAAAAAGGTAATAAATGGGATATACAATAGACTGATGGGAAACTTCATTTATTTCCCTGAGTTACGGATGACCTCATAACTCATGAGTGGTGGAGCGAGGTGGAGTTATGAAAGTCATGAAAGGTCATCAATAACAAGTGGAAATAAATGAGTTAGTCCATTGTGTTTTCTGTTTGCATACATCTCCGCTGATAGATGTGACAGCGGTGGTGGGCTGATGAAGCTCAGGAGGAGCAGAGCTGGGAGCATCCTGCCTACGACTTGCTGCCATCTTCTCCATCACAACTGGGAGATGAAGGAGAAGCATTTGTGAAATGGAAAAGAGGCCCAAAAGGTGCCAGCAGAGCTGGGGGGGGTGAGTTGTTGCCCTTTTCCCACAGGCACCTGTAGTGGAAGTGCTAAGTCACGGCCTGAACCAGTGATGGAGCACCTGGTGGGAAGGCAGGGCCAGCCCAGGGGAGCTCAGGTGCATGCAATGTACCTGAGTGACCAGAGGGGGTAGAGCCAGGATCCATCCCTTCCCAGACCTCACTTAATGGTTGGTAGTTGGGGTAAAGGTACCTTGCTGGTGATCCCTGCCTACCTGAGGCCTTCCTAGGGTAAGCAGCTTTTTTTTTTGTTTGTTTCTGTGTTTGTGGCTGCTGCACTTGGGCTTATCCTTGCTTGCTGCAGCCTAGGGCTTTGCCATGCAGCTATTATTGCTGTCCTTTCCATTGTGCTGTAGCATTACAGCACCATTGCCACAGGGCAGCGCACTGTTTTGGAACGTGTAGCTGTATAGGGCTTCATAGCACGTGGAAAGGCCAAGCAAGGATCAAAAGACTGTAGCAATGCGGACTCGGATGACATATAGTGCAGCATAACAGCAGGAGAATGCAGAAAGCCTTTTGATGACGTTTCTCCTGGTGCTAGGCTGTTAGTTCACTGGTCCTATATTTTGCTTCAGCCCCCAGTTGGCTATGAGACTGTTTCGTCAGATGTGATGGTAACTGTCCCTGCTCTGCCCTTCTGAAAACTTTTGCATAAGCCAAGGTCAAAATGGAACATAACAGTCAGTGAAAGCTCAGACCCTGCTCACGTTTTAAGAGCTCTCCAAGCAGGCAGCTGTGTGTATGTAGCAATTCCACCCATAATGGGATTATAAAGTAATCTCGGAGAGGCTGGAAGAGTAACCTTGGGAAATAAGGCATGTGTCTGGTTCTGGTTCAGATACGCTGTGTAACTGCAGCTAAATAACGTCTGTCTCTGCTTCAGCTTACCATCTGTAAAGCAAGGATTTTTACGTTCTTTCCATAAAGGAATACTGCTGGGAGGGCGTGGGGGGGGGGAAGGCAAAAAAAAAAAAAATTATGAATTGTGCAGATATTCTTGTCCTGGAGAACCAGCAACAGAGCAGTACTTGAATGGAAAGTCACCAGAGGAAACTAAAAGAACATTGTTTTGATGAGTCAGTTAAAGAGCCAACACTCTTCCTGCTGACAGAGGATTGAACTTCAAAATTTGGTTAGAAGGCACTGTTTTGCTGACAGCACTGTCTTTTAAAGGACACACACAATCAACACCTGACCATCTGTAGTCATTTAAGATTCACCCATAACACTTTGCAGCAGAAGAGTTGTCAACCTTGACATCTGGACAAATGCCAATGTCTCCCACTCTATATTAGTCACCCTACATAAACCACTGCGTCCTCTTCAGTCCTGTTGTACCCTTTTGAGTTCTTGGATATTTGCAGCATTTCATGCTTGGAGAGCACATGCAGATCTGGATCTCCCACTGCAAGCTGCAGCAAACTCTGCCTCAGTAATGGGGTCCTCCTGGAGCTCCAGCTGTAAAGCCTTCTCAGGAGTGTTCACAAGAGACCATCCTGCATGTGGTTTCCCCCTGGTGCTCTAGCAGGGATGGCAGCCAAGGGCCTCCCCAGAGCAGTGCTCAGGGACCCACAAGGACAAGGGCATACACTGCTGCTGGGCAGAGCCCTCGTGCCGTGTATCAGCGGGGCTCCTGAGTGCTGCCTTCCAACCTTGGTAAATAAGCATGCTTTTTCCTTAAGCGTGTGTCCTAAATGTGGATGAACACTTTATACCTTCAGCTATTGCAAGTGAAAAAATCTAGGGGGGAAAAAAAACCAGTTTAAGCAATCTTCCACAGAGCAGTAGTCAGTAGAATGTATTAGAGATTATATTTCTATGCCGCCTTGCCTGACAGTATTGGGGAGCAGTGATTTACCTGGTTTGGTGTCCTTGGCTTTCCTCCTTCCTTCAGTCACTGTTATCTGTAGCATGGGAATAAAGGCTCCATTCACTTTGAAAGGAGCATTTCTGCAGTGGTTTACGAATGCTTTGTTTGCTCAAACATCTGACATATATTACTCTGAATCATTAAGAGCCTTTTTTCATAATATGTCCCTGACTTCAGTACTTCATCCTTGGCGTTTCTTATATGAGCATTGTTCTTGATTTATATTGAGCATTAATGATTTCAAGTGCGTGAA
This sequence comes from Numida meleagris, assembly GCF_002078875.1. Lineage (NCBI taxonomy): Eukaryota > Metazoa > Chordata > Aves > Galliformes > Numididae > Numida > Numida meleagris. The sequence goes on from NC_034420.1 coordinate 15,917,313, forward strand.
GTATTACAGAATCACCATGTTTTGGAGGTGGGGAGTAAAATTATGGGGATAGCAGCATCTTGATTTGGGGCCAAGAGCAGAGGTACCCATGCAAGGCAGTCCTTGGTGCACGCCTTGGGACCCCGCTGCTGTGCTTTGGGGTCAGAGGCACTCTGTGGCTTAGAGAAAAGAGTGACCAACTGCAGTCCTCCTTTATATGCCTTGGACTAAAGGAGCAGCATCTCTGACTTCTGGCTCTAGTTGAAGGCGTTCTGAGCAGCGTGAAAGATGTCCCTGCCCATGGTAGGGTTGTCGGACTGGATGATTTTCAAAGGTCCCTTCCAATGCAAATGATCCTCAGATCTTCACTTGGGGATGCCCTTTCTGTAGTATCAGAGCCAGTCCTCTCTGTTCCACCACTGCTGATGTTTCGCTGTGTTGCCTGGTGAAGCCTTAGTGAAGGGAAGGACAGAGAAATTGGAGGTTTGGCAAAAGGTGAAATGTAACTGTAAGACAGGTGAAGGGGCATTCATGTCACTTGGTTCAAATAGCATAATTTAATTATTATTAAATCCCTTCCACTTAGAATTAGTAACTGCTAGAAATACTCCATCTTTGAGCTGTTTTCAGTATACGTTTGAACAAAGCTTTGCACCAAGAATCCCTGGTCATGGCTGGGCCTCTCTGGCGTGCTGTGTCTCACCAGACCTTGTCAGGCATCATGTCTACTGCTGGATGTGAGATGGCTTTGAAGGGATACAAGCCACAAAGGACTCTACATCAATTAAAGTACAGCAGAACGCTGTTCACCAAATGCCTTGCAGGTATGTGTTATATCTTAGTGGCTGAATGTCATGTTACATTTGTGGAAATCATTCTATTATCAAAGCCATGATTTACACAACAGATTATACTTACTGGCAAATCACAAGCCAGGCACTGATCTTGTTAATACTTACATTGGCTGCAGGTTTTATGTTGGAAATTTTTAATTTTCGCTCTCTCATTGTGAGCAGTAGCTGCACTTTAATGCTGTGTTCTGAGATTTTCCTATCACAGGGCTGTTATTTAGATAAGATACTAGGAAAAGCAATAGAGCCAGCAGTGCTTGAGATAGTGGCTTTTTATGGTGCACTAATTTGTATCTGACCTTTGGTAAATGATTGAATGAATGCGTTCTGTGTGCTGTTTCTGTGGCTCTGCACAGCTGCATAAAACAGAGGAGGAAGAAGCTCTGCTGCAGCAGGCAAGGAAGGCTGCTCAGGTAAAAGCCAGCTTTGAGGAAGGGACTCTGCTTTGACCACTCCTACGATGATGTTGCCTCACTCCCGGACTGAGATGTCATTCCTTATAAGTGCTTTCTTTAGGTTACTCTAAGGCTCTAATACAGCAGCCCAGTGGCTGTACCTAGGGGTCGAGGTCTGTGTGTGCCTGTGTGCACAATGTAATGGAAAAGATGTTTTGTAAATGCCAGCATGTGGGTTTGCAATCTGAGCGCTAGGATGAGCCCTTACCAGACAGGTGCAAACAAACCATCCCAATTCGGCTGATGCATTAATAGTTCAAGTCAGGAGTTAAGTGTGCTAGGATGGATGAGTCCCCCCCCCAGCCTTCCCTTCCCCACCACAGCCTCTGCTGGCTGAGCCTGGCACGTTCTCACTGCGTCTTCCAGGGGCGATGCACCCTCTGAGTGTTTGTAGTTCTCCTTCGCGTTAGGAGTGAATTGTTTCTTGGAAAAAGAGAGCATCTGGTTGATAGTATTTGTGATGAGCGCTGTGCTAAAGATCTTAAAAGAAAGTATCCCCAGACTCCTGATGTGATGAATGTTGTTGTTTGTGGCGCTTTGCATATGGTTGCTTTGCTGGCAAATAATTTAGCATTAAACAAGCTTTCATTTGGTCCACTCAATTTCTTCTGGGCTGCCGTAAATTAAATATTTGTTTAAAGACTGTATTTGTATTTATGTTACAGGCTTAACCAGGAGTAATTCATCATATATAATGCAATGTGTGCTCCTCAACTGTAGTGTTTGAGCCAGTTCTAATTTGTGATCATCAAATGTCAACAAGGCGTGTACCTATTTAAAGTGGCCTAAAAAGTCAGTGTTTAACACCAGTTACCAAAATGAGAGAAGTGTCAGTGCAGTGGTCCCACCTGCAGAGCGAGGAGCTGGTTGGTAGCACAGAGGTGAGGAGATGCAGTTGGTAGGATGTGAGAAGGGAACATTTTGGCACCCCATCCCTGGAGACTTTCAAGGCAAGATCAGGCACCTGGAGAACCTGATCTAGCTGTGGATGTCCCTGTTCATTGCAGGGGAGTTGGGCTAAATGACCTTTAGAGGTCCCTTCCAGCTGAGGATTCTATGGTAATTTGGAAGCAGCAGTGGAAATGGATGAGGCACTGGGCAGGCTGGTACGGTGGGTGGCAGCTCTGTCCATGGCAGTGCTTGGAACCGGATGGAATGTGAAGTTCCTTCCAACCCAACCGTTCTATGAGCCTATGAAATACACCCATTATTCACATAGTGTTGGGTTGGAATGGGTGACTGAAGCCATGTTTGCATCCACTTGGTGGGGTGGGGGGCAGCTCAAGTTCATCTGAGCTTCAAGGAGAAAAATCACTTTGAAGATTTCAGAGTTTCAAGAAGCTGATGTTGGTCAGTACGCAAAGAGTACTGGCTGCGCTGGGATTTGCTGCCCTATCTTGCTTCTCAATGTGCCTTTTCGTATGACAGCACAGATAGTTTGTTTTCCCTGTTACTTCCAGCGATGCAGCATTTATCATTCTTGTATTACTGGAATTTAAGTTGCAGCCGTCGCTGCGAATCTCCGCTTCAAAGTACTTTCGTATAATTAAATTTCAGTTTTATATGTGGATTTTATCTGTGAACCTCTGAGGGATTTTAATGAGAAATCCACAGACATGACGTGCCTGTGGCTATTTGCATGGCCCCTATTGCCTTGGTTGCTGAGAAATCTTTTCAGATGGGTTGGTTCTTCCTGGGGCTGTTCTGCAGGGAAACTGAGGCAGAGCAGGAGTCACGCTGTGTGGCACAGCCTTAAATCTGATGTTCCACTCTCACCCCCAACTCCGACCCTCTCTGCAGAGCTGCTTCCCAGCCCTTTGTTGTCCATCCTGCAATTCCCTGCGGAGACAAAACCCACAGAAATGCCGGGCTTTGAAATGCTGCTTCAGTATTGTGCAGCAGGTCCACGCTGCCTGCTGGGCCTGGTACAAGTGCTGGGCATGGCCCGGCCCCTTCTGCTGGTTCTTAAAAGCCTCCATGCTGCAGGGGGTTGGGCTGGGAAAGGTTGAACCGGGGACGAAAGATGTGCTGAGAGCGTGAAGCAGGGGATTTCCTCCAGGGGCTGCTCTTTGTGCTCTGGTTCCATTCACCCTCCTCACCAGAAGGAAATGTTATTTTTAATTATCTGCTTCTTGCCAAATTACTTCTGTGCCACCTTCACATTTCTGACTTTCCCCTCTGCTTTGTGTTTGCAAGATGGAAAGGGCGACCATGTGAGTGCTGATAAAAACTTTTGTATCAGCTGATGTGTTTTTAAAACAGGAGATGCTATCTGGGTGCTGCAGCTGCACGGCCTCACTGTGCCCTTGCCTTGGCAGAAAGTGGATGGCTTTGCCCCATCCCTGGAGGTGCCCGAGGCCATGGATGGGCCCTGGGCAGCCTGTGTTGGTGGAGGGGCAGCCAGCCCACAGCATGGGGAGGCCTGGGGGGGCTGCAAGGTCCCATCCAACCCAACCATGCTGTGATTCTATGAGTCTAAGTACAGTACAGTTCTCCCAGGTGAATCTGTGCCATTCCTTCATCTCCAGAGCTGCATATTGCTGCAGCATGCATCAAATTGGGCTGAGGCCTCCCCTTCTGAGGCAGGGGGGCAGCACATGGGGAATTGCTTCCTCTGGGCACGCTGAGCTCAGCCCAGAGCATCCAAGTCCTCCCATCAGCAGTCCCACTCTGCAGCCTGGAAGAGGCATTTCCATACACCACAATGTGAGCCTGGAGCAGAAATAGCTGTGTATGCCTTCAAGTTGTTGGTTTTTCCCCGACTTACGTAACAATAATTTACAATTGAAATGCGCTCTGGCTTTATAGTGCCGGCTTGGGAGCAGGGAAGCTGTTGGTAAGGAAAAGCAGCAAAAAAGCCCTGGGGAGAGACTGAGCTCTGGCTTGAATGAGGCAAGACCCAAGTGGGCAATGGCTGGGAGCTGAAGGAGCAGGAGGGAATAGCTTCAGCTGGATGGTGTGAGCCTGGAAAAGACAAGTCCTTGTGCTTTTTAAATGTCCCGAATGTGGCCACAGTCAGAAGAGATGCCAAATCCATATAATCACTGCAGCTAAATTTGCAGTCATCCATACAAAGAGCAGTGAAAGCCCTGTGAATATTATTACGAATGCTTATTTACAACTTGAGAGTGTGGTATCACTGATTTGATGGTTTATGAACGCAGTAATATGAGAGTGTGAAGGAAATAAATAGATCCCATTTTAAATGCTTGGGTTGTTTGTTTTGTTTTTTTTTGTTGTTGTTTTTTTTTGTTTCTAAACAAAAAAACAAAAAAACCTTAATCTGGGCTTTAAGAGCAGTGTGAGCCCTTTTCCTTGGCTCCTTGTTTCCTAGTTCATATATTTTTCAGTTTATCACATTCATTGCATATTGTTGGCCCAGACCCCGAAGTGAAATGAGTAGGGAGGACAAGATTGCAGCCATTTGGTGCAGCCATTTTGGGGGTCTCAGTGCTGTTACATTGCATGGGAATGCTTCCTGGACCCCGCATGCCCTGCAGCCTGACTAGGTGCTCTTTGCAAAGTAATTTACGTCCACATTACAGTGGTTCCCACAAGTCATGCTGTACTTAATGACCTGACAGCGTTTCCATGATAAACCCTAGGGGTTTATAGAGCAGCCATAAAAATTCACTCCAGGGAGAAACTTGGCATGCCACGTCCTGTACCAGAAGCTATCTTTTTCTGCCTTAAATCAGGTATAAATCAGTTCAGCTACTGTAGCTTATTGAAGTTCAAAAAAGAAAGTTTAGTAGTTTCATGTCTTTTGGTCTTCTGAAATACCACGCTTTAAATATAGGTAGTGGCTGCTCTTGGAAAGGCCCGTTCCTTTGGAAAAACCATTCTAAAGAGTTCCCATTTTGAAGCTCAGGAATTGCTAATAGAATGGCAAAAACTTCCATGCTCCTGGTAATGCTGATCCTGAAAATAAGCCTTTTGCACCAGGCGACTGTTGCTTTTGGGGTGGTGAAACTGCTGTTGCTACTAATGATTTCTTTGAATTCCAGTGGCGTGTAGTAGAGTGCAGAGAGCAGGTGAAGCTTCTCACCTGTCCCAAACCATCGTGTTCTTTTTCCTGTGAGTTCAGTGGGAAATTCTGGTACTTCTCTCCTTTGGTTACTGGGAGAGAGGCGGAGCAGGATGCAAGAGCACACTTTTGACTCTTCTTAATAAAAGAGATAAATCTTTGGAGTCAAACGTTGCAACGGTTGCGACTACCAGAAGTAATGATGAGACCATTATCAGGCCATTAGCAATTCTACCTTTCAAATTAATAAATTGACTGGGAAAATGCATGGCTGTTGCAGTCTAGGCAGGACGCTGTTGACACAACATGGGAATATTTTATCAAAAATTAATCATATCAGCACTGCTCTCAATATGGGGGAAATAGGAATTTAAAATAAAAACAAATGCATTTATGTAAACTATTTTCTAAAATAGACTACTTGTGCCTATTTACATAATGAATCCATCACTTATCACCCTCAGGAGATTAGATAATTAAGCACTGAGCAACTTATATTTATTCATGTACTTTCAAGAATGAATGAATTATCCCTTTCTGCCCAAAGTGAATGTTCTCTGATTAATAACAGGAGGGCAGGGATGGGATTTTACAATGGAAAGCGTGCTGCTCGTTTTCTTAAAAAAAGAATAGAAATTGATCTTCAGAATACAGTGCATCAAGAATCTGTGTTAGATTGAAAGTCAATACAAATGGTTTTGGCAAGCTTGTTAGCAATGTGAAGACTCTTGATACGACTTCATGTGGCAAAGCTGGGCTGAACAATAGGAAAAGGCATTGCAGTATTTCCTTGATAGCTGCTTCCCTGTTGTGCTGAATCTCAGGTTCCTAGTGACACAGGTTAGAAGGGTGTCCAGGCTTGACAGGAATGTGAGGCAGGGCCTTGTCCTGCAGCACAGAGCTGGATATTGCTGATGATTTGGATGTATTTACACCAAATTCTGCAGCAAGATGGGCTGCAGACTTGCTGGGACCTGCCTGGGGAGCCCTCACCCGTGGCCTTCGTGAGTAATGACAGAAGAGGGCTCGAAGTGCTGAATTCCCTCGTACTGCTAGAAATATAATTATGGCTTTTTATGACTTAGAAAACAGCATTACTAATTTAATGGAGAATTCGCACTAAGATACTTCCTGAAGTAGCATGCCCAAGGTCCTGAGGATTTATAAATTACATTAAGAACTTGAATTATTACAGCTACAAAATATAGCTGAGGTATGAGCGTTTCTACTTTGCATTAGAAATCATGTTATTATTCACATTAATTAAGCCTCTAAGCCTTAGAGGAAGGCTGCGTTGTGGTTGCTCTTTTCCTGGGAAACCAAACTCTGAGCGTCCCATGGAGGGCAGCGGGCTGACCCGGAGCTCCTGGTGATGTTCTTCGCAGGTTGTGAAGCCAGAAGCCCGATCCCATCCCTTGCTCTGAACCCAGGTGGGAGCTGTTGGAATTCTCGGGATTAATTAATTGTGAACAACTTGAATCGAGTTCATGAACAGCTCTAATGTGGTTAATTAATAACTCAAACATTCTTAGTAGCGTGATTGGCTTTCCCGTTAATTCAGGGCTGGTGTTTGGGGAAATGGAGCTTTCATCTCGGGTTGAGTGATGGATAAACCTTCACCGCTGGTGGACAGGTGAGAGGATGTAAACACTGCTGGAGAAGACAGGCTTGTCCAGCCTTAATCTGCAGCAAACTGTGTTAATATGGCAGCACTTCTTCTGGTGCTGGTCCTGGAGGCAGCTGCTGTGACAGCTCTGCACGAGCACGTGGACCCGGGGTGATTTGTGTGGCGACAGTTTCATTAATTCATTAATTTGATCTATGGAGTAGGGTAGAAACTAAATCACAAGGTGTTTGGAAAATACCCTAATGCTAATTTGAGTAATCTATAAGTGTGTTAGGCAGTGTTTTACACATTCAGTCCCACTGTGAACTGCCCTTAATATTTGCAGTGACTGCATCCCATTCCAGACAACATCACCATTTGCTGGAGTCATCCTTTGGCTGCCCAGATCTCATGGTCTCGTGTACCTCACCTACAACACAGTCACTTTAAAATCCGTTAGCTGCAGTCTTCTTAGGTTTAAGAGGGTCTAAAATTGATCTGTCTGTACTAAGCCAAACACTTTTCATCAAAAATATTGGAGAAAAAGTAATTAAAAAAGGAGTATCTTATTTTATCCTCTTATCCACTAATTGCTTTGTCTCTCTTGATTCAGTTAGCTTCTCACCTGTGAATGTATTCAGGCTGAGAAGACTTCTATCCATTGAAACAAATGCTAATACCACCCTTGACCTTTGTGCTGCAGTATTGGGTTACAAGGCAATAAACAAATGTCCTGACTCAGTGCAATGCCTGAGCACAGCTGCAGGACTTGGGGAATTGAGTGGGGACAAAAGTTTGCATCTCCTTAAATGAGTCCCAGCTTGCACCAGTGCTGGGGAAGGATGGTGTGTTTGGGGCTGCATTTCCAGTGCTTCAGTTCCCGAGCTGAAGGTCTGTGTGAGTTAATTTGGAGGTGAGGATCTATGCGTGAGACTCTACAACAGCGAGCTCTCCCATCCATTGCTTCCAGCAGTGCGATCTTCTGGTACATTGTGTACTATCCAAGAGCTGGTTATAAGATTAAAAAACTATTTCCTTGTCCTTTCAGCATCATTTAAGCGACAAAGTCGTTTGTTCCATATTCTGTTTTAGCAGGACAAGATACCCATGAGCAAATGTAGCAATGATTAAAGGTGGTAACCATGTATTAAAAATATATTTTCTTTAGGTTTAAGTGAAAAGATCTAATTAATGATATGAAGCACTTAAAAAAACATGAAATCTTTTTCTGCATAGTGTAGCATGAGCAAAAGCACGCAGGCAAACGACATTTACTATGTAAATTATCTCTACGCCGTGCTAAATCAATGAGTTTTCTTCCATAGATGCTCATTCCAGGTTGCTCCCTATAATGACCTCAATTATACATGTCTTCATTGTGAAATTATGATTGCCTTTGGCGGGCTGCAAATGACAGCAGAGGAAAGATTTCCGTGATAAAACAGCACAACAAGTAATACCTGCGTGCATTAGTATGCAGAGCTTGCAAAGGTGCAGCGCGACTCCTGCCTTAGAGCCTTAAGAAATAAAATTGGAGAGGAGGAGGGGCGTAGGAAAGCGTTTGACAGTATCTTGACATTTTTAACAAGAAAAGGAATTAGGAAGCCTTCACTATCTCAAACGTGTCAGCGTCGGACCTGGCGTTGCAAGAAATTTAAATGGTGGCATGGCTGTACCTGGCTTGGCCCAAAGGTCGGCACTGCTTCGCAGCCCTCCTGGGATGGGAGATAGGAGCAGGATTCCCCCGAACCGCCCTCCTGGCTGCCTTGTAGTGACTTCATTTGGAATTTGGCAAAACGTCTCAGGAAAACGTGGTTTCATCTGTTCCTTCATAGAGCTGATTCTTACCGAAGCTGTACCCCTGTCTTGAACTACTCAAAGTTGAGTCACAGGTGTCAGGATCCCTTCTCCTGCCGGTGGCAGATGGGTTACAAGAACCCTTCTTTCTTCTCTCTGCAGTAGGGCAAGAATTTGCTTCAGATGAAATATCAGTGAAGAATACCAGATCTGACGTGGCTTGATAAATATGATAAGCTGGGACTAATACTTGTGGAATCTGTGGAATGTATTCAGATCTATTGTGCTTAGGTCAGCCTGCAAAGTTTCCAAACTAACTTGAAATTTCCCCATTTTAGGACCAGATTCCATTCCAGCCTGTGTTCCCCAAGCGAGCGTGTTTTGGATATTACCCATTCGTTCCGTTCGGTTTTTATGTGTGCGGTAAAAATCCTTTTATCTCGTAAAGATTTTTAAAAATAAAATGAGCAGCTCAATACTTAATCTAGAGGATTCTACCCAAAATCATTATGGTGACTTGAATAATTTGTACATGTAATCCAACCAGCATCAGACTGTTTGAGGTCTGCAGCTTAAGCGCAAGATTCTAATCTTCTAAGATTTGTGTTCTTAAACCGAAGAGCAGAACCTTCATCTCCTCCCAGGGCATCTCTGTTTCCATCCCAAGACACCTGGCTGTAAGTGCATTTGTTTCTAGCAATGGCAAGAAAGCTGTAACTAAAACCACACAACACAGTCCTCTATTAACAGAAAGACTTGTGGAAGTCAACGCGGTCACGATAGGATGCCTTCAAATATATTCTATAGAAATATTCTGGGGGAGTATGTGATGATTTAAGCGATCTATATTACATACGTGCTGTAGCCTAAAAAATCCCATTGCCCTTAAGAGTGGCAGCCACCCAAGGTCTTCTTAAGGGACCGCTGGAGCCCAGCGCCTGGCGGGGACAGGGCAGTGTGAGAAATAGCACAGGGAGTTAAGGAGAACAGCAGTAAGAAGAAAAAAGAGTTCTCGTAAATGAATGATTCTTTATTCCATTTCTCCTCAAGGAGAGATGGTCCTCATTAGCCCTACGCCGTGCTACAAATTATTGTAATTATCGATTCTTTATCCTGTCGAGTGTGCTCCAAATATTTTATTAATAAAAAAGGAGCTCTCTTTTTACGGAGAAGGTAACTGTGTTATCAGCACCTCTCTGGGGTTTCCATGCTTCGGGCAGGTGGGTGAAGGCGGAGGGCTGGGGCATTGCATTGCCCACTGCCCCCAGCGTGGGGTCCCCTCCTCCAGCAGATACCCGGGGGTGGTGCCTAATGAGGTGTGGTTTAATGAGGCGGTGTTTAATGAGGTGTTCGTTCCTGGCTTTGCTGCTAACCTGACCGTGGGTGGGCAATGTTCTCCTCTTCCCACTTCTCCTCGGTCGCTCCATTTGGGTTTTAAGATTTCAGGCCTGTGTCGGGCCCTCTTCTTGTGTCGTCCCTATAGGAGTGACTGCAACCCAAATGACAGCATGAAGTTGGTCAGACTTTGCTGGTTTTTTTTGATCTGCCGCCTATCGATACTACAGCTGTTTATTTTAACTCATGGTGTTTCTAAGCAGCTCTGGGAATATTAAGTGGGAGAACAGCTCATGGCTGACAGACACGGTGTGCAGTGTATTGATCTTTGCAGCCCTGAGTCAGCCTCAGACCTGCAGTAGTGAATATGGTTTGTGGCACACTGAATTGACTTCTCGCTTGGGTGGAGAAGGGATGCAGAGCTGCTCAGCACTGCTGCACAAGTGGGTTCTGCACGAGGGGCTCACGCGTGGCCGATAGAGTCCCAAAGTGAGTCCTGTCAGCTGCCCAGGGGTGTGGAAGGCATCAACTATTTTAGTGAACAGGTTTTCCGGAGTTGTTGCTCAAGATTTTTTTTAAAGCAGTTTTTCGTGTGGAGAGTATGGAGGGAAGGAAAATGTTTCTTGAAAAAGTGGGTGCTGGGTTTTATTCTTACTCAGTGCATTTCTGTAGTGGAGACAACACGAAGAGGATTTTGCCACCAAAGCTACTAGCTCTTAAGGCCCTATCGCATCTTAAGTTGTGACTTGAAATGATAAAAATGGTGTTTGCAGTCACTGAAAGTCAGCGGAAGAAAGTGCACGAGGCACTTAAATCTTCCCAGAGCAGAGACACTGCAAGCAATACGCAGATCTTGTGTGGGTCACGCTGCAGATACAAGAGAACCAGCCTAATGAATGGGGTAACTCTGCCAGCTCGTGCAAGGAAGGGAATAACCTTCAAAGGGAATCCTTCAAAGTTATTCTTGGAATGGAGAATGGGACCCTTGATGCTATTTGGTGTTGTTCCTTTGCAGAGGTGGTCCAGCTCACCCTGCCCGAGGAGCAGCGGGTCAGCGTCACCACCATCACCGTGGGGCTCAGCACCATCCTGACGTGCAGCATCCGCGGGGCGCTGCGGCCGCCCATCATCTGGAAGCGCAACGGCATCATCCTTAACTTCCTCGACCTGGAGGACATCAATGTAAGTCCTGAGTTACTCCTCCTTGTGTATTGAATATGGCCTCATTGAACAGCTGATGGCTTTAAGGGAACAAGTTTTGTCTCACTATTATCATGGAAAACAAAGCTGGCATGATGTTTTGTTTTTATGGGAATGTCTTAATCAAAACAGCTGAGAGCATGGGTACTTGGAATGCTCAGGTTATTGCAATTTGCTTAGCACTGATACCTCATCCCCTGTTCCTTGTTCAGTTTGGTGGAACCAGAGCAGCCCTGGAAAGTAGGAAAGGAGCTCTCCACACCATTAACCTCTCGGCTTTCTCATTCCCAGTACAAAGCCGCAGGTTCATCGAGAGCATGAGACAACACATTTACAGCTGGCAGTGAAATCTCTCCTCTATCTAAATCAAATAAATCTGTTTCTCCTCTTTTCCTCACCTTTCAGCCTGCTCCCATCTCTCGTTCCTCAGGATTTCTGATGAGCAGTTTAAAATATGGGGTAGTTCAGCAGGGTGTGGTGATGCCTTGGCAGGAAGGGAGATGGATCTCTTTTAATTCGCAGCGCTGGTCTGATGTGTGAGTCATAGTTGATAGCAAAGACAATACCTGAGTAATGGTATAAACTTAGTCATTTATTAAATAGCATTTAATTATGGAGAGACTGGAAAGTTGTGTTTAAAAAAATATATATGGTCTGCAGTTAATTTCTCTTTGCATTACAGTACGCGGTAAATCAGTTCTTACTTTAATTACACTACAGAAAGAGTCGATTTATATTTTTGTTCAGCTCTTGTTAATTTGATAACCGCTCAGTTCAGAGTTGCTGCAGCCAGTGCTGTAGCTCCCAAGATTCTTGTTTATCTGGGATTGCTGAAATGTGAGAAGTCTTTGTTTTACTCTTTACTGCTACGTAACATGTTTTTGGTTGCCTCTGCCTCAGTAGGAGCACAGTGCGCACTGCGGATAAGTGATTATTGTGCACACCAATTCAGTAATTACAGCCATCTGAAATTTCTTTCCTTTTAATCAGAGCAAGAATGACCTTTTCCAAATGTGATTCTTGTTGCCGTTTGGAGCATGGCATTGACATGCAACGTGAAACCGGCAAGCATCCCGCTGCAGTGTCAGCACAGGTCTGCAAGGAGCAGTGCCGAGGATGCTTAGGGTTGCAGAGCCAGCCCGAGGCTTGCAGAGCTGACGGGATTTCTTGCAGCCATCCATCAGTGCCATAGTTGGGATAATGGCCGTTGGGTCACGGCACTAGAAATACATGGAACGCCGCCAAGATGCGATAGCAAAATCCGGCGTTCCCTGCTGGAGCGGGAGAGTGGCACAGGGAGCGTGCAGATGGCCGACCTGGCAGCTTAGGGTGCTGTCCAAATATTCTTCAGAACAGATCTGTTCCTCAACGCAGATTAAGCTGAGCAAAGATTACACTTGCTGCCAGTGTGCTTAGTTTAATCCACAGCAAGCAAACTCAACAGCTTTGTGTGATCAGGATGGGGAAGGAGGCTTCCTATGGGCAGTGGTGTTCACTGGGTTGATCTGAGATGTTGTGTCTTGAGGCTCAGATTGGCTGCCGGGTCCGAATGAGTTAAAGGTGAGAGTCAGCTGTTCTGAAATCCTATTTCCTCATTCTCTGGAGGCTCAAGAGTAGTAATAGAATCTTTTGTCCCAAGCTAATGAAAGTTCTAGGCATTTGTATTGTCTTCATGAAATTTTGGTTGTGATCACGTTGATCTTAAAAGAATATTTGAAGCTGGTGTGTGAACTGGGCACAGAATGACAGTCTGGGAAATGGAGCACAGAAGCATCCATGAAGGGCAGCACGTGGCTCTGAGGCTTCATTTGTAACCCAGCTATTTTAATTAGGATTGGGAGCAGTAAATTTTCAAGCTCAAATGCCAGTTCCTTCATAATTTAGTGCTGGCCCAAGTGGACTTCTGGTTTACTTATGAGTGATTTGCTTTAGCATTTGTTATTAAACGTTAAAAAGAAGACTTATGTCCTTGAACATAAGCTGGATCCTGAATGATTACACACACCTTGGACAGTCTCACACAGCAGCATGAAAAAAATACCATTTTGATCTGTTTGAACTGGTATCACTGAGAAGCCATGCAAACAGAGCACTCAGACTCTTCCAAGGAAGGAAGACAGGATTTATGCTCAGTTTTAACGTTTCTTGTGTCAGTTTATGATCTCTTCCACCTTGTCATATAACACCTGGTGCTATTGCGCATCAACGTTTTCTTTATCTAATAATCGCTTCAGCATCTTTTCCATCTCTAATTAAACTGTAAAGTTCTTTATGTTCCGTATATACCATTGCCACCTGTATTCTGGTCTGGTAACTTGAGGTGATGCAATCTGGGGACGGTGACCCTTTGTTTTCCCCGTTCTGGGCAGTGTCTCTGGCTGCCCAGGTGGCTCCCTGCATGCTGGGTGTGCTTGCTGGGAGCTCAGGTGGAGCTGGCCCTTTGGGGGTGTGAGCACCCCTGTGCACGGGGTTGGTTCTTGCCTGTAGGCACCAGGGACAGAGCCGCAGAGTTCGCTTTGAGGTTGCAGTGTGGACGTGTGTCAGGATGGGGGGCAGAGAGGGACATTAAACAGTCATCTCCTTAACGGCATTGGCAGCGGGGGAGTGAAGGCAGTGTGCTTCTTAATGCACTCGAAGTCAGTTAATGAAATTACTTCCGTTTTCTTTTAGAGTGCCTCAAGCAGAAACTCAATTGCATTTCTGCTTTTCACAATAAGGTTAGCAATTTGGCTAATTGGAAGTGCAACAGGAGATTAATTGTACCTTTTTAAGTTTAGGAAAATCCTCCCTGCTCCTGGCACCGTGGTAATCGCATAGAAACCTACAGCATATTCATGCACTTGGAAAAATCCTTGTATTATATTTCAATTAAACTCTTTCTCTTCTAAGTGGTAATTGAGGAAATCAGATGAAAATATTAGTCCTAGTCATAAAAAATGGAACTCTGCTAAGACGGCGTGAGCACAGCAGAGGGAAGGAACCACTGTGAAGTCCTTTATGGCTTTATTCCCTTTAGATTTTTGATAAATGTGATAGGAGGGGGTTGACTGTGTTCCGAATTAATATTAGAAGTGACAAGTTCAACAAAAACCAAAGCAATCCGAAATTTATGCAGAGCCGAGAGGCTGAAGATGCCTGGTTGTTGATGTGCTTTACTTAAATCATTTTTATGAGATACCTTGAGTGGCAACAAAGTATTAATAACTTTCCATTTCTCTCTTAATCAGAAGCTTTCATAAGCAACATTAATAATTTGTCTTGTCGGTGAAGAACTCTGTTAATGAGTTGTCGCATAGCTTTTACAAAAGAGCCATCTTAATGGTACATGTAATTAAATGATTTTTCTTGCAAACATTTAAGATTGCTTTGTGCATGAAAACATTATTTTTCCATACATTTCCCATCCAGGTTATTTATCCATTACAAATGCTTTTGCAGCTATACTAAAAAAAGTCACATCAACTTTTCTGATGAAGAAAGTAAGTACAGTGTAGCTGAAACCGGTGAGATTGTGATGGCTGTAAATTGATGTTCGGCTACAAATGGCAAACTGGTTAAAATGTGTTATCTTTCAAAATAATACACTTCTGCCTCCCAGGAAAAAGCAATAGGCTTTCCAAAATCTGTGATTATGAAAGCATTCCTCAATTTGAAAACATAAAAAACTCCTCGTGGAGCCAAATGTATTTATACAGTATTTATAGGGTATTGTTTCATGTGATTTGACATCATCTAGAGAAAAATACATAAATTTATGAACAAAACTTGTAAACAAAAGCTTATCTACAGCAGCATGATGAAAACGTACACAGACAACAGAGAAGAGCACATTATCATGAGAAAACAAGTGTAACAGAACACAGGTAGATAAGAATTTGGTGAATTACCAAGCATGATGCAAATAGTTTGAACAGATTCAGGAGTAGTTCTCATTATTCTTTTCATGTTCATCTATACAGTTTAACCCAAATCTGCATTAGGTCGTTGGTTCAGAAATGCACTTTTCATTACCCATGATTAAAACGTGGGTTTCTTCATTTCTGCAGATGCTGAGGAGGGTAGCGTGTCCTTCCTCTCCAAAAAAAAAAAAAAAATCCTCACCTAGGAACAAGTGCAAGACTCCAGAGCCAGCTCCCCCCTGGGGGAAGCACTCAGGGAATAATAATAAAGGCTTTCTCCTAGTTTGATGAAAAATCAATGACTGCCCTAAAAAGCATGCTCCCAGGAGCTAACAACACGTGGCGTGTCATTCGTTTGCTGTTGTCACTTGTGTGTATCAATTAGCTTATCTTGTAGAAAGTACAGTGAGAGGTGTCCATCCACTAAGAGATCCACGTGCCAAACTCGTGATGTCTTGAGCGCTCCTCTCCAGAAGAGCCCTGAGCCAACTTTGTGCAGGTTCAGCTGTGTAATGTTTGGAGACCAAAGCAAGTGGCCAGCCTTAAGAATACAACTCACCTAGACCAGATTGCTCATTAGAACAGGCTGCATGAAGCAGATACATTCCTGTTGATGGTTTTAATGTCATTCCATTGTTAAATAATAAAAAGATCAGGTGTGAATAACCCCACTTAATATCGTACTAATAGGAATGAGGCCATTAAAATGATCAAACCCTGTGTCATCCCGAATGCTGCAGTAATGCAGTGATGTGAGTGCATTACAGGAACTTGCATATTTAAAGCCAAGTTCTTTCTTTTTCAAATCAAAATTTAAGAAATTACACAGTGCTTGTACTGTCTCGGGTCTTTGGAGGTTCTAAAATAGAGGCGAGGTGGAAAATTAATGCATACAGTGTTTTCTGAATACATCATCTCTCACTTTTCTATAGTGGAGACCTCAGAAGTTATAACCACTTGGTACCTTCAGTGGCAGAGTTTAATTTTGTGTTGTGGCCCAAAGTTTGTAGGTGATTACTGCAAATGCAAGAATGCTTTCATGGAGACAGTGCAGTTGTTCACCTGGTCCTAACTGCCCATAGATTATAAGGGTTCACCTCCCTGAACTTCTCATTTCTGTGGAGGAAGACATTCTCCCAGCAGCCTGGGTGGTTTGGTTTGCCCTTCTTGCAGACGGGCACAGGCCTTGTCAAATGTTTGAGGCGCGTGAGATGTAACTCTCCTGGAGATGAGTTGCATACGCTCAGTCTGGGTTTTGTAACAGAGAAGAACTATAAATACAGTGTGAAACTTCTAAAAATGAGAAGGAAGAAAGGAGTGAGCCAATTAAAGTCATCTGCTGTGAAGTGCTGAGGTAACCAGGCTGGCACGCTTAGGGAACGCATCAGAAGAGCTCTGAGGGGGAGGTGGGCTGGGGCTCTTTGGAATCAGATGTGCTGTCCAACCCTTGCTCAGACTGATGCAACCGAGAGTTGGGTTACTGACCGAAGGCTGTGAGATCTC
The DNA here is from genome assembly GCF_002078875.1 of Numida meleagris. Lineage (NCBI taxonomy): Eukaryota > Metazoa > Chordata > Aves > Galliformes > Numididae > Numida > Numida meleagris. The sequence goes on from NC_034420.1 coordinate 15,933,965, forward strand.
GCCTCTGTGCCATGGGCAGAAAGCTGGAGTTCATGGATGCTCTTTTCTCCCAAGGTCGGTGCCTGTTCCATCAGGCTCGTTGCTTTGCCCTGGAATGGGGGATGGATCCAATTAATAGAAGTGCTTCACTGAGTCATCCATCCCTTCCACCAGCAAGATCCACTGTGGGTTTTCCTCATTGTATCGTCTCTCTGTTTCTCAGGATATGAAGTCATCCATTTTTATCTAGGCTATAATTGTACAATTATTTTAAAAGACCACATCCATCTAATTCAAGGAAAAAAACTTCTCTTGGCTCTCCAGCAAAGACTTCTATTGCGCTGCATTCTTTGAGCAGAAAAACAGGAACAGATAAATTAATATCCCACCGGGCTGTGTTTGCAGCAGTTTTCTGGCATTTGCTTAAGGCTGAATTTTTCTCCATGTAGAGTACTAAAGTGTAAGATAGCGTGTGTAAAACCAAGAACAAATAATATTAATGAAGCATAAGTTCTCAGCTTGTCTCTGGGAATGAATTATTAAGAGCACCAAAGAAAGTGATTTAAGAGGCCATGACTAATTTAGTTTTTATTATTTTTATATGAATCACTCATGAGTCTATTGTAAAAAAGATCAGAGACATTTGATTAGTGTGGAGAATTCACTTTCCAAGTGATAGCCATTGTTGGAGATTTTGCATAATAATAATCTCATTAAATGCTTGGGTACATTTTGTTTTAAAATCCTGTAAACATGATCAGAGAGAGATTTCCAGGACTCTGAGGATCAGGCAGGCTTTTTAAAGCGAGCAGTTAAATTTCCATCTCTGGGTTGGTTGTTATGAAACTGCGATGGTGTTGATTTCCCTCTAGTGGAAAACCAGTGACACCAGCACGGCCTAGTGCCAGGACTGGTTTTGTCTGGAGGAGGTACCAGAGCTGTGTGGGGAAGGTTCCCATCTTCCTTGGGCTCATCTGGTTTTGTCCCTTCCAACCATTTAAGACTAGCTTGGTTTTTTTTTTTTTTGACCAGTAAATTGAAGTTATTCTAAAAAAAAAAAAATAAGAAACCCAGATCTGCCGTATGCTAATTCCTCTTTCAGATATGACCTCCTGGAAGACAGTTCCTTGATGCCAAAATTTCAAAGCGTTTTATATTTGTTCCCCCTCTGTGTCAGAACAACCCACAGTCCTGTTGGAAAGCTTCGTGAGAAAGGTCTGAAAAGGAAAGCAGGTGGGTGCCATTGCTGGCAGTGTCAGTGGGCAGCCCCAGCACTGTGCCTGCTCCCAGCCCCGGAGATTTATGGCTTTCCAGCTGCATCATGCATTGCACCTGAGACAGGACGGGAACTAGATTTACAAGCAATAGGTGATGTTTTACACATTTCTTAGCGCCGTGTCTCCGAGCAGCAGCAGATTGCATGACCAGGGAATGCGTTAGAAGAGAGGAATGGGATAAATAAATACGAAAAATCTTCTGTTTGGAGAGACTGATGCCTTGGGTAATCAGTGGTGATGGAAGGGAAATACAGTACAAAAAAGTGCATATCCGTTTTCTTGAGTCTGCTTTGTTATTTTTTGAAATTGAGCGTGTGCAGTGGCGACTTGTTTTTTGTTTTTTGTTGTTTTTTTTTCAGATTACTGAGCTGTTATCAATATAAATGCAGGGTGGTGGTTTTCTTTTAATCTTGAAAAGTTCAAATGTATCCCGAGATCACTTAATCAGCCCTTTATTTGAAGGGTAGCTACAAGGTATAAAAGAAGCTCGTGAAGGGCGGAGAACGTCTGTCCCAAAAAGGGAGAAAAAACATGAGAGAAACTGCTGGGGAAGTCCATTTGTCAGCTGTCATTAGATGACCTTATCAATTATGAGAAATTAGAAGCACAGCTTGCTGATTTTCTATTTTTTTTTTTTACGAGAACACGTAACATTATTTTGTAATGTAATTCATAAAATAGAGGTGAGGAGCACCTTGTCCTTATCTGACCACTTTCCTGCAAGGCTTGTCGATCTGTAGCTGGTAGAAGGGTCTCCGCCTCTTGTTCATACATTTTCATCCCTTCTATTTCTTCCCCTTTACAAGACAATTCAGCTTCAACAGTAACAGAGGAAAACTATGGCCCAGAAGTGACTTTCTTCCCTTTCTCCTGCTTGCCTATCCTTTGTCGTGGGCCTGCACACACCAATGTCTCTGCAGTTTGCCATTCTGCGTTGTGGGGGAGCTGTAGGGCAGACCCAGCTCCCAGGGTTGCACAGCACTGAGACTTAGGGCAGCCACAAGATGCTCTGCTTGAAAGGTGTGGTAGTTTTAGGGGGAGGAGTTGTGTTCCATCATCTTTATAGATCTTTATGGTTCCTTCTGACTGCTTTCAGGCTCGTAGTGACTTGGGGGTTTGGCTTTGCAAGCCAAAGCCATCTGAAAAAGTCAAAGCACGCAGAAATGTTTCCTCTGCCTTTTTCAAGCATGAATTCTTCCCGTTCCCTTTGCCCATTTCAACCTCTTCCTTCCAGTTCTCCTCAGGAAACTTTACGTGAGTGTGTTTGGATGGATGGAGGGATGGATGGAGGGATGGATGGAGGGATGGATGGAGGGATGGATGGAGGGATGGATGGAGGGATGGATGGAGGGATGGATGGTGGAACAAGCTCAGAACTTGACTCAAAATATTTTATGGTAAATGGTTTCTGAGAACTTTTATTTGAAAAGCTGTACCTTTATATAACAGAATATAAACAGAAAGTGTTTGTGCATAAGAACGCATGCATATATATCAAATGTAACGGTGAAATCTTCCTGCACTAATTATATCCATAGGGAAACACAAGGAGAAACTGTAAGCTGCAGTAAATAAGCACATGGGAAGAATCACTGATGTGTTACAGAATTTGGTATTTTTTTTTGTAGCAACAGAAGTTTCAGTATTGAACCTAAACGTGGTAATTACATTTTCCTTCCCACCCTCACCCTGGGGATTCTCGGTAGCGTTGTGGTCTCTTGTGAGTTTACCATAGGTGTGCAAGCTCTGATGTAGAGCAGATTATTTTTCTTCTGAGCCTGACGTGAAGGATGCAGCGTTGCCTAAATCGTATTTGATAACCTTTTTTAAGTGCTGGAAGACAGAAAATAGTTGTTAAAAGTCATAAAGCGTGCTTTTACCAACTAAAGCTTCTCTTTACCAGAAAAGTACATTTGGAGAGGAAGAGAATAATGCTGTAATCTGGCATGTTTGTTTTTGCAAGGGTTATTGTATTAAATGTATTATATTAATGCATTTGCACACGTTGAAAAAAACAGATTGTCCGTAAAAAGACAATTACAGAGCACAAACCAAGCAGTCAGTGTTTTGTTGAGATGTCTTAAAGGAAGCAACACACTTAGAACTGAAAAGATCGTGTTGTGCTGCGTTTCCACCACTCGGTATAAATCATTCCAGGGAAGTGGCTGTCCTGCTTTTATTGACCTGAACTCAATCTGAGTTGCTTTGGGCTTAACTTGAAAAACTGTTATTGAGTCCCCTCCACTGCAAGCGTCTCCTCTATCTCGTGCAAATATCATTAGAGCAGGGGTGATAGCTCTTCTATTTGCGGTTATTCATGCACCTTTGCTTTTCAGCAGGAAAGATGTAGCTGACCAGAAAGCAGAGAAATGCTGGAAATGGGAAATGTTTAGTGGATACCTGTGATGTATTGGTTAGCTTAACCTGCTCATTTTATAGATGCCCGGTCTGCCTGACACCCGAAGCAGCACTCATATCTGAGATGCTTTTGGCTATAGATAATGAATTTCAGGGACATCTTTGGGTTTGTTCTCCTTCAGAGCCATGCATGCGTTAGCGCTCTGCGGTGCTGTCGGAGCAGCAGCAGAAGCAGCACTGTTGTTTCTGTCCCCCTGAGATCGAGGGAAGAGCGAGCTGTTGTCCCACCTGCAAGCTCTGCCTGCAGCACGTCTAAAAGTTAGGGAAGTCCCTGCGCTTCCCTTTGCTGTGCCAAGGCTGGGCTGTGGGGAGGAGGAGCAGCAGAGGGATTTCACAAGGAGCGTGACTTTGCCATTCCAGCTCTTCAACACTCGCCCTGTTGCACTGTTTTTGTGCCACCCTGATCATTAATTGATTTTTACATGACTTTTGTTGTGAAATTTTGCAAGGGGTTGAATTTAGCGTGCTTCGTGCATGGAATAAATTAAGGGAAAATCATTCTTAAAGCTCATTAACTGTTCTTTAAATACATCCTTCTGGGTTTGCATGAAGCTATGAACATTTGGGGGCTGCAGAAGTCTGACTGTTAATGGAGTAACAAAAGAAGCTGCTGTGCGAACCCATCAGCGCTGCCGTTCTGTTAACTATAATATGAAATATATTCCTAAGCAGAGCGGCTGTGCCAAATATGCAATGCCCAAACCTTCCTAAGAGAGGACCTGCTCCCTGCCAACAACCAAAAAGGGCAGTGTGAGAGCAGATGTGGGGAAAGCGAAGGGGAAAAAAAGGAAGATACTTGTCAGCCAGTTACAGATCGAGGCAGGCTGACTCAAAGTAAGTTTCCCTGAAAGAAAGCCTTCGTCTCCTTCCCTGTCTCCTGGCCAGGATGTTGTCTGAGAGCTGACAAACAGCTTCAGCTCTTCCTCATCAAGTCTCAAGGTTACCGTGTGTTTTCGGAGCACCAGCACAGATAAAGGAAGCCTTCACCCGCCCCGAAGTTGTGTGCTGTGCACCTGAGGTTAACGGGTAGATGTTAAATTTCTCTATAAATTAAACAGTTGGAGATTGCTATCTTTTTTTTTTATGTGCAAAAAGCGCCTTGTTAACAACCGGCACAAAAGTTCATATTCTCAGATGAGTTACTTTGCCTTACTCTGAAATTGCTGCTCATTTTCTTCTGCGCGTTGATTTATGAACTCTGAAATTTGCTGTTTGGAATTCAGGCTGTGTTCCCAAGCTGCGCTGCTCTCCAAACCGCTGAGCGGGTCACCTCCCTTCCCGCGGTGCGCAACATACTTTTACTAAATAATAAGGTGCCTTTTCTGTCTTTTCGTTGCTACAGGATTTTGGAGAAGACGATTCCCTCTACATCACCAAGGTAACAACTATTCACATGGGCAATTACACCTGTCATGCCTACGGCTATGAAGAGCTGTATCAGACCCACATCCTTCAGGTGAATGGTTAGTAAATGGCATGTATGACAATCCACTGAAAGCGTTCCTGTAAGCAAAGCTGCGGGTTAATCTCCTTCGTGCAAAGACGCGAAGAGCCACGCAACAAATTGGCTTCGTGTAGCAGAGCAAAAGCACCAGCAGTTGGCTGACTCGTGCTATCACACGGGTGATCGAAAAGAAAGGGTGCACAGGGGGACGTGTGTGCAATTACCTGGGCTTCAGCCGGTACTGACAGCTTGTTTTACCATTTGTGGAACGTTTCCGGAGAGTTTTAGAGCGGTGTTTCAGAGCCACTCTTGGACTAATGGCTACTTTTGCTGCCTCGATAATTCCATCTTCCAGAGAATAATTTTTATGGCAGGATATAGGCCCAGGATATTTAAATAAATACAGCACAGTGTTTCCAAGACTAGCGATCCAGCTTACAGCTATGTACCAGTTACTAACTGGCTGTAGCCAGCTTGGTTCAGTGGAGGGCTGTTCCCATCAGCTGAAGGCACAGCACACTGGGTTGCAGAATGAGGGCAGGCCGTTCTCTAAGTGAGAGAACCATGCAGGCTGTATTCCAGTATCTCATTCAGCCACCTCCCTGGGCCACGTTTGAGCCTGGTGGGACTTCCATTCAGGCATTTGCCATCTTCCTTCTGGGCTCAGACTCAGTTGGACTGAGTTTAAAATTACTGTGACTCAAACTGGTGTTTCAGGGGCACTTGGTTCATGCCCATCCTTCCCCATGCACAGAGCAAGGGACACGTCTCAGCCGCTGCCCACGAGGCGTTGCTCCCCACTTTCTATAATGCCACAGATAATCCAGCCCTGCGGCTGTGATTGATGTTCCCATCTTGTATCCTGTTCCTGTGTGAACTGGACACAGATGTCACTGACCCACTCCTTGCTGGGATGGGAATGAGAGCTCGAGGGACTGACAGAATCACTGTCCAACCTGAAACCTCTGCTGACAAAAATCCAATCCCATCTTTACCTCTGATTTTCCTGCCATCTGGTATGAACGTATCGAATCAGCAGCTTTGTTACAGTGGATACTTTATAAGGAAAATTATTGTTTAGTTATTTCTGAAGATGTGCACAGACCTCTGCCAAAGAGAGCTTATCAACAGATGAGAGCACGTAACTACCCCCGGTTAATAGAGGCTGATACGAAGGGTAACAGCAGAAAGAGACATGTACGTGCCTTAGGGAGTGCTCAGATGTTGGGCGTAGGTTTGGCTGCAGCTCAGGTCTTCGGCCATGCCTACGTGCTCCACCCACAGCGAGTGCCTGGGGAAGAGCGCGACGCATCCGCTTGATTTGGATGAAAACCGACTTAATGTTTCCACATAAGAATTTGTCATCTTTTGAGAGAGTAAACTGCAAAATCTCAGCAATACGGATAACTAGATTGTGTGTGCTGCAGCTGGGAAAATAGGTTTCCTTCCTCAAAGTGCTATTTGTTTGATGAATGGCAGTTGAAAGGAAAGCATGCTAACAACTTAATCCCGTTATATTATGTGATATATTATGAGGCCTGAATGGAGTTTAGTTGGCAGGCGACAATGTAGTCTTTATCATCACTGAGAATTTAGGGCCCAAATGCTTTGAAACTAAAACCAGAATGAGAGGAAAGCTGAGGGGAGTGCAGGGAAGGCTGCGCTCGTGTTTCAGAGCTGCAGCGTGCTCGTGCCTGCTGCTTGGGCTGAACTCCTGGGAAAGATCATATTTGCTTTTTAAGTGGAAGTTTCATACCACAGCTGCATGTGGGTTTTCTTATTAGCACAAGAAGTCAATGATACAAAAAAAAATAATAATATAATAATTCCATGTTGTATTTTCAGTGCTGCTGTATAGTCATTAAACACTGCAAAAAAATGCCATGCATTCTGCTGTCAGCCCAGGCTGGCTAGAAAACTACAGCTACTGAAAGGAGATTGTAGTGAGGTGGGAGTCAGCCTCTGCTCCAGGTAACAGTGATAGGATGAGAGGGAATGGCCTTATGTTGTACCGGGGCAGGTTCAGGTTGGGTATTAGGGAAAATTCCTTCTCCAAAGAGCAGTCAGCACAGGCACGGGCTGCCCAGGGGGTGGGCTGGGGGTATTCCAGAGCAGAGGGATGTGACTGGGGACATGGTCAGTGGGCATGGTGGGGTGGGCTAGGGATGGTCTTGGGGATCTTAGAAGTCTCTTCCAACGTGAATGATTCTGTAAAAAAACTTTAGGATGTAGAAATCTTAGTTTTAGAGCACCTGGTATTCCCAGATGAGCCACTAGGCTTTGCAGAACCAGGATTTTGCAGTCAGTGTGGCTGCCCACATCCCCAGGTCCCCTCCTCTCCTGCTTGTGTCATTGCTTCCACAGCCGCTGACTGTGGGGCTACAGGACTGATGACAGCACAATGCTGCTCACCCTCAGACACATCCCGAGGCAGAGCACATCTCAGAAATCCTTCTTGCTTTTTAGAACCATAAAGGACAAATTGAGGAATTTCTCCTGACAGGAGTAGAGGGGAGAAGCTGAGCTGAGCTGAACAGAGTGAAGATGTAGAGAATCTAAGTATAGTTCATTGTCTCTGTTCAGCACTGGGGACTGTCTCTGTCTGTCTGTATCAGACTAAAAACTCCCATCTTCAATGTGGACTTTTTGCTGCTGTTGTTCTGTATTAGGCTAAAGCTGTAAGGGGATGTGACAGCAGTAAGTCAGCCAGAACTGGGATGTATCTGCTCGCCTGCCTCCCTCAGGGAGGGGATAATACACTTTTAACATCAAAAAGACAGTTTGGATTTCATTTTTGTTGTGTTCTGCTTTATTCTACAAAAAACAATCTGATTTTTTTCTTTCCTTTTACATAGAGAAAACTCCAAGTTTCTCTATTGGGAATAAGTAGGGAAAAAAAGAACCAGGTGGAAGCAGTGGGTTTATCCCCAGTCCTTGCCAAGCTCAGTGTCTGTACAGGCAGGCCCCCGCTTTGGGCAGGTTTCAGATAATTCAGTGCCTTTGGGAGCTGCGGTCCCTCTCGTGGTGTCCTCTGATCCTTTTTGTACTGTCTCGCTCATTGCTGAGGCTCATCACTTCAGCTTACAGGATCTTTTCCTCTTACTGCCTTTTTCTCCTTAAAATAATCCAATCCTGGCCACGTACACCCTCTTTGCATGCTTGTTTTGTTGTTTTTTTTCCCCCAACCTAGCTGAAGGGAAAAAAAAAAAATGGTTTTGCTCCACTGCTGAAAGCCATGCAACGCTTCCCTTTGTATCCAGATCTAAGCACATGGAATCGGGTGAAACACACAGATCTTGGGCCTCCAAGGTTACCTGCCAAGGCCTTACTTGTTCCATCAGCCAGCTTGGTTTGTGCAGTGCTGGGGTGAGCTTCAGCTCTTGAGCATGTGGCTCCGCGGACATGTGGGGGTTTTCAGTTCCCTCTAAGATACTGGAGAAGTACTGTCCTGGTGCTCCTGTGCAATTGACTGAGCAAACCCACTGAAATATTTATCAGAACTTTTAGCACGGGGCTTCGTGTGCAATATTCATCAGGACTTGCTCAGCTCTTGCAGGATCCCGCAGATAACACGGACAGACCCAGAGGCTCTTGTGGACAAACCGAGGTGAGAGCGCTGCTAGGCAGAACACACGAAGCCCACTGCATGGATGGCCCAAACCAGGGGGTCTTCCAGGCAGGAGGCATGAAGCACACTTGGGGTATCTTCAGGGTGGGCTCACTGACCTTAGGATTCACAGCAGTGGTAACATGTAAGTCAGCGTATTTATACACGTGGCCCTTCCTGTCTGTGGAGGAAAAGAACACGTTGAAAGGCAGCGCTAAGTTCAGGAATGAACAATTCATCTTGGGTGCTATGTCTTTGATCAGGAAAAGCAAAGAACAGTAGGAAAATTATGTTCTCTCCTGTGTATGGATATTGCTTGGGAAATGTGTTCAGCACGCACCGACTGTAGAGAGGAAAGGCCATTTATCACTTTCAAGAGGAAAAAGAGTTGCTGAGGATAAAGAATCTCATAAAATTGTAATCAACTATGAAAATTGATAGTTTGCAAATCAAGAGACTGCTGAGTGTGGGGCATCATTTTCCTTGGTCCTTGCACTCTGGGAAACATCAGCATAAATCAGAATATTGTATTCCTTGAAACTAGTTGAAAAAGAACAATTCAATCTTCAACCCCGTGTCCAACAGGACAAGTTTTCGTATAACAGAGATGTTTTAAACGCAGGTTTTGTTAATGTGGCATTTCAAGAGAAAACATGTAAGACTGCAAACTCCTTTCAAATCTTAAATTGGAAGGTTGAATCATCTGAAGTGAATGATTAATGTATTAATTTAAATAACCACTGCAGTGTATAGGTGCTGCGGCAGCAATGTATGTCTTTAGGGCTTGATAGTGCTATCTGTA